>NC_092710.1:106051278-106700009 GCF_047496885.1 Scyliorhinus torazame | reverse complement strand
CTTGAAATTCTGGGCTCAATGTGACTAACCACCATTCGAGGGAAGTAATCAACAGTATCCCACCATGCTCACCGGTCAATAATATGTGTGGGTTAGACATCCTTTTACTTTATTACAACAGTCACCACGCACTGTATCACTAACCTGGTGTTCCACCTGATGCTGTTGTAAATCAGCTAAGCCGTCACCAGTAGTAGACATCCCATTGTCGTAGTCAATTATTTTACTTTCAGTCACCAACAACAAATCGCACATCTCTTGCAGTCTCTTGTTACAATCTCCTTGCTTTTCTTCGAAAGCCTGATTTTTTTTTGGCAAAAAAACACACCATCTCGGTTATATTGCTCTTATTTCTTTACAAGACGGTCTTTGCTTTCTATACAATGAAGTCCTGCACTACTACGCCAGTGTATGCTGCAAACATGATAGCAGTTGGCAAACAGGTGAACAAGGCGAGTTACAATAAATCAGATTAAACCAAAGGATGCATCTCACGAAGGAGTTAGCCCCATCGGTGTCACATCCGCACAGATGTCATGCAAGGAAGATAACAGCCGCCTTTTTACTTGTTTTGTTCAGGTGGCCTCAGATTGAGGCTTTTTTTTTTGCTCTTGAGAGATTGCGAGTGAATAATGCGGCAAGCAGTCATCTGTAAAAAGGTCTACAGAACAGTGTTAGTCACATTGTGCAAAGTCTTTGGATTTCAAGCAGTGCTTTTTTTAAACAAGGACTATTTTGAGTGCTCGTCAACATATTGAACATTGGGTAAAAAGTGATCCCATGCAGTGGCATGCTGCAAATTACTCACAAAACACGGCACCATTTCACTGCTAAATCACTACATTGTTCCATCTGATTAATCAATAAGATTCACACAAATTCCACTTGCGATATCCTTCACACTATAAAAGTTTGAAGCTCAAGAAGATCAGGCTGGTCGTAACCCAGGTGGGTATGGGGGAGCCACAATCGTCAGAAGGTGGCATCAGACTACCAGGCACTTCATCACTGAGTGTATCATACCAGGGTAACCTTTTACACACCAAGTTCACATGATAGATTCAGGGCACCTGACACATATGTGGCTCAAAGACCTCCTGAAGAGTCTTTGGCTACAACAGAAGACGAGATTGGTTCTGATAGAAGGTTATCGACCTGAAACATTAACGCTCCCTTTCTCACCACCAATTTGCTGCTGAACCTGTTCAGTATTTCTAGCACTTGCTGTTGTTAATCCAAATTTCCAGCATCCGCAGTGTTTGGCTTTTGGTTAACACTTCTTGTGAACTTCCGATCTCAGTTCCGTGGTAGCTCTTCCAGCACTCAGCCAATGGGGTAGGGTAGGAGAGACAGGCAAAGGATCGGAATTCTAGCCTTGTAAACATGGTGCGCTCTGGCCTCGGCTAATAAGCAGCTCTGTGCAGCTTTTTGCACCGAGCGTTGCACCTCATATGCACAAACAAAGAACTTGAATTTACATCCATCACTTGTTCTGTGAATGAAAGCATATACCACAGAATAATACAGCACAGGAGGCCACTTGGCCCACCATGCGCAAACTCTTTTCAAGAGCTATCTGATTCATTTTACTCCCTGCTCTTTCCTCATTGGCCTTCAAATCTTTTTTTTCAAGCATATACCCAACACACTTTTATTATTAAACCTGCTTGCACCATTCTTCCAGGCAGTGCATTCCAGATCCGTACTCACGGCATTTAAAAAAATATTGTCACCTCTTCTCTGGGGCGGGATTCTCTCCTACCCGGCCGGGCGGGGGGTTCTGGCGTAATGGAATGGCGGGAACCACTCCTGGCGTCGGGCCGCCCCAAAGGTGCGGAGGTCTCCGCACCTTTAGGGGCCAAGCCCTCACCTTGAGGGGCTAGGCCCACGTCGGAGTGGTTTGCGCTCCGCCGGCTGCCGGGAAAGGCCTTTGGCGCCACGCCAGCCGGGGCCGAAAGGTCTCCGCCGGGCGATGCATGCGCGGGAGCGTCAGCGGCTGCTGACGTCATCCCCGCGCATGCGCAGTGGAGGGGGTCTCTTCCGCCTCTGCCATAGTGAAGACCATGGCGAAGGCGGAAGAAAAAGAGTGCTCCCACGGCACAGGCCCGCCCGCAGATCGGTGGGCCCCGATCGCGGGCCAGGCCACCGTGGGGGCACACCCCGGGGCCAGATCGCCCCGCGCCCCCCCCCCCCCCCAGGACCCTGGAGCCTGCCCGCGCCGCCTTGTCCCGCCGTTCAAAAGGTGGTTTAATCCACACTGGTGGGGCAGGCATTCCAGCAGTGGGACTTCGGCCCATCACGGGCCAGAGAATCGGCAGGGATGGGCCTGCCGACCGGCGTGATTCCCGCCCCCGCCGACTGGCGCGGCGCAATTCCCGTCCCCGCCGAATTTCTGGTGGCGGAGACTTCGGGACACGGCGGGGGCGAGATTCCCACCAGCCCCCGGCGATTCTCCGACCCGGCGTGGGGTCGGAGAATCCCACCCCTGATTCTTTTGCCAATGATCATATATATCTCCATCACCCCTCTTCTCGCTGACCTACATAAGCTCCCGTTTGAGCAATGCCTCAACCGTAAAACTTCCATCCCTGTTTTGAAATCACTCCAGGTCTTTTCCCTTCCACAACTTTTGTAATCTCCAGTTCTACAGCCCTCCAAGCTTTCTGCATTCCTCCAATTCTGGCTCTTTTTAATCCATATTTTCCCATGCTCCACATCTGTCAGCCACAACTGCCGCTGCCTTCGCCCTAAGCTCTGGAATTCCTTCCCTAAACCCCTTCTCCTCTCTACCTCGCTTTGCCCCTTTATGGCGCTCCTCTGTGAGGAAGCTTTCAGTCACCAGTCCGAATATCTCCTCGTGTAGCTCAATGTCAAAAGTTGTTTGACAACACTACTACCCGTGCCTTGGAACTAAGTTAAAGGTGCTTTATAAATGCAAGTTATTATTAACTCTAAAGGGTGATGTAGGGCGTGAGGGCCATTGTGGTTTGAGATACACCAACAGTTGATTTGACTGTTACAGATTTCAGAACACCACTATTCTCAATGGAGAGTCTTCAAGCAATGCTGCTAAAAGAACAAGTTTAACAAACTTCACAAGATGTATGTGTTTTTTCGTAAATTTAGAGTACCCAATTATTATTTTTTTCCAATTAAGGGGCAATTTAGCGTGGCCAATCTACTAACCCTGCATATCTTTGGGTTGCGGGAGGTTATACCCACGCAGACACAGGGAGAATGTGCAAACTCCACGTGGACAGTGACCCCACAAGACGCATGTTATAGACAATTTTGTGACGGATCATGCCAACTGTCCACAATCAAGCAACTCAAACCTTCTGATCATCCTGTTCTAATCTGGTCTGTAACTGAAGATTCAAAACCTCCAGCTGTGCTGCTAATTTTTCCATCGCACTTTTGAAAGATGTCTGGGTGCTATTCAAGAGTTTGAGCAGTTTCCTGTTCTCCTGAGGAGAAAGATCCAGTGCGTGCTCAGAAACAAAGAACTGGACTTCAAATGTGGTGGCATCCAGCTGAATTTTCAAATCAGTGAAGGTTTTCTCCAAATCCTGCACAAAGAAGGAAATAGTGTCAATCGCCAGTCAACGCCACAGAATAATTAAATACACGCTTTATTAGGTGTTAATATTTGGCGTTAATATCAGAGAGGCTGTCAGTGTTGACTGCCATTAAAAGGCACTTTGGAAAGCAATTTATTGCAACTGCAAATGCAGAGTTAGATGTGGAAATGAGGAAGCTGCTGTCTGATTTGAACTGCTCCACAAGTTTCACTCCATCTCATTGAGGTACTTGGCATGGAAATCATGGTGTTTACCGCAAGGTTAATTACTAAACACTCCAGAAAATGTAACAGCTTGTAGACTCAAGCGTAAGTTCATTTTTAAGAGCCTGATACGTCTTAATTATTGTCTAACAAACTCCCTGGCACTGAAAGTTTATCTTTAACAATGTGGAGATTCAGTCCTTTGGATTTAAATTAATGTTGGAGGGTAACAAATTAAGAATTGAAATAATTTATTTCGTTTTTTAAATTTCTATTTCTCTCTCTTACCCCATCTTTCTTTGCCTCTGTATAAAAGCAATAACAGAAAGCAAAATATTAATGAAATGAAAGGAAAGAAAATTGCTTATTGTCACAAGTAGGCTTCAAATGAAGTTACTGTGAAAAGCCCCTAGTCGCCACATTCCGGCGCCTGTTCGGGGAGGCTGTTACGGCTGTTAAAGTGACTAACTTACACTTACTGGTTTAGTCTCTACATAGATCAGGAAGGATTCTTCAGTTTGATCCATTAAGGAGAGACCCAGTTACGTGCCCTGGTTACACTCATACATGGACACAGACACAAATGAACACACACAAACACACACCAATTATTTCCTAAAGATATAATCCAAAATATCAGAATTAATTGAATTTAAGAAGAGCAGTTGATGGCTCTGTCAAGGTCATGGATCCCACTCTGTTGGATGCAAGCGCATTGGAAATGTGGTGCAATCCTGTCAGCAGAAATCTCCTTACTCACACCAGCATATCAAGTAGGTTGCTTTCAAAAACAATAAACGTCAAACCTAATCTCGCGACTGCCATTTACCAAATTAATGTAACAGATCTAGCATCTCAGGTTAATTTAGTGTCAATCCGACCTAAAACACATCGCAGAACAGTTTTAACATATTTTTATTGTTATTATTCAACACATCTGGCATCAGTTTATGGGTTAAACGACATGAAGAATGAAGGTTAACCATTGCAGAGTATTAGGTGCCAGCACATGTTGGTAGGTTTCAAGATCAAAGTCTGATTTTCAGTCAGAGTATTACATGGTCAATTTGAAATTTGTACTGGACTTTGGTTAGGTATGTCCTACTGAGAGTGATTACAGGGTATACAATCTCTGAACAACACTGAATCATAACTCAATGGAACAAACACCAATCAATACTTATTGTTATGTCATTTACAATTCAATGGATAGCACTCTTCCACTCAAGAGTCAGAAGATTTAAGTCTCACTCCAAAGACTTCCATAGTCCAGGCTGGCACACTCTCTGCAGTACTGAGGGAGTTCTGCATTGTCTGAAGTGCCATCTTTCAGATTAAATGTTGGAACAATTCCCTGATGCTCTCTCAGTTGGATGTAAAAGATCCCGTGGCATTGCTTCTCGGCCATTTGGCTAAGATTAAGCCTCAGATTGGGGCGGCACGGTGGCTCAGTGGTTAGCACTGCTGCCTCACAATGCCAGGGACCCGGGTTCAACTCCGGCCGTGGGTCACCGTTGGTGTGGAGTTTGCATGTTCTCCCTGTATATGCGTGGGTTTCCTGCGAGTGCTCCGGTTTCCTCCCACAGTCCAAAGATGTCCAGGTTAGATGGATTGGCCATGCTGGATTGCCCCTTAATGTCCAGGTGGACATGGGTAGAGTGCACATTCGAAGGGTCAGTGTAGCCTTGATGGGCCGAATGGCCTCATTCTGCACTGAAGGGATTTTATGATCAAACCCAAGATGTGGTGCAATGCCTTTTCTTGTCAGCTTGGATCTTGTGGACATCATGAATTGGCTTCAATTTTAATTGTTTTTTGGAGCGAACAATGAAATGGATTAAGGGTTTGCCGTGTCCACTTTGCGCATTGGTTTTGTAACTTTAAGGATGGGATAAAAACTACTTTTTAAAAATCCCATGGCACCTGTCGATGAAGGGCAGGGGAGTTTCCTCAATGTCCTGACCAATATTTATCCCTCAACCAACTACACACAAAAAAAAACAGGTTACGATAAGAACATTAAATATTTATAACGCGCTACAGTGATGCTGGCTGAGAGGCAATTGTTGAGCAGGCCACTGGGGAGTACTCCACTGCTCTTCCTCAAATAGTGCCATGGGATCTTTTAGGTCCACTCTACAAGACAGACCAAGCTTTGATTTAACTGCTCACACTGGAGACAGAGCAGGTGGTTTGGTGTCATGCATCAATGTTTCTGCGGAATTAAGATTTCAATTGCCCAAACATTCCTTCTATTGGATTCATACAGGCATCAGGAAGATACAATTTTAACCCCATTAGCCAAGAGTGAATTCAAAGCAGGTTCCAGAGGTGTAACGTATTGGGCAGGATTTTCTAGCGGCGTCCTGCTGGTGGGAGCTTCCGGTCCCGCTGAAGGAAAACACCTGCGGCTGGTTCCGCAGTGGCGGGAAGGGGCGAGCCGCACAAAATGGTATTGGCCAGTGACAAGCTGCCGCCGCCACTAGATCCCCGCTTATTGTTTCTTTCCTTGCAAATGTCCAATTCACCAGCTAAACAATCCAAACTAGAGCCTGAAAGGACCCAACCTTTCAAAGTGGCCTTTCATTTGATTTCACTCCCATTAAGCACATTGGGGTATGCTAGTATATAATAATAATCATCTTTATTATTGTTGCAAGTAGGACTACTACATTAACATTGCAGTACGTTACTTTGAAAGCCCCTAGGCGCCACATTCCTGTGCCTGTTCGGGTACACTGAAGGAGAATTCAGAATATCCAATTCATGTAACAAGCACGTCTTTTGGGACTTTGGGAGGAAACCGGAGCACCCGGAGGAAACCCACGCACACACGGGGAGAACGTGCAGACTCCGCACAAACAGTGACCCAAGCCGGGAATCGAACCTGGGACCCTGGAGCTTTGAGCAACAGCGCTAACCACTGTGCTACCGTGCTATTAAATTCACTGTATAAATCCAAAATGTTTTCATTATAGTTTACATTCGAAAATGTTGCAAAATGACCCTATACTTTCAGGATTTAAAGAAAAATCTAATCAAATTCTCCTGCGAACATAACCATTTCCTAGAGTTCTTCTTGGAGCTGTCCACAACACTTGCCTTGTGCTGTTGTACATGGCTTTTAAGAGCTTCCAAATCACCGGGATTGTCACAGAGGAGGGTTTCTAAGGTGATGGCATTTTCTTGGATGCGGCCAGAAAGCCGGTCCAGTGCGGCAAGGAATTCCCGATGCGTTGATTTGACCTTAAACTGAAAATGAGCAGAAACATTGCAACCAGTTTGCATTAGAATCACTGAATGACACGGCTGGAAAGGGGACCATTATTAATACGGGAAAGCACTGATAATGGCCAAATGCGAAAACCATTAACCATTTGCATTAATGTGAATTTCAAAGCTGTGGATTATAACATCTTGATGCGCTTGGTTTATTGCACTTGGAAACAGCTGGAGGCCAGTATTTTAGTGGAAAGTGATAGATATCAGTGGATAATATAATGAGGAACAGACTTACAGGCTGGAATTATGTGGAAATCAGGACCGTGCATGCAGAAAATCCAGTGTGATGGTAATGGCACGTGCATTCCACATCAAATGGCAGTCGGACAGGCACCCAAATCGTCAGCCCATCCGCCATTTGAAAAACATACTGACCGACAATTGATCTCGTTAACGAGCCAATTAGCCAAAATATTATGTCATAATGCTGTTGGTGGGGATAAGTGGGCAAGAGTGGGTACCTCTGGTGAAGAAGCAGGAAGTGCGGGTACCTCCTTGGGGGGGGGGGTACCCCATACACATTGCAGGGATAGATAGCGCCTCTCCCTTTGCACCTCCATTGGTGGCCCGAATCCTCCATGCCCAAGGAAACATGACTCACTTCATTCTGGCATCCATGTTGTCTTTTTCCTCGGGGAACTGCCTGGTCAGTTTTTGACCGGCCTTTCTACTGAGGGGTGGGCTGAGGGGAAAGGGCAGGCGTTAAGAAATTATCACCTGCCTGCTGTAAAATTAATCCCACATCTACAGCACACAAGTGGGCTGGTTTAGCACAGGGCTAAATCGCTGGCTTTGAAAGCAGACCAAGGCAGGACAGCAGCACGGTTCAATTCCCGTACCAGCCTCCCCGAACAGGCGCCGGAATGTGGCGACTAGGGGCTTTTCACAGTAACTTCATTTGAAGCCGACCTGTGACAATAAGCGATTTTCATTTCATTTCATTTTCAAGTGTAATTCCACCGGTTACTTTTATACAAACGTATAATGTTGAATGAAGAACACTGAAGATAGGCCTTTGTGTAAAGGACATAGGAACATTAGAAACAGGTAGGGGTAATTTAGTCGTTCTCCCTCCCCATTCCAAGTTTTCTCCATCATTTTGATCGCATCTGGGCAGATATGTCCCTCAATTTATCCACCTTTACCCCATATTCCCTGGTAGCCTTTCCGAACAAAAAATAATCCAATTCAATTGCAAAGGCTCCAATTGTTCTTCAGCATCAACAGCACTTCTTAGGATGGGGGGGTGTTGTAGTGGGGGAGGAGAGAGCATTCCAGTTTTGCAGGGGGGTCCCACAGACAGCATCTCAAGGGGCACTTCAATTTTAATAAAGTGCTACTTTTGTTTCTGAAGTAACGCAGAAACTATAAAATTGTTGAAGTGTTCGTTTTGACAGAAAAAAATGAGAAAATCATTTGTAAAACATTTGAAAATCAAGATAACAGACCTGTTCCATTTCAATGATGCTTGACAAGGTCTTGACCCCGTTCGCACAAACATCAGTCACGTCCCCGAGAGATGTTTGTAAATCTTTACAGTCAGTTTCCAAATTCTTCAGTAATGGTTCATCGTGATCCAGGTGAATGTCCTCCAGGAATTTCTCCGCTGCTCTCAGATCGCGTGTTACAGTCTCCTCCAGCTCACACATCAATAACTGGAAAATGTAGGTTTACAATGAACCATTCCAGGCTATAGGGCGATACTCACTTGCAGTACAACATCTGGGTCTTATCAAACTATGTTCAAGAGGTACATCAAAAACCAGACTGCAACGGGACAAACAAAAAAAGAAGGGGACAGGAGGGAGGGGAGGAGTGGGAGCAAAGTGGGGAGGAGAGGGAGCTAAATGGGAGGAGAGAGCAAAGCAGGGAGAGAGCAAAATGGGGAACAAAGGATACAAGGGGAGGAGAGTGCAAAGGGGGAGGAAGGAGAGGACGGGAAAGGAGAGGACAGAGGAGGACGGGGATGAGAGAGAGAGGGGACGGTGGAGGAGAGAGAGGATAGGGGAGGAGAGAGAGGACGGGGAGGAGAGGACGGTGAGGAGAGAGAGGGGATGAGGAGGAGAGAGAGGGGATGAGGAGGAGAGAGAGGGGACGAGGAGGAGAGAGGGGACGAGGAGGAGAGAGAGGACGGGGAGGAGAGGACGGGGAGGAGAGAGGGGACGGGGAGGAGAGGACAGGGAGGAGAGAGAGGGGGCGGTGGAGGAGAGAGAGGGGAGGGGGAGGAGAGAGAGGGGACGGTGGAGGAGAGAGAGGGGAGGGGGAGGAGAGAGAGGGGACGAGGAGGAGAGAGAGGACGGGGAGGAGAGGACGGGGAGGAGAGAGAGGGGATGAGGAGGAGAGAGAGGGGATGAGGAGGAGAGAGAGGGGACGGGAAGAAGGGAGAGGGGACGGGGAGGAGAGAGAGGACGGGGAGGAGAGGATGGGGAGGAGAGAGGGGACGGGGAGGAGAGAGAGGACGGGGAGGAGAGAGAGGGGATGAGGAGGAGAGAGAGGACGGGGAGGAGAGAGAGGGGATGAGGAGGAGAGAGAGGACGGGGAGGAGAGGACGGGGAATAGAGTGAGGGGATGAGGAGGACAGAGAGGGGACGGGGAGAAGGGAGGGGGACGGGGAGGAGAGAGAGAATGGGGAGTAGAGGACGGGGAGGAGAGGACGGTGAGGAGAGAGAGGACGGGGAGAAGGGAGGGGGACGGGGAGGAGAGAGAGGACGGGGAGGAGAGGACGGGGAGGAGAGAGAGGGGACGGGGAGGAGAGGACAGGGAGGAGAGAGGGGGTGAGGAGGAGAGAGAGGGGACGGGGAGAAGGGAGAGGGGACGGGGAGGAGAGAGGGGACGTGGAGGAGAGAGGGGACGGGGAGAAGACAGAGGGGACAGGGTGGAGAGAGAGGGGACAGGGTGGAGAGAGAGGGGACGGGGAGGAGAGAGAGGGGATGGGGAGGAGAGAGAGGGGACGGGGAGGAGAGAGAGGGGACGGGGGGGGAGAGAGAGGACGGGGAGGAGAGGACGGGGAGGAGAGAGAGGGGATGAGGAGGAGAGAGAGGATGGGGAGGAGAGGACGGGGAGGAGAGAGAGGGGATGAGGAGGAGAGAGAGGTTGGGGAGGAGAGGACGGGGAGGAGGGAGGGGAACGGGGAGGAGAGCGAGGACGGGGAGGAGAGGATTGGGAGGAGAGAGAGGGGACGGGGAGGAGAGGACCGGGAGGAGAGAGGGGATGAGGAGGAGAGAGAGGGGACGGGGAGAAGGGAGAGGGGACGGGGAGGAGAGAGGGGATGGGGAGGAGAGAGAGGGGACGGGGAGGAGAGAGAGGGGACGGGGGGGGGAGAGAGAGGACGGGGAGGAGAGGATGGGGAGGAGAGAGAGGGGATGAGGAGGAGAGAGAGGATGGGGAGGAGAGGACGCGGAGGAGAGAGAGGGGATGAGGAGGAGAGAGAGGATGGGGAGGAGAGGACGGGGAGGAGAGAGAGGGGATGAGGAGCAGAGAGAGGGGACGGGGAGAAGGGAGAGGAGACGGGGAGGAGAGAGAGGACAGGGAGGAGAGGATGGGGAGAAGTGAGGGGATGAGGAGGAGAGAGAGGGGACGGGGAGGAGAGGATGGGGAGAAGTGAGGGGATGAGGAGGAGAGAGAGGGGACGGGGAGGAGAGAGGGGGGACGGGGAGGAGAGAGGGGGGACGGGGAGGAGAGAGGGGACGGCGAGGAGAGAGAGGGGATGAGGAGGAGAGAGAGGGGACGGGGAGGAGAGTGAGGGGACAGGGAGGAGATAGAGGGGACGGGGAGAAGGGAGAGGGGACGGGGAGGAGAGAGAGGGTCGGGGAGGAGAGAGAGGGGACGGGGCGGAGAGAGTGGGGACGGGGAGGAGAGAGAGGGGAGCGGGGGGGGAGAGAGAGGACGGGGAGGAGAGAGAGGGGATGAGGAGGAGAGAGAGGATGGGGAGGAGAGGACGCGGAGGAGAGGATGGGGAGAACTGAGGGGATGAGGAGGAGAGAGAGGGGACGGGGAGGAGAGGATGGGGAGAAGTGAGGGGATGAGGAGGAGAGAGAGGGGATGGGGAGGAGAGAGAGGGGACGGGGAGGAGAGAGAGGGGACGGGGAGAAGGGAGAGGGGACGGGGAGGAGAGAGGGGGGACGGGGAGGAGAGAGAGGGGACAGGGAGGATAGAGAGGACAGGGAGGAGAGAGAGGGGATGAGGAGGAGAGAGAGGACTGGGAGGAGAGAGAGGGGATGAGGAGGAGAGAGAGGGGACGGGGAGAAGGGAGAGGGGACAGGGAGGAGAGAGAGGAATGGGAGAAGAGAGAGGTGACGGGGAGGAGAGAGAGCGGATGAGGAGGAGAGAGAGCGGATGAGGAGGAGAGAGAGGTGATGGGGAGGAGAGAGAGGGGACGGAGAGGAGAGAGAGGATGGGGAGGAGAGAGAGGATGGGGAGGAGAGAGAGAGGGGATGAAGGAGAGAGGGGACGGGGAGGAAAGAGGGGGAAGCAAGAGAGGGGGGAAGCAAGAGAGGGGGGAGAGTGACAGAGGGAGAAGAGAGAGAGAGAGAAGAGCGAGAGGGGGAAAAGAGAGAGCGCGGGGAAGCGAGAGAGTGGTTGGCAGAGAGCCGCAAGTGCATGCTCGGGCAAGGACACGTGCAGAGGTGCAAAGAGATAGACCGAAACTGACAGACGGAAGAGAAAAGAAAGGAGTAAAACATACTTTTACATATCACCTTTCATGGTCTAAGGTCGCTCAATGAAGTAGTTCTGAAGTGTAGTCACTGTTGCCAATATGTGCGCAGCAAGCTCCCATAAACATCAATGTGATAATAATGAGATCATCTGTTCTACTGAGGCTGTCTGAATGAGAAATGCTGACCTGGACATCCAGTCCCCTTGTGAGGGTGCTAAGTATAATTGTACCCAGGAGAATATCTGATGCAAGTCCCTAAACTTTTAGCAGCAACAGAAAGTGCCATCACTTGTGAAATTTACATCTGCATGTTCTCTACCTTATTAAACTTACGTGGATTGTACAGCACAGAATTCGGCACAACAGCTCTATTCCAGCTCCACGTGATCCTCCTCTTCTCTTTAAACATTCCCTGTGGGAGCGAGTTCCACATTCTCACCGCCCTCTGAGAAACTAAGTTTCTCCTGAGGTTGCTCATGGATTGAAGTGATTAATTTTATATTTAAGGCTGATAGTTTGGGATTCCTCAACAAGTGAGAACATCTCTTAGTCGATCCAATAGATCCTTCTTAATTTTGAGGACGACTGTAATTTGATCCCTCATCTTTGTTTAAGAGGTGACTGCTGTGATACAACAATCCAACACAAGTTATTTGCAAAAAGGATATCACTGCATTGGAAGCAGTGCAGGGAAAGCGGATTAACTTATGAAGAAAGGTTGAACAGGTTTGGACACATTGGAGTATAGAAGAATGAGAGATGGTCTTATTGTAACATACAAGATTCTGAGGAGGCTGGACAGGGTGGATACTAAGAGGAGGGAAGAGTAGAACTCAGGGACAGAATGAGAGGTCTCCCTTTTACCTCAGGGATGAGGAGAATTTTTCTCTGTGAGGGTTGTTAGTCTGTGGAATTGTCTTCCCCAGAAAGCAGTTCTGTATTCAAGGCAGGTAGATTTTTGATGGTCAGCAGAGTCAAGGGTTATGGGGAGGCTGACAGGAAAATGAAGTTGAGACTACAACCAGATCAGCTATGATCTTAGTGAATGCCGGAGCAGGCCCAAAGGGCCAAATGACCTACCCCTGCTCCAAAGTACTCTGTTCCTGTGAGCTCAAAATAACAGTAGAATCATTGCTGTGCATTCGTTACAATAAGCCGCTGTTCAACTTTCCCCATTTAATGTTATTTTGCTTTGACGTCCGTGAGTTAAAGGGGCCTGTATTCTTGGTTAGCGATGCGAGAGTCATTTTGAAGTTATTTCCTGTTGGTTTGACATAGGGCCACAAGATCAAATTGACATCATTTCTGAGCAGCCTCTGCCACTCCCAAACCCACCCTCTTGTCACCCTCGGGGGTCACAGAAGTTGAGAAGTAGGATTGGCGGAGAGCAGGAGCAGGAGTAGAAAGTTACCATATTTCTTTTATACTTTTAAATTTATTTTATTGCAAAAGTAATTTCATTTATTAATATAGGAATTTAACATAGTAAAGCTCTTCAACATACAGGGTACAATGTTTTTTGTCTGCTGAGGAAAATCCTACAGAAGTAAACTACAGTTTTTACATTTTAATGGGAAAATGTGATTCGCTGAGTCATGAATTTTATAAAAGCACCTTCAACTTTAAGTGAGGGCTTACAGTACTCCGAAAGCCTGCACTCAATGGGACTGGTAATATAAACCCAGCTACACAGTGGCAAGACATCTACTTCACAGGCTCTCTATGTATCTTCCCACAACTGAACAGAAGTCGCACCATAATCTTACATTACAGGAGGTGGCCAATCATCTCACCATACTTGTGCCAGCTCATTGAAAAGGGCGATCCCATGAGTCCCACTCCACTGCTCTCTCATCATAGCCCAGGAAATGTTTCCCCTTTAGGTATGTCCAACTCCCTTTTGAAATTTATGGGCCGGAATTCTCCTGCCGTTTCGATTCACTTTTCCCGCCGACAGCGCACCCCCGCCACGGGTTTCCAGGCGGCGTGGGGTGGCCTCAATGGGAAATCCCATTGACAAGCGGTGGAAGTATAGAATCCCGCTGCCAGCGAACGGCACGCTGCTGAGAAACACGTGGCGGAGGAACCAGAGGTTCCCGCCCACGGATTGAATCTGCTTTCACTACCTTTTCAGGCAATTCCAGATCATAATAACACATGGTATAAAAATTCTCACCTTTTCCCCCTTCGTTCTTTTGACACTTACCTGAACTCGATGGTCTCTGGTTAGCAAACTACCTGCCGATGGACAGTTTCTCCCCTATCAAAACACTTCATAATTTTGAACACATCTATTATCTCCCCATAGCATTCTCTCCTCTAAGAGCAAAGTCCTCAGGTACCCTGTCTCGCCACATGACGGATGGGTCTGGTATCACTCCAGTAAATCTCCTCTGTACCCTGTCCAAGGCAATCCTATGTCACTGTACAGCATAAGTGTATACTTAAAAGGATTACTACTCTTCGCAATTGTGGTTCTTAATTTAGAGAAACATTAACTGGGTTTTGAGTTCAGTGAGATTGGTCCATATGAAACAGATTACTTACAGTGTGGTAATCTAGTTGTTCTTGAAGGATTTCCAGGTCGCTGTCAACAGGCTGCAGATTCTCCAGCTGAATTTTCTTTTTTTGGACCAACGTCAAGTGCGCTTGCACTTTCTCCATGTGTTGCAAACACTGCTGCGTACTGTTACAGGGCTGCAATTAAAGTCCAATTAACACTAACGATGCAGTTCCAGGATAAATATCAAACTGGGCAATCTTAGCCGTGGATTTTAATACCACAATCATGTCTTGATATCATAAATAATACATGTTACAACATACACCAAAATGAAGCACATAAAAACTGGTCTCTGACAATTTCCATTATTTGTCCCAAGCCCCAAATGGTACATTAGGATTGAAATAATTCAATAAATTCTGGAAAAGATAAAAACACCAGAGTTGAATTCAAATAAATTCAATGCTCAGGAGCAACAAGGTGGCACAGTGGTTAGCACTGAGGATGGCGCTGAGGATCTGGGATCTATCCCATCCCACTGTCTATGTGGAGTTTGCACATTCTCTACGTGTCTGCGTGGGTTTCCACAACCCAAAGATGTGCAGGTTCAGTGGATTGGCCATGCTAAATTGCCCCTTAATTGGAAAAATATAATTGGGTACTCTAAATTTTTAAAAAAATAAACATAATGGCCAAATGGTCTACATTCAAAGTACATAATCTAGTTTCATTTAATTTATTTATTGTTTTAAATTTAGAGTACCCAAATAATTTTTTTTCCAACCAACGGGCAATTTAGCGTGGCCAATCCACCGACTCTGCACATCTTTTGGGTTGTGTGGGCGAAACCTACGCAGACACAGGGAGAATGTGCAAATTCCACACGGACAGTGACCCAGAGCTGGGATCAAACCTGGGACCTTGGCGCCGCGAGGCAGCAGTGCTAACCACTGTGCAACCGTGCTGCCTGGAGTTCCATTTAATTGACCATTCAGCCCCAGAGGAAAAAAAAAGTGATTGCGTTTATAAAGTACGTTTCATGCCCCCTCGACATCTCAAAGCACTTTACCGCCAATAAATTATATTTTCCTTTGACGTGTAGTCACTGCTGTCTTGTAGGGAGCGTGGCAGCCAATTTATGTAAGGCAAGCACCCGCAGACATTAATGTAATAATGACCAGATAATCCCTTTCAGTGATAGTTGAGGGATAAATATTGATTGGCCGAGTCACAGGGGAGAACTCCCTGAGCTCTAAATTTGATTATAACTCTCCCCTCCAGGGCGGCACGGTGGCTTAGTGGTTAGCACTGCTACCTCAAGGCGCTGAGGGCCGAGGTTCGATCCTGGCCCCGGGTCATTGATCGTATGAAGTTTGCACATTCTCCCCGTGTTTGGGTGGGACTCACCCCCACAACAGGGTAGGTGAATTAGCCACGCTAAATTACCCCTAAATTGGAAACAAAATTGGGCTCTCGAAATTTATTTTTAAAAAAAATAATTTTCCCCTCCTCTGCTTCATTTTGGAAAACAAATTAGTTGGTAAACAACAATGTTTGCCCAACTTAGAGGGGATTTTTCAAAAAGCCCTTAGTGGCAGATATCTTCAATTAAGGGCCAGGATTTGGAATGCTGCGCTACAGCATGATGGACCTTACAAAGACCTTCTTAAACCATAAAAGCAACAAAGAACTGATTCAATATTACTGCTCAACAAATTGACTACAGCACAGCAGAAACATAAGTGAATCATTTAAAATAATCTATCAATAGCATTGAGACTTTCCAAGAATAATTTCTTGATGTACCATTTGTCAATGTACTCTGCCGATTATTCTTTTGTCTACTATGTATGTACTGTGTACGTTCCCTTGGGCGCAGAAAAATACTTTTCACTGTACGTTGGTACATGTGACAATAAATATCAATCAATCAATAATATTACCGAATTGTCTTCAACTCTGCTCATGAGGAGTCAGAGTGTTAAAGGTGTGGACAACATTCTGATTCAGCTAATTCTTGGTTTTATTCTTTTCTAATTGAATTGAATGAAGCAGATATCAAGGGTTACTAACCTGTCCATCTCCTTCAAGAGTCTCACGGTCCTCATGTTGCTCAGTTTTAATGGTGGCCTTCTCCCCAGTGCTTTCCAATGGTTTCATTTCATTAGATGCATTGTGAGGCTGCATCAATAAGTCATCATTTTTGTCTTCATTTAGATTTAGTCCACTTGCTACAATTTCAATCACTTTCTTCATGTCATCTTTATTGTTGTTAATCCACATACTGTTGGGTGTATCTTCAAAAATGGATTGCTCCTGAATGTCATCCATTGCAAATGAATCTTCACTTGTTTCCTGATTGGTACATTGTCCATTTGTTTGCATTTCTCTTTCATTCACCTTATTTGCATCCCCAACATTATTTGTTACATTTCCCTTGGGAAATTCCTCTTTGTCGCTGGGAGGAGAATGCAACACCAAACGCTCACTTTTATCATCAGTTATATTTTGGCCATTTAGTATCTCTGTCTTTCCCTTCTCATTGTCACCTTTGTTGTCCTGAACTCTGAACTCATTCAATGAAAGTTCATAAGTGTTTCCCTGAATATTGCTCAGAAGATCGATTTGATCAAGAGAATCAGATCGTGCTTCCTCATTTTCATTCTCACTTACACATTGTCCAGCTAGCCTGACTTGCAACATTTCCTTCAATTCACCAACACCCTCATTGTTGCCAATCCAAATGTTATCTGGTGGATCCTCCAAGGCGCCTTTGTCCCAAGTATCCTCCAGAGGCTCCATTTCATCAAAAACATCAGCAGATTGCATTACTGAATCTGGACTATCTTGTTTTATTTTGGGCATTCCATTCATGGTATCACCACTTTCATCATTGTTAAACCAGTCATCCTTTGATGGACTGTCACATAGAGCCACCTTGTCAGTGCCTTCACGTGACTCCAGCTCTCCATGGCTGGAACCACAATGATTCACTGGATTCCCATTTGCTTTCATCTGAATTATCTGGTACATGTTACCCTCCTCGATTGTTTGCTGTGATACATCTTGAGGAATTTCTGCAGTGCTGAGCAGCAACGGAATTCTTTCACAAAGCATTTCTTTCACTTGCCTGTTTAAGAACCTGTCCTCCATCGAACCAGGTACTTTGTTTTTTACGTAACGGAAAAGCTCATCAGTCAGACTGCTGACCAGTTCCTGACTTCTTAAACTGCCGGTATCTTGCTCCTCAGATAAAGCACAAAGCATTCCCTGCACCTGTGCACTCATCATTTCTGGCTTCAAAGCAGCAAGCAAGGCTGCCATTTTCCGGGACTCATCATCCTTCAAGCCAAATAATTCACTAAACTCTGCATTAAGAAATTCTCGTTTCAGGCAATCAAGGACAAGCCCTGAGTTTTTAACATCAGCTGGAGCATCACCACATGTCACCACATCCTGAACAGCAGGCACTGCAGAACCACCTCCTACCTCTGTATTGCATTCCATTAAACTGAAGTGATCTGCTTCCTGATTGTCACCAGTTTCAATATTTACTCCAATTACTCTTTGAAAATTTGCCTTTTCTAAAGACTCATGTTCATCAATTGCGAAACCAAGCACATTCTCTAAAGAGAGAAGACGCTCCTCTTTTGAAACCAAGTTGGCTTTTTTCTCAAGTTCAAATGAATCCCATGTTTTTCCTAATGGCTTCTCAAGCTTCTGACCTCCTTCAACATCCTGGTCTTGCATTTCTTCATCGATTCCTTCTTGACACAACAGATCTTCAGATTCTCCAAATGAATTTTCATCGCCATGGTCTGACGTCTCTCCCTCATTTCCTCTTGCTCCGGAAACAATGGACATTTCTTTCACCCTATAAGCAAATTCTGCCTTCCCTTCCAAATCTGCAAGATCATTTAATGTCTTGACAGCTTCTTTTTCTTGTCTGTTTCCATTCATCACTGTATCCTCATTTGGGTTTTCTTTTGGTCGGATCTTGAAAGCATTGCTGAATTTCATGCACACAGCTTTCAGCACATTCCCCACAGACATAGCCATATTTACATTTTGTTCAAATCCTTCTGCACAGTCGCCTAACCCAGAATTTTGTATCCCTTGATTCCTCTCTTTGAAAATTCCAGTTAATGGTGCTTTATCGAGTAGGCCGAGCTTCACATTAGGGTCTCCTCCCTCAATGTCACCTTCTAAATTACATTCACCATTGGTACCCATGAGGCCTTGGAAGTTGGTGCTACTCGGACGATTGTTCGACTCCAACTCTTCGATATTTGCTCCTCCTATAAATGTTTCCACAGTCAGTTTTCCAACTTCATTCAGCTCCCCGTCTTCATTTGATAAAACATTTTCTTTGCCAGTCAATTTGGACGCTTCACACTCCAGCTCAATATCTGATGTACATTCTCGAATGTATGAGAAAAAATCACCCTGTGGTGAATCTTCAACATAAGGTGATTTAGATGAAAGGCGGTCCAGTTTACCAGGCAAATCGTCCTCGGATATGTGAGTTGCAGAAGCAGACTGGGCAGTGGTGACAAAACTATCTTGGTTACGTCCTGGAATGAAGAAATTGGAAGTTGAAGAGTTGATCTGATGATTATCAACACTTCTTGTTAAGAAATCCTGAACAGTGCTTTTATCTTCTTTGGCACATATCAAGGTTTGATCATTTAATTCCTTTCTGCGAGTGCTACAAGCATTAGACAGATCTACATCTACCACATTTAATTTTGACATTGTTTCGACATTTTTAACATTCAAAACTTCTTGAAGTGGTTTAACTGCCATGTATCTTCGCCCAGTGTCTATATCTATTTTACTTATCCTAGCTAAATCAGAGTAAGAAACAATGGGCAACTGGCGCTCATCAACATTGTCCTCACTTTCATAAAGGTTCATTTCTTTGTGCAAACTGTCATCCAATAATCTTTCACCCACAGATTCTATTTGCACTGCCGATTTTCCATTTTCGAATTCAGTGACAAGTTCATTTGCTTTCTGGAACTTTTCAATTTCCACTGGAAACTTTGAACTCGGTGCGATTTTCTGAGAACATAAATTCTTCCCAGCACTTGAAGCATGAATATTTTGGCATGCTGCTTCCAATTCAAACAGGTCATCCGCTAGGTCTTCATTAATTAAACTATGCCTCAAAGCATTAGTCACAGAGAGGCGAAGCCCTGATTTATGCTGAATGATACCACCAGCTTCAACTTGCTTACCAAGAACACTTAGCAAGGCATCTCTTTCCACAAGGCCTCGGTTGACTGCTTCTGTCACAGACAGAGGTTTTTTTGTCTGTGGATCCAAGATGCCATACATTTCAAGCTGGTAGCTTAGTGCCCTCAATTTGGTCACCTCATCGACTTGCCCTCCATTTTGTGCCTTTTCTATTTTGATTAATTGTTCGGCAGTTTTTTCATCTACCAGACAAAGCTTTGAGGTCACGGCCACTGATAACCGACCTTGGTGTTTGAGATCTACAATTCCACCCGAAACAACTTGGCCTTCCAGCAAACGCAGAGCTGTACAAGTGTTCAAAATACCAAGTCTCTGTGCATCATGCACACTGTGTAGCTTGTTGGTCTCTGGGTCAATGATACCACAGACAATTTTTTCAGAAAGCAATACCTTTGTCAGGAGGTCGTCATTTATCATCTGTTCTGCAACATCAGCCACTTCTATTATTTCTCCTGTTCCAGAGTTATAGAATCCTCCGATCAGTCCAAGCTTATCTAATACTTTGATAGCAACATGACTTTGTAGGAGTCCCTTCGCCACTGCTTCACTGAGAGTTAGATTTTTGCCACTCTCTTCAAAAAGGATTCCTCCATCTTGAAACTGTGAAGCTAAAATATCCACAAATATCTCCTCATCCAAAAGCCCACGTGCCAAGGCAACTTCAAGTCTGTACCTTTTACCAGTAACTGGGTCAAATATTCCGCCCACTTCAACTTCTGATTTGCGCTGCTTTATCAAAGCTGACCGGGCCCATTCCCCACTCCCAGCTGCCTCAAAACAAGTAATTTTCCCATCGTTTTCTTCATCCTCCTCTTCCAAGACATACAAATTTCTCCCATTAATTCTTTGGATGCCTTCAGCATTCTCCAATGTCACTGCACAGTCACTTGGCTCCTCTTGCAATGTGCATCTTAGATCGAGACAGCGGTTTATCATCATTGTATCTGACATTGTTAGATTACCCCCTGATGCATCCTGTTCAAATGCTCCATAGCTCTGTATTGCTTCGTGCATAAGCTCAATATTCACTTGCTTTCCCTTTTCTTCCTGACCTTTCATTATTCCAAAGTCTTGGTGATACATCTGATGGCTCTGATCTGACTCATTGTTACTTGGCTTAAAGTCTTCATCACCTAGGAAATTCGCTTCACCACCTGCCATTTGTATGGAAGGTTCAAACACACCTGTAATATCTTCAATTCCAGAAGGACTAAGCATTAGAGTTTCTCTCATTCCTGGAATGTCTCCAACAAACCACGGCATTTCCTGGTTCTCGGCAATATCCTCCAATCCTTCCACACTAGTAATTACTTTGTTCCTCCCATATTCAAAGTTGTCATCTAGTGCTGAAGTAGTATCTGTATATTGGTGAATGCTGTCCCCTTCAACTATACCAGCGAATCCACTCAATCCATTTCCAAACGCAACTTCATTGTAATCTTCATTGGAACACGGTTTATCATTTTTTGATGAACTACTTTTAGTAACAGGTTCTCCAGAAATCTCCATTTTGTCTTCTAAGTCCGCTATGTCATCCAGTGTTTCAATGACCCTTATTACTTTATGCTTTCCATCTACATGGCCCCCAGAATCATCTGTACAATGTTTACTTTCGCTTCCAGTTTCTAAAGGGCTCAAATGCAGGATTTTATTGGTTACTGTGAGATGCTCTTCCACTGATGGACCAATTACATCCCACATTTCCTCCATGCTGCCTTGTATAATTTGGGAATCTAGATTTGTTTCTGTGAATTTAGGAAAGCTGACCTGGTTTTCAAGATTGGTATCTTCTCGTGTATCTTCATCAGCAGCAGGTATATGCTTGCCACCTTTAAAAGACTGTTCGTCACCTTCCACCTTCATTGCTTCATCTATCTTAACTTCTTCGCTTAATCTCTCTGCATCAGGAGCACCAACGAAATACACCATTTCATCTGCGAATGCAATATCTTCCAAGGTTTCAACTGTCCTTATGTTATTTTCTCCACATGTGAGGTCTTCCCTCGTTGCTGCAACAGTTTCTAATGCAGGTGAAATAAATTCATCCATCCGAGTCATAAGTTGTTGTCCCAAAGGAGAAGATTGCACAGTGTTATCTGCAACCTTGTCTACTGATAGCCCAGCAATACTTTGTCTTCCGCCTACACCATCAGATTCTTCCATTTGTGAAGCTTCCATGTACTGCTGAGCATTCCAGTTTTGTGCAGTTTTGTTGGCATGCTCTGCGCAGATCACGAAAGGGTCGTTAGAATCTTCAGTACTGCTGCCAATGTTATCACCACATTGGAGACCTGGGGGTCCATCAAAACCCAGCATTCTGTTCAGGTCTTCTCCAAAATCCCTTTGGAGGTCCATATCCAATGGAAATGGACTGAGCTTCAGACTTTCAGATGCTGGAAACAATTGCTCCATTGGAAACCTGTGCATGGTTTCAGCTGCTGCCTGTTCTGCTGAAGACATGGTGATAGCCGCTTTGTCCCCTAGGTACAAATCTGCAGTTTCCAAGGCTGTAGTTACCGCTTGTGAATCAGGTTTTGGAATTGCCGCACTTTTTCTCAATTGGTTTCCTGAATCACTTTCAACAGAATTAACATTGCCAGTTTGTCTGGTCAATTTAATGCTTTCATTAAGGTCTGGATATGCACTCAAATTTCCATCAAAAGGTGGTTCTTCAAGAATATCTGTCAAATTGTCCAATGTTTCAATTGCATGAATTGCTTTGCCCTCATTGAGTTCTTTGGTGTCAGTTACATGATTTCCTGGACTATCCATCGTCTGCGAATAAGAAAACTCTACGGGTTCACTTGCTGGAAACTGTTGCACGCCGGGCATCCAATATAATGCTTCGCTATTAATAGTCCCACAATGTTCGCCCAACGCATTGATCGCCTGTTTTTCTCCCGTATCATATGGGCCCAACGTTATAGAATTAGTATGGTTTTTAAGGATGTCAGCATCTTTGGCCTCCAAGTGGTTTTCAAGCCCACTGCCATCTTGAATATGAAGGTATTCTTGCCAATTTTCTGATGGAACATCTGCACCACTTGCCTCCAGCACCATTTTAATCTTTTCATTCAAGTCACTATTGACCAACAGTAGCCTCCTTCCTGAGCCTGCATCCATATAGCTGTGCATCATTAAGTAAGATATGAATTTCTGTTGAACTTCCATCTGTTGCAGAGTTGAATTCTCATTTCTGCCTCTAGTTTCAACATCGGTAGTGTCACTTGTAGCACACATTTGGACCTCAGAATTTGATCCCCAGCTCGAGATATCGGCATGCGAAGACTGCAAGTGTTTGGCACTGGGCATTAAGTCAGGCATTGTTGCTGTGCTTAGAATCTTTGCTGCCCTCTTGTCTATTACACCTAGCTTGCTAGCCTCCTCAGGCGTGAGCACCGATGAGCTTTCAGGGATGTAAAGAGCAGCTATTTTTTGCCTGTTGTTCAGGATTCGGTGGGCTAGTTCATTCGTTACCACTCCTTGCTGCAAGGAGGTGTCTATAGAAAATATTTCTCCAGAATCAGGCCAAATGAGACCCATAAATACCCTCTGTGATTCCAGAACCAAAAGTGCACTGCTTGAAGTTATTAAATTGCACTGCACGGCTTCATCCATGGTTAACCTGCTGCCGGTAGCTGGGCTGATTATACCTCCTGTCTGAACTTGATGAGTGAGGAGTCCAGAAGCCGTATCATGATCGATGAGGCAACTTTCCAAAGCTTCATCTACTGTTAGTCGAGATCCAGTTTGAGGATCAATAAGCCCACCTGCAAACAGCTGAGCTCCAAGAAGCCTGATCATGACCTCGCGGTCTATGAGGCCTTCGTGGACTGCCCGAAAAACACTAGCCTGCCTGCCAGATTTCAAGGTGATTGTGCCCCCTTCTTGCTGCTTCACGTGAAGCAGTCTTAGGCCAGTTTCTTTATCCACGGTGACTCTTTGCATTAACTCCATTAATGATACTTTCTCGGCCGTAATTGGATCAATCAGATCCTTGCACATCTTCTGCCTCTCTAGCAGCTTGAAGTACAGCTGGGCAGTGATGAACTCCCTCTGAAAAGCTTCCTCGAGGCTGAGTTTTTCACCAGTAGCTGGCACTCTTAAGCCCCCAGTGGCAAACTGTGCCTCAAGGACTTTAATGACTGAAATCTCGGAAACTGTGCTGTGATCATTAGCATCGGCAGCCGAATGGACATCACTTATTCCACACAAGGTGCTTAAAATAAGTTTGGCAGAATTACTCAATTCCTCCAGTTGATTGAAGATCTTTCCATCTATCAACTGATACCTCAAAGCCTCTTCCATACCAAGGCACTGTTTTGTTTCAGGAAGAATAAGACCTGACACAATGACCTGAGCTTCCAGCAAGATCATCCCTGTGTCATAATCAATAAGACCATTACGTATTGCGTGGAAGATTGGATAAATCGTCCCAGTTGCCAGGTCAATAGCACCTGCAACAGTCTCAAAGCCCTGAAAATCAAAAAGAGAAAGAAAACTAATTTCAGAAGGCAATAAGAAGGCAGCAAAATAGCAAACACCAAACAATCAGTACCTCCAAGCTCTTCACAACCCGTTCATGCAAAATATACTCCGACTGTGCCCACATGATAGAAGAATGGGTACTTACCAGGGAGGTGAATGTTAGCGATGCAACAGCAAAAGTGAAGCCCGGTATTGGTGTCGACAGAAGTAATAATGTTTTTTTAATGTCCTGCATGCACATCCTTTAATGCAAAAGTATCATCTATGTGTTTAAAAGGGTTAGTCACAAGAGGAAGCAAAAGAGGGTTATTCTTAAGTCTTCAACACCACTCAAAGTGTACTTGTATAGAGCTTAAGCACCATGCTTCTGTTTACAGAGAAAGGGACGAATTATGTATTCAACATTATGATGACCATGCTATACATGTTTACAGCATACAGCAGCTTCAGTGCTTTCTACAGCTCAGCAAAAGCTATTCCTTGCTCAAGCAAAAGCTAAAAACATCCATCTCTCGAGAATATCACAATTTCAGTTATTTAAAATAAAAGAAACATTGGCTGGAATTCTCCAACCATTGCGATTCACTTCTCCTGCTGGCAGCGCACCCCTGCCCGCAGGTTTCCAGACGGTTTGGCATGGCGAGAAGATAGAATCCTGCCGCCAGCGAACGGCGTGCCAGTGATGAATGCGCGGCTGAGGAGCCGGAGAATCCAGCCCATTCATTTCTTTTGATTGAGGTTATCTTTGCGAACAAACTTGCTGAACAAACTTCATGATTTTTGGATGGTTAATGACAAGGTACCCCCCTGTGCTCTACTGCCGAAATTCAGCTTAAACATCTCCCTGAACCCGGAGTCAGTTTTTACCTTCTCCACTGCCTCTTCAGCGAGCGTGCTCTGCGCTTGCTGGAGATCATCCGAAGTCTCCTCACACAACTTATCGTAAGCTTCCTGAAGAGACTCGAGCTGTTTCTCCGTTTGCTGTTTATCTTCTTCTGATATTCTATGTTAAAAAAATAACAGAGAAAAAAAACTGAGTTTTCTATCAACATTAACAGATCCAGTTTAAAATAAACTCAGTTATAGAACACCACAAAACCACATAAATGATGAACTTGCCATTTGGATGATTTGGAACAATAAGTAATCAGTTCAATCCGAACTCCTTACGCCTTTGCTCTTGAAGGTAGGTAACAATTAATGAGGAAAGTATTACGTGCTAGATTTAAAGGAAGCTATTCCATGTACAAGCAATGCACTTGCCCTGAAGTGAAGAAGCAGATAGCTGTGCCCTGGTGACTACAGATTAATGATTCAGGACTTAAGGCAAGAGAAGCTTCAGTGATCATGAATGGGATTATCCAGTCCATCAGCCACGTTTGCCGGCACGGAGCACCCCCCCGCTGGCAGCGGGATTCTCTGGTCCCACTGCTGGCCAATGGGGTTTCCCATTGTGGGCACCCCACGCCGTCGGGAAACCTGCAGGTGTGGGCGCGCTGCCAGCGGACCGGAGGATCCCGCTGACGGAGAATTCCGCAGCATGTGTATCGGAGAATCTAATTCAGCACTATCCTCTCTCTACATCATCTATTACCACCAGCCAGGGATCCTAGAAACAGGCTGGAGGAATTCATAGAGTCATAAAGAGGCCCTTCATTCCACTGAGCCTGCACCGACAAAACTATACTAAATTTACACTAATCCCACTTTCCAGCACTTGGCCCATAGCCTTGAATGTTATAATATTTCAAGTGTTCACCAACGTTCTCTTTAAAGGTTTTACGGTTTCCTGCCTCTACTACCCTCCCAGGCAGTGCATTCCAGATTTCCACCATCCTCTGGGTGAAAATCCTTTCCTCAAATCCCCTCTAAACCTCCTACCCCTCAACTTAAAATTATGCCCCCTTGTTACTGACCATCTAAAAGAGCAGCGGCTTCTTATCCTCCCTGTCTATACCACTCATAATCTTATACACCTCAATCCGGTCCCCCCTCAGCCTTCTCTGCTCAAAAGAAAACAACCCAAGCCTATCCAGCCTCTCTTCATGGCTCAAACGCTCCATCCCAGATATGAATACAGAATGATCCCATTAATAAGGAGGCTGTGCCCAAATGGGCGGAGAATAAAAAGGCACAGAAAGGACAAAGATGCTGCACCTGCTCTAGTTGGCAGCTACATAAAACTAACAAGGAAACCCAATATTGCCAGGATTCTTGCAGAGACCAATTCGGCAATAGTGTGATCAGTATTTTGGGAAAGCGACTGAATGACAGTCAAGCATAAAGACATCACTATCAGATAAGACTGGCAATAGTGTTAACAACTCTGTCTTGCAACACTGAGTGTAATAAATGAATACAAGTTGGAAGTTTATTTCTGTTGCATTAATGACAAAAGTGTTCAAAGTGCCACACCAGAAGCATGGAGATATCCAGAACCAATTCAACTGGAGCTGGATCAACAATCGGACAAGGCCTGGATCAATAGAGGGAGCACATTCAGCTGAGGTTGTTGAGTTAGATGGTCAACTCCACAGCCTATATTGCAACCTGACGATATTTTAAAGTTAAAGTGCTCTACTGTCTGTAATACACTTTGGGACAATTTTGAAAAGTGCTTTATAAATGCAAGTCTTCAATTTTATTCAGAGAAACCTTTGAATAAAAGTTAGAGAGTAATTTCTAGATAAGTGGGAAGGATTAAAACCTATCTGACAATTTTCTGAAAAGGTACCACAAATGATTAACCTCCCACCACATATGGAGGACATATGATTTAAACCCACACACATCTGGTTGAAAGGGTTATGCTAGAATGTAACCAGAGGAAGAGAAGAAACTAACTTGTCACTGTGTTTAGCCAAGAACATCTGTGTCACGTGGACAGCTTCATCAATCTGGTCCTTCTTGCTCGACAGTTCCACATGAAGTACCTGGAACAAGTCAGAGATAGCGCGAACACAATCAACTCATTCAAAGTTTCTGTTTTATCCTCAGATTTTCTAACATTCACACAGTTTCCTCAAAAGCATTTATCGAAAGGCACGCAGACCATTCTAGGATGACGTTAGGAAGCACTGCTGGTTTAGCACCGTGGGCTAAACAGCTGGCTTGTAAAGCAGAACAAAGCCAGCAGCGCAGGTTCAGTTCCCGTACCGGCCTCCCCGAACAGGCGCCGGAATGTGGCGACTAGGGGCTTTTCACAGTAACTTCATTTGAGGCCAACTTGTGACATTAAGCGATTTTCATGCATTCATTTTCTTCACACAAAGGGGATGTGGAAATCTGGAACTCTTTTGCCCCCAAGAATCCGCTGGTTCCGAGGGTGAATTGAACATTTCAAAACTGAGATTAATACCGTTGCCAAATAAAAATCTATCAAATGTCATGGAACCAAGGTGAGCAGATGGAGTTAAGATACAGATAGGTTATGATCTTATTGAATAACAGGACAGGCCTGAGAGGCTGTACGGCCTCTTGATGTTCTTAGGGGACAGGAGGAGAAGACTTTCTCCAAAAGTGAATTGGATTTAGAATTGAACAGGAAGAATTTTCAGGACTCTGGAGTGGGGGTGTGGGATTAACTGGTTGGTGTGACAGCTGAATGGCCTCCTTCTGTGTTGTATGATTCTATCTATAACATCACCAGTCCAAAACTGCAAAATATTGTGCTCTGAAAAATATTCTCCATTGAACAGTGTGGGATCCAAAACTACCCAACATAATAGCACTTAATGCAAACGATCTCTACCAACACACACATACACACACACAATCAACAGCAATATAGCTGATTAAAGATTTCCTGAAGAACGTATCATGACAAGATTTCAGAAATAAATGTGCTATGTGAAGTAGGTCGAAGTCTTGGCAGAAACTATTAAGCAAGCATCGCCACCAATTAAACAGACATTCATATCCTTTTTCATTTGGACTGTCAAATGGAGGATTTAGCATTTGGCTTAAAAAAAGCAAAACACAATAATAAAACACTGATTTCTCAAACAGCAGCTGCAACCCACTCACAGACTTCTGCCAATGATACGTTGAGCTGCACAGTAAATAGAGGTGGGGGGGGGGGGGTGATGAAACACCATCTGAGGTCCAGTTGCTTGATTTTCCCCTCCCACCTCCACCCATAGGAGGGATTTTCACTGTTGCTGGTGGAACCCAGAAATTGAACTAACCTCCCTTTTACTCTAAAAGCTTTGAAGGGGAGCAAGGTGGTGCAGAGGTTAGCACTGCTGCCTCACGACGCTGAGGACCCGAGTTCAATCCCAGTCCTGCGTCACTGTCCGTGTGGAGTTTGCACATTCTCCCCTGTCTGTATGGGTCTCACCTCACAACCCAAAGATGTGCAGGGTGGGTGGATTGGCCACACTAATTGGAAAAGAATAATTGGGTACTCTAAATTTATTTTTAAAAATACTCTAAAAACTCAAGGTTGACATGCAGTTTTTTTTCTATTAGTCCACATGGGTTCATACAACTAAAATGACAGCAATGGTGAGGTCAAGGCCACTTCAAATAAGTTTAAGATACGAGGGGATGAGACCACAGGAAGATGCAACACAGCAGGAGGCCACTTGGTCCATTATGTCCCACCGTCCTACCCTTTTTCCACAGCCCTGCAATTTTTCTTTCTCCAATTCTCTTCAGAAAGTTATATTCAAAAGGTGGGATGTTAAAATAAGAATAATAATCTTGTTCTCAAGGCCTAGAGTTATTATTTACTTCCCAAATTTCAGCTACTTCACCCGATAGGCATGTTTGAGTGGACACATATGGAGTGACATTGGAGATGACGGCTGAATTTCCTTTGGAACTACCTCCAACTTATTTATTTTGTTGATTTAGGAGGTTTGTCTAATATGCGCAAATACATTGTTGCACTAGGATCTCTTCATAGATACGAAGGGACAATAATATAACTGCAGCATGAATCCGGAGTCAGAGGCTGACCTGGAACAAAATGAAGTGAGATGTCTGTTTTGTTTCAACAACAACTTGCATTTATGTACCACCTTTAGCACAGGAAAACATCCCAAGGCCCTTCACAGGAGCGTATTCAACTAAAATTTTGCACCGAACCACATTGGGAGGTTTAGTTGACTACTCCGTCAGCAAGGTAAGTTCTATCGACGATTTTAAAATGAGGAAAGAGAGGTGGAGAGATTTACGGAGGAAATTCTAGAGTTTAAGGTCCTGCTGATAGTTATATCTTTATGCTTGACACAGGAAGTATGGGATATGCAAAAATTAGGATTTCCAAATTGAGATATTAGATCCTGAATCAATTTCGTAAGGCAAATAGTATGTTGGCCTTTATTCCAGATGATTTGAGTACAGTGGTAAAGATTCCTTATGCAATTGTATAGAACATTGATGAGACTGTACCTGGACTATTGTGTACAGTTTTAGCTTCCTTGCTTAAGGAAGGATATACTTATAGAGGGCGTGCACAAAGGTTCACCAGACTCATCCCTGGATGTCAGGATTTGTCTTACAAAAGAATGAGGAGACTGGGCCTATATTCTCCAGAATTTAGAAGAATGAGAAGTGATAGCATTGTAGTGTACAAAATTCTTGCAGGGCTCGACAGGGTAGATGGAGGAATGGTCTTTTCTCTGGTTTGGGCGGCGTGGGGAGTCTAGAACCAGAGAACAATCTCAGAATAAGAGGTGGGCATTTAGGACTGAGATGAGGAGGAATGGTAAATCTTTTGAATTCTCTCCCACATAGGGCTGTAGAGGCTTAGTAATTGAGTATATTCAAGACAGAGGTCAATAGATTTCTGAATATTAAAGATATCAAGGGATAAGGGAATAGTAGGGAAAATGGCATCGCAATAGAAGATCAGCCATGATCTAGTTGAATGGTGGAGCAAGTTCAAGGGACAGATTTTTGTTTTATATATTCTTTCACAGATGTGGGTGTCGGGCGGCAAGGTGGCACAGTGTTTAGCACTGCCACCTCATAGCGCCGAGGACCCAGGTTCGATCTCGGCCCCGGGACACGGTCTGTGTGGAGTTTGCACATTCTCCCCATGTCTGCGTGGGTCTCACCCCACAACCCAAAGATGTGCAGGGTAGGTGGATTGGCCATGTTAAATTGCCCCTAAATGGGGAAAAAAGAATTGAGTACTCTAAATTTAAAAAATAACAGACATGAGTGTCACTGGCTAGACCAGCATCTTTATTGCCCATCCCTAATTGCCCTGGAGAACATATTGGTGAGCCACCTTCTTGAACTGCTCCTGTCCAAGTGCCTCTTGTAAATGGTACACACTGCTGCCGCTGGGTGCAGTGGTGGAGGAGGTGGATGTTCAAAGTGGTGGATGGGCTGCCAATCAAGCGGGCTGCTTTGTCTTGGATGGCGTTGAGCTACTTGAGTGGCACACATCCAGGCAAGTGATCATCAGCAAAGTGATGAAAGGGTTTATGAAAAGTGCCATCAGGTGGCACTCCTGATTTGTGTCATTGTATATAGACAGACTTTGCGGAGTCAGGGTGTGAGTTAGTCTCCATATAATTCCCAGCCTCCGACCTGCTCTTGCAGCAATCGTATTGATATGGCTAGTCCAGTTCAGTTTCTGGTCAAAAGGTAATTCCCAGGATGTTGGGGGGATTCAGTGATGGTAATGCCATTGAATGTCAAAAGATGATTGGATTCTCTCTTATTGGAGATGGTCATTGCCTGGCATTTATGAGCTGCGAATATGCAGCTAGGGCTCTTTGATGCCACACTCCGGCAAATACAATCTTGATGTCAAGAGCAGTCACTCTCACCTCGCCTCGAGTTCAGCCCTTATAATAATAATAATCGCTTATTGTCACAAGTAGGCTTCAATGAAGTTACTGTGAAAAGCCCCTAGTCGCCACATTCCGGCGCCTGTTCGGGGAGGCCGGTACATGTTTGGACCAAGGCTGTAATGTGATCAGGAGCTGAGTGACTGGCAGAATCTAAACTCAGCGTCAGTGAGCACTGAATAAGTGCCACTTGATGGCACTTTTCATAAACCCTTTCATTACTTTGCTGATGATCAAGAGTAGACTAATGGACGGTAATTGGCCATGTAGGATTTGTCCTGCTTTTTGTGGACAGGACATATCTGGGCAATTTTCCACATTGCTGGATAGATGCCAGTGATATAGTTTTATCAGAACAGCTTGGCTAAGGTCCAACTTCTCCAGTTTCCTATGTCTATGAATGAGTACCTGATTAATGCTATAAGAGGTTCGCTAAAACCTAGGTATCCTCAGAGCAAACCACTGAACCTGACTCAAGTTGAGCTTTCTCGACAACTTGATATGGGATTCTTACACTATCTACCCATGGGAAACACCGCATTTAACTAAGTCCAAAAATATTCTGGTATAGTTTGGCAAAAATCCAAATTTAGAGAGCCACAAGTGTATGCTGTGGAAATCAAATTCATCAGCATGGACATTGCTCATCAGGCTGGGATTGACCTTGCCTGGTATCAGGAGTTAAGTGGAGCGAATCCCAGTCCGAGTGTTGGGTTGACAACTCCAAAGCTCCTCAAATGACCCAGGGACGAACAACAGCATTGGAGAATTGTCAATCTGCATGGATTTGGAAATCGTCATCTTTGTTTTCAAATCCCTCCACGGACTGGCCCCCTTCCTATCTCTGTAATCTCTTTCCGCATTCCACGTTCTTCAATGTTTCACCATAGGCAGTGCAGGAGGCGAAAGAGACCGGAATTCTGGCCTTTGCGTCCCTGGTAACCCGGCGGAGGATTCTCCTTCAGTGGAAAGATACAAGGCCCCCAAGCGTGGAATCCTGGATCAGCGATATGGCAGGGTTCATTAAATTGGAGCGGGTGAAATTCGCCTTGAGAGGGTCGGTACAAGGGTTCTTTAGGCGGTGGCAACCGTTCTTAGACTTTCTGGCAGAACGATAGACATTGGTCAATGGCAGCAGCAGCTCGGGGGGGTGGGGGTTCCTTTATTTTTGTTTATGTTATTTACACTGGAAGGGTCTGAGGGGGTGTATACACCTGTTGTCTTAAGTCGGGGTGTTAATGTTAATTTATTATTTAGGTACGGGGGAGGGGGGGGGGGGGGGAGGGGTTTGGGGGGTTGCTTTTTTAGATTGTGTTTTGTACTTAACCCTGTTGGGTTCTTTTTTCTTTCTCATTTTGTGATTGATATTTTATGAAAACCTTTAATAAAAATTATTTTTTAAAAAAATGTTTTACCATAGGCGGCTGTGCCTTCAGCTGCCTGCCTCCTAAGCCCTGAAATTCCCTCCATAAACCTCTCCACGCCTCCTATAAGATGCACAGACTTTTGACCAAGCTTTTAGTCACCTCTCCCAGTATCTCCTGGTCAGTCTGTGTCAACTTTTAATTGCACCCTTGTGAAGAGCCTTGTGATGTTCTACAAGGTTAAAGGTGCTACGTAATAGCAAGCTGTTGTCGTCATTGTACCTACATGGAGTCCACCATGGAGCCAATTCAACTTCCCACTTGGTTTTACCCACTAAGGAAAGTGATTCAATTGAACATATTGCATTCAGTTAAGGACCTAAAATGTTCATTTCATTACAAACAGTACTTCTTGGAAGGACAGAATAGACTCCCCCCCCCTCCTATGTAGATCCAATGGGATGTTCCATGTAAAAAATAAAATGTGCGTGGTCTACAATACCTCTTTCTCAGATAGCGATGTTTCCACTCCAGCTCGCTCCGCCGGAGGTTCAAGTTGCCTCTTGGCTAAGCTCTTGCTCTTCTCGGACACCCATTTCAACAATTCGCCCACCTTATCAACATGCTCTTGCTTTGCTTCTTCCACCGATTTCTAGCAGAGTTAAAAGACGTATTCAAAACAATCTCGTTGGTAGTGCTGAACCCTCAATTACTTCCCACAAGGTGGGAGTCAATAAGAAATAACCACCATGAGTCAGCATGTTTCAAAACTCCTCTCACTCCCTCTTTCCCAAATTTATTGATCTGGAGCTTAAAAGCAAATTGGTCGACAAATCAAATGATTTGACATATCATCAAACATTGAAGACATTTCCGAGCAAAAAGAACCAAAACTTGATATTTTTTCTAATACAGGCAACAAGCCATAAACGCACCAAATTAATTGGTACAGCAAACCTGATAATGACAATTATCATTGTAAAAAGAGACCAGATCCAATGAAAGAGACTGGTAAAGTTTATTGAGTTCACATTTTGCAACATGTTTCATTACAGGCATATGATAGAATGATAAGCACAAGAGGAGACAAAATTGAACTTAACGGGAATGGGGGGGGGCGGGGGACGACTCACACTGCTTAGTGTCCACACATCGCACATATTGCTTGCTAAACTGAATGCAGTATTTTTCACTGGATGTGACTCTCAGTTTTAACTCTGATGTAAAAGTTACACCTCCAAATTTGAAGTTACTCCTGCAGATGATGCCTAGCCAATTGTGGGTTTCAGGAATTTTTGTGCTTCCATTTCGAAATTCGTAACATTTCCCCTGAAAACATTTTCTGTGTTCAATGTTGTGGCAATACAAGAGCAAAGTCTGCACGGTACATCCCCCAAAATATGCACAATATACATTCAGAAAAAAAAGTGACTAATAACTGATCAAACAGAAGATAAGGAAAAACTGTAAAAAAAGAAAAACATTTTATTTGGAAAGTAGTAATTTAGTTACAGTCTGAAGGATTTTTGTTATAAATAGTGCCCAAACACTGTTAGTGATGATCCTTCAAAACCAAGTGGAACGTTATAGAATCTAGACTAACATTTGAAGCCATTCCTCTTTAAAAGGGATTGAGAGATTCTGCTGAAAATTGCCATCTTATACACTGGTGATTTTCAAGAGCATTTCTCTATTCACCCTTCACTAAGTATAGTTCATGTTGACAATGGAAAATATATCAACTCACGATGGCATCTTTCAAATTCGAAGAATCGGAATATTTACATGCTTCATTAAACTTTCTTTTTGAATTTCGAGACCAGCAGATTGTCGAAAGTGTTGGAAAGCATTGTCAAAGAAGCAGAAAATGCTCATCTTTGTTTAAAATAAAGTCAGAAACAACGGATGAACAACAATTCGAGTTTTATCCTGACCAATTCTGTATGCAGGACTCTACAGATTATTCCCAGGGGTGCACACCGAGACAAACATCAGCTGTCGGCGCAACATCGAGGGCCGAAGGGCCTGTACTGCGCTGTAATGTTCTATGTTCTAATTACCTGGATATCTGCGCATCCTTCCATTATGGGGTGCGATAAACTGGCCCTCACCTACTTGTTTAGGATTTTCTATTCCCCCCACCACCACCGCCCCCCGACCGATCCACCCACTCCTATCTGAAAGGTTGTTTAACCAGCGACTAATTGCTGCCCATTTTACGTCCACACCAAGGTTGATAGGTTAGTCCGTTGAGTTCTTGGTCTTCTACAATGCCACGGATACAACTCATCCGCTGTTGGCACCACCCAGAGACCATTCATTAGCCGCTAGCTTAAACAGTTGATGGTGGCAGACTATTTGACCGACTAAGCATCAGAGCTGAGCCTAACCATATTCTCCACTCAACATTCTCAAAGGATTTTGCAGCAAGGGTTCACAGGATTACATTTCAGGACTAGGAAGCCTGGGCAATGAATTTCCTCCATAACTGGGAAACATTATTTACCCTGCTCAGAATAGATCATGTATCATAGTTGGGAGTTCTTGGTCCATATAGCTCAGCTAGTCCACATTCGTTTCAACCTGTCTATGGTCTTTGACATAGTTGACCACGCCACCTTTCTCCAACAGAACTGCACTTACCTGATTCCATTCTTACAGCAAGAGAATCACTCCACTGGTTTTATTTCCCACTCCCACACCATTCCCTGTGGTGACCCCCAAGGATCAATCCTTGGCCCTCCCTATATCTTAACTACACGCTGTTCTTTCGCGCCATGATTGGTAGAACACAACCTTGGTTTTCACATGTGCGCTGGCAGCACCCAGCTCTACCACACTGCCACCTCAGAGTGGTGAAACCCCAATGTTTGTAAATGTTGACCACATCAAAGAAAATGAAGTGCAGCGAAACCACATGTTTCCCTGTTGTCAAATTATCAGATGCTTAACTGACATCCAGTACTGGATGAGAAGAAATTCCTTCTAATTACACATTAGAAAGACTAATGCCAATGTTTTTAGTCCCCAATCCAAACTCTGCTGCAGAACTACAAACACCATCCTTCACCCTGGCAACTGTATTAATCCAGCCTGTGCACAACTTTGGTGTGACATTTGACCCCGAGATTAGTTTTCGTCCTCATATTCATGCCAAAATTGAGACTGTCTATTTTCAACTCTGTAACATCACCCCTGTCTCAGCTCATTTGCTGCAGAAAACCTCAATGATGCCTTCATCACCTTTAGATTTGGAGGCAGAGTGTCCGCGCCGTCGTGAACGCCGTCGCGTTTCACGACGGCGTGAAACGGGCGCTGGCACTACCGAACAGCGCTGGAGTGGTTCACGCCGCTCCAGCCTCCCTTCCCGGCGCCAACTGGGCCGCCAACCCACGCATGGGCAGTGGCACCGCGCCAACCCGCTCATGTGCGGGGGACTTCCTCAACGCGCCGGCCCCGACGCAGCATGGCGCAGGGGTTCAGGGGCCGGCCGTGTGACAAAATAGGGCCGGTGTTGGAGAGGCCGGCCCGCCGACTGGTGGGCCAGACCCCATCGGAGGCCCTCCGCCACCCCCCCCCCCCCCCCCCCCCCCGGCCCTGTGCGCAGAGTTCCCGCCGGCTGCGAGCAGGTGTGGATGACGCCGGCGGGACTCTGCCTTTTCCGCGCGGCCACTCGGCCCATCAAGGCTGGAGAATCGGCGGCCCGGCCGTGGACAGCGGCCCGCAACTGGCGCCGCGCCGAATGCGCTGGCGCGATTCTCCACTCCTCGGAGAATCAGATGCCGGCGTCGGGGCGCGGTTGCAGCGATTCTCCAGCCCGCACAGAGCTTGGAGAATCCCGCCCCAGGTGATTCAAAACTCTGCTGTCCATGACTTAACTCACACAAAGTCCTGTTTTCCCCATCACCACTCACCTACAAAGGTTCTCAGTCAAGAACATCTTGATTTTAAATTCTTAATTTTTGTTTTCAAATCCCTCCAGGATCTCGCACCCCTCTATCTCCGTAACCCTCTCCAGCCCCAAAACCCTCTGAGATATCTGCATTTCTCTAATTCTAGCCACCTTTAATTGCCGAGGTCCAAAGCTCAGGATCTCTGTTCAATTTTCTCCTTTAAGACACTCCTTAATATCGATTTCTTTGACCAAGCTTTTGATCCCCGACCTAAGATTTCAAGTTGCACGGTGTCATCCTTTGTTTTATAATGCTCCTTGGGACATCAACCATGTTAAAGACACTGGGCGGGATTCTCCATCACGGAATGCCCGGGATGCGTTCCCTGATGGGACGGAGAATCGGGTGGAAATTGGGACAGCGCTAAGTGCCGCTCAGAACTTGATGCTCCGACCCCTCTGCTGGCGGTATGCAGAAGGTCCACGATGCGCGCAGGCGGGAGGTGTAAACAAATGCAAATGGATCTTAATGACGCATTTGTATCCATTTAGCAGTCCTGAGCCCAATGCTCCAGCCTTCCGTGGTTCTCCAAAAAGAGATGCAAATGTATTACAAGCACGTGATTTCATAGAATCGTTTCATAGAATCATATCATAGAATTTACAGTGCAGGAGGAGGCCATTGTGCCCATCGTGTCTGCACCGGCCCTTGGAAAGGGCACCCTACACAAGCCCACACATCCATCCTATAACCCAACCCAACCGTTTTGGACACTATGGGTAATTTAGCAAGCCAAATCCATCTAACCTGCACATCTTTGGACCGTGGGATAAACCGGAGCACCCGGAGGAAACCCACACACACACGGGGAGAACGTGCAGACTCCGCACAGACAGTGACCCAAGCCGGGAATCGAATCTAGGACCCTGGAGCTGTGAAGCAACTGTGCTAAACACTGTGCTACCGTGCTGCATTTTGCTTTCTTTGATGTGGTCAACATTTATAAACATTGGGGTTTCACCACTCAGGCCACTGTAGCATGAAAGGATATGAATGGGTCAAAGCTGCAGATAGTTTTTACAAGCTGTCAATCACAGACCACAACTCGAAAGCTATGGATGGCTTGCAGATAATGGATCGGTGGGAACTAGAAGCAGGCGCAGCCGCTCTCTTGCAGTTGCTCTTCTTCGAGGAGTGGACACGTGGAACTGCAAGATAAGATTTATAGCTATAATGCTTCTCACTGCCCCTGTCTGGACTGCTTTCTTGCTTCCAGACATGTGTCCCTTTCCTGGGGGGGGGGTCTCTGTGGTGTGGGGGGTGGGGGGGGTCTGTGCGTGGAGAGGGCGTCGGAGGAGGGAGTTCCTTTAGGCATGAGCCAGTATGAGGAAGTCCCCCTATTACAGAGATCCCGGTTGGGGGGAAGGGGAGGGGGGGAATCTCCCCATCACCCCCCTCCTTGGGACAGGAGGGCATAGGGCCAATTCGGGGGTGGGGGCTGCTTTGCGGATGGGGGGAGAGATTTACTGGTTGTTCGAGTCGCGGACCTCGCTATCAGGCTGCCCGCTCAAGATGGCGGCCCAATAGCGGGATTCCTAGCGAATCTCTCGATTCCACGCCATGCATAAATTTGTGTGGGACACTGAATTGTACCCCGCTTTACGACTCAAAGGGGATCGTAAAATCAGTGCAATTCAGCTCTAGCTGGAGAGCATTGTCTCCCAACGGAGAATCCAGCCCACTATGCACGTCATTGTTTTGTTACTGGTCAGGTAAACCATGAGAGAAGCTTCTGAGGATGCAAACCTAATAATGACAATTGCCATTATAAAAAAAGACCTGATCCAATCAAGGAGACTGGCAAAGTTTATTGAGTTCACATTTTGCAACACGTTTTAAACATGCTTCATTACAGGCATATGATAGAATGATAAGCACAAGATTAGGCAAAAAAACTGAACGGGAATCAGGGGAAAACTGTCCACTGCTTAGTGTCACACATCGCACAAAGGAGATGGTATTGGTCGTTGGAGGTCAGTCATCTCAGCTCCAGGACATCGCTGCAGGAATTCCTCAGGGTAGTGTCCTGGGCTCAACCATCTTCAGCTGCTTCATCAATGATCTTCCCTCCACCGTAAGGTCAGAGTGGGGGTTTCCGTTGATGATTGCACAGTGTTTAGCACCATTCGCAACTCCTCAGGTACTGAAGCAGCAAAACACGGACAACATTCACTGTCACACTGGCAAGTTACATTCGTGCCACGAGTGTCAGACAATGACCACCTCCAACTAGAAAGAATCCAACCATCTTCCTTCGATGTTCAATGGCATTGCCACTGCTGAATCCCCTACTATCAGCACCCTTTCGGTGGAGGGAAGGTCATTGATAGGGGTTTACTGTTGACCAGAAACTGCACTGCTAAATACTGCGGTTACGAGGGCAGGTCAGAGGTTGGGAATTCTGTGGCGTAACTCACTTCTTGACACCCCAAAGCCTACCCACCATCTACAAGATACAAGTCAGGAGTGTAGCCTGATGGAAAGACTGAAGAGACCAGCAAAGCCTGATGGTTAAAAAGGCTAACTCTGTATCGGCATAAGAATTGTGGGAGCAGCATTAATTGTAATCCATAGCAAAGAACAGGATGTGCAGCCACAGAGTGGGTACAGGAGCTGACTGGGCAGTCATCTCATGCGAAACATGGCTGTTGCTATGCCTCGGGTGGACAGTGATTGAACACAGACCCCTGTGTGTGCAAGTGCTCAGAAACATGACCGCCTGGGAGAAATACGACCCTGAAGCATTTGTGACCACAAGACAGTGATTGTGCCAAAAGACAGTGATTGATCATTGCCTGTCCTGTGAGTATATGCTGAGGAACTGATCAGTGCCAGCAGGATCTGGTTAAAAAGACACAAAGGGACATTGGGAGCGACAACCTGCAGGACAACCATCGGAAAGAAGCAGCACACTGGGTCTGGGATGCAGAGAGGACATTGGAATCAACCAAGAGGGAATCTGATTACTTTTCCTCTTAATGGGTGGTATTTAGGTCTAAGAAGTGAGTTTTGGTCCTGTGTATAATGGAGCTTTTGATGCCCTTTATAGTGGAGTTTTGATACTTTTGTGGTAACCTGGTAAGGTCAATTAAAGGATATTATTTTACGATAATGAGAGTTTAGTCTGTAACACCAGTTGACCTGTATCCGAGTTGCAACAGGAGTGTGGTGGATTATTTTCCACCTGCCTGGATGAGTGCTACTCCAACAATATTCAAGCTCAGATGCCATCCAGGTCAAAGCAATCCCCTGGACAGCCCTCCATGCACCACCTACACAAGGTGGCAGGAGAGTACACCATCCACAAGATGCACTGAAGCAACGCGCCTTTAACGGCACCTTTTAAACCACGAGGAGGTCATGTGGTCATGGAGGACTATTGCACAGAAAAGGCCCTTTGGCCCATCGCGTCTGCAGTGGTCAAAAACAACCTATTGATGCTTCAACCACTTGCCTAGCTTTGTTACCCAAAATTAAGTCCAAGATCTCAATCCCCTCACCCCGTAGGACCTCCTACATACTGGCTTAAAATGCTCTCCTGGATGCATTTTAAGAATTCCGCTGCGTGTAAACCTTTCACACTGTGAAAACCCCAGTTGAAGTTGGGGAAGTTGAAATCCCCCACGATTACCACCCTATTATTTTTACACTACTCGGAAAATTGCCAACATAGCACCGTTGCTTCACAGCTCCAAGGTCCCAGGTTCGATTCCCGGCTTGGGTCACTGTCTGTGTGGAGTCTGCTCGTTCTCCCAGTGTCTGCGTGGGTTTCCTCCGGGTGCTCTGGTTTCCTCCCACAAGTCCCGAAAGACGTGCTGTTAGGTAATTTGGACATTCTGAATTCTCCCTCAGTGTGCCTGAACAGGCGCTGGAATGTGGCGACTAGGGGCTTTTCGTAGTAACTTCATTGCAATGTTAATGTAAGCCTACTTGTGACAATAAAGATTATTATTATATCTGCTCTTCTATTTCCCTCAGACTGTTAGGGGGCCTTTAGAACACTCACAGCAATGTGATTGCTCCTTTTTGGTTTTTAGGTTACATCAATACGATTTCATTTGAAGAGCCTTCTATAATGTCATCGTTCCTTACTGTTGTAATTGATTCCCTAATCAGAATTGTGACCCCTTCCTCTTTTATCTCCTTCCCTATCCCGCCTGAAGATCCTTTATCCTGAAATATTGAGCTGCCAATCCTGCCCCTCTCTCAACCATGTCTCAGTGACAGCAATGATTCATGGGCGCGATTCTCCGACCCCCCACCGGGTCGGAGAATCGCCGGGGGCCGACGTGAATCCCGCCCCCGCCGTGTCGCGAATTCTCCGCCACCGGATATTCGGTGGGGGCGTGAATCGCGCCGCGCCGGGAATCCCCCGGCGATTCTCCGGTCCGCGATGGGCTGAAGTCCTGCCGCTGTCAACCCACGCCGGCCGGTGTGGATTGAACCACCTTTGGGACGGCGGGACACGGCGGCGCGGGCGGGCTCTGGGGTCCTGGGGGGGGGGGGCGCGGGGCGATCTGGCCCCGGAGGGTGCCCCCACGGTGGCCTGGCCCACGATCGGGGCCCACCAATCCGCGGGCGGGCCTGTGCCGTAGGGGCACTCTTTTCCTTCCGCCTTTGCCATGGTCTCCACTATGGCGGAGGCGGAAGAGACCCCCTCCACTGCGCATGCGCGGGGATACCCTGAGCGGCCACTGATGCTCCCGCGCATGCGCCGCCCGGCAAAGTCATTTCCGCGCCGGCTGGCGGGGCACCAAAGGTCTTTCCCGCCAGCTGGCGGGGCGGAAATCAGTGGCGCGGGCCTAGCCCCTCAAGGTAAGGGCTTTGCCCCTCAAGATGTGGAGAATTCCGCACCTTTGGGGCGGCGCGATGCCGGACTGATTCGCGCCGTTTTTGGCGCCGGTCGGCGGACATCGCGCTGATTACGGAGAATCCCGCCCCATATCCCCATGTTTTAATCTGTCCCCTCAACTCATGTCTTGTTTGTCAAACTCCTCACATAAATATAAATACCATCCAATCTTGCCAAACTCCCCTGTCATTTACCTGGCCTATAACATCTGTGTCTTCCTGACTCACGTGATGTCTTTTCTCATTTTGGCTATACAACTGCCCTTGCAGAACGTTCTTTCAGGATCCCACCCCCCTTGCCAAGTCAGTTTAAACCCTCCCCAACAGCACATGCAAACCTTCCTGAAAGGACACTTGTCCCATTTGGTTCAGGTACAACTCATTCGCCTTTGTACAGGTCCCACCATCCCCCAAAACGGCCCCAATGTCCCAGAAATCTAAAGCCCCCATTCCTGTACCATCGCCCCAGCCACACACTCATCCAGCCTCACGTCCTATTTCTATACTCACTCGCAAGACACTGGAAGTAATCCAGAGATTACTACCTTATGAGTCCTATTTTTTGATCTACTTTCTAGCTCCCTAAATTCTGCTTGCAGGACTTAATTCCTTTCTCTGCCAATGTCATTGGTACCAATTTGGACCCCGATATCTGTCTGTTTGACCTCCGCCTGGTGCAGTGGGTAACGTCGCCGCCTCTGAGCCAGAAGCTCCAGGTTTGAGTCCCAATCCAGGACTTGATGACCAAGGAAGGTACATTACTAACAAGGACAAGCAGATTGAGTATCAACCGGAAAAGGGCAGGATGGTAGCATAATGGTGAGCACAGTTGCTTCACAGCTGCAGGGTCCCAGGTTCGATTCCCAGCTTGGGTTACTGTCTGTGCGGAGTCTGAACGTTCTCCCCGTGTCTGCGTGGGTTTCCTCCGGGTGCTCCAGTTTCCTCCCACAGTCCAAAGATGTGCAGGTTAGCTGGGTTGTCCATGCTAAATTGCCCTTAGTGCCCAGAAATGCTGGGTGGAGTTACTGGGTTACGGGGATGGGGTGGAGGTGTGGGCTTAAGTGGGGTGCTCTTTCCAGGGACCGGTGCAGACTCGAAGGGCCGAATGGCCACCCTCTCCACTGTAAATTCTAAGTCATTCTAATATGCTCAATGGCAGGCGGTGAAAGCAGGAGAGACTTCTGATCAGCCATCATGAAATGAAATGAAATGAATGAAATGAAAATTGCTTATTGTCACAAGTAGGCTTCAATGAAGTAACTGTGAAAAGCCCCTAGTCGCCACATTCCGGCGCCTGTTACGGGAATTGAACAGTGCTGCTGGCCTGCCCTGGTCTGCTTTCAAAGCCAGCGATTTAGCCCTGTGCTAAACAGCCCCATCTTGATGCAGAACGGTACCCATCAAGCTATAAACCTCTGGCAGCTGACTAGCAACCTGCCCAGGAATAACTAGCTGTGGAAACAGACGCAAGTCTGCCGTAGTTCACCACTAAGTGCAGAAAGGAAATTAGAATTAGAATTGAAATTGGAATTTAACCTCTACTAAGTCCCAATTTAAAGTTTTGGTTGGGTTCTTGAAAGTTGCAATGTTAAGTGAAACGACTTCATGGGAATCATGGGTCCCTGTAGATATCACTGTTAAACCCAGAGTTAGGTTTTTTAAGACATTTCTTGCCCAGAAAGCCAATGTACGGTCTCATCGAGAAGGTTACAGGCAGTTGTCGCATGAGAACACCACCATCTAGAGGTTCCCCTCCAAGCCACTCACCATCCTGATTTGGGAATATATCGGCAGTGCGTCACTATCACTGGGTCAAAATCCTGGAACTCCCTCCCTAACAGCACTGTGGGAGTACCTACACCACGTGGACTGCAGCGTCTCAAGAAGGCGGCTCACCACCACCCTCTCAAGGGGCAATTAGGGATGGGTGATAAATACTGGCTTAGTCAGTGATACCCACATCCCATGAATGAATAACAAAAAAAGCCATTCAGCCCAATGGACACGGTCAGCTCTTTGAAAGTGCAAACCAACTAATTCCACTCCCCTGGTTCTGTTCCCATCAAACGTTGATATAATTCTCTTGATCAAAGTTACTATTGAACCAGTTTCCCTCTCAGGTGGTACATTCCTGATTATGATAGTAACTCACAAAAATGGCAACAATTATCAGTAAGTGTTGTAAATCCCGTAATCCATAGAACATAAGAGTGCAGAAGGGGGCCATTCGGCACATTGAATCTGCACCGACCCACTTCAGCCCTATCCCCATAACCCAATAACCCCTCCTAACCTTTTTGGTCATTAAGGGCAATTTATCATGGTCAATCCACCTAACCTGCACGTCTTTGGACTGTGGGAGGAAACCGGAGCACCAGAACGTGCAGACTCCGCACAGACAGTGACCCAGCGGGTAATCGAACCTGGGACCCTGGCGCTGTGAAGCCACAGTGCTATCCACTTGTGTTACCGTGCTGCCAATAGACTTTCTCCATGAACAGTACCTTTCTTTTAATTTCTTTCTTCTTTCCTCTGTCAAGGAATGTTGCCGTCGCAGTCAAGGCCAGCATTTGTTGCCCGTCCCTAACTGTCCTCGAGCTGAGTGGCACTTTAAGAGTCATGTTGGTCTGGAGTCACATGTAGGCCAGACCAGGTAAGGATAGCAGATTTCCTTCCTCAAAAGAACATTAATGAACCAGGTGTTTTTTTACGGCAATGGTTTCATGGTCATTTTTAGACTTTTAATTCCAGATTATTATTGAATTCAAATTTCATAATCTGCAGCGGCGGGATTCAAACCAGCGTTCCCAGGGTATTACCCAAGGTGTCTGAATTACTAGACCAGTGACAATACCACTATGCCAGTGCCCATGTCTGTCATTTTTCACCAGGGTTATGCGTGGAATAAATTATCTTATTTATTTTTTTATTCTTTCGTGGGGCGATTAAGCCGCACCCATTGATAGAACAGCAAATGGGTGTTAAAAGGGGTCCGGCAGCTGCCAAAAGACAGTCAGAGCTCCACAGCCACCACTGCTACCTCAGAGCTCGCCACCCCAAAATCTCATCCCGTGACCCCAATGGGGGTCATCATCCACAGTTTGGGAACCCCTGACTTCGGGTGTTGAAATATAAAACGGCGGAGTAATATTCGTGACTCAATCGAGGGAACACAATCACATAATTGGTGTGCTAATACACAACAATAAGGGATAACCTACTTGGCCTTGCCCTCACCAATCTACCTGTCCATGACCGCAAAAGTAGGAATGATGACTGCACAGCACTCGTAAAGACCAAAACTCTGCTTCACAAAGAGGAACGCCCTCCATCGGGAGATGTGGCACTGCCATGTGCTGAGTGGGGTAGAGTAAGACCAGCTATTGAAATGAATCATAATTCCTAGTTGATATCACCGACACTATTTTGAGGTCCTGAGCAGAATTCTGCACAGGCACAGGGGTAGTCACACAAAATGATCTCAGTTGTATCATCTTTGGTCATCTAAGAGAAAAGCAAACAGAGTTTGGGATGAAGTTGGTTGGTGGCACTGAAAGATATCTGGGAGAGAGAAAATGGGGACATGCAGCTAAGTTACACTCTGCAATAGGTCAGTTTGTAACCAGGTTGTTTGTCAGGATAATCCAGGAAGCTCCCAGGGTTAAGTCCTGGCCACACTGGATCGCAGCTGGAATGGTGATGGGGGCATGACAATTGGGCTCAGTGTCCCGGGACGAGGGGGAGCATGGGAGGAAAGAAAGATCTGCCAGAGTAGGTGCTGCCGAACTTCACCCAGCGATTTCCTGATGGAATGCTTGTGAAAAGAGGATCAGGGTTCAGCTGTAACATTCCCAAAGTCAGATCACATCTCAATACTCACTGACTGGACTGGCTTGTGAGAAATTAGCAATGGGGCAAGATATTGGAGGACAACTAAGTGTTTAAGCCTGAGTTACACGGTGGGACAAAGCGAACTCAGCCAAAGCCTTAGACAAGACAGCAACAGCTTATACATAAACAGAGAGGGTTTGGTAAATGGAGATGGGACAGGGGGTGCAGATAGTGAAGCAATTAACCAAGAGCATGACAATGTTCAGCTGCTTCCAACAGTCGCAAACCTGTGTGGCAGTCGAATATGGCTCTGGCCAAAGCCTCTTTGTAAGTAACCTTCTGTTTAGTTTTTGGACAAACCAAATTCCTGGCATGCGTCTTTTCGTCCTTCAGTCTCTGTGCAGCCTGGTCATCAATGAGACCGGTTTTCAGAGCATCCTCCAAGGAAATCCTTTGCTGCAGATGTGGGTCCACCAACCCACCGGTCACATACTGCAGCTCCAGGAATCGGTGACCTAGGTCAGGGCTCAAGAGGTTCTCCCGTAAAGCTTTTGCGATTGGGAATGCCGCCGGTGCCCCTGGCTGAAGGAAGCCCCTGCAAGCCTGCTCAGATTTTTGGATGCCAGCAGCCATTTCACTGTCAATTAAATCTCTCCGCAAGGCCTCTGAAATGGAGTATTTCTTCCCAGTTGCTGGATCAGTTATCCCGCCGGTACAAGCCTGTGCTTCGAGCAATCGAGTGGCGGTCAACCTTTCCACTAAATTCTGACGCATGGCTTGAAGGACAGAAATTCTGCGGCACACATTAGGGTCCCAAATGCCTGCAACGGGACTATTGAGATTGGCGGCTACTGTGGCCCTACGCGACAACATGTCAGCCAGTTCAGTCAGTGTGATGTGGCCATCTCGGTATTTATTAAGATCTGTTTGGCTAATGTTACCCTGGCTTAAGGCATCATTAATGCTGAACTGCCTCCCAGAGTTACTATCGGTCAGAAAATACTGTGACTCATCAACAGTCTCCCTCCACTGGGACTGCAGTGCTGAAAGTTCCAGGTAGGTCTGTCTCTCAATGTAGTACTTCAGAAACGCATCGTATAAAGTTACTTCCGATTTGGTGCTGGTATCGACCACTGAAATGGTGCACGCCCTTGCAGGGGAGGGAGTGGAAATCCTCCGTGTCCCCAAGGGAAGGAGAAGATAATTCCCTTCCAAATCCACCACGCACAATCTCATCAATTCCGCGTAATGCATGGTTCGCGCCGTCCTGTTGGGATCCTGAAAGCCTTTGGTGCTGCCGTGCACCTTGTAGAGGCTTTGGACGGTGTCGCGGTTGAGGAGACCTTGCTTGCACGCGGTCTCCAGCGGTAACCTAACGCTCCGCACCGGGTCAATGATCCCCCCCGTCGCGATCTGAGCCTCCAACAGCCGCCCTCCGGTTTGTCTCGGAAGCAGCTTGCTGTCCATGGCTTGGAATATGGACAAAGTCTTTGCGCCGTGCAAGTACCCTGTGACTCCCTTCTCTGCCTGAAGCAGCCTCTCCTTGAACTCCAGGGGGACGAGGCCGCTCTCAATTGCCTCCAGCACGGTGCACTTTCCACCGGACTGCATGTGGACGATGTAGCCCGTTGCAGCTTGAGCTTCCAGAAACCCGAGGGCGACAGAGGATTCAATGATCCCCTCCTTCACTGCTGCACAGAAGGATATTTTCTGTTTGCTGGCCTCCAGGTACAAGCCAGCTATAGAGTTAATTTTGTTCAGGTACTTGCCATGGGAATTCTGAACTTGCGAAACGGTCTGGATTCCCTTCTCAAGTTGCTCGGCGATATTTTTGTTCAGGAGCTCAGCTTCAACCAAGTCCCTCACCGGCACTTGGTGACGGAGACCCTGAAATTCTAGAATTGGAGCTGAAGGGACGGATTTGCCTTGGATTTGGCCCGGGGCCTTTTGCTCGCTGCTCGTCCGATATTTGTCACCGATTTGCGTGGGAAATGTTGCATTCTTGTTCTGGATTGAACGCCGCTCACTTGCCTCAGAGTGGTGTTCCACTGACGTGCTCTGCGAGAAGCGTTCAGTGCCAGAGGAAATACGCATCTTGCTCAACTGAGCTCCCACAAAATCACGCTGGTCTTTGTGCTCCGGTCCCTGATCACGGCGCGGTGCAGGAGCATCCCAAGCGTCCACACTCAGCCCCAGGGCTTTCTTGGCGCCTGAATGTTTGGCGCTATTTTTTAAACTTCCATTTCCAAACAGCACAGTCTCTTTTTCCTGAAAAGCCTTCCCCGCTCCACCACGCGGTTGGCCGAGTCCCAGTTCTGCCATCTGCGAAAATTAATAACGTTCAGAATGAAAAAAAAGAGTTGGACTGCAGCCGAGACGGGACAGTACCCAGAGCGAGGGAGTGGGGGCCAGGAAGAGAGGGAGAGCCTAAAAGAGCAAAGCTCACAAAAGCCAAGCCTCTCAAAGAATGAACGGCAGGACTGAAAATCCTGTGAAAAATCAAGACCAGCGGAGTAATTGCCGAGACAATGCCACCCGAAACCATGGAAGCAAAGTAAGTTATCTTAAGTAAGATCATATAAAATGGGCAGATTATTTAGTGGACCAGAATCATGGAATTTATAGAACCCCCTCACCCGCACCTCCCCTCCGCCCCCTCAAAGAAAATCAGTCTCTCCCAGTGAAATTTGAAAATATTTTGATGATTATGCATTAAAATTAGATTATTGGGTGATACACTTTCAAGCTCCTCAAGTCAAATTGCATAATGGAATGTTTGTTCCCACATATCCTTAGGGGAGACGAGTCCAATCTTGGGTAAACAAACTTCAATATTCACATATAGCTACCTCTGCTCAATGATATGGGAGGAGTTGAGCTCACTCTGCACAAATTCAGCAAAGTTAATTCATTCCAAAACATCATTGCATCATGGCAGAGTTTACAGAGAGACTCCACCAGAATGCAGCCTCCCCCGCACTGACCCTCCCCTATACAGCCCCCCAATATTCCCCAATGCAGCCCCCACCACACTGACCCTCCTAACACAGCCTCAACTTCACTGACCCTCCCCAATGCAGTCTCCCCTCACTGGTCCTCCTGCCGTAGCCTTGACCTCACTGACCCTCCCTACTGTAGCCCTGACCTGACTGACCATCTCTTACACAGCCCAACCTCACTGACCCTCCCCGATGCAGCCCCCCCCTTACTGACCCTCGCCACTGCAGCCCTCCCTTACTGATCCTCGCCACTGCAGCCCCCCTTACTGACACTCGCCACTGCAGCCCCCCTTACTGACACTCGCCACTGCAGCCCCCCTTTACTGACCCTCACCACTGCAGCCCCCCTTTACTGACCCTCACCACTGCAGTCCCCCCCCGCTGACTCTCCCCGATGCAGCCCTCCTTACTGACCCTCGGCACTGCAGTCAAGGCCCTACTGACCCTCGCCACTGCAGTGAAGGCCCTTACTGACCCTCGCCACTGCAGCCCTCCCTTACTGACCCTCGCCACTGCAGTCCCCCCTTGCTGACCCTCGCCACTGCAGCCCCCCTTACTGGCCCACACCACTGCAGCCCCACCTTACTGACTCGCCGATGCAGCCCCCCCCCACTGACCCTCCCCGATGCAGCCCCCCCCCCCACTGTCCATCCCCGATGCAGCCCCCCACCACTGCAGCACCCTTACTGACCCTCACCACTGCAGCCCCCCCCCACTGACCCTCCCAATGCAGCCCCAACCTCACTGTCACTCGCCAATGCAACTCGTTCACTGACCCTCCCTCTCACTGAGCCTTGCCAATGCAGCCCCCCCTCACTGACCCTCTCCACTGCATAACCTCTTACTGAACCTTCCCACTTGCAGCCCACCTCAGTGACCCACCCCACTGCAGCTCCCCTCCTCACTGGTAATTTTTATTTGACTGAACATGGGATGTGAGAATATAACCATATGCCTAAGAAACCATTTCTTTGGTCCGACGACCGTATCTTCAGAGAGATCCTGAAGCCATAATGATTGAGGATTTCATTTTTTGAACACCCGCAGTTGGCAGGGGTCAGGGTGAGGAGACAGTGTGGGGGAGGGTGCGCGGATGGGGTGAGGTAACAGCGCAGAGGAGCGGTCTGCGGGAGGGGGAGGTAACAATGCGGGGGAGGGGTGTGTGGGTGGGGTGAAGTAACAATGCGTGGGAGGGGTAACAATGCGGGTGGGGGGGGGTGGTTGGGGTGAGGTAACAATGTGGGGGAGGGGGGAGCGGTTGGGGTGAGGTAACAATGCGGGGGAGGGGTGTACGGCTGGGGTGAGGTAACAATCCGGGTGGGGGGTGCAGTTGGGGGGGGGGGGGGGGAGGGGTTTGCGGGTGGGGTGAGGTAACAATGCAGGGGAGGGGTAATAATGTGCATGAGGGGTGTGCGGATGGGGGAGGTAACAATGCGGGGGAGGGGTGTGCGGGTGGGGGGGGGGTAACAATGCGGGGGAGGGGGTGCTGATTTACTTCGCTCACTCCAGGGTTTAGTGCGTAAAGCCAACATTGAATACAGTACAACGGACGTGCCCAAGTTTTCTCGGAGTTCACATCAGGCAGGACAGGATTCTGGGTGCAGCAGAACATAAGAAAGTTGAAAAGCACGGGGTGTTGAGGACACGAAGCTCGATTTTAGAAATATTGGCAGAAGGGGGAGGAAGTAAGGAGCTCCACTACTTTAAAGAGGTTGGGAAAGAATAAGAGCTAGAGATTTGATTTGAAGGAAATAAAAGGACCATTACAGAGGGCAAGATATATTCGCAGGGAGACCGTGGGGTGACAACTGCCAATAGATAAATGAGGATGGCTCCTGATCGAGGCTTGTTTTTAGTAGTTTTAATGCCCAGTCCCTCGGGGCAATTTTTTGATGATCGAGTGTAGGAAGGTATAAGGAAGGTGGATAATGTCACAAAATCAGAAGAAAGCTGCCGTGAAGAAGGGAGGGAGTGAGTGTTCACTGTCGAGTGAAAGGGCCAGCTGGCAAGATGGAGGAGGCTTTGTCGCTGGGTGGGAACGCACTGCTAACAGCAGAAAAGATGGCTGAGGTGATGGCCTTGGAGTTGGAGAAGCAGTTTGCGAAGCATATGGAGGTGCTGAGGAAGGAGATGATGGCGGCGTTGAAGGAGGCAATTGCCCCGGTGAAGGTGGCTGTGTTCGAAGGCATCGGCCAATGTGAGGGAGCCGGGTGAGAAAATGAAGGGAGTGGAGGAGGCCATGTCGCAGCACAGTGATCAGCTCACCTTGATGGGGGAGAAGCTGCAGAGGGTGGTCGGGGCCAACAAGGGACTGCGAGCAAAGTTGGAGGACTTGGAAAACAGTTCAAGGCGGAAAAATCTGAGAATTGTGGGCCTACTGAGGGGGTGGAGGGCCCGAGGCCAATGGAGTACTTGGCGGAGTTGATGGGGTGGGAGATGGTCCCTCGGTATGAATTGGACTGGGCTCATCGATCGTTGAGGCCTAAACCGAAGTTGAATGAGCCGCCAAGAGCAGCGCTAATTTGTTTTCATAGGTACCACACAAAGGAGAAGGTCCTGAATTGGGCAAAACAGAAGCAGGAGGTGCAGTGGGCTGGTGCTGGTGTACACGTTTACCAGGACTTAACGGTGGAACTGGCAAGGAGGCGAGCGGCTAGGGTGCGGTCTGGCGTGATGTATCCAGCGAAGTTGAGGGTGATCTACAACTCCAGGGACTTTTACTTTGAGACGGTGGAGGCGGCGGAGACATTTGTGAAGGCGGAGGCTTGGGGCAGAAGTGAGGAATGGGACTGAAGATTGGTCGTGGACTGTGGGGAGGGGAGTTTTAAGAATGTGTATATATACAGTTCTGGTTTATATTTTTACTTCACGCTGTTATAGAGGTTAAGTTTTTTGAAGTTTTTCTGAGATTTATGTGTTTGCATGGGTTGAAGGTGGGGGGGGATATGTTTTTTCTGGGTGTTTTCCTGGGACTGGGCAGGTGGTGGGGGAGGGGGGCCTGAGCAGGGGCCCCCACACTAGCAAGCTTTAGTTAGCTAGTGAACGGAGGTGTGTGGGGAGTGGCTGCAGACATTGGAGTCCGGTGAGCAGGTGTCGATGGACCTAGCTGTGAAAATGGGAGGGGGGTCGATACTGGGTGATCGGAAGGGTGGCGGCGGGGAGGGAAATAGTTCAGGTGCGGGATAGGACGGGCCCCCGGACCAGATTAATAGGGTGCTCGAGGAGTTTTATGAGAAGCTGTATAGGTCGGAGCCACTGGGGGGAGGTTCGGGAGATGCAGGAATTCCTGGATGGTTTGGAATACCCAAGGATGGGTGAGGCGGATAGGGCCACATTGGAGGGGGTGATAGGAGAGCAGGAGATAAAAGAAGCAATTGGGAGGATACAGTCGGGGAAGGTAGCAGGGCCGGATGGGTTCCTGATGGAGTACTAGAAGAAATTTAGGGATACGTTGGTGCCGCTGATGATGGGGGTGTTTGAGGAGGCGAAAGGGAAGGGGGTGCTGCCACTGACTTTGTGGCAGGCCTCGATCTCCTTGTTGCTAAAGATAGATAAGGATCCGACAGTGTGGGTCGTACAGGCCTATATCACCATGGAATGTGGATGCGAAGTTACTGGTGAAGGTGTTTGCGGTTAGGTTGGAGAAGTGCCTCCTGAAGGCGATAGCGGAGGACCAGACGGGGTTTTTGAAAGGGAGGCAGCTCTTTTCGAATATTAGGAGGGTATTGAATGTAGTTATGGCTCCGGCGGTGGGGAGGGAGACAGAGGTGGCGGTTACGCTGGACACCGAAAAGGCATTTGAACGGGTAGAGTGGGGGTATTTGATGGAGGTGTTAGAGCGTCTTGGGACTGGGCCGCGATTTGGGGAGTGGGTACGGTTATTGTACAGAGAGCTGAGGGCGAGTGTCCGCACAAATGGTATGAGTTCGGGGTATTTTGCTCTGCACCGGGGTCTAGGCAGGGGTCCTATGTCCCTTCAGTTATTTGCGCTAACTATCGAGCCTTCGGCCATCGCCAAAGGACTTCGGGTGTGTGGAAGGAAATAGTGCGGGGGGGGGGGGGGGGGGGAGACATAGGGGCCGGGATTCTCCAACCCCACGGCTAGGTTCTGACACCGCCGGTGCGTGGAAAACGGCACCAACCACTCTGGCTTCAATGGTTCCCGACAATCAGGAATGCTCCCCTTCCTAGGGGGCTAGGTCGGCACAGGAGTGGTCCCCACAGCTCCAGCTGGAACGGAACAGCCGGCTTGATTCCGCGCATGTGCGTGGGTTCCCGGCACCGCACCGTCCCCCGGGCAATATGGCAGAGCCCTACAGGGACCAGGCGCGGAGAAACATAGGCCCCCAGGGAACCAACCTGCCCGCCGATTGGTAGGCCCCTCCCCACTCCAGGACTGCACCTGCAGACACACCTTCCAGGTCCCGCTGTCCCTGGCGGGCCTCAGTCAAGCCTGGAGAATCACGGGGGGGGGGGGTCGCTTTCAACGGCCCCGACCAGCGCAACGGCGTTCCCTCAGGCGCCCGAGAATCGGCGCCGGGGTTGGAGAATTCCGACCAGGGTATCTTTACACGCGGATGATTTGTTACTGCACGTGTGGAGGCCGAGTGTGTCGATGGGGGGGGGGGGGGGGGGGGGGTATACTGGAGCTGCTCCGAGTGTTTGGGTCCTTTTCGGAATACAAGCTAAATTTGGACAAAAGCGAATATTTTGTGAGTCCCGATCGGGGGTGGGGCTGCCATTCCGTAGGGCGACGACCCACTTTAGATATCTGGGGGTGCAGGTGTATGCGTGGGGGGGCTCCGTAGGTATAATCTTACTAGTTTGGTCGGGAAGGTGAAAGCGGACTTGGCAAGGTGGGATGGTCTCCCTCTGTCACTCGCAAGTCGGGTGCAGGCGATTAATATGAATGTGTTGCCGTGGTTTTTGTTTATATTTCAGTGCCTGCCGATCTTTTTCCCAAAGGTGTTTTTAAGGTGGAGAAGATGATTATTTGTGGTGGGGGTGGGGGCAGGTGGTCAGGATTAGGAAGGTGCTGATGCAGAAAGGACAGTAGGCAAGGGGGTTGGGCCTATTACATTATTATTGGCCAGCGAATGCTGAAAAGATGATGAGCTGGGTTAGAAGGAGAAACACCCAGTGGGTTAAAATAGAGGGAAGTCTGTGCAGGGGGCCGGGGCTGAGGGCGTTGGCCGCTCCCAATGGCCCCGGATTAATATTCGCGGAGTCCGGTGGTGGTGGCGACGTTGAAGATCCAGAGGCAATTGTGCCAGCACATTAAGTTGTGGGCGGGGTCAAGAGAGATGCCAATTAGTGGGAACCATAGGTTTGAGCCAGGGAGGTGGGATGGGAGTTTTCGGAGATGGGAGGAGAAGGGAGTTAGGGTATTAAAGGATTTGTTTCTGGGGGGCCGTTTTGTGTGAAGCTGGAAAAGTTGGGAGAGAAATATGGGCTAGGGCAGGGGGAGATGTTTAGCTATCTGCAGGTCTGAGATTTCGCTCGGAAGGAGGTCCAGAACTTCCCGATAGCGCTGGTCTCCACATTGCTGGAGGAGGTATTGAGGGCAGGGGGAATGGAGAGGGGAATGGTGTTGGCGATCTATGGGAGGATTCTGGGGGGGACGCGGGCAGGGGACAAGGTATCATTGGAGGGGATTAAAGCGAATTGAGAGGAAGAGTTGGAGGGTATGGAGGAAGTGCTGTGGTGTGAGGTGCTCGTGCACGAGATTGGGGCTGATACAGTTGAAGATGGTATATAGGGTGCACCTCACGAGGACGAAGATGAGCTGACACTTTGAGGGAGTGGAGGATGTGTGTGAGCGCTGTGGTAGGAACTCCACAAACCATGTTCACATGTTTTGGTCCTGCCCGAAACTGGAGAGGTATTGGAGGGAAGTCTTTAAGGTCATCTCAGGAGTGGTACACGAGGTTCGAACGGGGACCCCATGAAGCCATATTCGGGGTGTCGGACCAGCCTGGATTGGATGCAGGTGCAGGGGAAGATGTCTTAGCCTTCGCCTCGCTGATTGCCCGAAGGCTGATCCTGTTGGGGTGGAGATTAGCTTCTCCGCCCTGTGCCTCGGCGTGGCGGGGGGACCTGCTGGAATTTACAATGCTCGAGTAGGTGAAATTCAAGCTGAGGGAAGAATAGAAGGATTCTACAATTCATGAGCATCGTTTATCCTGCACTTTCAAGAATTGGATGCCATCGAACATTCAGGGGAGGGGGGAGTTTTGAGTGTATGATTTATTGGTTATCATGTATGGGATGACCGTGGATTCTCTTTTCTCTTTCTCATTTTGTATTTGGGATGTAGGGGAGAGATTTAGGTTTGTAGGACAAAGGGCTGTTGGTCAGGGGACTGCTATTGTGTTTGTTACCGTTGGTCATCTTTTGTTGGATGTATATCTGAGGAAAATGAGGAGATTGAAACCCAACAATGGAATTTCGCCTCTGATTGTTTTTAAATGTGTATTGCCACTATGGAGCCTTCCCTCCCCAATGGAACCTGCCTCCCCAATGGAGCCCCGTCTCTCCAATGGAACCCCGTCTCCCCCAATGGAACTCAGTCTCCCCCAATGGAGCCCCGTCTCCTGCAGAATGTTTGAGATGAGGGACGCCGACAGTGTCCCTGCTGATTTCATCTGTGGGAAGTGCACCCATCTCCAGCTCCTCAGAAACCGCGTTAGGGAGCTGGAGCTGGATGAACTTCGGATCATTCGGGAGGCAGAGGTGGTCATAGATAGAAGCTTCAGGGATGTAGTTACTCCAAAGAATAAAGATAGATGTGTGACGGTGAGAGGGGCTGGGAGGAAGCAGTCATTACAGGGATCCCCTGTGGTCGTTCCCCTTAGTAACAAGTATACCGCTTTGGATACTGTTGGGGGGGGGGGGGGGCTTACCAGGGGTAAGCCATGGGGTGCAGGTCTCTGGCACAGAGTCTGTCCCTGTTGCTCAGAAGGGAAGGGGGGAGAGGAGACCTTAGTCATTGGAGCTTCCATAGTTAGGGGGATAGATAGGAGATTCTGTGGGAACGAGAGAGACTCGCGCTTGGTGTGTTGCCTCCCAGGTGCCAGGGTGCGTGATGTCTCGGATCGTGTTTTCGGGATTCTTAAGGGAGCAGCCCCAAGTCGTGGTCCACATAGGTACCAATGACATAGGTAGGAAAAGGGATAGGGATGTAAGGCAGGAATTCAGGGAGCTAGGGTGGAAGCTTAGATCTAGGACAAACAGTTATTATCTCTGGGTTGTTACCCGTGCCACGTGATAGCAAGACGAGGAATAGGGAAAGAGAGGAGTTGAACACGTGGCTACAGGGATGGTGCAGGAGGGAGGGTTTCAGATTTCTGGATAATTAGGGCTCATTCTGGGGTCAGTGGGACCTCTACAAACAGGATGGTCTGCACCTGGACCAGAGGGGTACCAATATTCCGGGGGGGGGGGGGAATTTGCTAATGCTCTTCGGGAGGGTTTAAACTAGTTCAGCAGGAGCTTGGGAACCTGAATTGTAGTTCCAGTATACAGGAGGTTGAGAATAGTGAGGTCATGAGTAAGGTTTCAAAGTTGCAGGAGTGTACCGGCAGGCAGGAAGGTGGTTTAAAGTGTGTCTTCTTCAATGCCAGGAGCATCTGGAATAAGGTGGGTGAACTTGCTGCATGGGTTGGAACCTGGGATTTCGATGTTGTGGCCATTTCGGAGACATGGATAGAGGGACAGGAATGGTTGTTGCAGGTGCCAGGGTTTAGATATTTCAGTAAGCTCAGGGAAGGTGGTAAAACAGGGGGAGGGGTGGCATTGTTAGTCAAGGACAGTATTACGGTGGCAGAAAGGACGTTTGATGAGGACTTGTCTATTGAGGTAGTATGGGCTGAGGTTAGAAACAGGAAAGGAGAGGTCACCCTGTTAGGGGTTTTCTATAGGCCTCCGAAAAGTTCCAGAGATAGAGAGGAAAGGATTGCAAAGATGATTCTGGATAGGAGCGAAAGCAACAGGGTAGTTGTTATGGGGGACTTTAACTTTCCAAATATTGACTGGAAACGCTATAGTTCGAGTACTTTAGATGGGTCCGTTTTTGTCCAATGTGTGCAGAAGGTCCTGACACAGTATGTAGATCGGCCAACGAGAGGCGAGGCCATATTGCATTTGGTACTGGGTAATGAACCAGGACAGGTGTTAGATTTGGAGGTAGGTGAGCACTTTGGTGATAGTGACCACAATTCGATTACGTTTACTTTAGTGATGGAAAGGGATAGGTATATACTGCAGGGCAAGTGTTATATCTGGGGGAAAGGCAATTATGATGCGATGAGGCAAGACTTAGGACGCATCGGATGGAGAGGAAAACTGCAGTGGATGGGCACAATGGAAATGTGGAGCTTGTTCAAGCAACAGCTACTGCGTGTCCTTGATAAATATGTACCTGTCAGGCAGGGAGGAAGTGGTCGAGCAAGGGAACCGTCAAGAGGAACTTGTCGAGAGACTTCCGGGTGCGGCGATGACCAGCTGAGTCGCACGTTTCGGCAGCTCCCGGTGTAACGGACTTTTGGGCTCTTAATAAGAGCCCCAACGGCAATTTTAACGGCTAAAAGTACTGTGCGGTGAACCAGAAGGGAATTCCCCCCTGGATACGGATGGAAAAAGGAGAGGAAGGTGGCCGGATTGCGGTGGATCCTTTAGAGCAGCGGCAAGGAAGGCAAGCAAAAACCAAGATGGCGTCGGAAGGTGGCAGTTTAATATGGGGCCCTGAACAACACGAGTTTTTGAAACGCTGCGTGGAAGAACTCAAAAAGGAAATGAAGAAGGAGCTGTTGGCCCCGATATTACAGGCGATCGAAGGGCTAAAGGAGGAGCAAAAGACCCAGGAGCGGGAGCTTCGGGTCGTGAAGGCAAAGGCTGCCGAGAATGAGGACGACATACAGGGCCTGGTGGTGAAGACGGAGGTGCACGAGGCACACCATAAACGATGTGTGGAAAGGCTGGAGGTGCTGGAGAACAACGCGAGGAGGAACAACCTAAGGATTCTTGGCCTTCCTGAAGGTGCGGAGGGAGCGGACGTCGGGGCATATGTGAGCACGATGCTGCACTCGTTAATGGGAGCGGAGGCCCCGGCGGGTCCGCTGGAGGTGGAGGGAGCATACCGAGTGATGGCGCGAGGACCGAGAGCAGGAGAAATTCCTAGAGCCATAGTGGTGAGATTCCTCCGTTTTAAGGACAGAGAGATGGTCCTTAGATGGGCAAAGAAAACTCGGAGCAGTAAGTGGGAGAACGCGGTGATCCGCGTATACCAAGACTGGAGTGCGGAGGTGGCGAGAAGGAGGGCGAGCTTTAATCGGGCCAAGACGGTGCTTCACAAAAAGAAGATAAAATTCGGAATGCTGCAACCGGCAAGACTGTGGGTCACATATCAAGGGAGGCACCACTACTTTGAGACGGCAGATGAGGCGTGGACTTTTATCGTGGAAGAAAAATTGGAATGAGCTGGTTATTAAAAAAAAGAATGTTTGAAACAAAGTGGTGGGGCGAGTATGGGGGCCGAAGAAGGGGGGAAAGAGGAGTTTTATGTTATTAATCCTGCGATGTGGTAACTTTTCTCTCTTCCACAGGAGGTGGTGGGGGGAGGAAAGGAGGTGGAAGAGATGGGGCGTTGGCCATTGGGGGCGGGGCCAAGGGGGAAGCGCGGGCTCGTTTCCCGCGCTATGATAATCGTGGCGGGAATAGGGAAGCAGGAAGGAGGGGGCATCGCACGGTGCGAGCCGAGGTCACGGGGGGAAGCCGAGGTCGGCCAGAGTTTGCTGACTTCTGGGAGCAACATGAGGGGTGTAACTACGCTAGTGGGGGATCTAGCGGGGGGCGGTGGGAGGGGGGAATTATTGGGCTGCTGCTGCTGGGGAGAGGGGGGAGCTGGTATGGGGTGGGATGGGCGGGGGGGCACCGCCTGGGGTGGACACAGCTGCGTGGGAACCGGGTGAGGAGCTGGAAAAAGGGGATGGCTAATCGACAAGGGGGGGGGGTAAATAGCCCCCCAACCCGGCTGATCACGTGGAACGTGAGAGGGCTGAACGGGCCGATAAAGAGGGCACGGGTACTCGCACACCTTAAGAAACTTAAGGCAGACGTGGTTATGTTACAGGAAACGCACTTGAAACTGATAGACCAGGTGAGACTACGCAAAGGTTGGGTGGGGCAGGTGTTCCATTCGGGGCTAGATGCGAAAAACAGGGGGGTGGCTATATTAGTGGGGAAGCGGGTAATGTTTGAGGCAAAGACTATAGTGGCGGATAGCGGGGGCAGATACGTGATGGTGAGTGGCAAACTACAGGGGGAGACGGTGGTTTTGGTAAACGTATATGCCCCGAACTGGGATGATGCCAATTTTATGAGGCGTATGCTAGGACGCATCCCGGACCTAGAGGTGGGAAAGTTGGTAATGGGGGGAGATTTTAATACGGTGTTGGAACCAGGGCTGGACAGGTCGAGGTCCAGGACTGGAAGGAGGCCGGCAGCAGCCAAGGTGCTTAAAGATTTTATGGAGCAGATGGGAGGAGTAGACCCGTGGAGATTTAGCAGACCTAGGAGTAAGGAGTTTTCGTTTTTCTCCTATGTCCACAAAGTCTATTCGCGAATAGACTTTTTTGTTTTGGGAAGGGCGTTGATCCCGAAGGTGAGGGGAACGGAGTATACGGCTATAGCCATTTCGGATCACGCTCCACATTGGGTGGACTTAGAGATAGGGGAGGAAACAGAAGGGCGCCCACCCTGGAGAATGGACATGGGACTAGTGGCAGATGAGGGGGTGTGTCTAAGGGTGAGGGGGTGCATTGAAAAGTACTTGGAACTCAATGACAATGGGGAGGTCCAGGTGGGAGTGGTCTGGGAGGCGCTGAAGGCAGTGGTTAGAGGGGAGCTGATATCAATAAGGGCACATAAAGGAAAGCAGGAGAGTAGGGAACGGGAGCGGTTGCTGCAAGAACTTCTGAGGGTGGACAGGCAATATGCGGAGGCACCGGAGGAGGGACTGTACAGGGAAAGGCAAAGGCTACACGTAGAATTTGACTTGCTGACAACGGGTACTGCAGAGGCACAGTGGAGGAAGGCACAGGGTGTACAGTACGAATATGGGGAGAAGGCGAGCAGGTTGCTGGCCCACCAATTGAGGAAAAGGGGAGCAGCGAGGGAAATAGGGGGAGTGAGGGATGAGGAAGGAGAGATGGAGCGGGGAGCAGAGAGAGTGAATGGAGTGTTCAAGGCATTTTATAAAAAATTATACGAAGCTCAACCCCCGGATGGGAGGGAGAGAATGATGGGCTTTCTGGACCGGCTGGAATTTCCCAAGGTGGAGGAGCAGGAAAGGGTGGGACTGGGAGCACAGATTGAAATAGAGGAAGTAGTGAAAGGAATTAGGAGCATGCAGGCGGGGAAGGCTCCGGGACCGGATGGATTCCCAGTTGAATTTTACAGGAAATATGTGGACTTGCTCGCCCCGCTACTGATGAGGACCTTTAATGAGGCAAAGGAAAGGGGACAGCTGCCCCCGACTATGTCTGAGGCAACGATATCGCTTCTCCTAAAGAAGGAAAAGGACCCGCTGCAATGCGGGTCCTATAGACCTATTTCCCTCCTAAATGTAGACGCTAAGATTCTGGCAAAGGTAATGGCAATGAGGATAGAGGATTGTGTCCCAAGGGTGGTCCATGAGGACCAAACTGGGTTTGTGAAGGGGAGACAGCTGAATACGAATATACGGAGGCTGCTAGGGGTAATGATGATGCCCCCACCAGAGGGGGAAGCGGAGATAGTGGTGGCGATGGATGCCGAGAAAGCATTTGATAGAGTGGAGTGGGATTATTTGTGGGAGGTGCTGAGGAGATTTGGTTTTGGAGATGAGTATGTTGGATGGTTGCAGCTGTTGTATAGGGCCCCAGTGGCGAGTGTGGTCACGAATGGACGGGGATCTGCATACTTTCGGCTCCATAGAGGGACAAGGCAGGGATGCCCTCTGTCCCCATTACTGTTTGCACTGGCGATTGAGCCCCTGGCAATAGCATTGAGGGGTTCCAAGAAGTGGAGGAGAGTACTTAGAGGAGGAGAAGATCACCGGGTATCTCTGTATGCGGATGATTTGTTGTTATATGTAGCGGACCCGGCGGAGGGGATGCCAGAGATAATGCGGACACTTCGGGAGTTTGGAGAATTCTCAGGATATAAACTGAACATGGAGAAAAGTGAGTTGTTTGTGGTGCATCCAGGCGAGCAGAGCAGAGAAATAGAGGACTTTCCGCTGAGGAAGGTAACAAGGGACTTTCGTTACTTGGGGATCCAGATAGCTAAGAATTGGGGTACATTGCATAGGTTAAATTTAACGCGATTGGTGGAACAAATGGAGGAGGACTTCAAGAGATGGGACATGGTATCCCTGTCACTGGCAGGGAGGGTGCAGGCAGTTAAAATGGTAGTCCTCCCGAGATTCCTCTTTGTGTTTCAGTGCCTCCCGGTGGTGATCACGAAGGCTTTTTTCAAAAGGATCGAAAAGAGTATCATGAGTTTTGTGTGGGCTGGGAAGACCCCGAGAGTGAGGAAGGGATTCTTACAGCGTAGTAGGGATAGGGGGGGGCTGGCACTACCGAGCCTAAGTGAGTACTACTGGGCCGCCAATATCTCAATGGTGAGTAAGTGGATGGGGGAAGAGGAGGGAGCGGCGTGGAAGAGATTGGAGAGGGCGTCCTGTAGGGGGACTAGCCTACAAGCTATGGTGACGGCCCCATTGCCGTTCTCACCGAAGAAATACACCACAAGCCCGGTGGTGGTGGCGACTTTGAAAATTTGGGGACAGTGGAGACGGCATAGGGGAAAGACGGGAGCCTTGGTGGGGTCCCCGATAAGAAACAACCATAGGTTTGCCCCGGGGAGAATGGATGGGGGATTTGGAATATGGCAAAGAGCAGGAGTAACGCAACTGAAAGATCTGTTTGTGGATGGGAAGTTCGCAAGTCTGGGAGCGCTGACCGAGAAATATGGGTTGCCCCAAGGGAATGCATTCCGGTATATGCAACTGAGGGCTTTTGCGAGGCAGCAGGTGAGGGAATTCCCGCAGCTCCCGACGCATGAGGTGCAGGACAGAGTAATCTCAAAGACATGGGTGGGGAACGGTAAGGTGTCAGATATATATAGGGAAATGAGGGACGAGGGGGAGATTATGGTAGATGAGCTGAAAGGGAAATGGGAAGAAGAGCTGGGGGAGGAGATTGAGGAGGGGCTGTGGGCGGATGCCCTAAGTAGGGTAAACTCATCGTCCTCGTGTGCCAGGCTAAGCCTGATTCAATTTAAGGTGTTACACAGGGCGCATATGACTGGAGCACGGCTCAGTAAATTTTTTGGGGTAGAGGATAGGTGTGCGAGATGCTCGAGAAGCCCAGCGAATCACACCCACATGTTCTGGTCATGTCCGGCACTACAGGGGTTCTGGGTGGGGGTGACAAAGGTGCTTTCGAAAGTAGTGGGGGTCCAGGTCGAACCAAGCTGGGGGTTGGCTATATTTGGGGTTGCACAAGAGCCGGGAGTGCAGGAGGCGAGAGAGGCCGATGTTTTAGCCTTTGCGTCCCTAGTAGCCCGGCGCAGGATACTGTTGATGTGGAAGGAAGCCAAGCCCCCGGGGGTGGAGACCTGGATAAATGACATGGCAGGGTTTATAAAGCTGGAACGGATTAAGTTCGTCCTAAGGGGATCGGCTCAAGGGTTCACCAGGCGGTGGCAACCGTTCGTCGAATACCTCACAGAAAGATAGAGGGAATGGAAAAGAAGAAGGCAGCAGCAGCAGCCCGGGGGGGGGGGGATCCAGAAGGAGTCTCCGGGTTATTAATACATATGTATAATATGTAGAGGTCGTTGCTATAAATAATTGTATATTGGATTGTTAAACCATATTTTTGGAGAGTGTTTATCTGAGACAAGGCAGTTGCCATTTAGTTTTAGTTTTCGTTTTTGTTATATATTATTTATTCTTTGTTTATAAAACAGGTCATTGTTATTTATACTGTTATATTATTGTGTAAGGGATACACAATGTACTGTGATGGTTGACCAAAAATCTTCAATAAAATATTATTAAAAAAAAAAGAGGAACTTGTCAAGAGGAAGAAGGAGGCTTATGTAAAGATGAGACATGAAGGTTCAGTTAGCGCGCTCAAGAGTTACAAGATGGCTAGGAAGGACCTAAAGAGAGAGCTAAGAAGAGCCAGGAGGGGACATGAGAAGTCTTTGGCAGGTAGGATCAAGGATAACCCTAAAGCTTTCTACAGGTATGTCAGGAATATAAGAATGACTAGGGTAAGAGTAGGGCCAGTCAAGGACAGTAGTGGGAAGTTGTGCTTGGAGTCCGAGGAGATAGGAGAGGTGCTAAATTAATATTTTTCGTCAGTATTCACACAGGAAAAAGACAATGTTGTCGAGGAGAATACGGAGATTCAGGCTACCAGACTAGAAGGGCTTGAGGTTCATAAGGAGGAGGTGTTAACAATTCTGGGAAGTGTGAATATAGATAAGTCCCCTGGGCCGGATGGGATTTATCCTAGGATTCTCTGGGAAGCTAGGGAGGAGATTGCTGAGCCTTTGGCTTTGATCTTTAAGTCATCTTTGTCTACGGGAATAGTGCCAGAAGACTGGAGGAAAGCAAATGTTGTCCCCTTGTTCAAGAAGAGGAGTAGAGACAACCCCGGTAACTATAGACCAGTGAGCCTTACTTCGGTTGTGGGCAATATCTTGGAAAGGTTTATAAGAGATAGGGTGTATAATCATCTGGAAAAGAATAATTTGATTAGAGATAGTCAACGCGGTTTTGTGAAGGGTAGGTCGTCCTCACAAACCTTATTGAGTTCTTTGAGAAGGTGACCAAACAGGTGGATGAGGGTAAAGCAGTTGATGTGGTGTCTATGGATTTCAGTAAAGCGTTTGATAAGGTTCCCCACGGTAGGCTACTGCAGAAAATACGGAAGCATGGGATTCAGGGAGATTTAGCAGTTTGGATCAGAAATTGGCTAGCTGGAAAAAGACAAAGGGTGGTGGTTGATGGGAAATGTTCAGACTGGAGTCCAGTTACTAGTGGTATGCCACAAGGATCTGTTTTGGGGCCACTGCTGTTTGTCATTTTTATAAATTACCTGGAGGAGGGCGTAGAAGGATGGGTGAGTAAATTTGCCGATGACACTAAAGTCGGTGACGTTGTGGACAGTGCGGAAGGATGTTACAAGTTACAGAGGGACCTAGATCAGCTGCAGCGCTGGGCTGAGAGGTGGCAAATGGAGTTTAATGCAGAAAAGTGTGAGGTGATTCATTTTGGAAGGAATAACAGGAAGACAGAGTACTGGGCTAATGGTAAGATTCTTGGCAGTGTGGACGAGCAGAGTGATCTCGGTGTCCATGTACATCGATCCCTGAAAGTTGCCACTCGGGTTGAGAGGGTTGTTAAGAAGGCGTACGGTGTGTTAGCTTTTATTGGTAGAGGGATTGAGTTTCGGAGCCATGAGGTCACGTTGCAGCTGTACAAAACTCTGGTGCGGCCGCATTTGGAGTATTGCGTGCAATTCTGGTCGCTGCATTATAGGAAGGATGTGGAAGCATTGGAAAGGGTGCAGAGGAGATTTACCAGAATGTTGCCTGGTATGGAGGGAAGATCTTATGAGGAAAGGCTGAGGGACTTGAGGCTCTTTCGTTAGAGAGAAGAAGGTTAAGAGGTGACTTAATTGAGGCATACAAGATGATCAGAGGATTGGATAGGGTGGACAGTGAGAGCCTTTTTCCTCGGATGGTGATGTCTAGCACGAGGGGACATAACTTTAAATTGAGGGGAGATAGATATAGGACAGAAGTCAGAGGTAGGTTCTTTACTCAGACAGTAGTAGGGGCATGGAATGCCCTGCCTGCAACAGTAGTGGACGCGCCAACACTAAGGGCATTCAAATGGTCATTGGATAGACATATGGACGATAAGGGAATAGTGTAGATGGGCTTTAGAGTGGTTTCACAGGTCGGCGCAACATCGAGGGCTGAAGGGCCTGTACTGCGCTGTAATGTTCCATGTTATATGTCTCCCCAATGGAGCCCCGCCTCCCAATGGAGCCCCGCCTCCCAATGGAGCCCCGCCTCCCCAATGGAACCCCGTCTTCCCAATGGAGCCCCGTCTTCCCAATGGAGCCCCGTCTTCCCAATGGAGCTCCGCCTCCCCAATGGGGCCCCGCCTCCCCAATGGGGCCCCGCCTCCCCAGGGGAGGCGATCACATATATAAAACCCACTCCCTATTATGATGTGGTCCACTATCAGTGGAGAGCCAGTAGCCAAAGCAAGCAGATCATCACAAAAACTCCCCCAAGCAACATGAGATTTTTCTCAAGCCAATTTGAGACTGAAGTATACCTCTGACGGCGGTTTAAAAGTTCCTAATGGCCTAATAGTTTGCTTTCTTTCCTCAAGCAGTCCAAGAGGCCTCGTTTCCAGTAATTTGTTTCGAATGGCATCGTATTTTGTTTCCACCAGCCTTGGCACTTTCTGCACGGTCGTCAACTTTCCCTGCACAGCAGTATGCTGGGTAGTCAGGACAGATTGTCGACTGCACGGTTCCTTCGCCAAAAACTCCACTTCAATTAAGGATGTCATTGGCCTTGCACCTGCAGTCAGGTGATAGTTTTCTTCCAACACAACTCTCTTCTGGTCCTTCCCTTCACTCCACTCCATATTGTACTGGCAGTTCCTCGTTTGCCTGATTAAATCCTCTGCCATGTGATTAGATTGTTCGACTCTGCCCCCGAGCTCTATGTTCCAGTTGTGTTCATGCTGGTGATTATCCTTCCTCATGTGCTGCTGGGCTAGGTCCAGTTTGACACTGAACTCTTGCATCTGCAGGCGCTGCATTCTGACCTCCCCTTCCAGGACTCCCTTCTCCATTTTAACAGCAGAGAGCTCAGCTTGGAGTTCCCCCACACTTCTAGCATCCACCTGCTGAGCAGCCATCAACTCAGCCAGCTGAAGCTTCAGCTGCTCTTTCAACTGCTGGCCATTGTCAACCTCCTCCTGTAGCTGCTGAGCTCGCAGCTCTTGTTCCTGCACCTCGCTCGCTTTCCGAATTAGCTGCTCTTGCGTATTTGTCAGCTGCTCACTCAAGCAGTCCACGTGCATTCTCTGAGCATCCCCTCTCTGATCCGCCACCTTTCTCTCTGTCTTCATGGAATGAAGTTCAGACTTCACGCTGATCACAATCAGGTCTGCTCTTTGCTTCGCAGACTTCAGCTCCTCAACCTTCTGGTTCAATTCGGTGGCCGTCTGTTTGTGATGTGCCAGCTCATCTTCCACTTTCCTGACCGCCTGCTGTTGGAAGTGCTCGATATTCACCTTCTTCTCCAAAGTCTCTTGTACTTTTTTTAATGTCTCTTGCAACACATTGTTTTCCCTTCTCTGAAACTCTATCCTTTCCTCAGCCAATATTTTATCATTCTGAAGATGATTGGATTCAACCTTTAAGCGGCTGGCAACATCATCAGCCCGACTGCAAGCCAGCGCAAGTTCCGTCACCTTGTCCTCGAGCTCCCTCGATATGCGTTGGCTGTTGGCTAACTTATTCTCCAGCTCCCTGGTCTTTTGCTCCCAGTCCTTCTCCCCACGGCTCATCCGCCTCTCTGCTGCCTCTAGTTGTTCTTTTGAATTATCGGCTGCTGCCTTGTAGGTCGACGCTTGCTGCTCGGCAAGGCTACTAACCTGACGGAGTGCCTCGATTTCCTCTTCCAGGCGCTGGCAGCGGGACTGTGTGCTCGCGCAGTCCTGTGAAAGCGCCTGAGCAGTCAGCCTGAAATCCTCGTTCCTGTATTGGCTGTCCCTCAGCTCGCGTTCCAGGTGTGCCAGCTTCTGCCGATAATCCTCCACTTCCTCACGCGCCTGTTTCAGTTCTGCCTGGGCATTCTCAAGCTTGAGGCGCAGGCTGCTTGACTCTGTCCTGCGCAAGGAAGCTTTGTGTTCCGCTGCATCCAAGTTCTTTTCGAGAGACCTCGTCTCAGACAGCAAGCTCTGCAAGTCCTTGTATGTCCGGTCATTAATCAGGTGAAATTCGGTGACCGACTTCCTCAGGAACTCTGCTTCATCTGCTGGGGTACCGTGCCCCGCCGTTCTTACCCTCACCGCCAATTGCATTTCCTTGATATAAGCATACATCTGGTCCATGATGTGCTTTATTCTCACTACCTGTTCCACAGTTTCGAGATCAAAGTCGATCCATCCAACAACCTTTGCAACACCGGTTTGCTCAGAAGGTGCATTCTGATCCTCCTGCCCGGGAAGGTGTCCTTCTGACTGCCACCTTTTCATAGGGTCATCCTTAATCCCTCTTACCGGAAAGTGGAGCTCAGACCTGTAGATCGCCAGCTTCAAGCGTTCTAATTCCTGCTCTAACCTGGCTTTCGTCCTCGACATCTCCTCCAACCTGACCTTGTACTGGCTCACCTCCAGGTCAGAATTGTTCCGGCTGCCCATAGCTTCGCGGAGCCTCCTCTCTTCCTCGAGGTCTGACTGTAAATGGGCCATAGCCTGCTCGAGCAGCAGTTTCTTCTCAACAGCCAATCCCAATTCCCCCTTCAGATCATCGACCTTCTGGATTAAGGACAGGTTCTCGTTGACAGCGATGATCAGGCTTTGCTGCTGATGCGGACAAACAATGTCGGTCGAAGCTCCTGGAAACCTTCTCCTCTACAAACAAAATTAAGTGCTCAGTGAGATACAAGTGGGGTGGGTGGTACCGTTTAGAATTTTTTGAAACACTCATTTACAAAACAAGAAAATCCTACATACTTACGGCGGCGTTCTTAGTAAACTGGTAAAATCCAGAGGAACTGCCATTTAAGTTAAGCTACGCCCCATCACCTTTTGCATAAAGCCTCAAGGAAGAGAGTTTTGGTTATTGTTCAATATGGCAAGAAGATCCTCCACCAGAAAAGCAGCAGCGGCACAAGAATATTTTGGACACATGGGAAAAGCAGGAAAAACAGGAGAATGCGTTCAAGCAATAGAACTTTAACATTATTTGTAGCGTCTCCTGCATACAAACTGTGCGCAACCCAGATTGGATATCTTGATTTTTATTCATTCCCGGGGTGGGAGCATCGCCGGCTCGGCCAGCATTTGTTGCCCACGCCTAATGGCTCCCGAGAAGGTGCCGGTGAAGAACCTTCACGAACCACTGCAGCCCATCTGTTAGAGAGTGTGAAGGAATGGTGATGCATGTCCCTCTCTTCAACATACAAGAATTGAATTGGACGTGCAAAATAGTTTTTGAGTGGAATATCTCCTATGGCAAGTTTAGATGTGGGTGTGGGGTGATGGATGTGCCATCAGCACTGTACTCTTAACCTGTTGACACCAACTCTGAATGAATGTGGATCTCTCCTTCATCCTCACAAGCTTGAGAAACTTTCTGCTCCTGACCATGACAAAAATACCTTAAATATCATAATCACACAGGTCCAACATTTAGCTTGTAAAATACTTTTAGTACATCCTTGACACCAATGTTACAACGGATGACATCCCGTACAATAGGGAGATCAGACTCGCACATCACTCCGTGCAACGCAGCATAGCATGTAAGCCACAAGCACTTGGAATGCATCCAGCCTGCGCACTAACTGTCCAAGAATCACCAAAGGCTCCTGGAGTCTGTGGAAATGAAGTGAAAAGTGCCCAACCTATTCCGGGCACGGACTCCACAAGAGAACAGAAACAAAATATTACCTTTGCTCCTTGGGAGATCCGCTCCACCTAGTTGGGCCATCCTTCACAGATGAACTTCCAGTGTAGTCTCCACAGGTCCGTGCCTAAGGCAGCCCTGTCCACTGCTATATCTACCCACGAAAGTCTAATAGCTTTAATAGCACCCAGCAGCCCCTTTAACAGCTACCTGTCAACAGTGGCCCATGTAGCACCCCCAGCACATAATGTGCTAAGCACGGAGAGGACCACAAAATATAATGTTAGATAACTTTATCACTCAGCTCCTTGGCCACACAGTACCCCGATAAGCTAAAAACACATTGTGAACTCCACTTAATATGCTGATGAAAGGAATTATCCACAAGTAACAAAACCTACCTTAAAAATGGTCTCTTATGCGATCTCAAGGACTCTGCAACAATAGTCTTGCTTGTCTTGCATAGATCAGACAGATTTCAGCAACAAACATGTACCTTTTCAGCTCGTCTTGGGAAACCTCCATCTTTGACGTTGGTTCCAGACCCACATTCCCATCTGTTTTCCACTTCACAGCATTCTTCCATCTTCTGCCATTCCAGAAGTTTTGGCACTCGGACCAGCTCCACTTGGGCATTCCCATCCACTTCCCAACATCTATCCACTTCAATACTCGATTCCACTGGTGCATCTGGATTTCTTGGATGGTTTGTTTGGAATCCAATAGTGCCTTCCCCCCCCTGATCCATCCCATCAGGGGCTCCTTGCATTCTTGGGCTTTGCTGGTTTATGAAGAGGTGAGCTGGGTCTGCTGATGCCGACAGCTGCTGTTGCAGGTATCCCACTGGTCTGGTTTCAGTTTGGCTGGGTCTATCTGGCCTGTCACTATCGACCTCTGTCACTTTTCCACCAGTATTCCTCCCAGGCTGTATGGCTATGCCGTTTCCATGGGTGGCAACGGCTGGGGTCATCTTTGCCTTGCCAATCTTTCCCAGTTCACACATGACGCTGTCAGCGAGTCCCTCCTGCCATTTCTCCTTTTCAATCCAAAGGTTCCTTCCTTGGTAAATGCGCTGCAATGTCGCGCTCCTTTCCTGCGTGTCCGCGGTGCAATCCTGATTTGAAGGCTCGGCTGTCGGAAAGTGTTCTTCACGCAGCTGGATCGGATATTCTCTTGCTAGCTCCACACTAAATTCAGACCCCTTAACAGCCCACTGGCTACCTTCACTGCCAACTGACTGGTAATTAGGAACCATTTCAATCGTAGCTTGCGAAATGGAGTTGCTGGACTTTGGTCTCTCGCTCTCATTATTCTTGAATTTTTCAATCTTCAAACTGCCTCCAGCACTTTCTTCCAATTCTCCTGAACTTTCATCATCAGGTTCAAGCAACATCTCGGCAAACTCCAATCCACAGCAACTCACTGCTGCAAATACATCAGGTTTATCCTCCGTGAAATGTGCCCCCTGAGGTTTGGCAGTGAAACTGGTTTCCTTCATGGGTTCCACTTGTTCTGGAATCTCCTTCCACGTGCTCCCAACCTGGGCAATCTCATCACATGCATCTCCCAATTCTTCATTACAATCCTCGTAAATATTTACCCGCTTGAACGTGTCGATGGTATCGAATAGAATGGGTCGATCGACATGGTTTCCTTCTGGTAACTCATTTCTGGGAGGTGGTTCAAGGCCTACAGGTTTGGAGGAGAAGTCAGTTTGATCAGTGATTTTGAGCGCGTCATATTTGCTTTGAGCGCCTGGCGTCAGTGAAATGGATTCTTTATCTCCTATCGTGGTTGTGATTCTCTTTAAGGAAATTTGGTTAACTACACCCATCACCATGTTTCCCCCAGCCATTTCTTCAACTCTCCTCTGCTTTCCCACCGTTACCCCTTGTTCGGAACCTTGTTCAAAAGCCAATTGGCCAGACTTTCCCAGATATATTGATTTGTTGACAGGTGGGGAGTAAAATTCCAATTCTGCTGGATTTGTTGACAAATATTTCTCTTCAAGAGTTGGCCTCTTATTTACCAACAACTCATCCATATGCTGCAAACCCTCCTCAATACAACCCTGTAGCCTTTCACTCTGCCGTTCACCCTGCTGAGCCGCTCCATCCAGCTTCACTTTACGGTTGTCGCACGGTCGTTCTTTCCGAGCATGCAGAATCCCACGGAGCGCAGAACTGGCCTCCCCCACAGCTGCCTTGTCTCTTTTCAGCCCATCAGCCAAGGCCCTCATGTGAAGGATCTCCTCTTCCTGAACTTCTGACCCTTCATCGACCGCTGCTTGTATGAAACTTGTCTGCCCTTTCTCCGGACATTTTCCAGGTTTTATTATGGGATCAAAGTCAAGCAGATGTTCAGCAGTATCGTCGCCAGGGCGGTCAACAAATTGCCTCTCAATCTCATTCCGCTGCATTTGACGAGTTGGCTCCTTTTGCTTCGTATATTCGGTTTGTGGTAAAGTTACTTCTTGGGCTGAAGCAGTGCCTTTGGTTTTATGCCTTGGCTCTCCCATCAGATTGGCACTTTGGTCTTCCACTGGAGTTCTATGTTCTAGAACGGAGTTCTGTCCGGGACAGCTGTTTGTGATGTCCTCTGGGTTACCCAGATTTTCAGTGGTGAGCTGCCCTACATCCATTGCACGTGATCCTTGGACTTTTGAGCACGATGCATCTATTTCTTCACCAGCTGCTTTGCGAACAATCACAGTACCGTGACAGGTAAGCATGTGGGACTGCATTTGATCTTCAAACTTTTCTGCTTCCCGTTGAGCAAGGAATCTCGCTGCCCCCACCGGAACAAACGGTCTGACCCTTTTTTCCTCTTCACCGTGTGACTTTTCCTCGTCACGTCCAGCTCTCTCCCCTTCTTCTGCATGCACTACCTCATTTGCAAAGTATGCATTTGGGAATAGAACCCTCCCTGTCATTGGTTCGAGTTTGGACACACACTCCCTCTCCCAATCCTTTGGTCTTCTATCGTAGAGGAACCATTTCTGCGCAGCCATCACTTGTTTTGTGGTGTTATCAACCTTTTCTGTGGCCTCGTTGCTCAAGCATCGGGCTTCCCCCCTCTCTCCCTGGGTCTGCAGAGACCCTGCACCCATTTTCAGGTTGGTTCGCCCTCCTTCACCCATTGCAGCTTCAATCCAGCCTCTTGCTTGGGCAACCTCAGGAGCATCGTTCACCAGACAGTCCTTCACACCTTCAGCTGAAGTCTAAGCGTAATGGTACAGGTGGGCATTAATATTACGTTCTTTAACAAGTGGCAGTGCTGATTTGTTTTGAAAGGAAATCAGTTTGGAGAAGTGGCAGACAGAGAGAGCCCGCTAGATTAACCTCAGCCCAGCCAGGCAGCTGATGGAGATTCATTGACTGATTTCAAGAAGCATTTCATTGATAGTTTCAGAGTATCAAAAAACAAATCGATTCTCCAATTATGGAAGAGAAAACAAATCAACGACAGCACAAAGACAGATCATTGAACCTTTTACTGCCAACTTGGGGCTTACTCAATGTAAGAGAAGTGCTCATCCTAAATATAGATGCAGAATTAGAAATCGATTGTTTTCGGGTTCACAATGACTGGAAAATAACCATCTGTTAATAAGTAAGTTGAAACATTATCCTGACAAGTTGGCAGTGATGATGTTAACAAGGAAAGCAATCATGATGTAAAGTGGAAATGATTATGAAGCCATATTGATTGGATTCGTTCAAATCTGTAATTTGATTTTTATAATCAGAACTGACATGTCTGAAAGCAAAAGGTTCTGAACAGCTGTGTCCACACTCACACGCACATGGCACACACCACACGCTCACACACGCATGCAGGCACATGGCACACACACGCAGACACATGGCACACACACACACACCGCACACTCACAGGCACATGGCGCACACACACACACCGCACACGCACATACCGCATGCTCACACACGCACATGGCACACACACACCATACACACACGAATGCTGGCACAGGGCACAAACACACCACACACGCATGCAGGCACATGCACACACCGCACACACAGGCACATGGCACACACCGCACACTCACATGCGCATGGTGCACACACACACATGCAGGCACATGGCACACACACCACACGCTCACACAAACTGCATGCTCGCGCGCACACACTGCTCACTTACACATACACCCACAGCATGTTCACACACCCACTGCACGTGTACGCTCAAACACTGCACGCGTATGCTCACACACACTGCACGCGCTCACACACACTGCACGCGCTCACACACTGCACGCGCTCACACACACTGCACGCGCTCACACACACGCTGCATGCGCTCACACATGCACTTCACGCTCACACACACTACACGCTAACACCACCCTGCACGCTCACACACACATTGCACGCTCACACACACTGCACATTCACACACACACTGCACGCTCGCAACACCACACGCTCGCAACACACCACACACACACTGCATGTTCGCACGCACACAATGCACGTGCATGCGCACCACACACGTGCGCACACACATCGCACGCACGCACAAAAGACTACATTTGAGTCCTCTAGTTGGGTCCTCTGTTTGCCTCACCGTACCGTTTAAAATGCAGTGTCTTGGTAGTTGGTTCCATTTTTCAGGCTGCACCAACTCAAATTCGTAGGGCTTTTTGCAAATAGCAAACATACATATGAAATCGGTCACAATATTTAATGTGAGTGCAATCAGAGGCACAATGAAGGTGGATGAGTTTGCAGTATAGAAACGGGACAGGCAGCAAAAGCTGACAGCAATCCTTTACTATTACTCCTGGTCTTTAAAAAAAATTAAATCATACATTACAGAGTATCAAAGACTCAGATTCTTTAACCTATCTCAATACAGGTCAAATGTACAGGTTGGTGAATTTTGAAATTTTTAAATAAATACTTGGGTTGCACAGAATGATTCCGGTACAACAGGCCTGCTTTAGCCCTGCACCAACTAAAAACAGGACAAGTACTGGCCAGATTTATTTCAAAGACCCAGCAGTAATCACAACAAAATGCTGTCCCACAGCAGGAGGTGTGACTAGCTTCCCTTCAACAGGAGACACCTGCCAGCACTTGAAGCACCACCACCGGTATTTGATGCAAAGGGATTCAGAGAGGCGGATCACCATTATTGACAGCAGGTGGCAGCAGCACACAACTAACATAACATTCTGAACAGAGCTCAACATCACAAGTTACTAACACTGTTAATTCACCCATTCACAGTACCCCCAAACTCCACCCACTGCCATTACTGCACCTAATTCTTTCTGGAATTATTTTAAATCCATCATTCTACAATGCATCCCATACATTGTGGGATCTCCCTGTGTTTTTTTTTTAAATGACAACTGAAATACCCCTGTAAAGCACTTGGGGACATTCTGACTGGTGAGAGGAACTATAGAAATGCAACTCTTCTATTTTTATTCACTTCCTCTCCGAGGCTGGACAGGTAAACCCTTGCTAGGCCTGTCACACATTTTCCAATTTTACCAATTGATTTATCTTCCAATTCTGGACACGGGTTCCACCACTCTCTTCAAGGGTGTGAACTAACCCACCCAATGCTATTTTCCACATAGAATCCCTAAGGTGCAGAAGAAGGCATTTTAGCCCACCGACACTCTGAAAGAGAACCCTAACTAGGCCCACACCCCCGCACACTATCCCCGTAACCCCACCTAACCTTTGGAGACAAAGGGGCAATTTAACATGGCCAATCCACCTAATCTGCACATCTCTGGACTGCGGGAGGGAACCAGAGCTCCGGGAGGAAGAACATCTTTCGTTTTGCACGTCAGACAGTAACCCCCTCTGCCGTGGTCACGTCACTGCAGGGCCTGCATTTCTAGTAGCCGGGGGGGGGGGGGGGGGGGGGGGGGGAGGGGGTGCAAGACAGGCCAACCACTCCCAGTCTCACACCCCTCAAGTCAATGCCCCTCTCAAGCTGGCTGTTGTCATCTATATATGGATGGCCTGAGTGACAACTCGCCACGCAACAGAACACCTGAAATCTCTCTCAGTAACTAAGTCGACAGGATCAAATTCACCCATTATCCTAACTTCACCCTGGTACAGCACAATGTGTGTCCAAAAAAGGTGAGCACACTCTCTCCCTCATGAACTCAATCCTATTACTTTCAATTTGAAAATTTGAAGAACTGAAAACCATTTGGAGGATATTAATTTGCTGCAATTCTTACCCCTTCCTCCTCTGATCTTTTCAAAGCATCGCTGGCAAACTTCACATACTGGGTCATCAGGGTCACCAAGGCCGTGTAACGCGTGCGGAGGTCCATGAACTACAATACAGACACAAAGAAAAGTGGGGCCAAAGTTAGCACAAGGCCCAGTATTTTAACCTCTCACACAGAGTGGAAATTTTACAATTTGAAACTAGACAGAGCAAACTATTTAAAGTTGCAAAGCCACCTTCCAAGGTTAAGGTTAAAAATCGGAACGTGTGTGCGCGCGCCCAATGATTGTATGAGGTCCAAATGTTTGGGGTGGGGTTTAATAAATTTGCTCTTTCTACAACTCAAGGAATCTTTGTTTGGTTGGCTCCGCATTGCTCACTGCGTAAATAGTCGAATACATTGGGATTCTCCTCATGAAAAATGAACTTAAACTTTTGCCAACTGAGGTGGTTGAAAAGAAGGAAGCCAGTTCACTGGTCGTAACAGAATGGTTAATTCATTCAGTTGTTGCCTGATAATAATAATCTTTATTCGTGTCACAGGTAGGCTTACATTAACACTGCAATGAAGTTACTGTGAAAATTCCGATGCCTGTTCGGGTACACTGAAGGAGAATTCAGAATGTCTAATTCACCTGCCAGCACGTCTTTCGGGACTTGTGGGAGGAAACCGGAGCACAGGGAGGAAACCCACGGAGACACGGGGAGAACGTGCAGACTTCGCACAGACAGTGACCCAAGCCGGGAATCGAACCTGGGACCCTGGTACTGTGAAGCAACAGTGCTAACCATTGTGCTCCCATGCCGCAGCGAGTTTCTGTGAGAAGGCTGGGGGAAATCCGCTTTGTGTACCAGTCAGAGATTTCTGCTGATTAGCACCCAGCTACAAGCTCTCTCTGTCTCAGCAAATGTCTGCCTCTGTCGTACGTTCTCCAAGGAGGCATCCGCGGAAGGAGTTTCCCCTTATCCCTTCATCATAACCCGTCATGATTTTTAGCCTCCCCTTAACCTTTTACCCAAGTCCTGAAGAAGAGTCATGTTTGACTCCAATTCGACCAACAAAATTATTTGATTGGTGAATCAGTCAAGGCCTTAATAAGATTTCTCGAGAGTGATTCTTGTTAAACCTGAATTCCAGTTAATTGGATGAGGTGAGGCAGAAACATGCGGAATTGCACATTGCTGGAGTGAGAGAAAGGTATAAAAAGAGAGGAGGTAAAACTGATAGAATTCAACAAGGTTTGGGCGACCATCCCCATTGGCTTGAGACATGTTAGGCGGTGAATTTTCCAGCAATTCGTTATTACCCTTAATGTCTGAGGAATATTCAATTAGCAGCTGTCATTGTGTGTAATTATTATTAATAGTTATCATGGTAAGTGTAAAATTATTCATAATTGTGCATGTATAATTACTGCCATTAATGGGTTTCATTGTATTCCTACTAATGTCTTTACACGTTATCGTATGGGAAAACTTATGACCTTATAAGTAAAAACATCCATTCTCTCACCAACAAGCTTTAATGAGCCAACTGTCCAGATTAACCATATCAGGCAGTGACATAGTAGGACTGAGGTCCTCAGGACATCATCACATTGGCATTACTCTGCAAAGCAACATTGCTGCTTTATGGCATAGAGTCAGAAATAATAACATTTTCTTTCAGGGTCACTGCCCTGCTACTTGAAAAATGAATTTCACCCAATGGCCTACCGCTTTGAAACAAGGATTCCTCAGCCACACTCTCACCCTCCTACACATATTTCTTTATATGGAGTCGAGTCAAACATCACAGAAGGAGGTCATTCTGTCCACTGTGTGTCTGTCTTTGAAAGACCTACCTGATCAGCCCCACTTACTTGCTCTTTCGCCAGAGCCGTACAACTATTTTTGTACATGCAATTCCCATTTGATGGTTAATACTGAATCTTCTTCTGCCACCCTTTCATTCCAGATCACAAAACCTGTTGCGATCTCCTCTGGTTCCTTTCCCAAATATCTTCAACCTGTGTTCTCTGTTTATAGACCCTCCTGCCTGCGGAAGGAGTTTCCCCTTATCCCTTCATCATAACCCTTCATGATTTTGAGCCTCCCCTTAACCTTTTACCCAAGTCCTGAAGAAGAGTCATGTTTGACTCCAAGCTCTGTTTCTCTCTCCACAGATGCTGCCTGACCTGCTGGGTATTTTCCAGCACTCTGCTTTTACTCTACTTAACCTTCTGTGCACCGAGAACAAATCTTAGAATCTTCGTCGGGAATGAAAATGTACAAAGTTAATATTTGCCACCTCTTGCACAATGGCATCTGATGAGCTCTGCATTCTGCGCCGTTTGACTGGCGACTTCTGCTGGGAGTCGACCATAGCTTTGTAAGTCATCAGCTGGAGCTCGTATTCCTGCGAGCGGAAGAAGACACACTGGAATCATTATTACGTCATTGATTCATTCAAAGCACCGTCAACAAGACCCAGCCAAGAAGAACCATTAATATCACTGGCCATGCTTCCCATTTCTACAAAACCTTAGTAGCTCCCCCAACCACAAAATAAACTAACCATTCAGTAGTAGTGCATTGTTAATATTCAGTACGTGTCAGCCACCACTTAGTTGGTAGAACTCTAAGCCTCGGAGTCAGAAGGTTGTGGGTTCGAGTCTCACAACAGAAACATGAGCACATAATCCAGGTTGGTATTTCTAGGTACATTTCTAAAGGAATGTTAGGAGTATGAATAGGCCCTTCAGCTCCTTGGGCTTGATTCCCTAATTAAATCATGGCTGACCTGTCCATCATTTCCATTTTTTGTTAATGCATTCGTGGGATTAGAGTATTTATTGCCCTAATTTCCCTCGGGAAACTGGTAGTGAGCTGCCTTGAACCGCTGCAGTCCATGTGGTGTTAGGGAGGGAATTCTAGCATTTTGACCCAACGACAGTGCAGGAACAGCGATATATGTTGTTGCAAAAGGAGGCCTTTCAGCCGAGTCTGCACCGACCTTCCGAATGAGCACTTTTCCGAGGCCTGCGCACTCGTCCTATCTCTATAACCCCCCACATCACGGCCATTCCACCTAACCTGCACATCCTTGGACAGCGGGAGGAAACTGGAGCACCTGGAGGAAACCTATACAGACACAGGGAGAACAAGCGAATTCCACACAGACTATCCCCCGGGTCCCTAGTGCTGTGAGGCAGCAGTGCTAACCACTGTGCCACCCTTCGCCCTCAGTGCCACCATGCTGCCCTCAGTGCCACTCCATATTCCTTGAAACTATTGACTCCAGCATCCACAGGGTTTGGCGACAGAGTGAGGGAAAAGAAGTTCCACATTTCTGCTACTCTGTCTGAAGACTTAGCTTCCTAATTTCACCCCCGAACGTCCTAGCTCAAATTCTACGATTACGCCCCTTGGACTTCATTCACCCACCACAGGAAATAATTTGGCCATACTGACTCTGGCCAACCTACTGAACTTTTTAAGCACTTCCATCAGTTCATCCTCCTTTACAAAATGGAATACAATCCAACTCTACACAACCTGGTCTCATAATTTAATAACCCCCCCCCCCCCCCCCCCCCCCCCCCCCCCCGAGCCCAAATTCATTCTGCTGAATCTGCAGAAGACCAATATATCATTCCAGAGGTGCGGTGCAGTCCCCCAGAATGGAACTCAACTCTCCAGATGCGGCTCGCATAAATTCAGCCGTAAATTCATTTGTTGGCATTCATCAGTGAGGTTCCCATTTGAGCAAAGATTGTTCTGTAAATCACAAAGCCACAAAAGGCACAGTTCTACTATTTAAGCAGAATGGACAGAGCAAAACCACTGTAAGAGATCATGACCAGGCTCAACCAGACTGACAACCGGGGAGCCACTGAACGAGACAGCACAGAAAGAGGCCATTCAGCCCATTGTGTGTGTCCTTCTTTGGTAAGGCTATCTGATTTATCCCATTCCCCCGTCTTGTGTTTATCAAATTCCCATTTGAAAGTTGGAATTGAATACGCTTATGCCACACCCGCAGGCATTTAATTCCAGATCATAAAGTTTCTCCTCGTCTTACCCCTGGCTCTTTGGGCAATTATCTTAAATGCGGGGCCTCCAGTTACCCACCAGCCCATAACCAAAATCTGTTTCTTTTCAGCAATTCTGTCAAAACACTGCACAATTTAAATAAAGGCTATATTAAATTATGTTAAATGATTCCAATGGAATGTCTACCTTACCTTTACAGCAGAGGAATACTCATCGGAGTATTTCTGACATTCGTCCATTCTGCCCTGTTTCATCTCAACCTGCGAAGCCAACACCTGCAACAAAATGAGAATAATCAAAATCACTGGGCTTCGTTCCAATTTTCTCGAATGGTTGCTTCAGAAATGTCTTCCATATATCCTAGGCTGACAGGCCTTTTCACACGTTTGTCCGTATGTTTTGCTGGCCCAACATGTTCAATTGTAACTGATAGCACTTCCAAGCTTGGTCAGCTCACATAATTATCACGGTGATAAAATCTCCCGATCACCATTGGTTGCAAGGAAATAAAAATCATGTATTCGTAATGTTATCTTGGCAATTTAAAAAAAAAATTAATTCATGGGATACGAGTGTGCAGGCTAGACCAGCCTTTATTGGCCATCCCTATTACGCTCGAGGAGGAGGTGGTGAGCCACTACTGTCCCTGAGGTGTGAGTACACCCATAGTCTATTAGGGAGGGAAAACCAGGATTTTGACCCAGCGACAGTGGCAGCGGTGATATTTTTCCAAGTCAGGGTGGCGAGTGGCTTGGGGGGGAGCTTCCACGTGGTGGTGTTCCCCTGTGTCCACTGCCCTGGTGGTAGAGGTCGTGGGTTTGGAAGGTGTCGTTGAGGAAGGTGTTTGTCAATAAGAGAAGACCCCAGCGCTGAACCCCCTCTTTTCTGGCAGGTGTGGAAAATGGGGCCTTGCAGGAGGCCTCTTTCGCCAGGGCCTTATACCTTCTGGTCGAGATTTAGCCTGTGGATGTGTGAGGCCCAAGGCAGCCTCCAAGGGGTGAGGCATGCAGAAGATCTCTTTCGCCAGGACCTTCGTCCTTCTGGTTGCGGTTTAGCCTGTGGATGTGTGAGGCCCATGGCAGCTCCCGGCTCATCGGGATTGAGTATTCTCAGAGTCGGTTTGCTTCTGAATATCATTATCTCAAAAAAAGTACTTCCACGACACATAATAGAAAGGAACAGAAAATAACTTTTCAGAACTTGCTATTTCAGGGCACCTTGTGTCATGCCCCCTTTGTTGGATTTAACCTCTCCATTATTCTGGCAGCAAATTCTGGTCCATTATGTTTAGGTCTTCAGTAATCACATATTGAATTGTGTTCATTGTGCCCTCTTAAGAGCAACAAGTGTCCATTGCTCAAACATTATGATTGTAACCCAGTATAATTCATTAACACGCAGGTTACCTTTTGTTGGTTGAGTTCATCAGCAAGGATGTCTTCTGGTTGACGTTCTTGCATCTTCTGTTGCATGGCTTCCATTTCTTGGATCCACTGATCCAGATCCTTGTAGCAGTCTCTGTACCAGTTCAGAGATATGCTGATGCTCTCAAGCTCATGCAGCCTGAAAGCAGAGAGGAAAGTTTTCAAACACTTGACTAGCCACTTGGCCTCTTCACCGTTATTGCATCCCAATCCTCGCTCACCATGCTTCAAGTTGAATAGTGATATATCTTGGCGACAATATTTGACATAATGCTATGGTCCATATTTAAAAGGCATATATAAAAGGGATTTACTTTGCACCATCTAGCTTGCCTCCCTCCATTTCATTATTTCCCCCATTGTCTGCTAATCCCACTGGACCAGGAAGCTTCAAGAAATTTTCTCCCTCCACGGGTAAAGGTTCAGTTATCTCCTCTCCCTAATTTAGGTCTCCCCTGTGTCTGAACATTGTGAGTTCAAGGCATACTTCAGGGACTTGAGTACATAATCACGGCTGACAGTCCCAGTACAATACTGTTGGGAGTGGTGCACTGCCAGAGGTGTTGTCTTTTGGATGGGGTGTTAAATCAAGGCCCCATATGCCCTCTCTGGTGGGAGTAAAACTTGCCGTAGCTGTAGTCAAAGAGGAGAAGGAGCGTTCCCCTAGATGTCCTGACCAATGTTTGTACGTCAACTTACTTCACACAAATAAATAACTGTCTGGCCATGATCACGTTGCTATTTGTGAGCTTACTGTGCATGGATTGGCTGCTGCATTTCCTCCATTACGACTGTGACTTCAATTCAAAAGCACTTGATTGGCTATAAAGTGTTTTGGCATGCCTTGGGGTCATGAAAGGCGCTATAGAAATGCAGGCCTTGCTTTCTTTGAACTCCAGTCACATTGACAGCTGTGTGTTGGCCAGTTTCTACTAGCCCACAGCTATCAGCCTACAGAATAGTAGCATTGTTACCCAATGCCCTGCATCTTTTATACACAAATTGAATTCTTATAAAGGGGAGGTGGGGGGAGTTTCAGTCCTCTCTCTGGTAATAGGTACACCCAGAATTCACTCGTTCTGGCAGACATGGAGTGAGAAATGATACAGACCTGTTGTCAATTTGGGAATGGATGTTCTCCCATCTCTCAGCCAACTGAACGGCCTTTTCCTTGTGCCAGTCCATGTCCATATCCCGCTCGTTGTGTGCCCTCAGCATGCGCTCACTGACAGCCTTTCCTTTCTGAAGCTCATCTTCTAACGAGTGGAAGACAACCCGCCTCTCATCCACTTCAGTTCGCCACTGCTGTTGAGGAAAGAAGTGTAGGAGGGTGAGAGTGTGGCTGAGGACTGAATTCTCTCGGGATAAAAGGATGGATCTGAGGGAGATTGATACAATTTTGAGGAGATTTGTTTGGGTAAATGTAGAGAAAATGAGGAGATTCATTTGGGTAAATGTAGAGAATATGTTTCTACTTGTGGGGGGGGGGGGGGGGGGTCAAATCCAGGGATCATAAATCCAACATAAATAAATCCAATAGAAAATTCAGAAGAAACGTCTGTACCCTTTTGAAAATTATTTCACGGGATGGGTGCCATTAGCTCGGCCAGCGTTCGTTGCCCACCCTGAATTGCCGTCGAGAAGGTGGTGGTGAGCTGCCTTCTTGAATCACTGCAGTCCATGTGGTGTAGGTACACCCACAGTGCTGTTAGGGAGGGAGTTCCAGAATTTTGACCCAGTGACAATGAAGGAATAGTGATATATTTTCAAGATAGGGTGGTGTGCAACTTGTAGAGGCTCTTCCAGGTGATGGTGATCCGATACATTTGCTGCCCTTGTCCTTCTACGTAGTGGAGGTCACAGGTTTGGAAGGTGCTGTCACAGGAGACTAATCAGAGAATTTACAGTGCAGGAGGCCATTCGACCCATCGAGTCTGCACTGGTCCTTGGAAAGAGCACCCTACTTAAGCCCATGCCTCCACCCTATCCCAGTAACCCCACATGACCTTTTCTTTTTGGATACTAAAGGCAATTTATCATGGCCAATCCACCTAACCTGCACATCTTTGGACTGTGGGAGGAAACCGGAGCGCCCGGAGGAACCCCACGCAGACACGGGGAGAATGTGCAAACTCCACACAGACAATAACCCAAGCCGGGAATCGAACCTGGGACCCTGGAGCTGTGAAGCAACTGTGCTAACCACTGTGCTACCGTGCTGCCCACGGTAGCTTCCATGAGAACTTGGAACTTGGACGTTGCAAACGTAAGGGAGTAGTTGGTGCAAATAGCATAGATACATTTAAAGGGAAGCCAGATGAGTACATGATGGAGAAAGGAATAGAGAGATATGTTGATAGGATTAAATGCAGTGTTAGGAGGTTTGTGTGGAGAATAAACATTGGTCCAGCAAATTCTATGTATGCCGTTCCAAATATTGAGATTTAAGAGGAAAATCTTCATTACCTTTAGTAAATTCTGGAGTGATTGAATAGCCTCTGTGTCAGGTGGTACTGCATCTTCCTCACCCAGTCTGGTTTCATACTGTTTAACAAGAGCCTCTGCTTCCTGGCTATTTTTAACAATCAAATTGACAGTCTTCAACCTGTAGTTGGAAACAAAGGTTCTCTTAAGTGTCTTCCATTAACTAAGATGGCATTACAATAGTCACATGGCTTTCAACAAACTTTAAAATAAATCTCTAGTTACAGGACTGAATCCTTGCCCCGACACCTTTGCTAACCCCAAAAAAGTGCTTCACACCTGTTGGCACAGTTGAGAGTTGATATATGTGATCATAGAATTCTACAGTGCAGAAGGAGGCCATTCAGCCCATCGAGAATGCACCGTACCTCTGAAAGAGCACCCTACCTAGGCCCACTCCCCTGCCTCATCCCCGTAACCCCACTTAACCTGCACACCTTTGGGCACAAAGGGGAAATTTTAGAATGGCCAATCCACCTAACCTGCACATCTTTGGGACTGAGGGGGGGAACCGGAGCACCCGGAGAAAACCCACACTGCCACCATGCTGTCCCACTTTCCCTTGTGGAAAGTGGCTCAGCTGGTAGCACTCACATCTTATTGTTGGAAGGTGCTGGGTACAAATCCCATTCCAGATTTTCCCACATGAAATTCAAGATTGAAAATGAATCCCAAGTCTCATCTGCACTTTTTAGGTGAGCACAAATTATCTTATGGCACCAACTTGAAGAAAAGCACTTCTTCGCTCCATGGCCCTGGCCAGTCTTTATCCCTCGATCAATATGACAACAAAAAAAAAATCAATCATTATCCTGTTGCTGTTTGTGAGAGCTTGCTACCTGCGAGTGTATGCATTACAATAGTGAGCACACTTCAAAAATATTGTACTTCAGGTCATCCCGACTTCATGAAAAATGCTACAGGAATCAAGTCTTTTTTTTTTTAAAAGGGAGAACCCCAAACGGTGAACATTCTAAAGTCTATATAGAGTTTGGAATTGGTTCCAGCGAGTTAATGGGACAATGAGGCTGATTTAACTTTCATTAAAATGGTGAATCTGCTGCTCCAAGAACACACCCGACCATTCTCATTGAAAATAACCCAATCAAGATTTTGTGGTGCATTTCTGCCGATCCAGGTGAAAGTTACTGGAATGTAGATTTAATGCAAAGAGAGCTCATTAATATTCATTTCAGAACAAAGCACAGGTTTGTTCTCTTGCTTCACTGCTGTACACAGAGCATGAAGGAACGTGTTATCTTTTCTTCATGGAGCCACTGGCAGCAGTGGCACACAGTCATCCCATCCTTCTGTCTGCCTGCCCCCAACCCACAGCAGCATGAAGCAAAACTTGCCCTCACTCAACCGGGAATCCAACAGTCCCACCTCCTTAAACAGGAAACATGTCAGTTCAAGATAAACAAGCAGGCCAAGACCAGAGGGTTGAACAATCAACTGCAGTGAAACCTAAACCAGCAGACACTTGCAAAAATATCGTCATGTGTCTATAAAATGTACAGCTTGAGAGAACCAGTCCCCTCCCACCACAAATAACTTACATGGCACAAAATACAGTAGACAGTGAAAAGCCAGATGCTCTCAAACTACAAACCACAGACAGCCTTCAATGCACCAAGTTTATTTACAACTTAAAACGGGATGACAGTGTGGCGCAGTGGTTAGCACTGCTGCCTACGGTGCTGAGGACCTGGGTTTGATCTCATACCCGGGTCACTGTGCGTGTGGAGCTTGCACATTCTCCCAGTGTCTGCTTGGGTCTCACCCCCACAACCCAAAGACATGCAGGGTAGGTGGATTGGCCACACTAAAGTGCCCCTTAATATAAAAAAAACGGGATGCGGAGTTTTGCGACAGAAATGGCTTTTGTGGACTGGGGAGCCCTTTGTCCTGCATACACAGCGACAGAGAAGCCTCTCCATCTCAGGGATTGAATGTCTGCACAGCTCTGTCTCAGGGATAAAGGAGTTTCTCTACCTCTATGGATGCTGGGTAAAGAATTCCCCATTCTACTGCCTTTTTCTTTACACAACATACGGTGATGCTTATGAAAATAAGCACACCCGTGGAAAGAGAAGAAGCATCAGTCCCCCAAGTGGTCTGCAATATACACATTTCATTGTAACGGTTATGTTTCAACCAAAATTTGTGTACAAACTACTGCATTCTTATTCACTGAGAAAGATCAGTTTACAAATACTGATTCCTTACTTATCCAAATAAATGGAGGATAGCGAATACACTTGATTGAGATTCTGAAGCACCACATTCAGCTCTGTACGTAGGGTCGGAGCTGAAGATGAAGAGGCTTGTCCAAAGAATTTGTCACACTTTGCAGTCACTTTCTCCAGATCAGTAATAAGCTCCTCCAGCTCCCTCTTCAATTTCTGGTCAGAAAAAAGATGCCAGAACATTCATTCAGCATGATTCAACATTCAGGTGATGTAGAATGATACAGTATTGCAGCGGTTGTGTCGGCGGATTAAGAATCCAGAGAACAAAAGATCAAATCCCACTGGTAATTTGAGGATTTGAATTGAGTTTAACTTTTAAGAAGTAAAAAGCCCCCCACTACTAAAATGTGATCGTATCGCTTATCATTAACTAAACACAACTGCTTCCAGTCTGGGCAAGTGAGTGACTCCAGTTCCACACCAATGCGTTTGAGAGTTAAATTCTCACAAGAGTGGGCTAGTCACCCCCCAAGTTACATCAGGCCAACTGTGAAACTGGCTACAATAGTTGGCCCTGCCCCCAACACGCACATCCCGAGAATGAACTTTGTTCAAAACACATTCCACAACGCTGCAGTGGACGTCTAGACTAGAATTACCTTGTGCAGTAACCTTAATGTTTATTGAAGTATTAACACAATGCTTAGCAGGGAATGGGGTTTTAAATACAGGGGAATGGGTCAGGGCTTCCGGAAACTGACCTCCTGCTGGGAGATTTTTTGCACGCTCTCCTGTAGATCATCTCGTTCCATCGGAGTGCGGATTTGCCGTATCAGTCGTTTCTCGCAGTTCTCCACACGAAGTCGGATGTTCCGTACCTCGGAGATGAACCGATTGCAAGCGGATTCCTCTTGCTCCTCTGGTTTAATTGGAAGAGATCAAAATGCTTGAATGTACAATTTCTTGCAAAAAACAAAAAGAGGGAAAGGTCAACACGCCTGCCAACTCGTCCCTTTCTTACTAAAGGGGTGAGGCGGTGGCATAGCGGTAACGTCACTGGACAAGTAATCCAGAGGCCAATGGTCTGGGGACACGGGTTCAACTCCCACCAAGGCAGCTGGTGAACTTTACATTTAATCAACAGATCTGGAATATAAGGTTTGTCTCAGCAATGGTGACCAAGACAACTATCTTCGATTGCATGAAAAAAAACCATCAATTGCCACAAGAACCCATCTGGTTCACTAAAGGGAAGGAAATCTGCCGTCCTTACCCAGTCTGCCCTACATGTGACTCCAGACCTACAGCAATGTGGTTGACTCTTAACCACCCACTTAAATGACCTAGCGAGCTATGCAAGGGCAATTAGTGATGAGCAACAAATGCTGGGCTTGCCAATGATGCCCACCTCCCAAGAAAGATTAAAGAGAAAAATCTTCTTTCTCAATCCCCTCATTCTCCAGAAACACATTCAAGTTTTTCTCAGTTCTGTTTCTACCATTAACTTCAATCGCCTTTCCGAGAAGTTATTCTCATCATTTATTCCCCTTTCGGTGAAAACATTTCACTTGACTCTTAAAACAAGTATACCCTCGTGGTATTCGAACCTTTTACAACTGTGGACAATTCAACATAAAAGTTGATTCCCAAATATAGGTGCTTCTGGAATGTGTTGCTGGCTGGTGGAGATGCTGATTCTGCTCTTCTTCAATAGGGACCTAATTGTGGCATAGATCACATCATAATCGAAGATAAGTTTCTTTATCGATAACATATGGTACGTGCTATTCCTGGAGAGAAATTTTCCATGTCTTTTTTCTCCCCTTGTTGGCACAAGAATTTTCCTCCTTTTTTTTGGTCTCGCCCAGGATATGGACATGGACGCAGGAGGGGTGGATTGAGGGCGGGGGTGGGGAAAAGCAGTCACATGATTATCGCTGCACTTTGAGCGCCAATATCTTCAAGTTGAGGAGTGGGGGTAGACATTTAAAAATCAGAATGACTCCAATTCAAGTGCAGCTTCCAACAGGCGAGAATCTCTGCACCTCCTGCCTCACAGAGCTCTAATCTTCAAATCATTTGAATTAAACATACATACTTTGCCATTTTCACTGGCACTATCTTGTTCAGTTACCTCTTTCAGCTGATTTGAGCAGATCTTCGTAATACTGTTTGCAGAACTTGACTTCTCGATCCAGTTGGTTGCCGTCGTTGACCAAGAAGACCTCAGACTCCTGACTAACTTCTAAGAAGTCCTTGAGGTGCACTTGAAGACTGCTAAGCACCTGCTGGTGTTCCCCAGGCAGCATGGTCTTTATCTGTGCAAGGAAAACACTTTGTGAGAAGACCATGAGGATTGAATTGTGCAGGATTCATCTAAGCACCCCTGACACAAAGAGCCAGGCAGTCATAGTTACATGGTACATACAACACAGAAACCGGCCATTCAACTCAACTGGCCCATGCCAGTCATTATGCTCCACATGAGGGAGATGTTGGCGTAGTGGTAATGTCACGGGGCTAGTAACCCAGACTAATGCCCTGGGGACAAGAGTTCAAATCCCACCATGGCAGCTGATAGGGAAATTTAAATTCAATTAATAAAAACTGGATTTTAAAACTATCGTCGACTGTTGCAAAATTCAGACATGATATGTTCCAGGCACAGGGTGGAATGATCCAGGGCAGATGTTTAGGGGCAGCACGGTAGCCTTGTGGATAGCACAACTGCTTCACAGCTCCAGGGTCCCAGGTTTGATTCCGGCTTGGGTCACTGTCTGTGCGGAGTCTGCACATCCTCCCCGTGTGTACGTGGGTTTCCTCCGGGTGCTCCGGTTTCCTCCCACAGTCCAAAGATGTGCAGGTTAGGTGGATTGGCCATGATAAATTGCCCTTAGTGTTGGGTGGGGTTACTGGGTTATGGGGATAGGGTGGAGGTGTTGACCTTGGGTAGGGTGCTCTTTCCAAGAGCCGGTGCAGACTCGATGGGCCGAATGGCCTCCTTCTGCACTGTAAATTCTATGATAATCTATGATACTAGTTTGAATGGACCACAAACTGTTCAACAGAAAAATGAGAAACCGCTGAACGGTACAACTGATCCTCTCAGTCAGATATCAGCACAACAAAATAAAGGACACCGGGACATCCACATCCTTCTCCCCACCCTGACAGAACAGCATTCTGACAGTCTACATCGAAACACCAGAAAGTGCCTCCCCCTTCCTCTGGATAAGGACAGGGCCCACTGCACAAGCTGACACCTTTACTTGCCAGTGAAACAGGAGTTCCGTGACAAACACTTTCTGGTAGGATAAACTGGATCCCAGGATTCTTCCTGAAGGTTATGTTGAAAGTATGGAGACGTCACACCAGGAATGGGAGGGGACGTGTAAAGACGAAGCACAAATCACAGGCAGATTTTGGTTTGGTTTCTACCCAAATTGAGGTTATATCAATTGAAAAGCGGAGACTGATAGCTTTCAGTTCGATAAGGTTATAGAAACAAGGAGAAGAAATGAAGCTGAGGAACAGATTATCCATGATCTGAATGATAGAACTGGCTCGAGGGGCTGAATGACCAACTTCTGTTCCTATGTTACGAGCGTGAGGATCTTCCACACCTGTGCAATGAAGCATTTCAGTCAGCATAATCAACCTCAGAACAGATTGGAGTCATTAATACTTTTTGCACACAGGGGAAATACTCACTGAGGAAACATTCCACCCGCGAATAGTTGAAATTTCATTCATCAGATAATGCCAGGATACAACACTCTTCATGTTTATGTGTGACTGGTGCCAGAGTGCAAGCACATTCTGATAGAGCTGCTCAATTCTGAGAAGAAAGAACAGTTGACATTTCATTTATTTTTCTGTTTTAAAATAACTCATTAAGGAAAAATATTCCAAAGCTGTACCACCCTGCCCCCTACAGGTTGCCCACCTCACTGTATCACCCAGTTCCCAACAGTTTCCCCACCTGATACTGGGGCTGGTTTAGCACAGTGGGCTAAATCGCTGGCTTGTAATACAGAACCAGGCCAGCAGCGCGGGTTCAATTCCCGTACCAGCCTCCCCGAACAGGCGCCGGAATGTGGCAACTAGGGGCTTTTCACAGTAACTGCATGGAAGCCTACTTGTGACAATAAGTGATTATTATTACCGCCCAGCCCCCGACAGGTTCCCCACCTCACTGTACCACCCAGCCCCCCCCCCTTCCCCATTCCCCCTGATGTCAATACCTCGTCCAACAACGAGGGGGCCAGCGCTATCGGGAAGCTCTGAACCTCCTTCCTGGCAAAGTCCCAGAGCTGCAGGTACATAAATACTTCCTCCTGCCCCAGTCCACATTTCTCCTAAAGCCTCTCAAAACAACTTCTCAGGAACAGGTATTTTAATACCTTGACTCCCGTCTCCTCCCATCTCTGAAACCTCCCATCCAACTTCCCTGGTTCAAACTTATGGGTCCCCCTAATCGGCATCTCTCTTGACCCTGCCAACAACTTAAAAGTGCTGCCTCAACTGCCCCCAAATCTTCAGCATTGCCACCACCAACGGACTCCTAAAATATTAACCCGGAGCCATTGGGAGCGGCGCTGTTGCCAACGCCCAGCCAGGACTTGATCCCGATCGCGCCGGGCAGAGATAGTCGGGTGCATGGCGATCGGCTCGGTGCTCAGCACAAAGGCCCGTTTTGGGCCTCTCCCCCAACGAGATCAGTGCTGGCTGCAACGGGATGGGAAAATCGTGCCCAGTAAGTGGGATTTCTTTGGTGAATTTTGGCAGTCTTCAGTCAAACCACAAGGTGGCCCACTTTCCTCATATAAAAATTGTCATTGGGTTCTAACACTGGAAGAGCTTTCTGGATTGCACCTTTCACACCCTCAGGATAGTGCCACAGCTAATGGAAGTGTGATCGTTGCTGCAATGTAGGAAATGCAAAAACCAATGTGCATAGAAACAGCAACAGGATTAATGACCAGAAAGTCAGTTTAGTGATATTCGAAGGAAGATTAATATTGGTAAGGCCCTAAGAGGGGAAAGATTCCTTGCTCCACTTTGAACAAGTGCACTGGGACCTTGTGCATCTAACTGAGAAGGTAGACAAGGCTTTGCGTCTCATCTGAATGGAACGAGAGACAGGAGAACTACAAAAAGCAGATTTCAGAACACCTAAAATCAAACCGTTAGCTGGTCAGGCTGGAGAATGAAAAAAAAAGCAGCCAAAATGTTGTTTTAATTGTTTTAAACGGAATGATAATTATTGATTATAAATGTAATGTTCACATTTTTAGGACTTTAGGGTGCAGCTTGAACAATATTTTTTTTAAAGAAACATTTTATTGAGGTATTTTTGGTATTGTAACAACAAAATAAACAATGTACATGAAACTATAAACATAGTGCAAAAGCCGTCTCCCTTCCTTACAGGTCCCACCTTTATTAACCCCCTACTCTAAGCTAAACTATCCCCCCCCCCCTTCTGCTGACGATTAGTTTTCCGCAAAGAAGTCGACGAACGGTTGCCACCTCCGGGTGAACCCTAACAGTGACCCTCTCAAAGCGAACTTGATTTTCTCCAAACAGAAAGCTAGCCATGTCCGATAGCCAGGTCTCCGACTTCGGGGGGCTTTGAGTCCCTCCAAGCTAATAGTATCCTTCTCCAGGCTACCAGGGAAGCAAAGGCGAGAACGTCTGCCTCTTTCTCCTCCTCGATTCCCGGGTCTTCGGGCACCCCGAAAATCGCCACCTCTCGCAAACCCCTGCCAAAATCTCCTAAGCTTTGGACATGCCCAGAACATGTGGACATGGTTCGCTGGTCCTCCCGCACATTTTGCACACCTGTCTTCCACCCCAAAGAATCTGCTCATCCGGGCCACTCATGTGAGCCCGGTGAACGAACTTGAATTGTATCAGACTGATCATGGCTATATTCGCCGCCCAGTAATAGTTACTAAAATTTGGCAGCGTCAGCCCACCCTCTCCCCGACTCCGCTCAAGCATTACCCATCAAGGATCTTGCCCGCCCAAACGAAGCCAGTGGTCACTTTGTTGACCCGTTTAAAAAAGCACCGCGGAATAAAGATGGGGAGACACTGAAATACAAACAGGAATCTCGGGAGAACCATCATCTTCACCGTCTGCACCCTCTCAGCCGGTGACAATGGAAACGCGTCCCATCCCCGAAAATCGTCCTTCATTTGGTCTACTAGTCGGGCCAGATTGAATTTATGCAGCCGGTCCCATTCCCACGCCACTTGAATGCCTAGGTACCTAAAGCTTCTCCCTACTAATCTAAACGGCTGCTCCACCAATCGCCTCTCCTGTCCCCTCACCTGGACCACATACATCTCACTTTTCCTCATATTTAGCTTATACCCCGAAAACCGTCCAAATTCCCCTAGAATCTTCATGATTTCTTCCATCCCCTCTAATGGGTCCGATACATACAGAAGCAGGTTGTCTGCATAGAGCGAGACTCTGTGTCCCTTGAGGCTCTCAGAGCAATTGCCAACGGCTCTATAGCTAGCGCGAACAACAGTGGGGAGCGGGGACATCCCTGTCTCGTCCCCCGGTGCAGTCTAAAATAGTCCGATATTGTCCTATTCATCCGTATACTTGCCACAGGAGCCTGATACAGCAACCTGACCCAGTCAATAAAGCCCCGCCCAAATTCGAACCGTTCCAGTACCTCCCACAGATAATCCCATTCTACCCGATCAAAAGCTTTTCTGCATCCATTGCGATCACTACCTCCACCTCCCTACCTTCCGGGGGCATCATGATCACGTTTAACAACCTTATACATTGGCCACCAACTGCCTACCCTTAACAAACCCCGTCTGGTCCTCCCCAATAACGTCCAGAACATAATCCTCAATCCTGGAGGACAAAATTTCGGCCAGTAATTTGGCATCTATATTCAACAGGGATATCGGTCTGTAGGACCCACACAGCTCCAGGCTCTTGTCCCGCTTCAGAATCAGCGAAATAGTGGCCTGTGACATCGTCAGGGGCAGCACCCCTCTTTCCCTTGCCTCATTGAACAGCCTCATCAACACCGGCCCCAATATCCCAGAGAACTGTTTATAAAACTCCACTGGGTACCCATCCGGCCCCGGGGCTTTACCCGACTGCATGGCCTTCAGACCCTCCATTATCTCTTCCAACCCGATCGGGGCCCCCAGCCCTTCTACCAGCTCCCCGTCCACCTTTGGGAAATTCAGCCCCTCCAAGAAGTGCCTCATCCCCTCTGGCCCCGTAGGGGGTTTTGAACAATAATCTTATTAGTTTATTCCATCAAATAACTGGCTAGAATAATTGGACAATAAAATGTGAAAAGGTAATCAATAAAAGCTGTCAATTGGGAGGACTGTGGAAGAACACAGGACTAGTTACAACTGAGAACAAAAGAAAATAGGGCTAAGCCTATTTAAATAAAGTTAGCAAGCTGCTTCTTCAATGGCGCACGGATTTGGGTGGTTGATTATTTGGGGGAAAAGGAGGGGTTTGCAGCTACAGACGCTCATTCATCCTAATATAGCAATTGGCATCCTCGCTAGGTTCCCAGATCCAACCACCTGAAACAAGTAAAGTGGCTCAACGACAGAGATACAGGCCCCTTTCAAATTGGCAAGCGAGAAGCGTTTTAGCATTAACAAAGCAATTACTAATGACTCCATTTTGAAGCTGAATGCTATCCTCGAATGCCCATTTCAGTTGATGTTGCTCACTGTGTCAGCCTTCCCCTCGATGTTTGTCCAATTCAAACTCGGCGCTATCAAATCATTCCTCATCTAACCCCTATGATTCTCCACTTTACTGCTTTTCTTCTCTAAAGTGACTTGGTGTTTCACCTCAGTTGCTCACTTTGGGAATTAAAACATACCATCCACTAAGTGAGAAGTGGGGTGGGACGTTTGGGAGGATTTAGACAGCAAACAGCTGTAAAGTCGACTTAAAAGGCCTACCTATGAACTGCAAACAGAACATACGACCAAAGCTCTAGCAATGCTCTCTGATAAATGCAGGATTATTTCTCAAGCAAAATCCACCGAGTGAAAGATGGTCACTTCCAACAGTGCAACCTCCAGGTGTGATTGATTTTCTAATCATCTTCCTCCTGGCTGGGAATTGTGCTGTCATTTCCTGCAGCCATAAATACACAGGCACACACAACATCTATCACACACACAAACAAACACACACACACAAAACATCTCTCACACACACACACACAAAACATCTCACACAAACATGAACCCACACATGCACATAGACACAAAATCTCTCTCAAACATAAACACACACACACAAAATCTCTCATACACACAACACACATGAAATCACACACGCAGACACACAAACACGCACACAAAATCTCACGCACATGGAATTACACAAAAAACACACACACGGACATGGACACACAAAAACACACACTAAATCTCTCTCACAAACAAAAATCACTCACAGACACACAAAAATACACACACAAAATCTCTCTTACTCAAAATCATGCATACAAAATCTCACATACAAAACACGCACACACATACAAAAACACACACATATATACAAGAAAACACACACACATACGAAAACACAGGCACATGCCTCCTTCCTACCTGCTTGCCATCTCAATAGCTTCCTTGTTTGGTGGAGGAACCGAAAAGCAAACTGAAGGAACCATGGCCTCATTTCCCGTGGGGCTGATGACCTTCCACTTGGCTCGATGGGAGTTGTTCTCCAACACACATTCATCATCTTTGTAGATCGTTATCTGTTCAAGAAAACACAATTGGTGTGGGAATCATAGAAAGTTTACAACACAGAATTAGGCCACTTGGCCAATCGTATCTGCTGAAAAACGATTCACCTAGCTGTATCCCACTCCCCAGCATTTGGCCCACAGCCCTGCAGATTCAGGCACATTAGGTACATATCCTGACCCATTTTAAATGAGTTGATGGTTTTTGCCTTTCAGGCAGCGAGTTTCAGACTTCTATAATCCTTTGGATGTCAAAACATATTCCTCATCTCCCTCTAATCCTTCTACTAATCACTTTAAATCTATGGCCTCTAGTTACTGCCCTCTCCGCAAAAAGTAAATAGGCCCTTCCCATTGACTCTATCCAGACCCCTCACAATTTTGTACATCTTTTGGAAATCCTCCAAGCTCTCAAACACTACGCCAACTCAGATAGTTGGGAGAAATTATCACTATTGACATGCGTTTACAGAGCAGTTTCCATGTAGTAAAAACAGCTGAAGATGCTGCACAGGGGCATTATCAAACAAATATTTGACACTACCACATAGGACATGGGGGGCACTGTGGCGCAGTGGTTAGCACCATTGCCCACGGTCATTGTCCGTGTGGAGTTTGCACATTCTCCCCATGTCTGCATGGGTCTCACCCCCACAAGCCAAAAATGTGCAAGGTCGATGGATTGGCCACACCATATTGCCCCTTAATTGGAAAAACAAAATGAATTGGGTACTTTAAATTAAAATATATATATATTAGGGCAGGCGGCCAAAGTTTGATGACAAGGAAGACAGATGTAGGGAGGGAATTCCAGAGTGTCAGGTCTGGCTAGCTGCAGGCACAGCCACCAATAGTGAAGCGATTAAAATCGGGGTTGCCCAGGAGGCCTGAACTGGAGGAATGCAGATATCTCAGAGGGAGAAGTAAGGAGAGGTAATTAATCCACACGGATATTTCAGTTTTGCACAAGCCTTCGTCCATCCAACTTCATCTCACACTATCAACATAAACTTCTGTTGCTTTCTACTTAATGGACTTTCCCAGCTTCTCCTTAAATCTAACTCTGCAATATGCTCTAGCACCTCCTTGTGGCAGTGAGTTCCGCATTCTCACCACTCTCTGGCTGAAGAGGTTTTTCCTGAACACCTAAGTAGACTTATTCATGGTTATCTTACATTTGCGGCCTTTTGTTTTGGCCTCCCCCACAGTGAAACCATCTTCTTTACATCGATCCTTTCAAATCGCAGTATAACACTAAAGACCTTGACCACATCACCCTTCAACCTTCTCTTGTACACAAAAGAGCCCCAGCCTGTTCAGCCTTCCCTGATAGTTATAACCTTCTTACAGCACATTGCAATCTGGGGTTGTAATTTGCCAGAGTGTAAAACTAGACTGCGCAAGATGTGTAACAAATACTGCAATTTACAGCAGACAAAAAACAAAGAGGGTTGACTGTCGCATGTCATTCGATCCCAGCCACACATGATATTTACTGTGGATCATGAAAGCCAAGACTTGACAGCACATCCAATTAGTTTTTGTTTGTCTAAGTCAAATCGCAAATGTACATATTGTATTATAATCACCACCCAATTAAAGATCAGAAGCTAAATTGCAGGTTTAAGATTTCCGCAAGGGATGACCCGCCTCACTCACTACAAGACTAAATTAATTCTTTCTCTTGAAAGTTCTTCCCAGCAACTGGGAGTTTCTCCGTGGTTTGTGTTCAGTGTGATAACTGGTGAGTAATTATTAAGATTCTCTAAATTCCACCCCTCCCCACCCAGCAGCTCGGAAGGCGGCGGAAACTGATGGAAACTCCCGCCCAATGTAACCACTTTCATGATGTAATTCAGCCAATATTTCCCACAAGTCTTGGCAGCAGGTTTTAAATTGCTCTCAATTTGTGACAATTGCATGGACAGCAACTTGCATTTCCTCAGGTGTTCATTATACACAACGAATTAACCCCGGAGTATTTTTCAGGACACTTGATACAAGTCTGAAGGCGAGCGGAGAAAAGAAGAAAGAAGGTCAGAAGCTGGTAGAAGCATAGTCAAAGAGGATGCTCTTCAGGAGGTTCTGGAAGGTACGAGAGGAAGGTGACAAAGCAGAGATGCTGAGGGAGTGAGTTCAAACGATAATATTTTTGCCAGACCACTTCAGATAGCATAGAAGAGTCAACCATATAGCATGGGATTAGATTCCTGTGTAGGCAAATTAGGTAGTGGGAGTTGGGGGGGGGAGATGCAGAGGGAGCCAGGTGAGATAGGAGTGGGGTTGGTCTCCCATGAGTAGTTTTTTAGAACAATCTTGAATCTTAAGTGTTCACAGAATTACCAGATTTCTGGAACTCACCATGTCTTGACATGGCGGGAGAATCAATTCAGTACCAAAAACCCTGCACTAAATCTACCTATTCGTAAGTCAGTCGTGTTTATAATTACATAAAACACACAGCATAGAAACAGCCCAACGTGTCTAAGCTGGTGTTTATGCTCCACATGACCCCCCACCCCCCTCCCTTCTTCGGCTCACCCAATCAGCATATCCTTCAGTTCCTTTTTCTCTTAAATGTATCTATGTTGTTCACCTCAAGGAGGCCTTGTTCCATATTCTCACCACTTTGGTTCAAAAATAAGTTTCTCCTGAGTGCTCCATTGAATTTCTTGGTGAGTATTTTATATTTATGGCACCTAGTTTTAATAAAACATTTCCTTCAATACTTGATTTCCAACCTCAATTTGTTTGTAGTCACAGATGGCTTTGATGGGGATAGAGATCCTCGTGGGATTTTCAGGATTCCTGGGTTTGAGTTGCACGATGGTCTTCGCCCGGCTCATGAGGCCTACTATGTTACTCCTGTACTGAAGAAGTTGTTCTTTCTCATCCTGAAATACATCAAAGAGTAGAAATGCTCTTCAAACAAGTTGGACCAGCACAGCCACCTTTAGAAAAAGACACCACAACGCCAATGGACACTTTGCACATTTGCCTGCAAAACCTAGCACAGCCTGTACTTTGCAGCACAGAAAGCGGTTGAGTGCTTTGTCTAGATTCCATTGTACAATAACAAGGGCCGTCGGTATTGCACAATCGAGGCGATAGATTGTCCACCACAAGCCTTGTGCCAAAAGCTTTACCGGCGACGAACTCATCACATAGGACAGTGCAACAATCCCATGGTATTAATAGTTTTCATCACAGTCTCCTCGTCGTTAGGATTGGTTTGCTTTCATTCACCAGAGATCAAGGGAGAGCAAGGGACCGTGACAGGGGCAAGGCCGCCCAGGCTGTAGCTTTAACAAAGGGCTCTCATTAACAGTGTGTGTGTGTGTGTGTGTGTGAGTGCTCCAATCAACCCATAGTGGAGCCTCTTATTTTCCAGCGGTGGAGGTGGAGAATCCACAGGCACCGTATTGAAGCAAAAGGGTCAGTCAGGTGAGGGCTCTCACCAAAAGCAGAGAGAATTTGCAGGTTGCATTAGCGTATCACTTCAACTAACTCATCCAAAACAAAGCATTTTCATCTCAACATAAAACTAGCCTCTCACTCTGACACACGTACACAACATCTGATGGAACCTACATCTGTTATAACCTCTTTCTAAGGACTATTTCAAGAACATGAGACTTGCTTGGCAAAGACCATCACGGTCCATTTAATTTCTCTTCTACCATCCTGGTCGTCACTTGATAAAACAATATTGGAGCTGTTGACTAATCACAGAAATCAATCTGTCCAATGAGTCTACAACAGACTCAGACATGAAGAGGGCGAAACCCCCAGTGGTGGAGAGATTTGAGAACCAGGGATCCAATGTCACCTTTTCCTCCAAAACATGGAGTATATGGTCATGGCTCAACCTATCAATTCATTTTCACCTCTTCCATCAATCCTTTTTCCCCTCACCATTGTCCGCCCCCAACCCCACCCGGGCCATCTGTTCCCTGTTCGAGGTTGCCCTTCGACACACTGCTTACCTATGTTCTGCCATTAACACATTCTGATCTCTTAATGTGCCGCTATCAGCATCCTTCTTAGTCATTATCACCACCATTTATATTCTCTTTGTCTTTCTGTCCATGACATCTTTGTCAATCTCTACCTATCGCTGGCTGTCTCTCCAGCCCCACTGCTCCATGCATCCCCTCCCCAACAACAGTATAAATCTGATCCTGTTTCCAGTTCTCTCCACTTTAACAAAGTCATCCAAACTCAAAACGTTGTCGCCCTTCTCTCTCCACAGATACGGCCAAACCTGCTGAGATTGTTCAGCAGTTTCTGGTTTTGTGTCATGACGCAAGTTAATCATACTTACCTGAAAGAAACCCAGCTAATTTGAATTTTTATGAATCCATTCTAATAGGTTCACCATCTCCCTCGGCAGCCTTTCCACTGATTCACCACTTGTTCACTCCAATACCGTTACCACAGAGTGGTTTGAAATAACCCCCATCATGCACAGGCCATGTCCCTGGTTCTACCGTTCTGGACAAGGCGAAACAAATTGCCAGGGGTTACATAATTTACTCTCTTTAGAATCGTAAAAACAGCTGGCACGACCTCCTACTTGGATATTTCTGGTTTATGCTGTTAATGCATTTATTCTTAAGCGTCCTTCATGAAACACATTTCTGTTGGAATTGCGAGAGTCAACCCTTTCCTGCTGCAAGCCCAGTTCTGTACTTTGAAAACCGGTACCCTGTGTCAGTTTGAGTTTTACCATGGAATCCTGAACTAGGTCCTCTAGCCTCACGAGGTTGCTGGATTTGTCACAATTGTACTTCCTCTTTATCGTCTCCTGCAGGTTCTTCAAGTAATCCATGGATTCTTTGGCATCATTGTAAAACTTGAGGTGGTGAAAAATAAAACGAGAGCATTAAGGGAGACAGCATTCGACTAGGCCTCTTCTATCAACTCTGATAGAACTGACTGGACACATACCTCAAAATATGCTGTATTTTCTTTTAAGTGCTTTTCAACGCAGTAGCAGAGCTGTAGAATCCAGCTCCACTGTGTTTGCATAGCGGCTTTGAAAGCCTGAGGAAATAAAACACAGGAAATGTAGTCTTACCTCTAAAAGGCATTAAAATGACCACAATTATTAAGCTTCATACGTATCGTTGCACAACAGCGGAAAAACAGGCTGGCCATGGTCCCGCACATGGATGACAAAGGACAGGTTTACTGCACTTACCTCAATGGTGGGTCGAGCAGGATGACGACTTAGGAGGAGTTGATCTGCCATATCCTGGACCGATCTCATGACAATGTCTTTATCTTCAAGCTGCTGCATCAATTCCTGTCACGAGCAGTGAGGGCAAGAAAAAAAAACTAAGAATGCAGCATCTGAAGCTCAGAAGAAAAACAAAATTCGAAATCATCTGCTTGACAGCAGACATTGGTTTACAATTAACCAATTCTATTTTCACTTATTGCAAGGTATCAGCTCAGTGGATAGCCCTCTTGCACCACACTCAGAAGGTTATGGGTTGAGGGCCCACTCCTGAAGGAGTGCTGCATTGTCAGGAGTGCCGTCTTTCAAAAGAAAAACATTGAATTGAGGCGCCGTCTGACCTCTCAAGCGGACATAAAAAGATCGCATGGCACTATTTTGAAATGACCTCTCTCTGGTGGCCTGGCCAAAATTTATCCCTCAACCAATGTCACTTGAAAAAGGAAAGGATGATCTGGTCATTATCACATTGCTGTTTCTGGCACCTTGCTCCGCATAAATCGGCTGCTCGTGGGGAGCCAGTGGCGTCATGGTATCATCGCTGGACTGGTATTCCAGAGACCCAAGGTAATGCCCTGGAGACCTGTGTTTGAATCCCACCATGGCAGATGGTAGAATTTGAATTCAATAAACATCTGGGGCGACATTCTCCGACCCCCCGCCGGGTCGGAGAATCGCCGGGGGCTGGCATGAATCCCGCCCCCGCTGGTTGCCGAAGTCTCCGGCACCGGACATTCGGCGGGGGCGGGAATCGCGCCGGTTGGCGGGCCCCCCCGCTCGATTCTCCGGCCCGGATGGGCCGAAGTCCCGCCGATAAATTGCCTGTCCCGCCGGCGTAAATTGAACCACCTACCTTACCGGCGGGACAAGGCGGCGCGGGCGGGGTCCTGGGGGGGGGGGGGGCGCGGGGCGATCTGGCCCCGGGGGGGGTGCCCCCACGGTGGCCTGGCCCGCGATCAGGGCCCACCGATCCGTGGGCGGGCCTGTGCCGTGGGGGCACTCTTTCCCTTCCGCCTCCGCCACGGTCTCCACCATGGCGGAGGCGGAAGAGACTCCCTCCACTGCACATGCATGGGAAACTGTCAGCGGCCGCTGACGCTCCCGCGCATGCGCCGCCCGGGGATGTCATTTCCGCGCCAGCTGGCAGGGCAACAAAGGCCGTTTCCGCCAGCTGGCGGGGCGGAAATTCCTCCGGCGTCGGCCTAGCCCCTCAATGTTGGGGCTCGGCCCCCAAAGATGCGGAGCATTCCGCACCTTTGGTGCGGCGCGATGCCCGGCTGATTGGCGCCGCTTTGGGCGCCAATCGGCGGACATCGCGCCGTTTCCGGAGAATTTCGCCCCTGGAATTGAAAGTCGAACGATGACCATGAAACCATTGTCGTAAAAACTCATCTGGTTCACAAATGTCCGTTAAGGATGGAAATCTGTCATCCTGACCCATCCTGGCCTACATGTGACTGCAGATCCACCAGCAATGTGATTGACCTATAAATGCCCTCAGGGATGGGCAATAAATGCAGGCCCAGCCTGTGATGCCCGCATCCAATTAACGAATAAATAAATAACGATTTCCTACATTATAGTAGTGACCATGCTGCAAAAGAACATGATTGGCAGTGAAGCATTTTGGGATGTACCAAAACATGTTGTTTTCACATGGGATTGGGAAATATTTTAACGTTTTTGTAACGTGATTTTCGGAAAAATAACCGCAAGCCAGCAGTTTAACCGCAAATGTTACATACGGCATGGTACTCTTTCTTTCTCAACATGCTGGAATTCCTGTCGCTCCAGTCATAAGCCACCTCCTCCTCTTCCTTCTCGTTCAGCCAGATGAGCTCATTGGTGGCTCGGGTCACAAAATTCTGCAGGTTATCAAGGTGAGAGGCTCGATCCCTGGAAGTGGCCTTCAGGTTTATAAAGGAAGGGGGGTGGGGGTGAAAAAAAAACACCATTAAAACGAGTTGTTCGGAATACAAACATTAATATCTGTACAAGCTTGAAGATGGAAGGAGCAACAAGATCTCACCAAGAGCTTGATGTACTGACTCTCCAGCGCGCTCAGCTTCTCTGAATAACTTTCCCATAAGGGTGGGGTCATCTGTCCCTATTTAAAGAAGAAAATCTTCACATTATAGTTGCAAGAGAAAGGTAACAATTCAAAACAAAATGACACAAGGAGTCTACAGGAGAATATAGACAGATTAGGTGAGAGGGCAAAATCTTGGCAGGTGGAATATAATGCAGGAAATGTGCACTTCGGTAGGAAGAATAAAGGAGCTAAATATTATTTAAATGGAGAAAGACTGCAGGAAACTGCAGCAAAGAGGGATTTGGGGGTCCTCGTGCATAAAATACAAAAAGCGAGCAAGTTCAGCAGGTCTTGGGATAGGCAAAATGGAATGTTGGCCTTCATTTCAAAGGGAACCGAATTTAAAAAAAAAGTCTTGCAAAAATTACACAAGCCACTAGTTAGATCACACCTGGAATACTGTGAACGATTGATCCTCTTACCTAAGGAAAGCTACACTGGCATTGGAGGCAGTCCAGAGAAGGTTCACTTGGTGGATCCTGGGTATGGAGGGATTTTCTCATGAGGAGAGGTTGAGGAGGTTGGGCCTGTACTCATTGGAGTTTAGAAAAATGAGAGGTGACCTTATTAAAACATGTAGGATTCTCAGACGGCTTGACAGGATAAAGTGGTTTTCTAAGTGCAGAGAGCGTAATATCAGATAAGAGGCCGCCCATTTCAGGCAGAGATGAGGACAAATTTCATCTCTCAAGAGGGTAGTGAATTTATGTAATTCTTTACTGCATAGCAATGTAGAGGCTGGGTCATTCAGTATGTTCAAGGCTGAGATAGACAGAGTTTTAATCAGTAAGGGAATCAAGAGTTATGGGGATACGATGGGAAAGTGGAGTTGAGGGTTATCACATCAGATCAGTCATGATCTCATTGAATGGCCGCGCAGACTCGATGGGCCAAATGGTCCACTTTTGCTCATACATCTTATGGTCTTACAGCGATTTGATTCAGCAATTGAAGAGTACACTTGATCGAGACTAACAAGTCCTCAGCAAAAGGTCCGGTTCATCCCCTTACCTGAATTTTCAGGATCACTGCACAGACACAGGTGTAGAAAAAAAGAATTGATAAAGGCTAATCTCAAGAGGGAGGGAATTTAAATTATAAACAGAAATTATACAGTTGTCTCTCTCTGGTTACACCTCAACAGAACGGTTTAGCTCCAGCACTGCAACTCAGAAAGGATATATTGGCACTGGAGTGGGTGGAAAGCAGATAAAAGGGATAAAAGTAATGAGGACACATTTCACAGACTAGGTTTGTTTTGTTTTCCCTTGGGTGTAAAAGAGTAAAGGATGCTATAATTGAGGCATTTAAGGTGAGCAAAGGAATGATAAGATAGATAGAAAGACATTATTTTCTCTGGCAAAGAGTCCAGAACAAGGGGGCACAAATGTAAATTTGAGTTAGTCATGCAGGAGTGATTCCAGGAAGCACTGCGTAACACAGAGGCTTGTCAAATTGCAAAACTGAGCTTGCCAGCTTTTTGTTAGGTAAGGATATTAAGCGTTATGGAGCCAACGCGATTAGATGGAGTTAAGATACAGATCAGCCGAGACTTCCGGTGGCGGCCATGGAGGAGTAGGTCGCACATTTGATAGCTCCCGCCTGTGACGGACTTTTGGACCTTTTTCCCCCGGATTTTATGGGATAAATCGGTGCTGAGTGAGACAGTGAGGAGAAATCCCCCTCCGGTGTATGGAGAATTGGACCAGAAGTGGCCGTGTGAGAAGACAAAGTCCTATAAGGAAGACGCGAGCAGAGCTGGTAACGTGGGAAAGCATGGCGGAGAGCAAGGGCCGTGGGAAGACGGCACAGTGGTCAACGGGGCAGCTGGTGGAGTTTTTTGAAGATTGCTTCGCCAAGCTGAAGAAGGACACGCTGGACCCGATTAAGGCTTCGATTGATCAAGTTGTGCAGAATCAAGAGACCCACGGAAGAGCGATCCAGGAGGTGGAGAAAAAGGTGTCTGAGCATGAGTAGTACATAACCGTGCTGGAGACCAAGGTGGAGATGATGAATGACCGCCAGAGAAGAATGCAGGGGGGTAGCATGGTGGCACAGTGGTTAGCATTGCTGCCTCACGGCGCTGAGGTCCCAGGTTCGATCCCGGCTCTGGGTCACTGTCCGTGTGGAGTTTGCACATTCTCCCCGTGTTTGCGTGGGTTTCGCACCCACAACCCAAAGATGTGCAGGGTAGGTGAATTGGCCATGCTAAATTGCTCCTTAATTGGGAAAAATTAATTGGGTACTCTAAATTTACAAAAGAAAAGAATGCAGGAGAAGCTGGAGGACCTGGAGAAACTGTCCAGGAGGCAGAATCTTAGAATTGTCGGCCTCCCTGAAGGCAGTGAGGGATCAGATGCGAGGACATATGTGACGGACATGTTGGAGAAGTTGATGGGTGCTGAGGCGTTCCCTCGGCCCCTGGAAGTGGATAGAGCGCACAGGCCCTCGCGAAGAAGCCCCGAGTGAACGAGCCGCCGAGGGCCATGGTGGTACGCTTTCACCGATTCCTGGACAAGGAACACATTCTGCGGTGGGCCAAGAAGGAACAGAGCAGCAAGTGGGAGAATTGTGAGCTGCGCATTTATCAGGACCTGGACGCGGACCTGGCCAAGAGGTGAGCTGGGTTTAATCAGGCAAAAACAGCCCCCTTTAAGAAGGGGGTAAAGTTTGGGATGCTGCACCCAGCCCATCTGTGGGCCACACATGAGGAACGGGACTTCTACTTTTAAATACCAGACGAAGTATGGAGTTTTATTAAAGAAAAGAGGCTGGAGGCGAATTAAAAGATACTGAAGCCTTGGAGAAGTACTGTGGCAGCGATTTGTTGTGCTGGTCTGTATAAGTAGTGTTCTGGGTAGTAAGGGGCTGCTTGGATGGCTCAAGGTAACTTTGTCTTGCAGGGAGCTGGTTAGAGGGGGCTTGGTCTTTGAGGTTGGTTCTGTTTTTTTGGGTGTTTCTTTTCTAAAGTGGCTGTTTCTTCACTGTTTTTTTTCTGATGTTTGTTTACTGGGGAATGTGATGGTTTTAATATGTTTGTCCAATTGGGGGGAGAGGGGAGAGAACAATGGGGAGACACTGCTTGGTGCCAGGGGCGGGCGCTATCAAGTCAGCATGGGTCAGCTGACTCACGGAAGCACAGTGGGGGGTGAGGTGTTAAGCTGGAGCTTGACTTGGGGGGTTGGGTTTCTAGTGTTGTTGCTGGGGGTGGGGGGGGGGGGGGGGAGAGATGGAGTGAGCTGCTTTGCTGACAGGGGAGGAACTGTTACTAGGGGACAAATACAAATGGGAGGTTGGGAACGGCAAATGCCCAGGTGGGGGCTCGAGGAGCCGAAGGGCGCAAGTTAGAGGCTGGCCAAAAAAGGGTGATGGCCAGTCGACAGGGTGGGGGGGGGGGGGGGGGGCTGGAAGCCACCCGACCAGACTGATTACATGGAACGTCAAAGGGCTGAATGGGCCGGTCAAGAGGGCTTGCGTGTTTGCGCATTTGAGGGGCTGAAGACGGACGTGGCAATGCTACAAGAGATACCTAAAGGTTGCAGACCAGACGAGATTGAGAAAGGGGTGGGTTAGCCAAGTATTCCAGTCAGGGCTGGACTCAAAGACCAGGGGGGTTGCGATCTTCATCAACAAACAAGTGGCATTCGAGGCAGGGAGAATCGTGTCAGGCAAGGGGGTTAGGAACATAATGGTGAGTGAGAAGCTGGAGGGGGTGCGGGTGGTACTCGTGAACATATATGCTCCGAATTGGGACGATGTGGAAAATCCAGCACGGGGGGGGGGGGGGGGGGGGGAGGAGATAGGCCGGCAGCAGCAAAGGAATTGAAGGGGTTTATGAAACAGATGGGGGGAATAGACCCATGGAGGTTTGCAGAGCCAAGGGCGAAGGAGTTTTCCTTTTTCTCGCATGTCCACAAGGTATACTCTTGCATCAACGTTTTTGTTCAGAGCAGGGCGCTAATATCGGAAGTGGTGGATACGGAGCACTTGGCAATCGCAGTGTCGGATCATGCCCCACATTGGGTGGATCTACGGGTTAGTGTGGAGAGAGGGCAACACCCGCTGTGGAGACTGGATGTGGGGTTGCTAGCGGACAAAGCGATCTGTGGGCGGGTCCATCCAGAACTACCTGGAAACAAATGATACAGGGGAGGTCTCCGCACCGACAGTTTGGGATGCTCTGAAGGCAGTGGTCAGAGGGGAATTACTCTTGATATGGGCCCACAGACAAAAGGCAGAACAGGCTGAGAGGGATAGGTTAGTGGAGGAGATATTCCAGGTGGACAGGAGCTACTCGGAGGCCCCGGACGCGGGGCTACTGAGGGAGCGGAGGTTACAGGCGGAGTTTGGGCTGTTGAAAACAGGGAAAGCGGTGGAACAGTTGATGAAGGCAAGGGGGGCGATTTATGAGTACGGGGAAAAGACAAGCAGAATGTCAGCGCACCAGCTCAGAAAAAGGGAGGCGGCCAGGGAGATAGGTAAAGCAAAGAGTAGAGGCAGGAATACTGTCCTGGACCCAGCGGGGGTGAACGAGGTGTTTAAGGACTTCATTAGTAAATTATATGAGTCAGAACCCCCGGCTGGGGTGGAGGGGATGAGGCAGTATTTGGATCAGTTGAGGTTTCCGAGGGTAGATGAGGATCTGGTGGAAGGGCTGGGAGCCCCAATTGAGATTGAGGAAATAATCAAGGGGTTGGAGGGCATGCCCCAGGGCCGGACGGCTACACGGTGGAATTCTATAAGATGTTTTCAGAGATATTGAGCCCACTGCTGGTGAGGACATTTAATGAAGCAACAGAGAAGGGAGTCCTCCCCCAACAATGTCGCAGGCCTCGATTTCATTGATCCTGAAACGGGAGAAGGATCCAGAGCAATGCGAGTCATACAGGCCAATTTCTCTACTGAATGTGGACGCCAAACTGCTGGCTAAAATACTGGCCACAAGGATAGAGGACTGTGTCCCGGGGGTGATAGGGGAAGATCAGACAGGATTTGTAAAGAGCAGGCAACTCAAGGCCAATGTTCGAAGGCTTTTGAATGTTATTATGATGCCCTCAGAAGGAGAGGAGGTGGAAGTGGTGGTAGTGATGGATGTGGAGAAGGCTTTTGATGGGGTGGAATGGAATTACCTGTGGGAGGCTCTGGGAAGGTTTGGGTTTGGAGAGGGCTTTACTGACTGGGTGCGGTTGCTCTATCAGGCACCAGTAGCGAGTGTACGAACGAACCGGCTGAGGACGGGGTAATTTAAACTACACCGAGGGACGAGGCAAGGGTGCCCCCTCTCCCCGTTACTGTTTGCTCTGGCCATTGGCCATGGCGTTAAGAGCCTCTAGGAACTGAAAAGGGCTGGTTCGGGGGGGGGGGGGGGGGGAATGGGGGGTGGAGCACCGGGTCTCGCTTTACGCAGATGATCTGCTCTTGTATATTTCAGACCCGTTGGAGGGGATGGGGGAAGTAATGGAAATCCTGGGGGAATTTGGCAAATTTTCAGGGTGTAAATTGAACATGGGGAAAAGCGAGATGTTCGCGATCTAGGCATGAGACTGGGAGAGCTGCCGCTTAGAATGATAGGGAAGAGCTTTCGGTATCTGGGAATCCAGTGGGCCCGGAAATGGAAGGCACTGCACAAGTTAAACCTATCCCGGTTGGTAGAACAAATGGAAGGGGACTTCAAGAGATTGGACATGCTCCCGCTATCACTGGCGGGGAGGGTACAGACTGTGAAAATGACGGTCCTTCCCAGATTTCTGTTTGTCTTTCAGTGCCTCCCCATCTTCATCCAGAGGGCCTTTTTCAAGCAGGTGAATAAGGTTATTTTGGGCTTTGTGTGGGCGAGTAAAACCCTGCGAGTGAAGAAAGTGTTGCTGGAGCGCAGTCGGGGGGAGGGTGGGTTGGCGCTGTCGAACTTCTGCAATTACTACTGAGCGGCTAATATAGCCATGGTAAGGAAGTGGGTAGTGGGGGAGGGGTCGGCATGGGAGCGGATGGAGGCAGCGTGGTGAAAAGACACCAGTTTGGGAGCATTGGTAACGGCACCTCTTCCGTTCTCGCCGGCCCGATACTCCACAAGTCCGGTGATGGTGGTGGCTCTGAGAATCTGGGGGCAATGGAGGAGAGATAAGAGAGTGGAGGGAGCATCGGTTTGGACCCCAATGTATAATAATCATTGGTTTGTACCGGGTAGGCTGGATGGTGGGTTCCGGAGATGGCAAAGGGCAGGTATTAGAAGGATGGGGGATCTATTTATAGATGGGAGTTTCCCCAGCTTGAAAGCCTTGGAGGATAAATTGGAATTGCCAGCAGGGAATGGGTTTAGGTATTTGCAGGTGCCCGACTTCCTGAGAAAACAGGTGCTGGCCTTCCCGCTGCTGCCGCCACGGGGGATACAGGATAGAGTCGGCTCCAGTACCTGGGTGGGAGAGGGGAAGGTTTCAGATATTTACCAGGAGCTTTCAGAGGCGGAGGAGATGGAAGAGATAAGGGAAAGTGGGAGGACAAGTTAGGAGGAGAGATCGAGGCGGGTCTATGGGCGGATGCCCTAAGCAGGGTTAATACCTCCTCATCACGTGCCAGGCATAGCCTGGTACAATTTAAGGTAGTCCACCGGGCACACATGATAGTGGCTAGGATGAGTAAGTTTTTCGGGGTCGAGGATAGGTGTGCGAGGTGCGCGGGAAGCCCAGAAAATCATTTACACATGTTTTGGGCATGCCTGAAGCTTAGAGGGCTTTGGCAGTGTTTTGCTAAGGCAATGTCCGCGGTGTTAAAAACACGGGGGACGTGATTCTCCGACCCCCCGCCGGGCCGGAGAATCGGCGGGGGGCAACGCGAATCGCGGCACACGCCCCGACACCGGGATGCCATTCTCCCGCCTGTGGAAAAATGGGCGGGCATGGCGCCGGGCATCACGGAGAATCGCCGCAAATGGCTGTAGGGGCGATTCTCCGGGCCGAACGGCCGTCCAAAAAAATCCAAGTCCCACCTGCGCCGTTATAACATGCTCTGGGCCGGCAGGAACTCGGGGTTGAAGGGTCCGGGGGCGGCCTGTGGGGGTGGGTCCAACCCCAGGGAAGCCCGTAGTGGCCTGGCACGCAAATGGGGCCCACTGATCGGCAGGCCGGCCTCTCTGGCTACGGAGCTCTTCTTCCGCACCGGCTCCTGGATCACTGGATCAGGACAGGCGCGGGGATGACGGCCAGTGCGCATGCGCTAGTTGGTGCCGGCCCAACTGCGCATGCACGGGCACTGGGACCGGCAGCTGGAGCGGCGTGCTGGCCCCCCCAGGACCCGAGAATCAGGTCTCGGAACCGGAGCCGGAGTAAAGTACTCCCGTTTTGGCGCCGGACCAGCGAATCGCGGCCGGGTGGTGCCGAGTCCGGAGGTGGTGATCTTTGGTGTGTCGGAAGAGCTGGGAGTTCAGGGGGCGAAAGAGGCCGACGTCTTGGCCTTTGCCTCCCTGGTAGCCCGGAAACAAATCTTATTAATGTGGAGGGACTCAAAGCCCCTGTGTGTAGAAACCTGGGTGAGTGACATGGCTGGGTTTCTCAGTCTCGAGGAGATAAAGTTCGCCTTAAGAGGGTCAATGGTAGGGTTCACCCGGAGGTGGCAGCCGTTCGTCGACTTTCTCGGGGAAAATTTAAATGTGAGCAGAAGGGGGGCGGGGGGCGGATTGTTGTTTTATGGTTGGGGTGTGTGAAGATGGGGATGGGGTGGAAATGTTTATTATACCATGTTGATGTCATTGTTAATGTTATTCTTCTAAAAATTTTCAAATACCTTATTAAAAATATTTTTTTTTTTTTTTAAAGATACAGATCAGCCATGATCTGTACAGGCTTGAATAGGCTTGAAGGGCCCAATGGTTTACTTCTGTTCCTCTAGCAGAAATTGGAGTCCTGGCTGCAAAGTCTCTGACGCCTCCTTTTGCTCGGGTTCGGGCCCTGATGCAGTCGCTGAGTAAAGAGGAGTTAATAAACCAGCTCAGGTAGAAGAAGTGGAAAGCCAGGTAGGATTGGGATAGAATGTGTAGGGCAGCCACAGGCCATTCGGCCCAACTAGTTTATGACCCACATGAGCCTTTCCCATTCTAATTCATCAAACCCAGTCATCAAACTTTCTAATTTTTGCTCTCTCTACACATCATCCAACTTCCCCTTTAATGGGTCTGTGATATTCTTCTCAACTGTCAGATGGCAGTGAATTCAACACTCTAACCACCTCTGGGTGAAGATATTTCTCCTGATCATATTAAGTTGATGGCCCCTAGTTTTGGTCTGCCCCAACAAGTGGAAACATTTATTTGTCTCCGCATTGCAAAATCCTTTTGTAATCCGAATGACCTTCATTACGTCACCCATTGCTTTTGTGTTTTCCAGAGGAGAGCCCCAGACTGCAAATTCTTTCCTAGTTTGTAACCTCTCCGAAAATCAATCAAAATGGGAATGAAAGAACAAAAAATTTGCCCTCCCCAAGAATACATCAAAACCAGGATCTGTTTGAAGAGCGATATTTCTTGGAGGGTGGGGGGGTTCTCCAGTCCGCCAGCCACGTGTTCCTCAGCGCCGCGCCCACGCTGGCAGCGGGATTCTCCATTCCCACCACCTGCCGATGGGATTTTCCATTGTGGCCAACCCACGCCACCGGGAAACCCACACAACGGAGAATTCTGCCGGCCGAGAATCCCATCCAAAATATTTCTCAGCCATTCCCAGACTCTCATACTCCACAGAATCACAACATTAAATGTTACTGCACAAGAGGGGGCCATACATCCCATTATGTTTCTTTGAAAGGGGCGGCAAGTGGCGCAGTTATCACTGGGACTACGCCGCTGAGAATCCCGGCCCTGTGTCACTGTCCGAGTGGAAGTTTCACATTCTCCCCGTGTCTGCGTGGGTTTCACCCCCACAACCCAAAGATGTGCAGGTTAGGTGGATTGGCCATGCTAAATTGCCCCTTAATTGGATAAAATATATAATTGGGTACTCTAAAGTTAAAAAAATAATTGTTTATTTGAAAGAGCTATCCAATTAGCCCCATTCTCTCCTTACCACCACCCTCTCCGCCATCCCCCACCCTCCCCATTTTCTGACTTATCCCATCGTCCTTCAGTAAAACCAAAATAAAGTAGCCATTAATTACACCCTTGTAGGAAATAGACGAATGTGACTTTCAATAAAGTCCCGCTGGCTGCAGGTGATTCAAAAGTATCTGTTGATTCTCGGGTCAGTTACCTCAGCAGCTCTGGCTTCTCTGATGCTTGTTTCAAAGTCTTCAATCGCTCGGTGGACATTCTTGTGATTTTCTAAATGACTGTCAATGCTTGGTAAATCAGAGCCCCACTCAGCACGGGCAAGCTGCACCTAATTTAAAACACAACATGAATAATCAGAAATTTCTTCACCAGCACCATCAAAAGTTACCTTCCCCGCAGCATAAGGAGACCTTCTGTCCCATCAGATGTGCGTAGATCCATTACTGGAGCAACCACTGCCGACCCCTTGATATGTTGTCTTACCACAGCCCAAGTATAGTTCAATATAAATATCGATGCTGAAAGTGCTCGATAAAACATGGTGTTGGAGAAGTGCAGATCTTTCTTTGTTCAAAAAAAAACTCAGTGCTGGACCAGGCAAGAAAATCGGCTGCACAGCCGACATTTAGCGATATATTTTCCAGCACTTGGTAAAAGAGAAAGCTAAAGGGCGCCCCAATCTTAAATAATAAAAATAATTGCCAAGGAGATGAAACTGCCCTCTTGCATATGTGTTCCCCCACCGCACCCCCTCCCAAAACACACAAACAGGGAATCAGCCTTCCCCACACGGGGAATCCCCCACATGTACCTCCTCAACTGAAGACCTCCTCCACTGGCCCCCGGCCCTGCCCCCTGGCTCCGGGCACTGCCCTATGGGTCCACTGAAGCCATGCTGCTAAAGAGCTACAAAGAAAGGCCGGAACATGTGCTCCTGTTGAAAGGCAATTCCATTTGTCGGAAAGATATGGTGCCAGCCAGAGATTAGATGGGAGCTGGCTACAAGAAATTCACTTTGCACTATTGAAGCAAGCCAAGTAATGTTAGTTCTCCAACAGGTTCCAACAACACTGCTTTCCTGGAAGTTCTCGCATGCGAAATCTGACAAATTATTTGCAATCAAAATAACATTTTTAAAATGGTTCAGCTGACATCAAACTCTAAGCACAATCAGATAATAGCGGTGAGGCCCTAATACTATAAAATAAACAAAACTACAAAATGCCATAAAACAAGTGGGGAGGAAAAAGAAAATCAGATAGTAAATGTCTTACGGCATTGCTTACCTGCACATCTTCCACCCAATTTAACAGATCCTGCAAAAAATTTGTGTTGATTTCCTCCTCCGTCAGAGTCGGGTCAATGATCTGCGATCTAATCAATGGCTTTCTGATCTGCATCAGCTTCACTGTCAGGATCTTGTCAGTGTCCATACAGGGGACAAAGCCTTGAATGAACCCGTGTGTCAGGACAGGCTTTAGGCCAGAGGACAGTGCCATTGACAAGCTGGGGGTGTGAACTGGGGTCAGTCCATGTGTCAAGCTTGGCGTCAGGCTCCGAGATAAACTGGAAGTCAGGGATGGTGTCAAACTCGGAGAGAAACCAGAGGAGAAGCTCTGATTCAGGCTCTGATTTAACCCAGCTATCATCAGCTGGGTCTGCTCCATTGATAAGGAACGTCCTTTACTGTACACCGATGAGTAATCAGACTTCAGAAACATCAATTCATCGCGGAGCTTGCTGACTCTGCAGAGAGAAAAAGCACCTTGTATTCATTCCCATTTATCATTTTGCGTTTGATTTTTTTTCCAATTTTCTGCCTTCCACAAAGGTTGAGGTAACTTAAATGGCACATTAAAAGTTGATTTTCAAAAAGGAAGGAATATTGAAATATTAGGTTTGTTTCAGCTCATCAATTAAAGAAATGCTAGTTGTGGGAAAATAAATGTTTCCCAACCCGTTGCAGCCAATGTCAGCATCAATTACTGCAAAACGAAAAGAACAAATTTCCATTTGCATAGCTGTTCAAAACGATCATGGTTGATTGGACACTTCAATGCCTTTCACACCCACTAACCCCATAACCTTTATATTGGTCCAGGAAACTGGAGAGGACTTCCCTGCGAGGTAGCACTGTGGGATTGTTTACAGCATAAATTAGGTTCAGGATAAAAAAAGATTCTTGTGTTCTAACCCAACAAATGTCCATCTCAGAGGTGCACCTCCCAATGCTCCAGAGTGACATTACCCATTCCCATATCTGCCATCGGAAGGGAGCTGACAACTACCTGGGAATTAGTCTCCACCTTTGATCAATTATGTATAGAATTTACAGCAGAAACCACCACTCCATTATGTTTGTTGTTCAGTTTCACACAAGCCTCTTCTGATTATATTTACTCCATTTAACTCTACTTAAATATCCTCACATTTCTTTCTTACTCATGTAACGATCAAGCACGCCTCTAAATGCCTCCAAGCAAAAACCTCCCTTCTGTCAATTCAAATATTGATCTCTCAGCCTATTGCAAGAGTCTATCCTGTTTATTTCCTTTGTTCCCATTTATTTTATTTTATTGCCTTTGGGCGGTGGCCACATAATCGGAACGTGCCTTTAAGCAGACAAGTGCTTGCCAGGACAGTGTGTTCTTAGGTTTTGTATTTTGGAAGAGAAACCAGACTCGTCGGCACCGAGTGAATCTTAGGAACCGGTTTTGGAGAAAGTTGGTTTGATTGGCTAACTGGCAACCTGTGGGTTGGCCTGGGACAGTGTTCTGCCTGACAACAGTCATTGATTGGTTCCTGCCAGGTGGCTTTTTTTTCCCCCAAAGAGATTCTGTCAGAAGCCTCTACACCCTCAAAGGAAGAGGAGCTGTGTTTTTCTCTCTCTCTCTGCTGTTGGTTGCCTGCTGTCTTCATGAGCCTGCTGTGAAAATCATTATAATGTAAAGGGAGAAAAAAGTACCCAACTGAAGACCTAACCATGCGAAAGAAACTAACTGGGATACATTCATCCGAATCATCCTTTATTTTATTATTATTTCTTTTATCTTTCCACAACCCTTTTCCTTCTGTGTTGTTTGTCTGTGTGTGATATATAGAGGGTGGGGCGATTTAGAAAGGGAGGGGGGCGGGTTGGGAATCAGATAGTGAATAGCCAGTTGTACTTTTTTGCCTATTTAATTATAATTACTGCTAATAATAAAAGGTTACTGGTTTTAAAATTTTACAAATCTGGTGACTGTCGTCAATTTAACTCAACCAAAGCTATAGGTATTAATTTAAAATCTAATTTCCCCGGTGTTCCGACTCCGGATCAAGTGAAGCTGGAATTGACCATACACTAGCCCAAGGAGTGGTAATGCTGCGGTAAATTCTCACACTGTGGATTTCCACCTACTAGAATTAGTTTCATTAAGGAAAGTTCTGCAACATTCCGAAGAAATTTATTTGTTCTCTATTGAAGCGGGGGTGGGGGGGGGATGGAGGAAAAGGATGCCGGATCTGCAAGAGCTTCTACATCTTGTCCCGGTCCAGCAACCTCCGTTCAGACCAGAAGTGGACATGAATCTGCCACAGTGATAGAAGCAACCAAACAGTTTCTTCCTACTCTCCATTAGTTCTCAAACAGATACGATGTCCTACGTTACATTAATGACTGCACCTCAAAAGGTGCTGCATTGGCTGTAAAGCACTTTGAGAGAGGTTGCGAAATGCATTACAGAAGTGCAAATCCATTCTTTCTTTCTCATGGCCTCTTGGGCAGCTCATCAAATTCCAGCCAGCATTTGCGGTACAGGCAAAGAGAAGATGAAAGGGAGAAAAAGCCTTTTTAAAGAAAACATTAACATAGTCAACAAAAAATACAAAACAAGAAGTGACCTTCTGAAGTTTCCATTTCATAATTTAATTGAGGTGAAATTCTAGGATTATTCCAGGGCCCTACCTTTGAACAAGTTGGTCGGCCTGATAATACTTTCCATCAAATAAAATCTGGGCGTCAACGATTTGTTGACGGATGAGATTTTCAGATTCCAAAAGATATCCTTCAACCTCCTGCTCATTCTGAAACTGAAGACCCGATTCCAACCGCTGAACATCCTGAAATTTGAAGAGCAGAAGCTTGGGTTACACGCAGCCGGTCTACGCCTCAATAGAATTCAATATCAAAACGCCCGGTTGCTCGGTCAAATAGCACTGGATGTTACTTACAAGTTGGAGTGAATTTCTTGCCCGTAACAGTTTATCTTCACATGCCACACTATCACACTGAAGTCTGGAGGCGATCTGTTGCAGCTTTTCAAGCCTAGAGAGAGGGTTTTTTAAGAAAAATAAATGAAAGTAAAATTCAAACACCGCAGAAACCGTTTTAGTTTGGGGTTGTGATGCACAAGAATGATGTCAATTCAACTGCATGTTCATTTCTCTTCACTTTTATTTATAGTGACTCCAACGGAAATGAAAGTCGGGAAGAGGTGTAAAATGGTGGCTGCTTTATACATAATTGTCCAAACAAAATTACCTCCTTAGATTTTAATGATTCTGACTAAAACTCCGCTCGCTGTGATACATCAATGTGCACTTTTCTTATTTCACACAGGTGCCAGGATTCCCTCTTCTGGCTGACGGTGAGAGTCATGTGACATGGTAATGCTTGTGCAGATGGAAAAGCCTGCGATTCCCACAATTAATATTCTCCGCCTCAATTGCCATAAAAGGACACAAAAATAGAAAGTGAATAAACCTCTTCACTCAAAATACCAGCAAGGAGCTCTCGCACTTCCTTTATCATTAAGATTGACACCATCTGATCAGCAGCTTCCCTCCCTTTCCCGAGTCCACTGGGGCAAACTTCCTGCATGTATTCCCTGTGCAAGCCCTGACCTCGCACCTGATATACATCACTGTAAGTACACAAAGGGTTAATGTACATACACTACACCTAGCTAGACACTAGAGGGAGCACCAGAGACATGACACACAGACAGTCAACCAATAGGTCAGTAAGATAGGCCACGACCAATGGGCATTCAAGATACACATAGAGGTGACACTACCACAGGAGGGCATACCAACCCATATATAAGGACACAGCACATGCTCAGTCTCTTTCCAGTGGAGACACTCAGTGTGTACACAGGGTTGATTGAACATCACATCCACCACGTGAATTGTAGCAGACTGGTTTGTCAGTCTGAGTAGCTATAGAAGGATTAACAGGAGAGTCGAATCCAAGTAGGAGAATCATTAACAGTAATAAATGTGTTGAAGTTATCTCCAAGTCTGAACCTTCCTTTGTCAGAGTGCACATCAAGGAAGCAGCTTATGCTACGTCAAGAGCATAACAAAACAGCACCTTCCTCTAGTTTCTCTCCTGTCATGCCCTCTCTGAGCTCATCTTGTCCATGACACCACTTTCTGCTCCTTCAACCTCATTCTCACTAAATTGCTGACCATCGAACTTCCTCTCCTGGGCCCATGTTAGCTGATATTGTAAACGGCTCTCTAACTTCAAGGACTTCCCTCCACTCCTTCAAATCTGCCATCATCAACTCTCTTCTCAGAAAATCAACCCTGAACCCATCCGCTCTTATAAACTATGCCCAAATCCGTGCCCATCTTTCCTGAGCTCCATGCTTGATTTCTTGCAATCAGATTTCCACCCCACCACAGTATCGTAAGAGCTCTTATCAAAGTGACAATGGACATCCTATGTGCCTGCGACAAAGGCAAACTATCCTTCCACAGCCTTCTCGATCTTTGACGCAGCTGGTCACACCATTCTCCTCCAGCACCTTTCCAATATTGTCCAACTAGGTGGAACTTCATCTGCCTGCTTCCAGTCTTACCTATCAAGTCATAGTCGGAGAATCACTGACAATGGTTTCTCTTTCCGCTCCTGCAAGTGTCCCCCAAGGATCAATCCTTGGCTCCCTCAGAGACATTATCCGAAAACACGACAACAACTTCCACATGTGTACTGATGACTCCGAGCCCAACCTCACATCAAATCTCTTGATCTCTTCACTGTCACTAAATTATCAGACTGCCTCAGCTCACCTGCTGCTGAAACCCTCACCATGCCTTTGCTATCTCTCGCCTCAACTATTTTTACACATTCCACCCTCTGTAAACTTGAGATCATCCAAAACAAAAACAACGTCACTGCTCACATCCTACTTACACCAAGATGCATTCACCCAATGCCACTGTACCTACTGACAAACTCAGACTTCCAATGAAGGGACTCCTGGATTCTAAATTGCTCAACCCTGTTTTCAAACACCTCCATGGCCTTGCCCCTCTCAGTCCCTGCAACATCCTCCAGCCCTGCAGCCTTCCAAGATATGATGCTCATCTGATTCGACCTACAGAGTATTCCAAATTTAAAGCATTGGCTGGTGTGCCTTCAGCTGCCTGAACCCTAAGTTTTGGAGTTCCCTCCCTAAACCCCCTGCTTGCCCTCTTTTAAGACACCCCTTAAGCAACCTCTTGGACCATTATTTTATTCATTGGCCCCAATATCTTCTTATGTGGCTTCGAGAACATACCTGTGAAGAGCCTTAGGATGTTTCACTATCTTAAAAGCACCATATAAAAGCAAATTGCTGCTGTTGAAAACAGTGTTGGACAAAGTGGAGATCCTTTAGCCAGGACTAATAAGGCAGGATTGAGACCCCAGGAAAAAGGAGTGACAATTAAAGCAAGCAGCAACGATAATGCAAAAGCACAATATCAGAGTGTAAGTGGCTGTTGGTGGTGGGCGGAGTGGAAAAGAATCGTAGTACAATACAGCACAGAAAACCCTTCAGTCCATCGTAGAATGTACAGTGCAGAAGGAGGCCATTCAGCCGATCAAGTCTGGATCAGCCCTTGGAAAGAGAACCCTACTTAAGCCCACAGCTCCACTGTAACCCCAGCTAACATTTTTGGACACTAGGGCAATTTAGCATAGCCAATCCACCTAACCTGCACATTTTTTGACTGGGAGGAAACCAGAGCACCCGGAGGAGATCCACGCAGTCACAGGGAGAACTCCACACAGACAGTGCCCCAAGTCGGGAATCGAACCTGGGACCCTGGAGCTGTGAAGCAACGGTGGTAACCACTGTGCTACCGTGCCGCCCATACTATGTCATTTAATCTATTTTTCAAGTTGTATTCGGCCATATCTCAGAAATAGATGCCCCAGATTCATTAAATTTGTGTGATAATATTATTTACATATCTCGTGTAAAACAATACAATCATATATTGTTACAGCACACGAGGTAGCTTTTACCCCACCATATCTGTGTCAGTTTTTAGAAAGAGCTACCGAATTAGTCCCACTCCACCTCGTTCTTTTACAATAAATCAGTTAATTTTTAAATTCTCAAATATTTTAAAGTTACTATCGAATTTGTTCCCACTACCCCGTCAGAAAGTACGTCGATAACATTTGGGAGGCACGCTGCAAAAGTGCACCCCATGACAATGCAGAACATACCTCATACAATCCATGTCGCTGCTAGAGGACGTCCAGGAGTTGACAAAGGTTCTCCCCCCAGAGCTGCCGGGTGAGAAGCTCTCGACGGAGCTGGTGCTGGTGCTGTTGCACAGGGAGTAGGGGCTGTGGCCACTGAAGGCGATCGCCTGCTCATTCGTTTTCAACATGACCAGCAGCCAGCCAGCTGTCAAACCCGAAACACCCCACACCTAGCCACTTGTTACCGATGCTGCAAAACAGCAGAGCAGCCTCTCTCTGCAGGTTAGCTGCTGCCTCGTACCAGGCAAATGCTCTCAGCAGCTGGCCACACCAGTGCAAGTACAAGCGAGACTTCACCTGCAGACTAAATCAGACCTTAATAATCTGATCAAACAATCAGGAATGTGCTTCTGGGCATGCATACTTGTTGTGTCATTTCATTCATTATTAATAAATCTGGGACACTCCTTTTCACTGCCCTACCCATATCAAAAACCACAAAACAAGCGCTCCAATTCACTCAAACCCACTCACGGCTCTCTTTCAGCGACGAAAGAAAAATACGATCTTCAGATCATGCCATTTAACCCATTCCGAGGCACACAGATAAAACCTTTTAAAATGAAACTCCAATTGTTTAACCATTAAAAACAAACTACAGACTTCCGGTTGCGGCTATGCGGAGCTAAGCCACATGATTCGGCAGCTCCCGCTACCACGGACTTTCGGGCTCGTTAGAGGAGCCCCAACGGAACTTTTTTTGACGCAACCCGTGGGGAAGGGAAGAGAGAGGTCCCCCTCCAACTTCTATGAAACGGACCAGAAGTGTAACGGCCAAAGGAGCGGCACTGGAGCAACGGGAGAAGCGAGGGAAAGAAAACAAAATGGCGGCGGCCAGGGACAAAGGGGAGCTGCAGGAGTTCATCAAGCTTCGTGGGCCTTCTGGGTGATCCCGAGTCCTTCAATTGCCGAAAGCATAGGCGCCAACATCTCCTTGCGCATCTCCTCGCGCTACTCCTCGAAGCAGCGCTTGTCCCGGGGAAGATGGACGGGGGGTTCCAGAGCTGGCATCGGGCAGGGATTGGAAGAATGGGGTACCTGTTCATCGACGGGACGTTTGCGAGCCTAGGGGCACTGGAGGAGAAGTTTGAGTTACCCCCGGGAAATGCCTTTAGATATATGCAGGTGAGGGCTTTTGTGAGGCGACAGGTGAGGGAATTCCCGTTGCTCCCGGCACAAGAAGTTCAAGATAGGGTGATCTCGGGTGTATGGGTCGGGGAGGGCAAGGTGTCGGAAATACACCAGGAGTTGAAAGAAGAGGGGGAAGCGCTAGTAGAAGAGTTGAAGGGTAAATGGGAGGAGGAGCTGGGGGAGGAGATTGAGGAAGGTCTGTGGGCTGATGCCCTAGGTAGGGTTAATTCCTCCTCCTCGTGTGCCAGGCTCAGCCTGATACAATTTAAGGTGGTCCACAGAGCGCACTTGACGGGGGCGAGGTTGAGTAGGTTCTTTGGGGTGGAGGACAGATGTGGAAGGTGCTCAGGGAGCCCGGCGAACCATGTCCATATGTTTTGGTCATGCCCAGCACTGGTGGGGTTCTGGAGAGGAGTGGCGGGAGCAATATCTCAGGTGGTGAAAGTCCGGGTCAAGCCAAGCTAGGGGCTAGCAATATTTGGAGTAGTGGACGAACCGGGAGTGCAGGAGGCGAAAGAGGCCGGCATTCTGGCCTTTGTGTCCCTAGTAGCCCGGCGAAGGATCTTGCTAATGTGGAAGGAGGCAAAGCCCCCCAGCCTGGAGGCCTGGATAAATGATATGGCTGGGTTCATAAAGTTGGAGAGGATTAAGTTTGCCTTGAGAGGGTCTGCGCAGGGGTTCTACAGGCTGTGGCAACCGTTCCTTGACTATCTCGCGGAGCGTTAGAGGAAGGTCGGTCAGCAGCAGCAGCAACCGTGCGGGGGTATGGGGGGGGGGGGGGTTGGGGACATCCTGGGAGGGAGGGGGGCGAAGGGGGGACTGCCTGGGAGGGTGGATGAGCAAGAGATAACATGAAGGGTTGGGGAAACTGGCACGTATGGGTGAGGGCCAGAGTACAAAGCTGTGTAAATATATAATTTTGCCATGTATATATCTTGCTCTGCGTGATTTCTCGTTTTTGTGTTACGAGGGGGGGGGTTATTGTTTGTAAGGGAGAAAAATTGTGTTAAAAAACTTTAATAAGTATTTTTTTTTTTAAACTACAAAATTGTCACTGTTCTGATCAAATTAATTCTACATAAAAAAGACTTAATTGTTCACTACTTTGACTGCGTTTCCATTTTCATAGCTTTCTTGCCACATTGGTAACATAAATTCTCTATGGTTATACGTCTTATCCTCAGATCTACGTTTAAACATCTTGCATTCTTTATCAAATATTGAAGAAGGGAACCATTTTCAGGCCACAGCAGTTGAATCAGCATCAGCCTGTCACGCCATTATTTTATTGGTATATTCTTAGATTAAATGTTCTCTTTTGCTTTTATTGAGGCAGTGAATCAGGGTGGATTCTTGTTAACAAATAGGGACCGGTTCTCCATTACCTCACATGAACAGCCTATCATGATGTGCAAGTCTACACAGTGAGGGTCAGTTGTACCATGGAAGGCACTGAAGTGTGTGATATGATTTTGCTGACATTCTCTCTCCGCTCACAAACACTATCAAATTCAGCATCCGAAACAGGAACAATGTCTGGTTTCGCCATTCGTTCAGTCCTGTGGCGCCGAGGCCAATCGCAGTGCATCGACCACTCAACAATGTGAGGTCAGCTAACTTGTAACTCTCAAGGAGCCAACCTGTTGCCTCTTTGGTCTCTCTAGGTCAGTACAACACAAGGTTGCACAGTTACCCACTGGCTCTTCAAAATACGCCAAAAATAGTTTAACTTTCAATGCAGCGCTTAATGGTAGGCTGAGAGAATAATGGGCGTCAACTGTGGCCACACTCTCACCTCAATCAGAATAATGTAGGCTCAAGTCTCCCTCCAGAGACTCCAGCATATAATTCAAGCTGACGCTCCCTTCTCAATACTGAGGTAGTGCTACACTGTCAGAGGTGCTGCCTTTCAGATGAGACATTCAATCAAGACATTTACCACATAAGACCTAGGAGCAGAATTAGGCAATTTAGCCCATCAAGTCAACTCCACCATTCAATCATAGAACTTACAGTGCAGAAGGAGGCCATTCGGTCCATCGACTCTGCACCGGCCCTCAGAAAGAGCACCCTACCTAAGCCCATACCTCCACCCTACCCCCACACCTCCACCTTATCCCCGTAACCCCACCTAACCTTTTTGAGACACTAAGAGCAATTTAGCATAGCCAATCCACCTAACCTGCACATCTTTGAACTATGGGAGGAAACCGGAGCACCTGGAGGAAACCCACGCAGGCAAGGGGAGAACGTGCAGGCCCCGCACAGACAGACCCGGGAATCGAACCTGGGACCGTGGAGCTGTGAAGCAACTGTGCTACCATGCTGCCCTTCATGGCTGATATGTTTCTCATCCCCATTCTCCTGCTTCTCCCCATAACCCCTGATCCCCTTATTAATCAAGAGCCTAATTATCTCGGTCTTAAAGACATTGGTGCTCTGAAACACTCTAAAAGGCTGTGCAAGACACTACTTCAATGTGTATCTCTCCTTTCATTTGGAATAATCTTGGTTCCTATCCATCACATCTGAAATGCTGAACTAGCTAATTCAGACAAGTCAATCTCACTTCAATATTTACTAGCTAATCGCTGATGCTCTTTTCACTTGTAATTTTCTGCACACAGGCAACAACTTTCTGCATGGAAACCTCTCCCAAGATTTTCAACTTACTCTACAATTATCGAACTTGAATTTGCAGCTCACATTTCTGTTCCTGGCTTCGGCTCAAAATAAGAACAAACCCGTCTTCACTATTTGATGAGGTCATTAAATGTTGAAAAGAGTGCAAGAGATGTGGGCATAAATGTCGAGGGAAAGGTACGTAAGAACAGCAAACATGAATTTCTGCTACAAACACACCAAGAAAGCTACAAAGATGAACAGGCAGAATATTCTGAAAAGAAAAGAATTTCCACTTGGAGGGCATTTGATCAGAGCAGAGACAATTTGGTCATAAAGTAAGTTTGATCGTTAAATTCAACACAAACACAGAAAATACTTAGACAAAGAGTCATCCAGACTCAAAATGTTAGCTCCCTTCTCTCTCCACAGATGCTGTCAGGCCTGTTGAGATTGTCCAGTATTTTCTGCTTTTGTTTCAGATTCCAACATCCGCAGTAATTTGCTTTTATATTAATAATTCAAGTTCAACTTGAAAGATTTAATCTGCGTTTCTTCAGACCATTTGGTGGACACCAGGGACATCATTCTCCGACCCCCGCCAGGTCGGAGAATCGCCGGGGGCTGGCGTGAATCCCGCCCCCGCCGGTTGCCGAAGTCTCCGGCACCGGATATTCGGCGGGGGCGGGAATCGCGCCGCGCCGGTTGGCGGGCCCCCCCGTTGGATTCTCCGGCCCGGATGGGCCGAAGTCCCACCGATAAATTGCCTGTCACGCCGGCGTGGATTAAACCACTTTTTGAACGGCGGGACAAGGCGGCGTGGGCGGGCTCCGGGGTCCTGGGGGGGGGGCATGGGGCGATCTGGCCCCGGGGGGTGCCCCCACGGTGGCCTGGCCCGCGATCGGGGCCCACCGATTCGCGGGCGGGCCTGTGCCGTGGGGGCACTCTTTCCCTTCCGCCTCCGCCACGGTCTCCACCATGGCGGAGGTGGAAGAGACTCCCTCCACTGCGCATGCGCGGGAATGCCGTCAGCGGCCGCTGACGCACCCGCGCATGCGCCGCCCCGAGATGTCATTTCCGCGCCAGCTGGCGGGGCAACAAAGGCCGTTTCCGCCAGCTGGCGGGGCGGAAATTCCTCCGGCGTCGGCCTAGCCCCTCAATGTTGGGGCTCGGCCCCCAAAGATGCGGAGCATTCCGCACCTTTAAGGCGGTGCGATGCCCGTCTGATTGGCGCCGTTTTGGGCGCCAGTCGGCGGACATCGCGCCTTTTCGGGAGAATTTTGCCCATGAATTCTAACAAGCACCGATGAATCACAAGACGGAACATTGAAGGGAGAAATGGTGCTTGATTTTTCAGTACCATCTTGTTGTACAATCTTAAAACAGAACCTCAATACCCACTACCTGCTATCCAGTTGCTGTTATTGCCATTGCATTGGAGGTGGTACAGTGAAGGATTACTGGATTAGTTCATGGGATAAGAGGGTTGTCCTGTCGTTGAGTAAATGGGACTTCTATTCTCTGGAGTTTAGAAGAATGAGAGGTGATTTCATTGAAACATGCTGGATTCTGAAACTGCTCGACAGGGTAGATGATGAGAGATTGCTTCCGCAGTGTCAGAATAAAGAGTTGATCGTTTAGGGACTGCGATGAGGAGAAATGATTTCAGTCAGAGGGTTGTAAACTCTTTGGAATTCTCTACTCCAGAGGGATATGCGCCATTGTTGAATACATTGAAGGTTGGGATAGACAGACTTTTGGCCTTTCAGGGAATTAAGGGATATGGGGAAATGGGCAGGAAAATGGAGTTAAAGCCGAAGATCAGTATTCAACATGTTGAATAGCAGAGCAGGCCTGATAGGCCGCACCAGATACTCCAGCTCCAAGATGTGTTCTTGTGATTAGCCAAACATCAAGACCGGACTCTACGGGATGAGGAATACATTTATTCCAAAGATGAAACATTAAGCATTCTGAATCCCACCAAATACTATAGCTCAAAATGACAGGAGTCACACACAAAATGATCTCATACACATATGAATTTCGGGTGTGACTAAAAGCCAGGGACAGAAATCTGATTTAATGACATTGATAAGACAGGTCGAGTGCCATCCAAAAAAAAAATAATTGCATCGAGTAATAACAAACACCAGTCTTCACAAACCTTTCCACTTCTGGCCGTAAGCTTTTTTCCCTCTCTAACATTGCGATGATTAATTTTCCCCACTCCTTCTCCATGTCATTTGGATGATAGCCTTGAGGAAGTTTAATGCGACCAAATTCTATCCACACCTAGAAAACAGTATTTGTCAAGGATGAAAACATCTTTTATTTTCTCAACAGGTTTGTAAAACAGGTCAAATCTGCGGACGTAACACAGACACTATGAGGCACTTTGGAGGGAGGGAGGGACTTGCCAGGCTGGTCACTGACAAAAAGCAAAGAACTGAGGGGAAATTGTTCAAAGTGAGGTACCAACTGTGGAAAATATTGAAGATGATAGCATGGGGGAAAAAAGAATAGCATCTGCAAGTCTCATTCGTAAGCAAATATGGAGAAAGTCCAGTGAACAGTGAGGAAATCTGTGTCAGGTTTATAAAGGTATCACCTCAAAAATAGAGATGGAAATAACAGATGGAAAGAGCGGGGAGGTGACAAGAAAGTAAGGGGCGGGGTGTGAGGAGAACTGTCAATATAAAATGATAATTCCATTTGCTTCTTTTCAGAATGGAGTCTAAAACTAGAGGGCATAGGTTTAAGGTGAGAGGGGAGAGATTCAGAAGGGCCCAGAGGGGCAATTTCTTCACTCAGAGGATGTGTGAGTGTCTGGAATGTGCTGCCAGAGGTAGTAGTAGAGGCGGGTACAATTGTGTCTTTTAAAAAGCATTTAGATAGTTACATGGGTAAGATGGGTATAGAGGGTTATGGGCCAAGTGCGGGCAACTGGGACTAGCTTAATGGTAAAAACTGGGCGGCATGGACTGGTTGGGCCGAAGGGCCTGTTTCCATGCTGTAAACTTCTATGATTCTATGAAATCTATGTGTGCCACCAAGAGTTAACAGGTGGCATATATTATCTAAAAACAGAAATCAAAGGATAGATTCCCTATTCAACAGGCAGTACAAAGGGATAAAGACTCTTTCAGAAACCATCAAGGGATATGAAACTACCATACTGAAAGGGGACCTGAACAATTGTGCAAGTTGGATAGACTGAATGTCTTTTCACAGTTTGCTTTCTTTGGCTCTCCTATCTGTGAAGACATTGTTTTCAAATTTCTGTCTTAAATATGTTACCATGGTGATAAAATGTGTTTGGAGCAGCAACACTCAAAGGCAAATGATGACAAACAATGACAATCAACTGCAGATGTTTTCCTGGGTCAATACCATGGAACTCCTGCCCTCCACCGCACAGACTGCAGCGCTTCAAGGCAGTGGCTCACCACCATCTTCTCAAGGGCAATACAAGTTGGCCTTTCCAATGATGTCCATATTCCAAGAATGAATTTTAAAAGTTTCCCCTTCACAGATCTGCACTCATTCGGCAGATCAAAGTACAGCGCAGCAAACAAACTGCTGGATTTCCAGCCCATTGAATCATTTCCCTCTGCTCCAAATCACAACCTTCTCACTGAAAGGAGAGACAGTAAACCAGGACCCAGTCTCCAATTATGCCAAGTGGTCAATGATAGGCAGTATTAGCTTGGGAGGGGAGGCGTTTAACAGCCAATGCCCTTGGCTATGAGTGATACGTGACCAGAGGAGACCAGTCGAGGGGACAAGTCAGACTCAATGTGCCATTTTTTAAAGAATGTGGAATCATGCAGGCCAAGGTCAGTAATGAAATGCTCCAAATATCTCCCATTATTAAGCTCATTAAATTCAGGAGCAATTCTTGCCCCAGTTGTGGACATATTTACCTAACAATAGTGCCGGCGACTTCCGGTTGCGGCTATGCGGAGCTAAGTCGCACATTCGGCAGCTCCTGTCAGAAGCTGATTTTTGGGCTCTTTTTAGGGGCCCCAGCGGCATTTGTTCGACGGTTCCCAGTGTGGAAAGGCGACAGTACGATTCCCCCGGCACTGTATAGATTGGACCAGGAGTGGAGCGGTGAAAAAGGTGATTTTGGTGCAGCGAAAAGTGCGAGGGAGGAGAAGCAAGATGGCGGCAGGTGGAGACCAGGCAGCATGGGCGCAATGATTGCAAGAGCAGGAGTTCTTCAAGCGTTGTTTTGCGGACCTGAAGGCAGAGCTGCTGGAGCCAATGAAGGCATCGATCGATAAGCTGGTCGAGACCCAGAAGGCCCAAGGGGCGGCGATCCGGGAGGTGCGGCAAAAGGCCTCGGAGAACGAGGATGAGATCTTGGGCCTGGCGGTGAAGGTGGAGGCGCACGAGGCGCTGCACAAGAAGTGGCAAGAAAAGTTTGAAGACATGGAGAATCGGTCGAGGAGGAAGAACCTTCGGATTCTGGGTCTCCCGGAGGGAGTGGAGGGGCCGGATGCTGGAGCATACGTGGTTACGATGCTGAACACGCTGATGGGCGTGGGAGCTTTCCCAAGGCCCCTGGACTGGATGTGGCTCACCGAGTCCTGGCGAGGAGGCCCAAGGCCAACGAGCCGCCGCGGGCGGTAATGGTGCGGTTCCACCGCTTTGTGGACAGGGAGTGTGTCCTGAGATGGGCGAAAAAGGAGCGGAGCAGCAGGTGGGAGAACACAGAGATCCGTATATATCAGGACTGGAGCGCGGAGGTGGCCAAGAAGAGGGCCGGTCTGAGCCCCCGACGGGGAGGGGGGGGATGCGCCGATTTTTGGATCGGCTGAGGTTCCCGAGGGTGGAGGAGGAGCAGGTGGTTAGGCTAGGGGCACCGATTGGGCGGGAGGAGCTGGTTAAGGGGTTGGGGAGGATGCAGGCGGGGAAGGCCCCGGAGCCAGATGTGTTCCCGGTTGAATTCTATCAGAAGTACATGGACCTGTTGGGCCCACTACTAGTGAGGACTTTCAATGAGGCCAATAAGGTGGAGTGGGAGTACCTTTAGGAAGTGCCGAGGGGGTTCGGGGAAGGGTTCGTTAGTTGCGTTAGGCTACTTTATGAAGCCCCGGTGGCGAGTGTGGCCACAAACCGGCGGAGGTCGGAATACTTTCGGCTGTACCGGGGGACAAGGCAGGGGTGTCCACCCTTGTTGTTCACATTGGCAATTGAGCCTTTGGCCATGGCACTGAGGGAGTCCAGGAACTGGAGGGGATTGGTTCGGGGGGGGGGGGGAAGGGGAACACCGGGTGTCGCTGTATGCCGATGACCTGTTACTGTATGTGGCAGACCCAGTGGGGGGGGGGGTCGGAGGTTATCCAGATCCTCAGGGAGTTCGGGGACTGTTACGGATATAAGCTTAACATAGGGAAGAGTGAGTTCTTTGTGATGCACCCAGGGAACCAGGGAAGGGAGACAGACGAGCTTCCGCTGAAGAGGGCGGAAAGGAGCTTTCGGTACCTGGGGATCCAGGTGGCTAGGAGTTGGGGGGCCCTGCACAAGCTCAATTTGATGCGGCTGGTGGAGCAGATGGAGGAGGAGTTTAAAAGGTGGGATATGTTGCCACTGCGGGTAGGGTGCGGTCAGTGAAAATGACGGTCCTTCCGAGGTTCCTCTTTGTGTTCCAGTGCCTTCCCATCCTGATCCCTAAGGCCATTTTTAAACGGGTCAGCAGGAGCATCATGGGATTCGTGTGGGCGAATAAGACCCCGAGGGTAAAAAGGGTGTTTCTGGAGCCTAGCAGGGACAGAGGATGGCTAGCATTGCCCAATCTTTGTGGGTACTACTGGGCTGCCAATGTGGCGATGATCCGTAAGTGGGTAATGGAGGGGGAGGGGGCAGCGTGGAAGAGGTTGGAGATGGTGTCCTGTGTGGGCACGAGTCTGAGAACGCTGGTGACAGCACCGCTGCCGCTCCCACCGACAAGGTACACCACGAGTCCGGTGGTGGCGGCGACTCTGAAAATTTGGGGGCAATGGAGGCACCACAGGGGTGAGGTAGAGGCCTCGGTTTGGTCCCCGATCGGAGAGAACCATCGGTTCGTCCCGGGGAGAATGGATGGGGGGTTTCTGAGCTGGCATCTGGCAGGAATTAAAAGAATGGAGGACCTGTTTATAGATGGGACGTTTGCGAGCTTTGGGGCGCTGGAGGAGAAATTTGGGCTGCCCCCCCCGGAAACGCCTTCAGGTACATGCAGGTGAGGGCGCTCGTGAGAGGGCAGGTGAGGGAATTTCCGCTGCTTCCAGCACGTAAGATTAGAGATAGGGTGCTCACGGGGGTGTGGGTTGGAGAAGGCAAGGTCTCGGGATCTATCAGGAGATGCAGGAAGAGGAGGAGACCTCGGTGGAGGAGCTAAAGGGTAAATGGGAGAAGGAGCTTGGGGAGGAGATAGTCGAGGGTCTGTGGGCTGATGTCCTGGGTAGGGTTAATTCTTCCTCCTCTTGCGCCAGGCTTAGCCTGGTACAATTTAAGGTTCTTCACAGAGCACATATGACAGGGGCGAGGTTGAGTAGGTTTTGTGGGGTAGAGGACAGGTGTGTGAGGTGCTCGGGGAGCCCAGCAAACCACGGCCATATGTTATGGGCGTGTCCGGCGCTGGATGGGTTTTGGAGGGGCTTTGCGAGGACTGTGTCTAAGGTGGTGAACACCCAGGTCAAGCCGAGCTGGGGGTTAGCATTATTTGGGGTATCGGACGATCCGGGAGTGCAGGAGGCGAAAGAGGCCGGTATTCTGGCCTTTGCTTCCCTGGTAGCCCAGCGGAGGATTCTGCTACAGTGGAAGGATGCGAAGCCCCCAAGCGTAGAAGCCTGGATCCGCGACATGGCAGGGTTCATCAAGTTGGAGAGGGTAAAGTGTGCCTTACGAGGGTCTGTGCAAGGGTTCTTCAGGTGGTGGCAACCATTCCTAGACATTCTAGCGTAACGTTAGGAGGTGGTCAGCAGTAGCAGCAACCCGGGGGGGGGGGGGGGGGGTTTGGGTATGTGTTTATTATTGTTTCATGGGGGGGTTTGTACATTGGGGGAATTCGCGATATAAGTGTACGATGTTGATCTGTGTGTTTTATGCTTTTCGTTTTTTTCTGAAAGGGGCGGTTTTGTTGAAAATTTGCTAAAATTGAATAAAAATATATATATTTAAAAACAATAGTGCCGGCCATAACATATTTCAATTGGATTTACAACACATAAACAGATCAACTAGTCCATGATGACATTTATGCTCCACAGAAGTCTCTTCACATCCTAACTCATCAAATGCTATCAGTAAAACCACCTATTTCCACTCCCTCAAGTTAATTGAGCTTCTCTTGAATGCATCTATGATATTCACCTCAAATAACTGCACGTGGTAGTGAGTTTCACTTTCTAACCACACTGGGTTAAGGAACTTTGCTCGAATTCCCATTGCATTAGTTGGTGACCGTGTTTTAGCGCTTAGTTTTGTTCCCCACCTCAAGTGCAAGTATTTTCCCTCCATCTGTTTGCTACTGGGATTCTCCGTCTGGGATTCTCCGACTGGATTCTCTAACCTCGCTCACGGCTGGGATTCTCTAACCTCGCTCACGGCTGGGATTCTCCAGCTGGGATTCTCCAACCTCGCTCGCGGCTGGGATTCTCCAACCTCGCTCGCAGCTGGGATTCTCCAACCTCGCTCACGGCTGGGATTCTCCAGCTGGGATTCACTAACCTCGCTCGCAGCTGGGATTCTCCAACCTCGCTCACGGCTGGGATTCTCCAACCTCGCTCACGGCTGGGATTCTCCAGCTGGGATTCTCCAACCTCGCTCACGGCTGGGATTCTCCAGCTGGGATTCTCTAACCTCGCTCACGGCTGGGATTCTCTAACCTCGCTCACGGCTGGGATTCTCCAACCTCGCTCACGGCTGGGATTCTCCAGCTGAGATTCTCCAACCTTGCTCACGGCTGGGATTCTCTAACCTTGCTCGCGGCTGGGATTCTCTAACCTCGCTCGCAGCTGGGATTCTCCAACCTCACTCACGGCTGGGATTCTCCAACCTCGCTCATGGCTGGGATTCTCCAGCTGGGATTCTCTAACCTCGCTCACGGCTGGGATTCTCTAACCTCGCTCACGGCTGGGATTCTCTAACCTCGCTCGCAGCTGGGATTCTCCAACCTCACTCAAGGCTGGGATTCTCTAACCTCGCTCACGGCTGGGATTCTCTAACCTCGCTCGCAGCTGGGATTCTCCAACCTCGCTCGCAGCTGGGATTCTCCAACCTCACTCACGGATGGGATTCTTCAACCTCGCTCATGGCTGGGATTCTCCAGCTGGGATTCTCCAACCTCGCTCACGGCTGGGATTCTCTAACTTTGCTCGCGGCTGGGATTCTCCAGCTGGGATTCTCCAACCTCGCTCGCGGCTGGAATTCTCCAACCTCGCTCATGGCTGGGATTCTCCAACCTCGTTCATGGCTGGGATTCTCTAACCTCGCTCGCAGCTGGGATTCTCCAACCTCGCTCACGGCTGGGATTCTCCAGCTGGGATTCTCTAACCTCGCTTACAGCTGGGATTCTCTAACCTTGCTCGCGGCTGGGATTCTCTAATCTTGCTCGCGGCTGGGATTCTCTAACCTTGCTCGCGGCTGGGATTCTCTAACCTTGCTCGCGGCTTGAATTCTCCAGCTGGGATTCTCTAATCTTGCTTGCGGCTTGGATTCTCCAGCTGGGATTCTCTAACCTCGCTCACGGCTGGGATTCTCTAACCTTGCTCGCGGCTGGGATTCTCTAACCTCGCTCACGGCTGGGATTCTCTAACCTTGCTCGCGGTTGGGATTCTCCAGTTGGGATTCTCTAACCTCGCTCGCGGCTGGGATTCTCTAATCTTGCTTGCGGTTGCGATTCTCTAACCTTGCTCGCGGCTTGGATTCTCCAGCTGGGATTCTCTAACCTTGCTCGCGGCTGGGATTCTCTAATCTTGCTCGCGGCTTGGATTCTCCAGCTGGGATTCTCTAACCTCGCTCGCGGCTGGGATTCTCTAACCTTGCTCGCGGTTGGGATTCTCCAGCTGGGATTCTCCAGCTAGGATTCTCTAACCTCGCTCGCAGCTGGGATTCTCCAACCTCGCTCACGGCTGGGATTCTCCAGCTGGGATTCTCCAGCTGGGATTCTCTAACCTCGCTTACAGCTGGGATTCTCTAACCTTGCTCGCGGCTGGGATTCTCTAATCTTGCTCACGGCTGGGATTCTCTAACCTTGCTCGCGGCTGGGATTCTCTAACCTTGCTCGCGGCTGGGATTCTCTAATCTTGCTCACGGCTGGGATTCTCTAACCTCGCTTACAGCTGGGATTCTCTAACCTTGCTCGCGGCTGGGATTCTCTAATCTTGCTTGCGGCTGGGATTCTCTAACCTCGCTTACAGCTGGGATTCTCTAACCTCGCTCGCGGCTGGGATTCTCTAATCTTGCTTGCGGCTGGGATTCTCTAACCTTGCTCGCGGCTTGGATTCTCCAGGTGGGATTCTCTAACCTCGCTCACGGCTGGGATTCTCTAATCTTGCTTGCGGCTGGGATTCTCTAACCTTGCTCGCGGCTTGGATTCTCCAGCTGGGATTCTCTAACCTCGCTCACGGCTGGGATTCTCTAACCTTGCTCGCGGCTGGGATTCTCTAACCTTGCTCGCGGCTGGGATTCTCTAATCTTGCTCACGGCTGGGATTCTCTAACCTCGCTTACAGCTGGGATTCTCTAACCTTGCTCGCGGCTGGGATTCTCTAACCTTCTCGCGGCTGGGATTCTCCAGCTGGGATTCTCTAATCTCGCTCGTGGCTGGGATCCGGGGAGGCAACGGACAAGCTCAGAAATCCCGGCCAGTGTGTCCTATCAGAGATCAAAGAGGTTTCAATTTAAACTCTTTATTTTTCCCCAAAGGGAGTTGCAGATTTTCATTCCACTTTCTATATCGCAGTGCTAGCGACAGGTAATCCAAATTACCTGTGATAGGTTAAATCAACTCAGACACACTTACCTCCAACAGTTTATACAGCTGCTTTATTTTAGCTTTGTCCTTCTCTTTTGGTGGGATCTCTGTGTCTTTGAACTGTACGTACTGGTTATAAAGTGCCTGAAGAGGGAACAATTGACAATTTAGAAGCTGTCCAACCATTCCCCAGTCCAAGTTTCAAGAATAATTTTCAAAAGTGCTCCGAGGTCAAGTCAAATAATTCCAGGTTTCCAGCAATCTCAGCACTTTTCTTTTTCTTTTGAGGAGACAAGAGTCCTTTCATCCTGAAACACGTTACCTTAAGTTCTGCAGGATTGTTCGAATAACTCCGATCGGACATAACTGTCACGTGATGCTTTATCCATTGGATGAGGTAGTTCACCATATTCTGGTATTCTATCCACTTGACATCAACATCCTAGCGGAATTGCAAACAAGTTTAAACAAGGTCATTCCAATTCTGGAACCAGTTACGTCATCTTTAAAACCAATCATCTATATGGGCTTTCAGGATGAAATGGATCGATATCCAATGAGTAATAATAACATTTCAGTGCCTTACATTTGCGTTGATGCCTTCACCGCCTTCTGGGACTTTGGGAAAGACATCATACAGTGATGACACATATGTAATCACAGACTTCTCATCAGGGGATGGAACATTAATATCTAAGGAAAGAGTAAGTGTTGTTTCACTTGGGCGTCAACGTACGGTGAAATATTCAGAGCACTGGTCACATTGCATCTGGTCATATCACAGATTACATCAAGAAACGGATAGTGCAACTTAATCAAATTTTCCAGATAATAAGGAACATTGTTTATTTCTCTCCAAATCTCAAAGTGACTGGGAAACGTGTTTACTAGACCGCCAACAAGTTTACCTTCTGGGTCCAACAGCCGAGTGACACCAAGTTTTTCAGCTACACCAAAGGCTTTTTCCAAATTGCCCACGTTACTCTGAACGGCTACTTGACTCATATCTACCAGGTCCGGCCTGTAATTCAAAACACGAGTTTTAAGGAAATGGCTATTCTCGTACTTAACTATACAGAACAACAACGTGGATAAACCCTATTTACAGCACTGTCATCAGTTCTGAGTGCCGCACCTCAGGAAGATTATATGCATTAGAGGGGGTGCAGCACAGAGTCACCAGAATGATGACATTATGAATTAAATTAGGAAGCCAGGTTGTATAACTTAGGTTTGGCTTTCATGGAGTATAGAAAAAAATAAGGCGTGGTCAAATTGAGGCGTTTCAGATGAGTAAAGGATTGAATAGGATTGGTTGGAGGGAAACCATTTTCCCCTGTTGGGAGATTCTAGAACAAGGGAGCATGACCTTAAAATTAGAGCCACGCCACAGAGAGGCAATGGGAGGAAAGGATTGTGGAAATCTGCAACTCGCTCCCCTCAACAAGCTACTGAGGCTGCTGGGGCAGGGGCCATGTTTGTCAATTGAACATTTCAAAGCTAAGACAAGTAGACTTTTTGTTGGGCAAGTGTAATGATCCTTGGTTTGACCTTGGATCATTGGGAAGACCCGGTTAGGGCCTAATAACCGTTCGTTTCAAGTAGACAAAGTTTGAGATTCTAAGTGAATAAAGCCATGAGATTCCACTGATTTTTTAAACAAAAATCAACGTTACTATACATGGTTAGAAAGATAAAAGCAATTTACAAGACCTATCTTACACTCTAAAACCTACAACTTCTGCAACTCATCCGCTTCATTCTGGATCACAACGTCTTCACCTTTGACAACAAGTTCTTCATCCAGACACACGGAACAGCCATGGGGTCCAGATTCGCACCTCAATATGCCAACATCTTCATGCACAAGTTTGAACACAACCTCCTCACCGCACGGGACCTTCAACCGACTTAATACACCAATACATCAATGACATTTTTTTCCTTTGGACCCACGGCGAAGAATCACTGAAACGACTACACGATGACATCAATAAGTTCCATCCCACCATCAGACTCACCATGGACTACTCTCCAAAATCTGTTGCATTCTTAGACACACTCATCTCCATCAAGGGCGGTCATCTCAGCACTTCCCTTGACTCCAAGCCCACGGATAACCTCACGATGCTCCACTTCTCCAGCTTCCACCCGAAACACATTAAAGAAGCCATCCCCTATGGACAAGCCCTCCATATACACAGGATCTGCTCAGGCGAGGAGGAGCGTAACAGACATATACAGACGCTGAAAGATGCCCTCGTACGAACGGGATATGGTGCTCGACTCATCGATCGACAGTTCCAACGTGCCACAGCAAAAAAACGCACTCACCTCCTCAGAAGACAAACACGGGACACAACCGACAGAGTACCCTCCGTCGTCCAGTACTTTCCCGGAGTGGTGAAACTACGACATCTTCTTTGCAGCCTTCAACACGCATCAATGAAGACAAACATCTTGCCAAGGTCATCCCCACAGCCCCACTACTTGCCTTCAAACAATCGCGCAACCTCAAACAAACCACTGTTTGCAGCAAACTACCCAGCCTTCAGGACAGCCACCACGACACCACACAACCCTGCCATGGCAATCTCCGCAAGACGTGCCAGGTCATCGACATGGGTACCACCATTACACGTGAGAATACCGCCCACCAGGTACGCGGAACATACTCATGCAACTCGGCCAATGTTGTCTACCTCTTACGCTGCAGGAAAGAATGCCTCGAAGCGTGATATATTGGCGAGACCATGCAGACGCTGCGACAACGAATGAACGGACACCGCGCGACAATCACCAGGCAGGAATGTTCCCTTCCAGTCGGGGAACACTTCTGCAGTCAAGGGCATTCAGCCTCTGATCTCCGGGTCAGCTTTCTCCAAGGCGGCCTTCAGGACGCGCGACAACGCAGAATCGCAGAAACTTACAGCCAAGTTCCACACACATGAGTACGGCCTCAACCGGAACCTTGGATTCATGTCGCATTACATTCACCCCCCACTATCTGGCCTGGGCTTGCGAAGTCCTACCAACTGTCCCGGCTTGAGACAATTCACACCTCTTTAACCTGGGGTTACCTCTCTCTCTGGCTCTGTAAATACTTAATTACCTGCAAATGCTCGCAGTCAAAGCATTGTCTTGCAACTTTGACTTTATCTATATATATGTTTCTGGAACATACCTCTTCATTCACCTGAGAAAGGAGCTGTGCTCCGAAAGCTAGTGATTTGAAACAAACCTGTTGGACTTTAACCTGGTCTTGTAAGACTTCTTACTGTGCTCACCCCAGTCCAACGCCGGCATCTCCACATCATTATACTCTAAAATTCAGGGTAAGTGTGAGGCACATGCGAATTAACAGGTGAACTGTCGTGGGAGTCACCACACTACACAATTGATGACAGGTGTGACCAAAACAGATTGCATGGATTTCTCAACAGCCCACCCAGACATTTGTCACGTTGTGAGGAAACTAATCTCACTGAAATTCAGCTTTCTCAGGAGGATTTCCAATCTCCACACTTGGAAGATCCTGCCTTGGAATTCTCGCCAAACGTTTCTCTGACTCGAACGGCTTCAACTATGACTCACCTTGCAGGGTTTCAGTCTCGCTGTTGGAAATTATTCTCCAGTGGATCTCTGCAAACACTCAAGTTTTACATTCCAAGCACGATTGCAGTTCTCTGGCAAAACACCACTGCTCCCAACAATTTGCAGCACTGAGGCACCAACCTTGGGCCGCCGTTTTGGATCTTCAGGGTTTCTACCATATCCAGGTCGTTTAATTTCTGCGCCCTGCAGCCCTTTCTTAAAATGAGAGCCTATGTCTCTGCTTCTTTCTTTTAATTTGACTTAACCGCACCTATTTCTTCTGTTCCCTCTCTTTTATCCCTTACCTGGGGCTTCCTTTTGGGATCTATCCTTGTCCCCTTCCCGTGTCCTGCTCCATGGAACACTTACTTGTAAATAGCACTGCATTTCAGAAAACCTGACCTGCCTTTTTTGCACCATTTTCTTCCTTATTCTGTGAAGTCACACAAGGCCTCTCTTCAGTCCGATGAGCTTTAACTGAACTCCACACGTGTGGTCAGTACCCGGCCGATGCATGAGAGGGAGGCCGGAAATTGGGTGTGAACCTCTGAACTTCAAACTACAGCAAGTGCTGGAATTCCTCACACCTTTTACCCCACTGGAACAAAGAAAACTTCACGTCAGTGAAGGGTTCTTTACGATGGTTTCACACTTTCTTTATAAAGACATACCATCAAAAACTCCAAACTCAGGTAAGTATTGGAATTCCTCACACAAGGGTGTTAAAGTTTATGGAATCAAAGGAGTCGATGGAATTGAGATACAGATCGGTCATGAAAACCTTAAGGGGCAGATTGCCAACTCTTTTTCCATGTTACTATGACTACACTCAAAATACAGCAAATTACATAAATATTAAATGTACAATTGGAAAGAAATTGGAGGAACAACGAAGATGCAAGACAGGCAGGATGAGGTCAGCTGCCATGACAAAGCTGAAAGCTTCAATTAAAACTACTGGTGTATTGTTTTAACGGAAGGCAAATGGAAGTCAGTTTGCACTCAGTAAAGTCACAGCTTCAGCTGCTTCATCAATGACCTCCCTTCCATCATAAAGTCAGCAGTGGGGATGTTTGCGATTGACTGCACAATGTTCAGCACCATTCGCAACTCGTAAGATAATGCAGCAGTCCACGTGCAAATGCAGCATCTCCTACAAGAGAGGATGTAACCACTGACCATTGACATTAATTAGCATTATCATCGCTGATTCCCCCACAAGCAACACACACACACACATATACACATATATCCGGAATGGCGGGAAAAATGAGCACCGTAGATGCAATTGATGAAGACTTGTGAGGCTTGGAACTCATATGAGGAGATTCCATTCATATCTCATAACAAATCAAACACTGAAAGACCTAAAAGTTGCATTATTCTCAGTTCAATAGCGCGTAAAACTTTTATGCTGCTGCAAAACTTAGCTCATCCAAAAAGCTCATCCAAAAAACACCAGGAGAAAATATCTATCGCAAACTAATGAAGATTTTAGAAGGGCATTTCTCACCCAGACTGTTGTTAATTGCAGGAAGATTCCGGTTCCATCGCCATTGTCAGGAAAAACGTGAAAGCATGCTACAATTCATAGTGATTTTAAGAAGGTTAGCAAAATACTGTGGTTTGGTGCAACACTAGACGACACCCTACGTGATAGGCTGGTATGTGGTCTCCGCTATTCAGAGGAAGCTGGTTGCTGCAAGCGATTTAACTCTCAACACTGCTGTGGAAGTTGCCACGTCTATGGAGCTAGCAACAAAAGAGGCTTCACAGATAGGGGCTGGAGCAGGGATCCATAAGATGGGCACTGTCAGAAACAAGGCTGCAAAGATAAAACCATGCCGATGTACACAGGTTGGACACTCAGCGGGGGAATGCTGGGGTAGAGAAAATAAGTGCAAGAACTGTAGCAAAAAGGGCCATTTTGCCAAATCATGTTGAGCTCGGCAAACTTCAAAGCCAAATATGTTCAAGAGGAAAAACACATTTAAGCAGACCAGTCACATCTATAAGTTAGCAGACGAAGTTCAAGACCAGTCAGAAGACAAAGCACCCAAACACCATCAGGAGCTAAAACTAGGCGCCTTGTCAGTGTGGGGCAATCAACACTGTTTCTAGGCAATCCCAAAGCATGATGGTAATCAAATTAAAACAGATGTGGAAATGGGTGCAGCTGTATCATTGATACCGAGACAATTTAGCATCAGAAATTGAAGCATCTGTCTTTAAAATCATCAAATGCAATCCAAAAGATGTAATGGTTGTCCATTAAAAGGATACATTATGATAAAAGTAGAAACAAATGGACGAACATTGGAGTTGCCTTTTCACGTTGTCCGTGGAGATTTTCCTGCTTTATTTGGTACAGCATAGTTGACAAAGATTAAACTCAACTGAGGAACAGTGAATTAACTAGTGGATTCAAGGAATGACCTACAAAAACATCTGGAGAAGTATCAGAAGGTGTTGAAGATTCACTGGGCCCAATGACTGGAGTTGAAGTGTAACTAAAGATCAAGCCAAACAGTATACCAAAATGTCTCAAAGCTAGAATCGTGCGCTATCACATCAAAAGTCAAAGAATTAGAAAGCTAGGTGGTTGTTTTTGACCAGCGTGATGAGCGAAAGGGCCTTTTTGCTGTGCTGTAGACCTTTATAATTCTGGTCCAAACAGGAGTGATTGAACCAGTTGCTACGGGTTATTGGGCAACACCTATAGTTTTTGTATTGAAACACAATGGCTCAGTTAGAATATGTGGAGATTTTAAAACAACTATTAACCTGATATTCTGCGCAGATCACTATCCACTTCCGCTGATTGAAGACTTGTTTGCTGGACTGTCTGGAGGACAGAAATTCAGTAAAATTGATCCATCACAGGTGTATTTACAGATGAATGTGGCTACAAAATTACAGCCGCTACTCACTATCGTGATGCACAAAGGTCTGTTTCTTTTGGAATAATATCTGGTCCTGCTCTTTTTCAGAGGCCCATGTATCAAATTCTGAGTGGGCTAAATGGGGGCAATGTTATTTAGCTGACACTCTCATCACCATTTGAGTGAACAAGAACACTTGATGAACTTGGGAGCTATCGTGAAACATCTACAAAACCAAACCTCAGAAAAGGTATACCTTTTTCAAGACATCAATAAATTACTTGGCTCATATCATCAATAAAGACGGCTTGCACAGGGAAGCATAAAAGATAAGAGCAATCTTAGAAGCACGCCTCCTCAAAATGTGACACAACGGAGGCCATTTTTAGGATTGATCAATTATTACAGTGAATTTGTCCTGAATTTAACAACATGATTGAAGCCTTTATACATTTTGTTATGTGCCAAACTGGTATGACATTGGTCAGAAAAATGTGAAAATGCATAAACAAGGTAAAAGATGCCTTAAAGAAGTCAGAGCTATTGGTTCACTATAATCCCAAGCTGGAGTTACACCTTCCTTGCTATGGATCACCCTTTGGGGTTGGTGCAGTTGTCTTGCACTGGATGCATTCAGAAGAACAACGGATAGATAGCATTTGCTTCACAAACTCTTACCAGCACAGAAACGAATTATGCTCAGCTAGAAAAAGAGGTTTTGAGCATCATTTTCAGGGTAAGAAGGTTTCACCAATACCTTTGCAGATATCATTTTACTCTTTTGATGGACTATTAACCCCTGGCAACCATCTTCGGACTGTATAAAGATATTCCTTCTTCAGCAGCTAATAGGCACAGGAATGTTTTTTTTTTAAAAATAAATCGGCATAAACGTACGATATCCAGTATGGCAAGTCAGAGCAACATGCAAACGCTGATGCTTTATCAAGATTGCCATTACAAATCAAGCAAGAACCTGAAGAGCATTTAGTCAGCATCCTGTATTTCTCACTCGTGGATAATGTACCTGTGACTTCATGTCAAGTTCAGAGATACACAAGAAGCGATCCAGAGATGGTGATGGGCCTGGTTCAAAAAGGAATGCTGGCAGATGTTCATCATCAAAATCCAGACCTCAAGCCCGAAATCAAACAAAGTTTTATGTTCACAGTCCAGAATGGATTTCATTGTGGGCAATCACTGATTATTCCTCTGTGGTTGCGTAATAAAGACCTTGACCAACTTCATGAGGGAAATCCTGGTGTGGTGAGGATGAAGGAACTAGAACACAGTTATTTTAGTTGGCCAAGTAGAGATGCTCAATTTGAAGAGAAAGTGGAGCAATGTCAGTCCTGTGTAAAACTAAGAAACACTCCACCACTGCAACCCTTACACCTGTGGGAAAGGCCAACACAGCCATGGCAGAGAATACACAGACTACACGGGACCAGTTGAGGGACACATATTCCTAGTGATTGTAGATGCATACTCTAAATGTGATTATGAAATCCACGACGACAGAACAAACTATTGAGAAGCTGGAAAAATAGTCGCAAGATTTGGCATACCAGCGCAGGTTGTAAGTGACAGTGGAACTCAGTTTACTTCTAAGGTGTGTGAAGACTACTTAAAGGGAAATAGTTCACAGCATAAAATGTCTGGTCCATACCAGCCTGCAACAAATGGATTGGCCAAACGTTTCGTACAATCACTGAAACATTCCATCAAGACATTGAAGGTCCGAGGTACATCGACAAGAAGAGTGAACACATTCTTAGTCTTACTGGAACATCACACACACAATGACACAGAGCTCATCAACAATGCTGCTGTTCAAAAGGAAACGGAGAACACAGTTTGATCATTTTTTAAAATAAATTTAGAGTGCCCAATTCATTTTCTCCAATTAAGGGGCAATTTAGCGTGGCCAATCCACTTACCCTGCACATCTTTTGGGTTGTGGAGGCGAAACCCACGCAGACACGGAAGAATGTGCAAACTCCACACGGACAGTGACCCAGAGCCGGGATCGAACCTGGGACCTCAGCACCGTGAGGCAGCAGTGCTAACCACTGTGCAACCGTGCTGCCCACAGTTTGATCTTTAGATACCAGCTGATACTTCAGAGATTGGTATCCTATCAAAAACAGGTCCAATAGCATACACCGTACAGACAGGTGGTGAGAGACTTGTGCATGTCTTACTGACCAACTACTAGCTCACAAAAGTGCTAGAACCTCTCGAGAAGTATTTCCATTGGAAAATCTAAACAGTGATACCTCTGAACAGAGACCAAACACAAAGACAAGTGCAAATTCTGTTTCTGAGGGATTCCCAATACCTATAGAGACAGGCACTGGAGTAACTTCCCAGGAAGTACCACCGACTGAAGGAAAAGAGGACACTTCCAAGATCTCAAGTAGCCAGGTTCTAGAACGTTGAATACAACCCAAAAGGTCCAACTGAGAAAATACTACCTTATTGAGTTGTATATATGTATCAAGATAATGCAGAATTAGGTTGTAAAAAGTTAAGCACTTGTCATTGTACTAAAGGGGTGTTTTGTATCAGAGAATACGTCCCTGCATGTTGAAGTGTCACGTGATTTGTACTGTCGTCAGCAGAGTGCGCAGGCCTCAGTTTACCATCTTAGATTGTATGAGCGACATCCCTAATAAAGCTGCTCAACGTGTTTGTGAGAATCCATAGTGTGGGCACCTCCATACCTTTTCTGTTAGCAGCAACCTCAGAGACATAACAATTGTGTGTTCAAAGCCTAAGAGTGGGATTTGAAGTCTGAGCATTCTGATTGGATAGACTGTTACTGAGCCGACACCAACTCTTAACACTGTTTATGTCATCAGCATTGATTTTAACAAGAAAAATAAACGCGAATGTTGTGGACAAACCAAGACAATGATTTTGGAAAGCAGAGATCAGACAAGGTTTGCTGTACAACAGATAAGTTCTCAATATTTGCTCAGAATTTATTGTTGCGTGGAGCAAAAGGATTACCAAATCAAATTCTTCTCCCTAGTTCATATAAAGGAGCATTGCTAATGTAATCCAGATGTACCTTGTGTTATACTTCAGTTAACACATTCCTTATCTTCCTTTCATCACTTCAGTCTCTTTGAAACATATGCTGTCTAGAATTCTCTCAAAATCTTTCATCAAGTTGTACAATTTGACAAGTGAGAGAAGAAATCACTTTAAACAGACATGACTCTAAGGTCAACACCAAAAAGAGAGAGAGGTTGTGCCAGTGAGAGAGAGAGCACACAAGAGGGTGTGCCAGTGAGAGAGAGAGCACACGAGACAGTGCAACAGTGGGAGAGAGAGCACACGAGACGGTGCGACGGTGGGAGAGAGAGAACAGGAGAGGTTGTGCCAGTGAGAGAGAGAGCACACGAGACGGTGCGACAGTGGGAGAGAGAGCACACAAGAGGGTGCAACAGTGGGAGAGAGAGCACATGAGACGGTGCGACAGTGGGAGAGAGAACACAGGAGAGGTTGTGCCAGTGAGAGAGAGAGTGCACACGAGACGGTGCGACAGTGGGAGAGAGAGCACACGAGATGGTGCGACAGTGAGAGAGAGAGCACAGGAGAGGTTGTGCCAGTGATAGAGAGAGAGCACACAAGAGGGTGCGACAGTGGGAGAGAGAGCACACGAGACGGTGCGACAGTGGGAGAGAGAGCACACGAGACGGTGCGACAGTGGGATAGAGAGCACACGAGATGGTGCGACAGTGGGAGAGAGAGCATACGAGAGGGTGCGACGGGAAAGAGAGAGCACAGGAGACGGTGCGACAGTGGGAGAGAGAGCACACGAGACGGTGCGACAGTGGGAGAGAGAGCACACGAGAGGGTGCGACAGGGGAAAGAGAGAGCACAGGAGACGGTGCGACAGTGGGAGAGAGAGCACACGAGAGGGTGAGACAGGGGAAAGAGAGAGCACAGGAGACGGTGCGATAGTGGGAGAGAGAGCACACGAGACGGTGCGACAGTGGGAGAGAGCACAGGAGACGGTGCGACAGTGAGAGAGAGAGCACAGGAGACGGTGCGACAGTGGGAGAGACGTGAAATGGTGTGACCTTGGGAGAGACAGCATGAGAGGGCGTGACAGTGGGAGAGACAGCATGAGAGGGCGTGACAGTGGGAGAGTCGTGACAGTGGGAGAGACAGCGTGAGAGTCGTGACAGTGGGAGAGTCAGCGTTAGGGGGCGTGACAGTGGGAGAGACAGCGTTAGAGAGTGTGACAGTGGAAGAGACAGTGTGAGAGGGTGTGACAGTAGGAGAGACAGCATTAGAGGGTGCGACAGTGGGAGAGCAAAACCAAGGGGGTGTGACAGTAGGAGAGACAATGTAAGAGTGCAGCAGTGCGACAGAGAATGAGCAAGCATGCTAGAGAGGACAATAGTAAGGGGGAAGAGAGCGAACATGCTAGAGGGTGACAGGGGAGGGTTGGAGGGGAGGGAGAGAGAACGTGGTGTCGTCCGGGAACGTGGTGTCGTCCTCCCAGGCAGCTTCGTCACCCCTAGGCGGCGCTGTTGGGGCAAAAAGTGGGCGGGGGGGCACCTGTAGGGGGCGCCGGGGCTTGTTCGGGCCTATGCAGGGGCGGCGGGAGTACTGACCCTCCAGTCAGGTGCTGCGGGGAGGGTGGGGGTGGGGGCACTGGTGCGTGTGCGCGTGGGGCTCCGGCGGGCGCCAGGTCCCGAAGGGAGACTGTGTCTTGGCGGCCGTCAGGGAATGCTACATAGGCGTACTGGGGGATGCCGTCCCAGCAGCCTTCACTTTCTGTATCGAAGCTGCTGGGGAACAGTTCTAGCTGATTAAATTGATGCGTAATCAATTACTCGCGAGACAAGGTGAGTCATAACTAATAGGCTTTAATCTGCTAGAACTGTTCCCAGCAGCTTCGATACAGAAAGTGAAAGCTGCTGGGATGGCATCGGTTCTTATACTCCACCTCTCAGGGCGGAGCTATGTACATCAGCCAATGGTAGACTCCTGGGTCTAGCCAATGGTTATCCACCTCTCAGGTACTGCAATACCTGGTATTACCACATTAGGTAAGAGAGAGGAGAGAGAAAGACAGACAGAGAGAGTATTTGGCAGCTGTGGGAGATAGATAGAATGTGGAAGGGGAGGAGAGCGAGAGAGAGAAAGTGTGTGAGTGTGAGAGAGTGAGTGAGTGAGTGAGTGTGAGAAAATGAGAATGAATGAGAATTTAAGAAGGCATGCTTATTAGGGAGAGTGAAGATGTGATTGTGTGAGAGAGTGCGACGGTGGTAAGGAAGGAAATGGGAGAGAGGGAGATGATGATGTATCTTTGAAGTGGAATCACATTTGTATTGTAGAAAACAAGGCAGCCAATTTGCACACAGCAAGCTCCCCTGTACAATGACAAACAGAAATCTGAAGTACTGTAGTTGGTGAGGGACATACATTGGTTAGGAGACCAAGAAGATATTCCCAGCCCTTCTTTGAAATAATGCTATGGAATGTATACTTCCAACTGAAAGGACAATCATTGGCTTTCCATCTCATGAGGAGGTCTGCATCTCAAACATTGCAGCACTCTCTCAGAATTGCACTGGAGTGGCTGCCAAGGAGGCTCAATGTTAAGTACCTTACCTCGCCAACCAGCAAATAAAAAGAGTAAAAGTGGCTTATTCAATTTGCTTAGAATTACGAAAATATCAGCTTCCCAAACTGTCCCAGTGTTTTGGAAAAAAAATAGAGTCCAAAATTCCTTTCTATATCCGCAATGTTCTTTGGCTCACTGTCGCAATGGAAGCATGCCATCCTTCAAAGTCCAATCTCTATGTAACTCCAGTCCACACACCAAAGTGACTTTCAACTTCGCTCAGAATGAACGAGTCAAAGCATTACAGAGGATAACTAGATTAAAACAGAATGGACCGCTCAGCTTCGGTCTAAACTTGGGTAGAAGACCAGAATGCCAGATGTGAGCAAGAATGGCTGCCCTTGGCATTATGGCAGCAATTCAGCGAGACCAACACCAAAGAGGCCTCGTAAAACTGAAGTCAATGCCCCCCGGGAGGTAACTCCTCTCGAGCTGCAATTATATCCGGAGCAAAGGATGATGGTTATAATGGATGGAGGCGGACTTCAATCCCAGACATCACCACAGGAGTTCTGCAGGCCAATGAGCTCAGCTGAAGTAGCTTCAGTTGGTTCAGTGATGACTTTCTAACCATCAGGTCAGAAGTGGGAAATGTTGCCAATGATTGCACAATATTCAGTGCCTTTTGTGATTCCTCAGATACTGAAGCAGTCCATGCCCAAATGCAGCAAGACCAGGAAAACTTCCTAGTTTTGGCTAAGTGGCAAGCAGCATTTCTGCCACATATTTCAGGGCAGCATGGTAGCATAAGTGATCAGCACTGTGGCTTCACAGCGCCAGGGTCCCAGGTTCGATTCCCTGCTGGGTCACTGTCTGTGCGGAATCTGCACGTTCTCCCAGTGTCTGCGTGGGTTTCCTCCGGGTGCTCCGGTTTCCTCCCACAGTCCAAAGACGTGCAGGTTAGGTGGATTGGCCATAATAAATTGCCCTTAGTGACCAAAAAAGCTTAGGAGGGATTATTGGGTTACAGGGATAGGATGGAAGTGAGGGCTTAAGTGAGTTGGTGCAGACTCGATGGGCCGAATGGCCTCCTTCTGCACTGTATGTTCTATGTTTATATGTTTCAGGCAATGGGCATCTCCTAAAGAGAGTCAAACCTTTGAGAAGCAGATAGAGAGGAGATGGCGCCGGAGTGTGAAGCAATGGAGTTGAAGGTCGGGAAGTTGGTTCACATGGGAATTTCTGCTAAGTTTTTCTCAAGTTTAAATTTAGATTACGAGTCAGACTCCGACACAGAACTTCCAAATTGCAAGCTAGTTAGAGTAGCCAGTTAAGCAGGAGCTGCCTGGTAGTGGCAGTCATCTGTCAATCAGCTGAAGTCACCAGTTCTCTGTAAATGCAGACAGGTTTGCAAACTGCACAGAGTAAGGGGATGCATGGAGAGGAGATGGTGCGTGAATGTGATCTAGACCAAGTACAAAGTGGGGAATTTGAATCAAATGGGAATTTCTGTTAAGTTTTATCAAGTGTAACTCTGGATTAAGAGCCTCTGGCCGAGTGTGAAGTCGGGAATTTGGTTGCCGTGGGAATTTCTAGTGCAGAGAGATAGGAGGTGCTCTTTTTTGTCCCTTTTCTGTCTCCAGTAGCTGGTGAGTCTTTTTACTTAGACTCCAAGCTAGGGGAGAGTGACTTTCTATTACTTTTGCTTAATTAATAACTAATTGACTAATTAAATAAATAAGGTGAGAGACATAGCCGGGACGGTGGTGTGCCGCGACTGCAGCCTATGGGCATCTGTGGAATGCAATGCAATCCCTCATAACCATAACTGCATTAAGTGTCTGCAGCTTTCACAACTTCAGCTCAATGTTGCCGAGGTGGAGTCGGAGTTTCAGACACTGAGGGGCATCAGGGAGGGAGAGTTGCACGGATGTTTTGGCTGGGTTGAAGAGACTATCCTGAGAAACCACTGCAATGATGTCCTGGGACTGAGATGACTGATCTCCAACCACCACAACCCATCTTCCTTAGTGCCAGGTACGACTCCAACCAGCGGAAAGTTTTCCCCCTGATGCCCATTGACTCCAGTTTTGCTAGGGCTCCCTGATGCCATACTTGGTCAAATGCTACCTTAGTGTTAAGGACAGTCACTCTTGCCTCTGGAGTTCAGTTCTTTTGCCCATATTTGAATCAATGCTGTAATGAGGTCATGGGCCGAGTGGCCTTGGAGGAACCCAAACTGATCATCAGCGAGCAGGTTATTGCAAAGTAGGTGCCACTTGATAGCACTGTTGATAACTCCTTCCATCACCTTACAGATTATTGGGATAAGGGGATGATCATCTTAGACTGAGAGGAGGAGAAATTGCATCACTTAAAGGGTTGTAAATCTTTGGCATTCATAACTAAAGAACAGGAGCTGAGGATACTCCATGAGCCATATGATCTACTTCTGTTCCGATTTCTCGTGTTCTTGACATTCAAGAGTATTACCATCTAGGCAAATCCTCCATCATCTATATCCTTGGAAGTTTCCCGTTATTAAAACATATTGGACCAGCCATATGATTGTCAGAGGCTGGGAATTATACAGCAACTTATTCACCTTCTGACCCTATCCACCATGAACAAGGCACAAATGAGGAGTGTCATGGAATGGTCCCCAATTGACTGGATGAGTGCAGCTCCAACAACACTCAAAGTATAACACCATCCAGGACAATGCAGTTTGCTTGATCAAAACCTCTCTGACTGCCTAAATACCCGGCATACTGCGTGGTGTGTACGATCTGCAAAACTGAGCCACAGCGAAGGCTCAAGGCTTCTCCAGCTGCCCCTCCAAGACCCTCAGCCTCCATCATCCAGATGGAACAATACTGAAGGAGCACTGCACTTTTGGAAGTGGCATCTTTCAGATAAGTTGTCAGACCAAAGGCCAGTCTGCCCTCTCAGGCTGATGTGAAACATCCCACATCACCAATCGAAGAGGAGCAACAGCGGTTTCCTTGATGCCATGAGCTTGCACGCCTCCCTATTCAGCAAAACAGACCATTTGGTCATTCATTTCACTGTCATTTGTGGGAGCTTGCTGTGCACAAATTAGCTGCCATGTTTCTTACATTAAAGCTTCCCGAGTACTTCATTGGCTGTAAAGTGCATTCGGAAATCCCATGGTCATCAAAGGTAAATAAATGCTCATCTGTACACTACGCAGGAGAAAGCGACAACAGGGTACGGTGGTTTCAACCGGATGGCCGTAATGAATCTGACAAGAACGAGCACTGCAAAAGCTTGTCTTCTTGTGCAAATTACCATTTGGATGGTCCCACACAGACAGCTTAAATGAAAGCTTGAAAGTCAGATCACCCAAAAACCTAGCGTCACTTACTATTAAATGCATGGTGAAACATTTCACCAGGGGCTGCTCCGAGGGATTTTCAGGTTCCAATATTATAAACCTGGGAGGTACATTCAGGAATCTGCTTGAACAGGCAATCAAGCAATTAGATACAATGTAAATAAATATCTGAGTGTTCAGCCCAGCCAAGGATAAGGCAAGTTTGGGCATATTATGGCAAAGCAATGAACCTCTTCCAACATATCTGTACAAAGTTATATAGAATTCTAGTTGTGTTACATGATTGCATTTAAGTACTTCCTACAAACTAAGTTCAGCGGTTGCAGGAAAGAAAATCATTCCAATAAGTAAAGAAATAGAATTTGCGTTTCTATATTGCTCACAATCTGAGGAAGTCCCAAAATATTGCGTGGTCTCCTTTAGAAATGTTGTCAATGCTGTAGTTAGGAAAATAAGGCAGATTAATTGAAGTTTGTAAGATCATGCTGTGCACAATGCGGTAACCGCCCAGAAAATTTGGTTTAGTGATGTTGATTGAAGAACAAATAGGGCTCTCGCAGAACAACCCTGCTCTTCATCAATTAGTTCTGTGTCACCAATACAGAAAATTCCCATGATGAGTCACTGAAATGTTGGGATGAATATTCTGGGATATCCTTTCCTTATCTTTGGGACCAGGGAGTTTTTTAAGTAGAACTTTCAGCTGGGTCAATGCTGAACGACATTTTCTCATTCTACACCTGGGCTCCAATGTCAGGGAGATGGTAGAAGATTGAAGACAATTGCAAAACCGAGGAGACATGAGATATCGAAACTAAAGCTGAAATGTGACAGTGGTTACAATCACCACATTGAATATGACAGATCTACCAAAGAATCCAAAACTAAACATGAGCATAGCAGAGGGGAGGATTACACTCGAGGACTCATTGCACCTTCCTCCGTAGGAGGTGGCCTTATTGTCCATCATGCCTACTCTAGTTCTTGGAAAGAGCTATCCTGCTGGTCCCATTCCCCAGTTCTTTCCCCACAGTCCTGAATTTTTAAAATCCAATTCCCTTTTTGAAAGTCACTCTTGGATTTGCTTCCTCCACCCTTTCAGGCACACTATTCCAGATCATACCGTGTTCAATAAAAAATAATTGCATCTCCCCTGGCTACTGACCGTATGTCAGTGGAAAGTTATTTACTCTTTTTAAACACTTAATGATTTTGAACATCTCTATAAAATCTCCTGTAACCTTCTCTGCATGAGGGAGAACAAGCCCAGCCTTTCTGATCTCAATCTCTCATCCCTGGTACATTCTAACAAATGTTCTCTGCACCCTCTCTACAGACCTGACAACCACTCAGAACTGGACACAATATTCCAGCCTAAACAGTCATTTTAAGTTTACAACCTTTGCTCTCGATTTGTTCAGAGGCCATGATTCAACAACATAAACTGCACTGGAACACCACGTTGTTGCTTACGTGACGTTACCATGAAAACAATGATCGAACTCTTTTGTCACAAATTCTTCCGAAACAAATAAACCATGGTTTGCAAGACACTTTCATAGAGACTTGGTTTGATTTTTTTGTGTGAGGAATGCTCACACCCGGACAACAAATAATTCTGACTTAGGCATTCCCAGCTGGAAGATACCAATGTTAGATGCAACACACATAGCCACAAGGCACACTGCATCTCGAAACCCTCAACCCACACTTGGAACAGGTCATCTGGTCATCTAGCTCATGAACGCTTATGGGAGCTTACTATGTGCAAACCGTCTACAATGTTCCCCAACAGTGGCTACACCTCAAAGGTGCTTCACTGGTTGTAAAGCAACTTCAGACATCCTGGGGTGGTACTAAGGTACTCTATGAATGGGAGTCTTTCCTTTTTGGACAAGGGGATTCAGTTTAAAGTGAAGCATATTCATAAAAAAGAAATTTGGGCGACAATTATTTTCAAATTAGAGGGAGAGAAAGATAGAACAGTGGGGGGCGGCACGTGGCACAGTGGTTAGCATTGCTGCCTACGGCGCTGAGGACCCGGGTTCGAATCCCGGCTCTGGGTCACTGTCAGTGTGAAGTTTGCACATTCTCCCAGTGTCTGTGTGGATTTCACCCCACAACCCAAAGGTGTGCAGGGTAGGTGGATTCGCCATGCTAAATTGCTTCTTAATTGGACAAACAAATAATTGGGTACTCTAAATTTTTTTTTTAAAGATAGAAGGGTGGAACTGAAAACACTGCGGTAAACAGGATCCAGGGCTATCAGTTGCAGAATAATGCCAAGAAACATGGGAGGTTTGGAATAATTAACTGGATGGGTTGTCTTTTACCCAAAGCATTACAATGTTGATCTACGTCACCTCCAAGTGTTTGCCTATGCATCACTGTAAGGTTCTTATGCAATAATTCAATCAGATAAATGCCTGCCAACCATTGCTTGTGTACCTCACATCACCTGAAGACTGCATCTTCACTGCTAGACCGAGCACACACCCAGGCAGAAACAATTATTTCAACTGCAATCTTACTAACAACATCAATCACAAAAACCACAGGTTACCCAACCATGACAATTTTACACACAATTATTTTTTTCTGTAATGAACGGGCGGACCCAAATTATGGAATTCCATCCCATTGACACTTCCAAAACAGAGCACAGAGGAAAGGTCTTATGACTAAACAAAACTCCTTTTAACCTTTCCTTGGCAGGATAGTGCATATTGAAAACAGAAGTAAAATTCCATTTTGCGACAGTTAGCCATATGAAGTAGATTTTCGGGAAAACTCATATTTTACAGCACAGGTGTTCATAAAAGTTCATAAAAGACAGGCAAGAAGTCAGAATTGGAGGAATTCCGAGATATCGGCGGGTTTGGTCGTAGCCCGCAGAGATAGAGAGACACGAGGCTATGGAGGAATTTGAACATGGAGCTAAGAATTTTAATATTCGAGGCACAGGAAGACTATTTGATGGGTGACTGGGACTTGGTGCGAGTTAGGATATGGATAGCTGCATTTGGGATAGGTTTAGGTTCATGAAAGGTATGGGGTGCCATGTTTACAGCCAGGAGAGCATTGGAATAAGTTGAAGTCACAGGAAGTTTAGCTTCAGTTGGGAATGGGTTTGGTCAGCCAACAAACATTAGCAATGTCAAATAAAACACTGAAGACTGGCCGCAGCATTTAACGTACTCCTTGCCGTCCCACTCAGCACTGAATTTTCTTCTTGATGGTGCGGGCTCACATGGGTATTGTTTCAGAATTGTCAAACTGCCCTTTTCCCAATAATGGCCCTTCTTATAATGTTGCTTGGATGCTAAATGCCAGCAAATCATTTACTGAGCAGCAGAGCTGACAAGATCCTTCTCTCACCTGCCAGCACCATTGCCCTCACCAGATCTGGAATGGAGAGATCAATTTTCATTTCTGAGACCAGGAAATCCAGCATGGACCAGCGATCTTCCCTAGCTAGTGTGCCATTTACCCCATGAAGGGCAATCTAAAAGTACAATTTTTACATTTTCGTCAAAGTTCAAAGTCCCTTCCCAATCACTGTTGCTCCACAGCGCCAGGGTCCCAGGTTTGATTCCCGGCTTAGGTCACTGTCTGTGCGGAGTCTGCACGTTCTCCCCATGTCTGCGTGGGTTTCCTCCCACAAGTCCCGAAAGACGTGCTGTTAGGTGAATTGGACATTCTGAATTCTCCCTCTGTGTACCCGAACAGGCGCCGGAATGTGGAGACATGGGGATTTTAACAGTAACTTCATTGCAGTTTAAATGTAAGCCTACTTGTGACAATAAAGATTATATATTTTTTTAAATAATAAAAACCCTTTGTTACTTGTAATGACAAACAGATTGGGTTACAATTGCTTTACTAATTGATCACGTTTATTAATCTAAAGCAGCAAATACAACCGGCACTTCAAGTTTACCTCAGATTTCTGCCATCCACAGCTTTTGTTTTTGTGTTAATTCACTGCCAACCCTCTCCAGGAAAGCCCACCTTGAAGCTCTGCTCTTCTCTCCAATGGGATTGCGGTTTCTGTCTTTCACCTTGTGCAACTTCATTGTTTTCTATTTCCTTCACTTGTCCAACCAATCTTTCCCTTAGCTCTTTCCTCCACACTCTCTCCATTTTTCCAGTCTCTGTACTTGCTTTCAAAAGCTACATCTTTTCCATTTCTGCCAAAAGATCAGCACCCTGAAACATTCACTCTGATAATCTCTCCACAAATGCTGTCTGATCTGCTACCCATTGCCAAGGCTTTTTGTTGGGACAAATGGCATTCTTCTGCACTGTAAACTCTATGATTCTATCCTGACACTCGTTGCACTGATTTGGCTACTGGATTTATATCAGTACACAGCACAGAAACAGTCCATTCAATTAACTGGCTATACTGGTGTTGATGCTTCACAAGATCCTCCTCCCACCTTACTGCATCTCTCCCTTTCTTTCTTTTTTCTCTCTCTCAACTCCAGTATTCATCCAGCTTCCTCGTGAATACATTTATGCTATTCATCTGGATTATGCCTGGTGGTAGTGAGTTTCACATTTCCGTTAATCTCTGGGCGAAAAAATGTCTCTTGAACTTCCTCGTTGAACTTATTAGTGACCATCTTATATTTATGATTCAGACAAGTTTAACAAAGAACCTTTCCTGTATTCTCGCTTTTCCAGCAATGCTCCCATCTCAGGAACAAATGTTAAAAAAAAAGTTCATACACTTCATATTCTAAAATTGAAACATGTAAAGTTACAAGAGGGCAGCAGTTTGTCCCTGCCAGTAGTGTGAAAGCAGTACCTGTATTTATGAATGATTGCATTAAATAATCTGCCATCTCTCCAACATGAAGTGAAGTTCTCACATCTGACTCCAGCGTAGCCCTCTGATGTCTGCTGTGACCATAGTAACAATTTCTCCTTGGCCGACATGTCCTCGGACTCCCCAGTAACATGGATGTCAGAGATCTGAAGAACAAAGTCTGATGTTAATAAATTGCATCCAGAGTTGAGTGGGTGAAACCAAAAAGGTCTGAAAATGCACACATTACCACACAAAGTAGCAGAATCGCTGTAGTGTGATGGGCAGAAATAATTATCCCACTTTTTTCTGATCTGTCATGAAACACAAATGCTCCAGGTCTACTTCAGATGGGCAGAATTATTAGTGGGGAGGAGCATTCATTTCCTCGTTGTTTATCTTCTATTACCGTCGAACCGGTGTATAAAATCGCCGAAATAACTTCAGCATTTCAGCATTTAATGGAGTTAGTAGACAGACTACATGAAGAAGTAAATACTAACACCGGAACATGACCTTGAAAATTTCCTCATAAATCTGTGCTGCCCTGACTGGTTTAGTTTCGTCTTTTGGCAGATCTTAGGAGCGAAGGGAATGCCTCAAAATCCATCACTCCACTCAACAACAACTTGCATCTACGCCTTTGCTAAAAGTATTTCACGAAAACACAATCAGGCCAATATTGACACCGATGCGAAGCAGGTAATATTAGGGTGGGTGGCTAAGTACTTGGTCAGAAGTAGGTTTTAAGGAGGGTCAAAATGAAGGGGAGAGAGTGAGGTGGAGACACTGAAATTGAGGGAGACTCACCCCTTCAAATATTATCAAGCTTGTTTTCTGTTGGTGGGGTAAACAAGTAGCCATCATATCCCTAAGGGATGTCAGGTAGGTTAAGGCGATGTATGTTAGAAGGGGTTTGCTAGGATGTTGCTTGGTAAGCAGGGCATTTGTTATGAGGAGAGGTTAGATAAACTCGGTATGTTCTCACTGGATCGACGGAGGTTGAGAGGCGACCTGATAGAGGTCTACAAGATTATGAGTGGCCATGGACAGAGTGGATAGTCAGATGCTCTTTCCTAGGGTAGGAGAGTCAAGTACTAGGGGACATAGGTTTAAAGTGCGTGGGGAAAAGTTTAGAACAGATGTGCAAGGCAAGTTTTTTTTACACAGAGGGTGGTAAATATAAGGAACGCGCTGCCTGGGGAGCTGGTGGGAGCAGGTACCACAGCGGCATTTAAGGGGCATCTAGACAAATATATGAATAGGGTGGGAATGGAAGGATACGGACTCCGTAAGTGCAGACGGTCTTAGTTTAGGCAGGTAACATGGTCGGAGCAGGCTTGGAGGACCGTAGGGTCTGTTCCTGTGCTGTATTGTTCTTTGTTCTTTGACAGCGTTTTTAATCTTGGCAATGTCAACCTGTGCAAGATTATGTACATGTGAATTGAAACAAAGAACTATGGAGGGGGGCAACGGTGGTCAGAACATTTCAAAGGGCAGGATTCCATAATCAAGATCAGGGGCGTCATTCTCCGCCGGCGGGAGTCTCCGTTTTGCCGGCGCCCGGGGGTTTCCCGACGGTGTGGGGCTGCCCCACAATGGGAAACCCCATTGACCGGCCAGTGTTACGGAGACTCCCGCCGGCGGGTCGGGGCAGAAATGTGGCGGGGCGTGTAGGAGAATTTCGCCCCAGAACTCTGCCAAAAGGCAGAAAGTTTTCATCCTTGATCGATTGTCAAGCATCAGAAGCATGTCAGATTCCACATGTACACTGACAACACCCAGCTCTGCCTCACCAACACCTCTCTCAAACCCTCCATCATCTCTAAACTCAGTCTGCTTGGTCAACATCCAGTACCGGGTGCAAATACATTTCTTACAATTTAATATGAGGAAGATTGAAGTCATTGTCTTTAGTCCTCCTGACACTCTGTTCCCCAGTCACTAATTTAATCCCTCTCTGAGGCTGAGGTTCTCACCACAAATCAGTTTCCAACCACATATCTGGGTCAATAGATCACCCATTTCCAATTTTGTATCAACAGGACTGTAACAGGAGGGTGGCACTGTGGCACAGTGGTTAGCATTGCTGCCTCAAAGCGACAGGGACCCAGGTTCAATTCCGGCCTTGGGTGACTGTGTGGAGTTTGCATGTTCTCCCAGTGTCTGTGTGGGTTTCCGCTGGGTGCTCCAGTTTCCTCCAAAGATATGCAGGTCAGGTGGATTGACCATTCTAAATTGTCCCTTAGTGTCCAAAAGGTTATGTGGGGTTATGGAGTTTTGGGGATAGGCCAGTGGAGTGGCCTGGATAGGGTGATCTTTCAGAGGGTCACTGTAGACTCAGTGGGCCAAATGGCCTCCTTCTGCTCTGCACTGTGGGGTTCTATGATTCTATTCTATGTTCCATTTCCACCCCCATCTCAGCTCATCCGCCACTCAAATTGTCATCCATGTCTTTGTTACCTCTATGTTTGGCTGTTCCAATGCACTCCTGGCTGGTCTCCCATATTCTATACTCTGTAAGCTTGAGGTCACCAAAACTCCGCTGCCCGTAACCTTAACCACACTAAGTCCTGTTCACTTATCACACCTGTGCTCGCAAAGGGGCCATGAGGCACAGGGTGCACAACAGTTCTCAAATGGAGCTCTCAACAGCCATTGCCTAGATGGAGGCTTTCGAGACCCCACAGTGCAGAAGGAGGCCATTTGGCCCATCGGGTCTGCACTGACCCTCTGAAAGAGCACTCTACCTCGGCCCAATCCTCCACCCTATCCTTATGACCCCCACCTAACCTACATGTCTTTGGACACGAAGGGCAATTTTATCTTGGCCAATTCACCTAACCTGCACATCTTTGGACTGTGGAAAGAAACCGGAGCATCTGGAGGAAGCCCACGCAGACACGGGGAGAACGTACAAACTGAACCCAGACACTCAGCAAAGGCCGGAATGGAACCTAGGTCCCTGGTGCTGTGAGGGAGCAGTGCTAACCACTGGGCTGATTGGAGAGAGAGAAAAAAAAATTGTACAAAAAGTTTGGAAAGCGGATGCCATTGGCAGGGGGAAAGAGGAAATAAAAGTCACACTTGCAAACTGCAGTCTCCGAAAGTCAGTGACTAGCCGCCTGACTTGCTCCCAGTCAGCAGCCATGCCCGACTATGTCCCGCTCCTCTGCCTCACCCAGAAGCTCGCGCTCCGGAACCACATCCAACAATTCTACACAGTCAACACACTGCACCAGCGGCCGGGGAAGGTCTACAGCACACACTCCCCACTCCTCTGCCAGAATCAAGAGCAAGTCTGTTCCTTTCTGTTCTTGCGTTCAGAAGCTCGGAGTCTCATTGTGTTCTTTTTGAAATGTTTAAAGCAGAATATAATTCAAATACACCTCTGCCATAAAAGCTGGAGCTGGAGAATAGAAAAGCATTTCAAAAGTGGGATTTTATTTGCCAAACGGCAAAAATCTCTCCTCCCTGAATGTCGCCGGTGTTTTCTGGTCATGACATGAGCTGTCCAAATCTCTAATTGCCTGAAACGGGTCACTACCTTGGCACAGGACACCATCAACTCAAAAGACTCTTGGCTCTCAAGATTCAGAAACCCGCCAGTTGGAACAACGAGGCAGGACCCAACATCTTAACAGCTTGACATAATGTCGGTGAGTGTCAATGGTGACCCACAGCTAACCATACATTCAGAGGTACAACTGTTGCACTCGGAATGATGAGGCTTACAATAGCTGAGCCTGGTTCACCTGGGAGATATAATAAAATCTGCAGTGTGTGCCCGGATTTAATCTGCTTGTTGGCAAAGACGCAACAACAGGTCAGCTGCAGAAACGTCATGAATGGCTGTTTAACCAGAGTTAAGCCAAAACTTCCACCCTACCTGCTGCACTCTGTTTATGCCCATGATGTACAAATTAGTTACACACTGCTGTTTTAGTGAACTGGAATGGACTGTCTGAAAGAATGGTGCAAACAGATTCAACTGTAACTTTCAGAAGGGAATTGGATCTTTATTTCAAAAAGGAAGATTTGCAGGCAATGGGGAAAGAGTAGGGCTGTGGAACTTCATTGAATAAACCTCATCACTGGATGGGATCAGGCATGATGGGCCAAATGCCCTCCCTCTGTGGGATGCTCCTGTAATTGTACTGGCAACAATCACTTGCTGCAATGACTTCATTTCCCAGTCAGAATTGTGGTTTGTGAAGTGAATCTAGTTTGCCAAGGCATAAGCCGTTGGTTGTAATGTCAGTGATGCAACTGAACACCCACACTCCTCTCCAAGATCTGCTGTCTCAACATCGAGTCCGACAATATTTCCAAAGAACTTCAATGCAATACATGGCTATGCCTAACCAGCAGGCAGAGTTTCATCTCAGTCTAGCAGTAAAGCAATCCAGGTCAAGTACTGAGCAAGAACCCGAAGTTGAAGTGATGGCTCTGTGGACAGCACTTGCACCTCGAGACCACGTCCCACTTCAGAGATCCAAACTGACATTTCCAGTGCCATACTGAGGGAGTGCTGCACTGTCAGAAGTGTCCTTTTCCAGATGAGACATCAAACTGGGTGTGCAGAGGCAATTCACTAGGTTAATCCCAGAGCTGAAGGGGTTGGATTACGAGGAGAGGTTGAGTAGACTGGGACTGTACTCGTTGGAATTTAGAAGGATGAGGGGGGATCTTATAGAAACATATAAAATTATGAAGGGAATAGATCGGATAGATGCGGGCAGGTTGTTTCCACTGGTGGGTGAAAGCAGAACTAGGGGGCAGAGCCTCAAAATTAGGGGAAATAGATTTAGGACTGAGCTTAGGAGGAACTTCTTCACCCAAAGGGTTGTGAATCTATGGAATTCCTTGCCCAGTGAACCAGTTGAGGCTCCTTCATTAAATGTTTTTAAGATAAAGATAGATAGTTTTTTGAAGAATAAAGGGATTAAGTGTTATGGTGTTCGGGCCAGAAAGTGGAGCTGAGTCCACAAAAGATCAGCCATGATTTCATTGAATGGCGGAGCAGGCTCAAGGGGCCAGATGGCCTACTCCTGCTCCGAGTTCTTATGTTCTTATTACCACATTGCTATTTGTGGGAGCTTGCTGTGTGTAAATTGGTGGCCGTGTTTCCAACATTACAACAGCGACTACACTACGGTACTCCATTAGTTCTAAAGTGCTTTGCAACATCCCACAATTGGGAAAGATATAATATGAATGTAAGTCTACGGACGTCTTCTTTGTTCTTAACTTGCCTGCTGCCAGCTTTAACTATCGATCACCCAGGTTGAAATTACAATGGCAGGCTGTACATTTAACTTTACAATCAATATTTCGGGCAAGGAGCCATTCTGAAAACCGACAGTGACTGATTAGAATGCCATGCATTGTGAAGAATGTGGGATGCCTCCAGACATGATATTAACACCCCAACCATCATCCCTTCGGTTTCCAACTGTGATTAAACTCCTGGAGGTTCAACACATGACTTGTCCCTATGGCCCAGTCATTATTTGGTCAACACATCCGTCCCCATGACAACTGCCTTCCTCCATCAATTGGAAAGCGACAAGACTCATCCAATTGGATGTTCCTTGACCGTCAGCCAATCAGCCATTTTTCCCTCATGATGAAGAGAAATGTTCAAAGAAAATTACAAAAACAAAAAAAAATCTCTTTTTAAATTTTCCGCTAATTTGTCTCTAGGGTTAGATACAGCAGTGTCCTGGAGAACAATCTTCAATTCCTGGAGAATCCGGGCCAATCCTGGAGGATCAGCAACCCTGCAGGGTCAAAATTGGAACTTTGCTGTATATCTTATTTTCCTAGCAATGATAACTTAACTCTTTATGAAGTGTTTCAATGTCCTTTATCTTTCTTTATTGTGTGTGTAGTAGTGGCCTGGCTTCTATGAATTACATTAGGTTGTTATTTTAAACACCATGGAAGAAACTTCCTTTTCTTATCTACAGATTTACGTTTCAATCTCAGTTCAACTCCAGATCAGGGCCTCTATGCCCCACATCCATCCCAGGTGTAGGTAGAATCCTTGACTCCTGTTTAAGTGTTCTCCACAGATAGCCCCACACACGAGACGTGACAACAGAATTTAATTTTACAAAGTGATTTTAAAAGGTGGAGAGTTTATTTGCCAGAAAGGTACGAGGGATAAAAGGCCACAGTTACTTGGAGGGACTGGGAAAACTGGGATTACTCCCTTTAAAGCAAAAATTATGAGGGACTTTGATTAAGCAGAGAGAATGAAACTGATTCCACTGGCAGGTGTAGTAGAAGGTGGTCGGCATAGTAAGGGTTAATGAGGAACTGGAGAACAGTATTGCCCACTATATGAGATAACAGGACACATGACAATTCAGTAGACAGAGTTATGGAGAGACTAAGAGTAGAGGTCAGGATGAAGTCAATTCCTGGTCTGGGCTATATTTTGTGCATTAGTAAATAGTTATGCATTGCTAATAAACATTACTGCTCAAACTTACAAGCCTCTTAGTGAGGCCTCCTGAAAAAAACTTTGCGGGGGGGGGGGGGGGGGGGGGGCGGGGATCGTTTACTAGGGGGTCCAGATTTAAGATAACTGGCAAAACTTGGGGGGGAAAAGGAGAGGCGAATCAGCTTCACACAGTGAATTATGATCTGCAATGTACTGCCGAAAGGCTGGTGGAAGCAGTTGCAATAATATCTTTCAAAAGGGAACAGGATCTAAATTTGAAAAAGGAAAATGTCAAATGTCAGAGGGACTAATTCGATGGGTCTTTCTCAAGAGTCGGCAGAGGAACAATGAACCAAATGGCCTCCTCTTGTACTGTAAGATGCTCTGAATTCTACAAATATGTTTATTTCTTTTCGATTCAGTGTGGTTCAGAGACTGGGGTAGACAGTTTCCTGAAGAAGTGTTCTCACTCCGTGAATCGAAGTGATAGCGAATAAGATCATGGCAAAGGTTAAATGTACATTCTTGACATGGGTACATGAAATCTGGCAATAATCCAGCCAGCGTTGATGGAGCTGGAATGGGGCAGGCTTTTGGGGCGTTCACTCATGGCCTCAGTGTAAATTTGAAGTAAAACACAAGCCGAGCAGGGAGTGTCTGAATGAAAACATTCCAGCAAATTCACCTCTGACACTCTTGTGGTGGGTGGGGAAGAACTGATGAAAACACTCGAAAATGACTAACACCAGCTTTGACCCAACTGTTCTTGGAACATGGGAATTTCTGGATCAAAAAAGATCAAGGCTAGCTGGTACCCCTTCTACCAACCCAATAGTCACATGACAAAAAAGTCAGTGGAGTTGTTGACGAACCATAACAATCAATCTCTATCAAAGATTTTGAAACAGGCCCACATATAAAGTAAACTCCAGTGGTGGAGAACTTTGGAAACTGGAGGTCCAAGTTCACCTAATTCTCCCAAATAGACTATGCTGAGCACAGGCCAAATTAGTCAAATAGTGCATCTCAATTTCCTGAGAGAAGTCTGAATTTGAAGAGATCCGCACTAACTGCTCCCACCATCTCCTTGGTAACTCTGCTCCATAGGTTGTATACAAAAATGCTATTTTCTTCAAAATTACCATTTTATTTCATTTTTTCTTCATCCTATTGGAAGCATGATGTGCACGGGTAGGAATGTGAACTCTTATCCAGACACCCCTTCTTCCTAAAACGCTTACTCTGAATTCCACCAGTGCTTTGAACCAGTAATATAAATTTACCCTTTGGACACGCTCTGAACTTTCAGCATTGTGCTTTTGAACATCCTCTTAAAGATTGCCCAACAGGAGGGCAGATCAGAGGCCATCTGAAAAAAAACAGTTCCCATTCAACAGGGCCATGAACAGCTGCAATTTGTCCACTTACTGTCCCTCGCACAATCCTGATGTACGATGTCCAGCAGTGCATGAACTGAATCCACCATTTACGTAAACAGACAGCTATGCGTTGTATATGTATTAACTCATCAGACCATACAAAATAGGAGTAGGCGATTCGGCTCCTTGAACCTGCTCCACCATTCAATCGGATCATGGCTGATCCGACATTCCTGACGTCCACTTTCCTGCCCTTTCCCCATACCCTTGATTCACTTACTGATCAATAATCTATGTATCTCAGCCTTAAATATACGCAGCTCTCGGTAGCAAGGAGTTCAAAGATTCACAACACTCAGAAGAAATTCCTCCTCCATCTCAGTCTTACATCGGTGCCCCTTTATTCTGCAATTATGCCCTCTGGCCCTAGGCTCTCGCGTGATTGGAAACATTCCTTCAGCAGTTACCCTGTCAATCCCCTTAACAATGAGATCACCTCTCATTCTTTTAAATTCCAATGAGTAGAGTTCCAACCTGTTTAACTTTTGCTCATAAGACAATCCCTTCATACGTGGGATCATCCTAGTGAACCTTCTCTGAACCGCATCCGGTGATATAATGGGCACGATCCAACTAAAAAACATCAGTTTTGGGCACTAATAGCAGGGTCATTCCCTGCACCTGCTATCTAGCGGCACTCCTTTTTTTCTAGTGCCCTGGCAGGGAAACCCCCGCCCCCCCCCAGCGAGCGGAGCTCCTAAGTGCAGGAAGTGAACAGGACTCCACATAAAATTGGCATCCTGAACCCTTGACCACCCCCCCCCCCCCCCCATAACATCCAACTCACCGAAAAGGAGGTCCTCGGGTCCCCCCGCACCCCACCTCACATGGCAGGGCACCCCCAGGTCGGATCTCTGGCTTGGGCAAGATGCCAGCCTGGCACCTTAGCACTGCCAGCCTGGCACCCTGGCACTGTCCCCGAAAGCCTGGTAGCGCCACCTGGGCGCCCTGGCAGTGCCAGGCTGTCACCCAGTTGGCAATGCCATGCTGCCAGGTGGCATTGCCAGGGTGTCAGGCTGGCAGTGCCAAGGTGCCTGGGTGGCACCAGCAGTGCCAGGTGTCACCCTGCCTGGAGGTCGACCACCTGGAGGTCTCGGATCATCAGGTACCGTTCCACCTGGTCCCAGTTTGTGGGGACGAGTACTGAATGGCACCCCATCTGGGTCTCCTCAGCGAGGCAGGTACATCCCGGGTGGCCGTTTCGATCCAGCATCAGTTAAGCTAAGTGGATTCTTAAACTCACTGAGCTGTGCGAGACTGGAACCTGCCCATTGAGATGTAACGGCCGTCAGGAGTCCCAGGAGAGCCTCTCCCAGGATCTACCATCGCGTCTCGCCCCAGTTCCAGTGGGATGCGGCCAGTAGATTGCGCCCACAATCTTTCCTTAAATATGTGGACTAAAACTGCTCACAGTTTTCCAGATGTGGTCTCACCCGTGCCTTGTACAGTTGCAGTAAGACCTCCCCACTCTTATACTCCAACCCCCTTGAAATAATGGGCAACATTCCATAGTCTTCCTGATTACCTGCTGCATCTGTCTGCGAGCTTTCTGTGTTTCGTGTACAAGTTCCTCCAATTCCCTTTGTGTTGCAGCTTTCTGCAGTTTCTCCACAATTAAATAATACTCTTCTTTTGTTCTCCTTCCCAAAATGAACAACTTCACATTTTCCCACATTATACTCCATTTGCCACTTTTTGTCCATTTACTTAACCTATCCATATCTCTTTGCAAACTCTTAAGACCATAAGAAATAGGAACAGAAGTAGGCTATTCGGCCCCTCGAGCCTGTTCTGCCAATCAATAGGACCTTGGCCGATCCAACATTCTGCCCTTTCCCCGTAACCGTTGATTCCTTTACTGATCAAGAATCTATCTATCTCAGCCTATCCCTCCTGCAACTTACCTTCGTCTATATGTTTGTGTCGTCTCCAAATGTGGGTACAGTACATTCGCTTCTGTCCTCAAAGTTATTTATATATATTATAAACATTTCAGTCCCAGCACTGATCCCTGTGGTACCCCACTGGTTCTAAGTCATCAATCTAAAAAAGAACCCCTTATCCCTACTTGCTGTTCCCTGCCCATTAGCCAATTCTCCATCCTTGTCAATATCATACCTCCTACACCATGTGCTCTTATCATGTGACTTAACCTTTTGTGAGGTACCTGGTCAAACACCTTCCGGAAGTCCAAGTACAACACATCTGCTGGTTCCCCTCTATCCATTCTGGTTGAGACTTACACTGAAAGCTTTTTTTTTTAGAAAATATTTTATTGAGGCATTTATAATTTTAACATTTTAAACAACAGAGATCCAACACATGCAAAAAAAACACAATAACGCACCCAACTCCCCCTGCCCTAAACCCTAACTGTTCCTTTAAAATCTCTAATAAATTGTTCAAACACCATTTCCCTTTCATGAAGACATGCTGACCTGCTTCATTGGATGATGATTTTTCAAATGTGCAGCAATTACTTCCTTAATAATTGATTCCAACATTTTTTTCAACAATAGATGTTAGGCTAATCAGCCTTTAGTTACCCGCTTCTTGCCTCCCTCCCTTTTTGAACAGGGGTGTCACGTCGGCAGTTTTCAAATTCTCTGATACGTCTCTAGAATCCAAGGACTTTTTGAAAATTACACCAATGAATCCACTATCTCTGAAGCCACTTCTTTTAGGATCCTAGGATGCAAGTCATCAGGGCCAGGGGACTTGTCTGCGTTTAGCCCAGTTAATTTGTCTAATTCTACTTCTCTAGTGATGGTGCTGGTATTTAATTCCTCCCTCATATTCTTTAGTGTCAATGGGATGTTCAAAGCATTTTCCACTGTAAAGACTGATGCAAAATATCTGTTGCTCGAGGGCGGCATGTGGCGCAGTGGTTAGCACTGGGACTGCGGCGCTGAGGACCCGGGTTTGAATCCCGGCCCTGGGTCACTGGCCGTGTGGAGTTTGCACATTCTCCCCATGTCTGCGTGAGTTTCATCCCCACAACCCAAAGATGTGCAGGTTAGGTGGATTGGCCACGCTAAATTGCCCCTTAATTGGAAAAAAATAAATAATTGGGTACTCTAAATTTTTTTTTAAATAATCTGTTGCTCTATTCTTTTTACATGCTCCTATTATTTGTTGATTTATACCCTTTCCTACGGTGTGGCTTCTTTTTGAGGGTCTATATCCGACTACCAATCTCTTCTTTCCCTGGCTGTTTTTTTTTAACGTTGCAGACTCTACATCACCCAGGTCTAGATCATCTCTCTCAACTGTCCTCATTTTATCTCTTATTAACAGTGCAACCCCACCACTTTTTCCTTCCCTCCTGTCCTTCTGCAAGGTCAAATATTCCAGCCTCTGAAGTTCCCTGCTTTGATCTCACTGTACCCATGTTTCTGTAATGGTTAAGAGATCATATCAGTTTACCATCAGTTTGTCTACCTTATTCCGAACTCTTCAGGCATTAAGATACAAAGCCTTTCGGCTTGCCTTTTTGCCGTTGTACTTCCTCGCAAACCCTTTTAGCCCTCCACTTTCAACTGACTGAACCTTTATCAAATCAGTTGGATAAAACCAAGAGACTGACTCTCAGCCTTGGCATTGGTTCTCCTCAGGTGCTCCTGCCATAAGAGTCAGAAACCAAAGCAGGATACTGCTGGGAGCAACCCAGGAGAAAAACCACAGGAGGCACTGAGATTAAAAACTTCTTTCAACACTTGGGGTTTATTCATTATAAACACTTTGAGAATGGGAAAGATGTGGCTGTTGGGACTAACAAGTCAAGAATCATCCATCTGGGCAGCACGGTAGCACAGTGGTTAGCATTGCTGCCTCACGGCGCCGAGGCCCCAGGTTCGATCCCGGCTCTGGGTCACTGTCTGTGTGGAGTTTGCACATTCTCCCCGTGTTTGCGTGGGTTTCACCCCCACAACCCAAAGATGTGCAGGATAGGTTAATTGGCCATGTTAAATTGTCCCTTAATTGGAAAAAAAAAGAATTGGATACTCTAAATTTATTTAAAAAAAAGAATCATCCAATCAGGCAATGGAGCCTTGGTTCAATTTGCAATTGGCTTGGGGTGGTGTGGCACCCTGAAAATGGACATGTCAAATGACTAACAGCAGGAGTGTGGGGGCAGGGTGGTTAGAGGAAGGGTGTTATGTGGTGAAACTTTCAGGAATACATCAAGTTAGAGTTCTCAACTCGCCAAGTGAGTTTCAGTGAACACCCAGTCGAAACTTGCAGAAGTACGCCAAGCCAAAGCAGCGGGGAGGATTCAATGAAAATCCTGGCTTGGAATCAAAATTATTCAGAGATTCAATGTAAATTATATTTTGTGCCAGAAAGTAACAATTCCGTATGAATCCCCATTGCCAATGCTGACTAAAGGGGGCGAGAGAGTGAGATTCAGAGAGTGGGGGTGGGGAGGGGGCGGGAAGGTGAGGGGTAAGAGAGTCTGATCACTTCAGAGTTACAACCTTGACTATTAGCAGCATCGACAGGTTCAATGGAAGCAAACGGCCAGCATCGCATACTGGGACCCAATGTCACTGGTCTTTCGGTGACTTGGTGAAAGTCAGACTTAGTAAAGTTTGATCGGAGACCAAGATAACTAAGTGGTATTTGTAGAACAAGATCCTGAAATAAACCGTATCCAAAAGGCTGTAATTGACTAAACTTGTCTCAGCATTCCAAGATGTCATAATTTTGTACTGATAGAACTGCAGCCTTATCATGGGTAGATCAGAAAAGTAAGGGGCGAAGGTGCCTATAACTCTGTAAACAAATCACACAGACGAAGCCACACGATCTTTCTTGTGCAAACACGAACACAGGTGGATTGTCCCACTCATTTCAGAATTGTAAATCAACAAGGATTTGCCAGGTTCTTCCAAGAAGTACAGATAATTCTTCAGGACCTTCCTAGGACTCCACAGTACAGAGTTCCGAGGGGGTTTTGGAAAGAAATGTGTTTTTCAAAAAGCGTTTCTAGCTGGGTGGCACAGTGGCATAGTGGTTATCACTGCTGCCTCACAGCTCCAGGGACCTGGGTTCAACTCCGGCCTCAGGTGACTGTGTGGAGTTTGCAGTTTCTCCCAATGTCTGCATGGGTTTCCTCTGGGTGCTCCGGTTTCCTCTCACAGTCCAAAGATGATGTGGAGATGCCGGTGTTGGACTGGGTTGAGCACAGTAAGAAGTCTTACAACACCAGGTTAAAGTCCAACAGGTTTGTTTCGATGTCACTAGCTTTCGGAGCGCTGGTCCTTCCTCAGGTGAATGAAGAGGTATGTTCCAGAAACATATATATAGACAGATTCAAAGATGCCCGACAATGCTTGGAATACGAGCATTAGCAGGTGATTAAATCTTTACAGATCTGGAGATGGGGTAACCCCAGGTTAAAGAGGTGTGAATTGTGTCTGCATGGGTTTCCTCCGGGTGCTCCGGTTTCCTCTCACAGTCCAAAGATGAGCAGGTTAGGTGGATTGGCCATGATAAATTGCCTCCTTAGTGTCCAAAATGTTGGGTAGGGTTATGGCGATAGGGTGGAGGCGTGGGCTTAAGTAGGGTGCACTTTCCAAGGGCCGGTGCAGACGAAACGGGCTGAATATCCTCCTTCTGCACTGTAAGCATTCTATGACTCTAAAATGTTGAAGATGCAAAAATAAGTTTGTTCTGATTGACAGTCAATCAGCTTTCTGGGTGAAGTTGGGTCGGGAGAGGCAATCAGGTCAGGTTGGGGGTTGGCAGGGGGACAGGCGGTGAGGCGATAAGGTTGAGTTGGAGTTGGGAGTTCAGCAGCATGTGAGATCGGGCCAGGGGAATCGGATGATGTGGTTGGGTCGGGGGGGGGGGGGGGGGGGGGGTCATGGAGTCAGGTTGGGTTGGGGGAAGTCACCGTGAGGCAGCAGTGCTAACCAGTGCCACCCCCAAAACCCCCACATATAACCGCATTGCCAAACAAAAAACAGCAGGGTTCCTCGCACGGCCAGCATTCCCGTTCGGAATGCGCCAGATAACTCAATGACAATGGAGTATTCAGTATGCGTATCAGTTATTTGATAACACCCTCCCAACACACTCAAATGAGGGTTGTCGCATCAGCACAACAGTCGCCTGCACCGCAGTGCAGAACATGTTAAAATCTCTATTTGCAAAACTTACAGCCATTTGGTAACCATCAGCTCTCTGTTTGAATGTCATTATTGTGCTTACTGCAGGCCAATCGGTCACGCAACATGTCTGTCAATGTAGTACCGCTATTACAGGCCAGGGTTTAGAGAACCCCAAAGTGTATAATGAAGTTCACCTGACCCATAACTTTTAATACATTTTGGTTATTGGGAGCACAAGGGCTCACTCTACAGGTGTGGTGCAACAGAGATCTAAAGTACTTTTAAAACAAAACAATGTTTGTTATATGAATCCGGTTAAAATTTTATAAACACACAGTAAACATCTTTGCAACTATCAACTGAAATACTCCCCCCAAAGAATACAGTACTCTATAAGTAACCCTTATTCCTAGCAACATCCATAAGACAAATACCCTCTTTAACAAAGACAGCAGATTTAAATTCCCTACTGAGAGCAGCTATCACTTTTAAATTAGTAAGTGATCTGAAGACATTCTTTTCATACAGAGAGAGAGATCAAAATTACACCTTGTTTGGCTGGATGTAGCTCCAACTCTGAAAACTAAACTGAACGCCCATTGTAGCTGCCAGCTCAAAAACGAAAGTAAAAACAGACAGACAGCCCAGCTCCACCCACACTGACATCACTGCAGCTATTTGACAAACACCCATTTCTTCAAGGTACTCTCACATGACACCGCACTCAACTTTGGTGATGTTTTGAAAGTCCAGCAGCATACTCAACAATGGACCACTCTACCACATTGAATCATTATAGCAAAACGATGATAGATGGAGACAGACTGAAACATTGCGCCACCATCTTGATAAGTCGGTGAGATGATACTGCATGTGGTGCTGCTGGATACGGAAGGCCCTAGACCACTGCAAACGTACGTCCGCACATCACAAGTCAGTAGCAAAGCCTCAGCCCGGCGCTCGTTATCCAGGTCATTGCTGGCTCCAAAAAAGCATCGCGGAAACTGCGCACCGATTCCAGAGGTTCATAGCAGGGTCAAAATATCCAAACGTCCAAAGAGCAGCAACGCAAAGAAATGAACTCCGTACCTTAGACAAAAAAAAAACTTGATGTGGAGATGCCGGTGTTGGACTGGGGTGAGCACAGTAAGAAGTCTTATAAGACCAGGTTAAAGTCCAACAGGTTTGTTTCAAACACTAGCTTTCGGAGCACTGCTCCTTCCTCAGGTGAATGAAGAGGTATGTTCCAGATACATATATATATATAGATAAAGTCAAAGATGCAAGACAATGCTTTGAATGCGAGCATTTGCAGGTAATTAAGTCTTTACAGATCCAGTGATAGGGGTAACCCCAGGTTAAAGAGGTGTGAATTGTTTCAAGCCAGGACAGTTGGTGGGATTTCGCAGGCCAGATGGTGGGGGATGAATGTAATGCGACATGAATCACAGGTCCCGGTTGAGGCCGCACTCATGTGTGCGGAACTTGGCTATAAGTTTCTGCTCGGCGATTCTGCGTTGTCGCGCGTCCTGAAGACCGCCTTGGAGAACGCTTACCCGGAGATCAGAGGCTGAATGCCCTTGGCTGCTGACGTGTTCCCCGACTGGAAGGGAACATTCCTGCCTGGTGATTGTCGTGCGATGTCTGTTCATCCATTGTCGCAGCGTCTGCATGTCTCGCCAAAGTACCACGCTTCGGGAAATCCTTTCCTGCAGCGTAATAGGTAGACAACGTTGGCCAAGTCGCATGAATATGTACCGCATACCTGGTGGTGGTGTTCTCGCGTGTAATGGTGGTACCCATGTCGATGATCTGGCACGTCTTGCAGAGATTGTCATGGCAGGGTTGTGTGGTGTCGTGGTCGCTGTTCTGAAGACTGGGTAGTTTGCTGCAAACAATGGTTTGTTTGAGGTTGCGCGGTTGTTAGAAGGCAAGTAGTGGGGGTGTGGGGATGACCTTGGCAAGATATTTGTCTTCATCGATGACGTGTTGAAGGCTGCGAAGAAGATGTTGTAGTTTCTCTGCTCCAGGGAACTACTGGATGAAGGGTATTCTGTTGGTCGTGTCCCGTGTTTGTCTTCTGAGGAGCTCGGTGCGGATTTTTGCTGGGGCGCGTTGGGGGAAAAAAACTTGGGGGAGGCGGCTCAGCTGGAAGGTTGCACGTCGATAATTCCAGTTTTACCCTAATTGCCAGTTTAATAAGGCACGAGGAGTCCACAGCAAGTTGTAGTAACAACACTTATTTAACAACAATATTATCTACACGAGGCCCAGTTGCACCTCACAGGATCCTCTCTCCTTTCTGGTCGGCTGCACAGTGGCCGATCTTTTGTACCAATGCTGCTAAGCTACCCCACCCCTAGCGGGGGCGCTCAGAGTCCCAATAAGCACGTGAAAACAATCATCGCCAGCTGGATGTGTCCCATGCAGGTTATTACAGAAAGTAAGCTAGCAGGAAACATTAAAACTGACTGTAAAAGTTTCTATAGGGATGTAAATAGAAAAAGATTGACAAAAACCAATGTAGACCCCATACAGTTAGAAACGCGGGAATTTATAATGAGGAACAAAGCAATGGCCGAGGAACAAAATTTGCTTCTGTCTTTACAAAGGAAGACATGAATAACGTACTGAACGTTCTGAAAACTACAAGTTTTAGTGAGGAGCTGAAGGAAATTAGTATAAGGCGACAAAATAGTTTTGGGGAAATTGATAGGATAAAGGCTGATAAATCTCCAGTGCCTGATAATCGTAATCCCAGAGTAATCATAGAATATACAGTGCAGAAGGAGGCCATTCGGCCCATCGAGTCCGCACCGGCTCTTGGAAAGAGCACCCTCCCCAAGGTCAACACCGCCACCCCATCCCCATAACCCCACCCAACACTAAGGGCAATTTTGGACACTAAGGGCAATTTATCATGGCCAATCCACCTAACCTGCACATCTTTGGACTGTGGGAGGAAACCGGAGCACCCGGAGGAAACCCACGCACACATGGGGAGGATGTGCAGACTCCGCACAGACAGTGACCCAAGCTGGAATCGAACCTGGGACCCTGGAGCTGTGAAGCAATTGTGCTATCCACAAGGCTACCGTGCTGCCCCTAAGTACTTAAGGAAGTGGCCTTAGAAATAGCAGATCCATTGGTGGTCATTTTCCAAAATTCCTAGGACTCTGGAATGGTTCCTACACATTGGAAGATAGCTACTATAACCCATCTATTCAAAAAGGGAGGAAGAGAGAAAACAGGGAACTATAGGCCAGTGAACTGAACATTGGTAGAAAGGAAGTTGTTAGATCCATTATCAAGGATTCCATAGCACAGCATTTGGAAAGCAGCTGTAAAGTAAGACAAAGTCATAATGGAGTTACGAAAGGGAACTCATGTGTGACCAATCTACTGGAATTCTTTGAGGATGTAACTAGTAGAGTTGACCAGGGAGAACCAGTGGATGTGGTTTATTCAGACTTTCAGAAAGCTTTCGACAAGGTCACACATAGCAGATCACTATGTAAAGTTAAAGCACATGAGATTGTGGGTAGTGTCTTGAGATGGATAGAAAGCTGGTTAGAAGACAGGAAGCAAAGAGTTGGAATAAATGAATCTTTTTCCAAGAGTTTGGACAGGCTAGGACTTTTTTATTTGGAGCAGAGAAGACTGAGGGGTGACCTTACAGAAGTGTATAAGATCATGAGAGGCGTGGATAGGGTGAATGTACTCAGTCTTCTTTCCACGATTGGGGAATCGAGATTTAGAGGGCATAGGTTTAAGTTAAGAGGGGAAAGAATTAATGGGAACCTAAGGAGCAACTTCTTTTACACAGAGGGTGGTATGTATGTGGAATGAGCTGCCGGAGGAAGTGGTTGAGGCAGACATTGACAACATTTAAAAGGCATTTGGACAGATTCATGGATAGGAAAGGTTTAGAGGGATATGGGGTTAGCTTAGATGGGCTTTTTGGTTGGCATGGACCAGTTTGGGCCTGTCTCCGTGCCGTAGATTCTATGATTGGCAGGCAGTGACTAATGGGGTACCAAAGGGACCAGTGCTAGGACCCCGGCTATTCACATTATATAATAATGATTTGGGCGAGGGAACTAAATGTAGTACCTCCAGATTTGCAGATGATACAAAGCTGGTTGGGAGAGTGAACTGTGAGGAGGATGTAGAGATGCTTCAGTGGAATTTGGCCAGGCTGAGTGCATGGCAGTTACAGTATAACGTGGATAAAACTTTGGTGGCAAAAATAGGAAGGCAAATAATTACTTGAATGGGTGTAAGTTGAGAGAGGTGGATACTCAGCGAGACCTTCATGTCCTTGTGCATCAGTCAGTGAAAGTAAGTGTGCAGGCACAGCAGGCGGCAAAGGGTATGTTGGCTTTCATCGCGAGAGGATTTGAGTATAGCAGTAGGGATATTTTACTGCATTTATATAGGGCGTTGGTAAGACCACAGCTGGAATATTCTGTACAATTTTGGTGTCCATATCTGAGGAAGGATGTTTTTGCTATAGAGGGAGTGCTGTGAAGGTTTACCAGGCTGTTTCCTGGGACGTCAGGACTGTCATAGGAGGAGAGATTAAGTCAATTATTGGAGTTTAGAAGAGTGAATCTCATTGAAACGTATAAAATTCTAACAGGATTAGACAGGGTAGATTCAGAAAGATTGTTCCTGATGGTGGTCCAGAACGAGGGATCATAGTTTGGGAATAAGGTGCAAACCTTTTCGGACTGAGATGAGGAAAAATTTCTTCACCCAGAGAGTGGTGAATCTGTGGAATTCACTACCACATAAAGTAGTTGAGGCCAAAATGTGTCATTTCATGAAGGAATTAGATATAGCTCTTGGGGCTAAAGGGATCAAGGGATATGGGGGAAGGGAAGGTGGGATCAAGATATAGAATTTAATGATCAGCCATGATCATAATGAATAGACTCGAAGGGCCGAATTGCCTCCTCCTGCTTCTACTTTCTATGTATGCTTTCTAAGTAAGTCTGATCTTCAGCGTTCTGGAGACTAGAGGATCTGGACCATAACACAGGCTTGACACCGCCAGTGCAGTGGACACACTTGGAGTGCCCTCTTTCAGGTAAGACACATCCCGTTTGCCCTCTCAGGTGGGCCCAAGTGGGTCTGAGCCACAGTTAGAATCAGCCGCACAGCATAAAATCAGCAACCGTGTTGACACTCCAGACTACATCCTCAATGTAACAAGTGTGCTAAAACAAGTGTGCTAAAACAATCCAGATCATAATCCAACCACCCTTTTTCTTGGAGCATGGGAGATTCCCGCCGGGAAAGGGATGTGCAGGACCTAAAGGTGACGGCAGGTGACGGCCAGGCCGCCTCCCCAGAGATCAAGGTGCCCTGATCTCCAGACAATCCTACATACCCCCACCACCAACAACTACCACCCCCTCACTCTACCTTCCTACTCGCCAGCAGAGGCACAAACCCCCCCCCACGCCCCATCCATTGCAGTCATCAGGCCTCCCCCTACCACCCATCCCAATCTCAGGTACCAACAGCCCCCGTCCCATCAGTGCACGCCCCGTTTAAAACTGCGAATGCATATTTAAATTACGATTTAAATATGCTAATCATGTTCGCACCCTCGCTGGGTCTGAACCAGATTACGTCTCCAGCCGCGGATGGGGCGGGGGGGATCTCAGAAAGAATTCCCCTCATCACAAATCGCATTATGGTCCATCTCGCGAGATTCTATGGCCATAATGCGATTTCCGTCTGCACGTGTGATGTCGGAGAGTCGCTCCCTGTATCTTCTTCAAAAGACTAGATGATCAATTTAACCTGATTTACAATTTTCGATCATCATTCCAACTTCCTTCTCGGTATAATAGAGAAGGAGGTCAAATTGTTGGAGGTGTCACCTTTTGGGCGAGACATTAATCAGTCTTCAAGTATTTTATTTAGGTCTTTGTACACTACGTGAAGAGAAGGCCAACCGTTCTTCCTCACCGCTCATGTTTTGCTGTTTGTGGGATCTTGCTATGCCATGGGAGCAGTTACATTTTCCAGCCTATGGTTCAGAAGCAATTGTTTACAAAATACATCTGGAGCATCTGCAGACGTGATGTCCTTTTGCATTAAACAGATTTATTTATGCAAGTTCAGTGAAGGCGCCTTTTGTGTATATCCACAGTGAGCAAAGATTGGATTATTCACTTAACAATTTGTCCTGGAGCAACACATGGAAGATCTCTCGCTTCATATTTCACATTGAATTTACAGCGCGGAAACAGGCCCTTTGGCCCAACTGGTTTATGTCACTCCACACAGTCGTCCTCCCACCCCACTTCCTCTAACCCTATCACCATATCCTTCTGTTCCTTTCTCCCTCACCCTTCCCCAGCTCCCTCTTAAAGGCATCCACGCTAGTCACCTCAATCACTCCCTTGTGGTAGAGACTGACAGATTTTCACCACGCTCTGGGTCGGGAGGTCCGGCGGCTATAGCTAAGAGCCCAGCCAAATACAGGAACCAGAAGAATCCGAAACAAATATTAACTATTGGCAGGAGAATCAGAATGGGAGGAGGGAGAGTGGAGTTCCAGGAGCAGAGAGGGAGAGAGATTTTGATTAAGATGAATTAGGAAATAAGATTTTTTTTAAAATCCTCACAGCTCTTTGTTATAAAGAGAAGTTGATCTGAATCTGTACCGACCCCATCGTTCCACTCGGCCAGCTATGCAGAAATGATATATTAAAAAATTATTCTGGGGTTGCGGGTTGCGCTGGCAAAGTGGGCATTTATTGCCCTTCAGGAGGTGCTGATAGCTCTTCTCTTCCAATTGACTGCATTCAGCATTTTGAGCCAACCTGCCAGCTACTTCAGAGGGCAGTTAAAAGTAAGCCATGTTGGCCGCGGGACAGGGGTCATATATCAGCCAGACAATGTTAGAGCGACACTTCTTCCTTCCCTAAAGGAGGTTAGTGAACCCAACACCCAGGTAGCTTCATGGTCAGAGTTACACCGACACCAGCTTTTAATTTCCAACAGTTTTGCTTGTTCTCAAAACTGGCTCGACAGGGTTTGAAACTCAGGGGCCAGAATTTTCCGGCCCCCTCAGGCCGCCGAGATCTTCCAGTCCCGCTGATGTGAGCGGAGATTTCAATGGCTCGCCGCCCCTGCCCCTGGGAGGCAGGGAAATTACGGCCAAGGTCTCTGGATTATCCGTCTAGTAGTGTAACCATCACATCGGCATATCTCATTTCATTATGCAACCCGAGCTTCTGGGGCAACACCCATTTTTTCAAAGCGCTTGATTGTGATATTGTTAAACAGAGGAAACAAGATTAAACTAATGCACTTTAATTTTCAATTGTGACACCCAGAATCACTCCATATGCCTTAAGGCACATTACTTAATGTATAAAAACATTAACCATACCTCACATTTCCATTACAACTGACACTTTCTGAATCCCAAAAGTCGAGTGTTTAAATTAGTGCATGACATCATTTGCAAAGGAAAAATTGTATTTAAAAAAAATACACACTAAAATGATTAACACACTCCATTATCAAGGGCCTTAATTTGGAAATAGGGCTTTCATTTTAATGAGGTTCACATAGAATCTTAATCATTGTTGACCTGAGGAACTGACTGGTTAGCCTTAGAATCATTGAACCAGAGAATGACACCTGGAGGGAGGAGTTTCACAGCCCATCATACGTATCGAGTTGAAAGGCATGAAACTTGATGTTCAGAGGGACTTGGGTGGAATGGTATATTGAGCACAAAGTTAGCATGCAAGTATGGCAAGAAATTAGGATGGCAAATGGCATGCTGGCTTTTACTGACAGGGTGGCACAGTGGTTAGCACTGCTCTCTCACAGCGGCAGGTGCCCGGGTTCAATTTCGGCCTTGGATGACTGTCTGTGTGGAGTTTGCACGCTCTCCCAGTGTCTGCGTGGGTTTCCTCCGGGCGCTCCAGTTTCCTCCCACAGTCCAAGATGTGCCAGTTTGGTGGATTGGCCATGATCAATTTCCCCTTAGTGTCCAAAAAGATTAGGTGGGGTGACTGGGAGAGGGTGGGGCGTGGGCTTCGGTCTGGTGCCCTTTCAGAGGGCCGGTGCAGACTCAATGGGCCGATTGGCCTCCTTTTGCACTGCAGAAATTTTATGAAAGGGATTTGGAGTACAAGAATAAAAAAGTCTTGCTACATTTGTATAGGATTTTAGTGAGACCACACCTGGAGTAGTATGCGCAGTTGTGGTCTCCATATTTAAGAAGAAAAAACATACTTGCACTGGAGGTGGTACAGCAAAGGTTTACGAGATTAGTTCCTTTGATGAGGGGCTGCGAAAACTGAGCCTACAATCTCTGGAGTTTAGAATATTGAGAGGTAATTTCCTGAAGTATTATCAAGGCGCCCAACAGGGTAGAGATGTTGTTTACACCTGCTGGGGAATCTGGAGCAAAGGGACACATTTTCAAAATAAAGAGCTTGTAATGTTCTTGTCGGATGGCCTGATTTATCATAGAATCTACAGTGCAGAAGGAGGCCATCCGGCCCATCGAGTCTGCACCGGCTCTTGGAAAGAGCACCCTACCCAAGCACATCCCCCCACCCCATCCCCATAACCCAGCAACCCCACCCAACACTAAGGGCAATTTTGGACACTAAGGGCAATTTATCATGGCCAATCCACCTAACCTGCACATCTTTGGACTGTGAAAGGAAGCCAGAGCACCCGGAGGAAACCCACGCACACACGGGGAGAATGTGCAGACTCCGCACAGACAGTGACCCAAGCCGTGAATCGAACATGGGAACCTGGAGCTGTGAAGCAATTGTCGTAACCACTATGCTCCTGTGCTGCTGTTTATATTACAAGAACAGTTTTAGCTAAAGCTACAAACAATTTATTAACATTAGCTGTGGGTTAACTATATACAAAACAATAGATGAATATCAGTGTAAACATGCACAAGCAACCTCTCTCTTCCAGCCCTTCAATCAATCTACGGTCGCCTGACTCTAACATTCACCCACATACTAATGAGACTCCTAGTGGTCAGTCGGTGAATTACAATACAACATGATATCACCACAGGGCTGACCCATTTAAGACGAGGATGAACAGAATTGTCTTCACTCAAAGGGTTGTCAATCTTTGGAATTCCCTATCCAAAGGTTTGCAGATGCTTGATCGGTGGTGATAATTAAGATTGAGACAGTGACAGATTTGAGGGGCTGGATTCTCCGTCAGTGGGATCCTCCGCTTTGCCGGCAACGCACTCACACCCGCGGATTTTCCAACAGCGTGGGGGTGCCCCCAATGGGAAACCCCATTGGCCGGCTGCCGGGAAGGAGGATCTCGCTGCCGGCGGGGATGCGTCACACCAGAAAACTGGTGCAGCGAGACGGAGGATCCCGCCCATGAGGCGAGTTTCTCCGTCCCACCGTGCCAGATTTCTGGCTCAGCACGCCGTCGGGATTCTCCGTTTCGATGGCTGGTCAATGGGGTTTCCCATTGTGGGCACCCCCACGCTGTCGGGAAACTCCCGGGTAACCAGCAAAACGGAGCATCCCAACGGCGGAGAATTCAGCCCATGGTCTCTGATGGAATTGGGGCATGGATGGAAAAGTGTTAAAGCCCAAGGTCAACAAAGATCACACCGAACGATGGAGGAGGCTCGACAGATTATACATTCTCGTGTTCTTATCCGATTAATCACACTTTACTGTTCCTTCCCCATAGCCCTGCAAACGTTTAAACCTTCATATTGAGGCTTAACAGTGAATCTGCTTTTACTGCCCTCTTTGTAATTCATTCACGTGAAGTGGGTGTCGCTGGCTGGGCCAACATTTATTGTCCACCCCTAACTGGTCTTGGACTGGGTCTGGAGTCACAAGTAGGCCAGACGGGTAAAGGATAGGAGATTTCTTTTCCTGAAGGACACCAGTGAACCAGATGGGTTTTTATGACAATCATTAGACGTTTAATTCCAAGTTTTTATTTCTACTGTGGTGAGATTCGAACCCAGGCCCCCAGAGAATTATCTTGGGTCTCTGGATTCCAACTCTAGTGATAATACCATTATGCCACCATCACGCCTTAAGGCTATGCATTCCAGATCATAGCAATTTACGGCGTTAAGAAAAATGTCTCCCCTCTTTTGACATTTACCTTAATTCTGTTTCCTATGGTTACCGACTCTTCTGCCAGTAGAAACAGTTTCTCCTTATTTCTGATATCAGAGCCATTCATGGTGTATAGCATGTCGATTAAATCTCTTCCTAACATTTCATGCAATAAAGAGACCCATCTCCATTTCTCTGCTGTCTCCACTGAACTGAATTTCCTCAGCCCTGGTACCAATCTGGAAAGTCTCCTCTGCTCCCTCTCCAGGTCTCATCGCACCATTACCATCACACCCTCTCAGCAGGTTTCACCCCCTAAAGGATAATGAAAATACCCCTACTCGTGGGGTTCACTGGCAGATGCGCCACTCCAGCACAGTAGAATGGTAGCACAGTGGGGCGGCACGATAGTACAGTGGTCAGCACTGTTGCTTCACAGCTCCAGGGTCCCAGGTTCAATTCCTGGCTTGGGTCACTGTCTGTGTGGGAGTCTGCGCGTTCTCCCAGTGTCTGTGTGGGTTTTCTCTGGATGCTCCGGTTTCCTCCCACAAGTCCCGAAAGACGTGCTGTTAGGTAATTTGGATATTCTGAATTCTCGCTATGTGTACCCGAACAGGCGCCGGAGTGTGGCGCCTAGGAGCTTTTCACAGTAACTTCATTGCAGTGTTAATGTAAGCCTACTTGTGACACTAAAGATTATTATTGGTCAATTTTCTTTTTTTGTGTCTTACTTTGGTACAATTCCGTGCAATCGCGCAGGATCATTTTGGTCAGAGGATCATCAATCAGTGGTGCACTGCCTTTAGTGAAGCAATGAGATAACAATCACCTGTCTAATCGATTGAACTGTTCAAGAAACAAAACTCACTTATATTTCCCCAGACACCACTCTGGTGCGTATCAATGTTTGGGACAGGGCGGCACAGTGGTGCAGTGGTTAGCACTGCTGTCTCACGGCGCCGAAGACCCGGGTTCAATCCCAGCCCTGGGTCACTCTCCGTGTGGAGTTTGTACATTCTTCCTGTGTCTGCCCAAAGATGTGCAGAGTAGGTGGACGGAACACGTTAAATTGCCCCTTAGTTGAAAAAAGTTTTTTAAAAATCATTGTTTGGATCAACAATTGTATAAGATTGGAAGGGATGGTGGGAGTTTGCAGGAGAGGGAAGCAGAAATCAAATCAAGCGATAGACTGTGATTGGCAACCCTTAGGAGTTGTCCCGGGTTTTCCAGGAATTTGAGATTCATTTCCTGGATCACACGGTGAGCAACACATGAGAAAAAATGCAAAAGGATAGAAAAAAAAAAGCTGCATTCCTTTCCTTTTTTGTTAGAATCTTTACAATATTTTCAAAACTCACAAATGAAACAAGAGGTTTGCTTGGGTCAGTTGGAGGCAGAAAGTCATGTGGAATAAACATCCAGCGGTTCGCCCAAATAGAATTGGCAACTGCAGGTCAGACAGGAGGTGACAATGTATCATTTCTATTTACACACAAGTATAAATTCTTTTCATTATCCTTGCTACCGAGAGCACGTACTTGAAGAGTAACACACATGGCAGTAGGTATGCATTTCAGTTACATCATTTGTCCAGTATTGATGGTTTCAATATGCTGGTGAAATACTGCAACGGACTCTCTGTCTCTGCACTTGCTGCTGAAAAGCCTTGGAACACAGTTGGACTTTTTTGGCCGCGGGACAATATAAATAATTTTGATTTCCTGACTGGAAAGAACTAGGAGTTAAGCGAGGACAACGGCTTCACTGCTATGTGGTGATGCACTCCCTGTTCACATCAAGTCCTCCCCCGCCGTCCTCCAAATTCTCCGGCCCCCCAAATATTGGCCCGGCGTGAGTCGTGCCGCCCGCCTAGGAGAATGGCGGGGTCCGGCACGACTCAATGGGCCCCGGGGCTGCCCGAATTCTCTGGCCCGCGATGGGCCGAAGTCCCGCCCGTCATTTGCCAGTCCCGCCGGCGTAAATTGTAGTAGGTCCTTACGGCGGGACCTGGCGGCGCAGGCGGCCTCCGGGGTTCTTGGAGGGGCGCGGAGGGTTCTGGCCCCGGGATGTGCCCCCACGGTGGCCTGGGCCGCGATCGGGGCCCACCGATCCGCGGGCGGGCCTGTGCCGTGGGGGCACTCTATTCTTCCGCACCGGAGGCTGTACCGGTCCGCCATTCCCAGTGCGGAAACAAAGCCCTCTGCGCATGCGTGGGGATGACGCCAGCACACGCTGGCATTCCCGCGCATGCGCCAACTCGCATCGGCCGGCGGAGGCCCTTCGGCGCCAGTTGGCATGGCGCTAAGCCCCTCTTGCCGCCGGTCGGTGGGGAGCAAACCACTCCAGGGCGGGCCTAGCCCCTGAAGGTGCGAAGGATTCCGCACCTTTGGGGCAGCCCGACGCCGGACTGGTTCACGCCACTCAGTCCCGCCGGAGTTGCCGCCCCGCCGATTACGGAAGAATCCCGCCCAGAGACAGCGAGAGAGAGGGAGGGAGACAGGGAGAAAGAGGAGACAGAGAGGGAGACAGAGATAGAGAGGGAGACAGAGATAGAGGGCGAAATTCTCCGGTATCGGCGCGATGTCCACCGACTGGCGCCCAAAACGGCGCAAATCAGTCGGGCATCGCGCCGCCCCAAAGGTGCGGAATGCTCCGCATCTTGGGGGGCCGAGCCCCAACCTTAAGGGGCTAGGCCCGCGGCGGACTAATTTCCACCCCGCCAGCTGGCGCGGAAATGACATCTCCGGGCGGCGCATGCGCGGGAGCGTTAGCGGCCGCTGACAGCATTCCCGCGCATGCGCAGTGGAGGGAGTCTCTTCCGCCTCCGCCATGGTGGAGACCGTGGCGAAGGCGGAAGGAAAAGAGTGCCCCCACGGCACAGGCCCACCCATGGATCGGTGGGCCCCGATCGCGGGCCAGGCCACCGTGGGGGCACCCCCCGGGGCCAGATCACCCCGCGCCCCCCCCCCAGGACCCCAGAGCCCGCCCGCGCCGCCTTGTCCCGCCAGTAAGGTAGGTGGTTTAATCTACGCCGGTGGGACAGGCATTTTAGCAGCGGGACTTCGGCCCATCTGGGCCGGAGAATCGCGGGGCGGGGGCCCGCCAACCGGCGCGGCGCGATTCCCGCCCCCGCCGAATATCCGGTGCCGGAGAATTCGGCAACCGGCGGGGGTGGGATTCACGCCAGCCCCCGGCGATTCTCCGACCCGGTGGGGGGTCGGAGAATCTCGCCCAGAGAGAGAGAGACAGAGGGGACGATTCTCCCAAATGGAGCCCGTGATCGCGCCATCGTGAATGCCGTCGCGTTTCTTGATGGTGCGAAACGGGCACGGGAACAAATGATTCTGGGCCCCACAGGGGGCCAGCAGGGCGCTGGAGAGGTTCCCGCCGCTCCAGCCTCCGTTCCCGGTGCCAAATGGACGCCGTGCCAACCCGCGCATGCACGGGGGACCTCTTCAGCCCGCCGGGCCCAACTCAACATGGCGTCGGTGTTCATGGGCCGGCCGCGTAGGAAAGTAGGCCCAGGGAGGAAGAGGCCGGCCCGCCGATCGGTGGGGCGGGCCAGACCCCATCGGAGCCCCCCCCCACCCCCAACCACAGGCCGCCCCCCGACATTCATTCAGAGTTCCCGCCGACCAGGGGTGAACGGCGCCTGCGGGACTCTGTCGTATCCGTGCGGCCCATCCGGGCCGGAGAATCGGCGGCCCTGCCAATTCCAGCGGCCCGCAGCCGGCGTCACGCCAACCGCACCGGCGCAAATGGCGCCGATTCTCCGCACCTCAGAGAATCGCCCACCGGCGTCGTGGCGCGGTTGCGGCGATTCTCCGGCCCGGCGCGGGGCTTGGAGAATCTCCCCTAGAGAGACAGAGAGAGAGAGAGAGACAGACAGTGGGTGAGGAGGATGGCGCCGCGATGGGAAGGGAGGGCGGAGGCGGGAAGGGAGCAGGCCGAGGTCGAAGGTGGCAGGTCCAGAAGGGGAGAGTAAGTTGAGTTGGAGTGGCGTGGCCGAGGGAGGCAGAAACATCGAGGGAAAGGGAGGCAATGAAACCGAGGGAGAGAGACGCAGAGAAACCGAGGGAGAGAGACGCAGTGAAACCGAGGGAGAGAGACGCAGAGAAACTGAGGGAGTGGGAGGCCAGGAGATCGGGGGAGGGAGAGGCAGTGAGACGGTAGAAGAGTGAGGCAGAGAGATCGAGGGGGAGGGAGGCAGTAAGACTGAGGCAGAGGGAGGCAGGGACACCAAGGGTGAAAGAGGCAGAGACCGAGATAGGAGGAGTAAGGGAGACGGAGAGAGAGGGAGACAGAGGGAGAGGAAGGGAGGGAGACAAAGGGAAACGGAGGGAGGGAGACGTAGGGAGAGGGAGGGAGGCAGACGGATGGAGAGGGAGGCAGGGTTACCGAGGGAGAGGGAGACAGGGAGACCTAGGGGGGAGGCAGGGAAACAGAGGGGGAGGGAGTAAGGGAGACGGAGTGAGAGGGAGACAGAGGGGGAGGGAGGCAGAGGGAGAGGGTGTAAGGGAGACAGAGGGAGAGGGAGGCAGGGGGACCAAGGGAGAGGGAGGCAGGGGGACCGAGGGAGAGGGAGACAGGGGGACCGAGGGAGAGGGAGGCAGGGGGACCGAGGGAGAGGGAGGCAGGGGGACCGAGGGAGAGGGAGGCAGGGGGACCAAGGGAGAGGGAGGCAGGGGGACCGAGGGAGAGGGAGGCAAGGGGACCAAGGGAGAGGGAGGTAGGGGGACCAAGGGAGAGGGAGGCAGGGGGACCGAGGGAGAGGGAGGAAGTGAGACCAAGGGAGAGGGAGGCTTTGAGACCGAGGGAGAGGGAGAGGGAGGCTTTGAGACCGAGGGAGAGGGAGACCCAGAGGGGAGGCAGAGTGACGAGTGAGAGGGAGGCAGGGTGACTGAGGGAGAGGGAGGCAGGGAGACCGAGGGAGGGGGAGGCAGGAGGACCGAGGGAGAGGGAGGCAGGGAGACCGAGGGAGGGGGAGGCAGGAGGACCGAGGGAGAGGGAGGCAGGGGGACCGAGGGAGTGGGTGACCCAGAGGGACTGAGGGGGAGGGAGGAAGGGGAACCAAGGGGGAGGGAGGCAGGGGGACTGAGGTGGAGGGAGGCAGGGGGACCGAGGGGGAGGGAGGCAGTGAGACGGAGGGAGAGTGAGGCAGGGTAATTGCGAACATTCGCAAGAGACCGGGAGAGGGAGACAGAGAAAGAGGATGGCGAGAGAGACGGGGAGAGAGACAGAGAGAGTGGGGAAGGGATACAGAGAAAGAGCCAGGGAGGGAGATGGAGAGTAGGTGGGAGCGAGAGACAAAGAGAAGGAGGGAACCTGATGTGTACGGAGGTCTGACTGCTGATACTGGGAAGGTATGTATGTTCATGCTGGTATCTGTGGTATTATCACTCATTTGTGAATGAAAAAAACACTTAGACACTAATCAAAATTTGGGTAACTGCTGAATGATTATTCAATACTCGTGAATTGGAATCTTCTTTTCTTGTTTGTATATTGATGAACAGCTCACTGTATTCAAATGGGAATTGAAATGCGCATGCAAAATAAACTCAGCTGAAGTTCAGATTGAACTCTGGTGAAAGAAACACTCTCTAAAACGATATGGAAAGTGATCGCCACATCAAATTGTATATCTAGGAACTGAATCCAACTTTCTTCCAATTGCATTACTTTACTCCCAACTCTGGTCAATTTCAGACATAGTAGATGGCTGTTACCACCCAAGGATTACCCCCCTGTGCACAATTTCTGAACAAACCTTTTCAGTTAAACTACAAAGCCAAATAGGACAATTACCATGACAATCCCTCTTTGTCTTTCCAATCTTCTCTCTCACTGTGGTGAGTATATACGCCCTGAATGAATGTTTCAAAAGATACAAGTATGAACAACTGCTGACTTTAATCGAGATAAAACACCTCACTTTCCCACGAACAATTTGTGTTTGGTTCTGCTCCGAGGTATCACTTCCTGCAGAACCATCCAGTTTGTAATCTTCCAGACCTCTCTGACCATTACACATTCTGCAGTCATGTTTCAATGCTCATAAAAGTCAGAATTTGAACAGTCAGATTTCACTATTTGAAGACCGGACACAAGTCAATGCCAAAACGAATGCCACAGCTTTGTGAAATACCAACAAAAACAAGAGTTAAAACAAGCACAGGAAAAGGTGATAACTATTCTGCCCCTCCTCGAGCTTGTTCTATTCGGTCACAGCTGATCTGTATCTCAACTCCATTTACCCAACCTTGGTTCCATAACCCTTAACACCCGAATAAAAATATACCTCACTTGGTTCGGAAAATTTCGATTGGCCCCCAGGCTCAACAGCTTTCTGGGAGAGAGCGTTCCTGATTTCCACTAGCTTTTGAATGAAGGTGTGCTTCCTGACAACAGCCCGCAACATCCCAACTCTGATTTTATGTCCCTTTGTTCTGGGCTCCCCTCCATTCTGTCTACCAAATCCTTTAATCGTCATAAACGTCTCAATTAGATCATCTGTCCACTTCGATACTGAAGGGAATACAAAGCTAGTCTATGTCTCCATTCTAGTTGCACTAGGTGGGGTCAGCTTCTTCAGGGAATGGAGCACAGAACAGGAGGCAGACATCCCTGACCCACTCCTGGGAACAAGGCCTGCGGGTAAAGTACCAGCAGCAGCTGGATATCATCATTAATTAGCTAACAGATGAGCAGGCAGTTCAACACCTACCCCACCTTGGGTAATATCCCACAAGGGGTGGGGTGGCTATGCGCACAACATCAATGACATGAGGAAGGGATACAGAGAGTCAGGGAGGGAAATTGGGGGGGGGGGGGGCACTGAGGGGTTTTGATATGAGTAAAGACACAAAAGATTTCCCACTGGTGGGGGGTTAATAACCAGAGATCGTAGATTTAAAATCATTAACAAAAGATGTCGAGGGGAGATGTGGAGAATATTTTACCTTGGGGTGGTCAAGGCCTCGGACGAGATGCCCACCCTTGTCCCAATTGAGGCCCTTCAGTGCCCAACCATTTACCACTTAAGGGCTGTTCACTGCCCCAGTTTTTAGGCAGTTTGAAGATCCATGGAGAAGGCAGAAAATCAGGGCAGCACGTGGCGCGGTGGTTAGCACTGGGACTACGGCGCTGACGGGCCGGGGTCGAATCCTGGCCCTGGGTCATTGTCCGTGTGGAGTTTGCACATAGAACATTACAGCGCAGTACAGGCCCTTTGGCCCTCGATGTTGCGCCGACCTGTGAAACCACTCTAAAGCCCATCTACACTATTCCCTTATCGTCCATATGTCTATCCAATGACCATTTGAATGCCCTTAGTGTTGGCGAGTCCACTACTGTTGCAGGCAGGGCATTCCACGCCCTTACTACTCTCTCAGTAAAGAACCTACCTCTGACATCTGTCCTATATCTATCTCCCCCCAATTTAAAGCTATGTCCCCTCGTGCTAGACATCACCATCCGAGGAAAAAGGCTCTCACTGTCCACCCTGTCCAATCCTCTGATCATCTTCTATGTCTCAATTAAGTCACTTCTTAACCTTCTTCTCTCTAACGAAAACAGCCTCAAGTCCCTCAGCCTTTCCTCATAAGATCTTCCCTCCATACCAGGCAACATTCTGGTAAATCTCCTCTGCACCCTTTCCAATGCTTCCACATCCTTCCTATAATGCGGCGACCAGAATTGAACGCAATATTCCAAATGCGGCCGCACCAGAGTTTTGTACAGCTGCAACATGACCTCATGGCTCCGAAACTCAATCCCTCTATCAATAAAAGCTAACACACCGTATGCCTTCTTAACAACCCTCTCAACCTGGGTGGCAACTTTCAGGGATCTATGCACATGGACACCGAGATCTCTCTGCTCATCCACACTGCCATGAATCTTACCATTAGCCCAGTACTCTGTCTTCCTGTTATTCCTTCCAAAATGAATCACCTCACACTTTTCTGCATTAAACTCCATTTGCTACCTCTCAGCCCAGCGCTGCAGCTTATCTATGTCCCTCTGTAACTTGTAACATCCTTCTGCACTGTCCGCAACTCCACTGACTTTCGTGTCATCTGAAAATTTACTCACCCATCCTTCTACCCCCTCCTCCAGGTCATTAATAAAAATGACAAACAGCAGTGGCCCCAAAACAGATCCTTGTGGTACACCACTAGTAACTGGACTCCAGTCTGAACATTTCCCATCAACCACCACCCTTTGTCTTCTTCCATCTAGCCAATTTCTGATCCAAACTGCTAAATCACCCTGAATCCCATGCCTCCTTATTTTCTGCAGTAGCCTACCGTGGGGAACCTTATCAAACGCTTTACTGAAATCCATACACACCACATCAACTGCTTTACCCTTATCCACCCGTTTGGTCACCTTCTCAAAGAACTCAATAAGGTTTGTGAGGCACGACCTACCCTTCACAAAACCGTGTTGACTATGTCTAATCAAATTATTCCTTTCCAGATGATTATACATCCTATCTCTTATAACCCTTTCCAAGATTTTGCCCACAACAGAAGTAAGGCTCACTGGTCTATAGTTACCGGGGTTGTCACTACTCCCCTTCTTGAACAATGGGACAACATTTGCTATCCTCCAGTCTTCTGGCACTATTCCTGTAGACAAAGATGACTTAAAGATCAAAGCCAAAGGCTCAGCAATCTCCTCCCTAGCTTCCCAGAGAATCCTAGGATAAATCCCATCCGGCCCAGGAGACTTATCTATTTTCACACTTTTCAGAATTGCTAACATCTCCTCCTTATGAACCTCAAGCCCTTCTAGTCTAGTAGCCTGAATCTCAGTATTCTCCTCGACAACAGTGTCTTTTTCCTGTGTGCATACTGACGAAAAATATTCATTTAGCACCTCTCCCATCTCCTCGGACTCCAAGCACAACTTCCCACTACTGTCCTTGACTGGCCCTACTCTTACCCTCGTCATTCGTTTATTCCTGACATATCTATAGAAAGCTTTAAAGACTTCTCATGTCCCCTCCTGGCTCTTCTTAGCTCTCGCTTTAGGTCCTTCCTAGCTAACTTGTAACTCTCGAGCGCCCTAACTGAACCTTCATGTCTCATCTTTACATAAGCCTCCTTCTTCCTCTTGACAAGTGTTTCACACCCACAACCCAAAGATGTGCAGGTTAGGTGGATTGGCAACCCCTCAATTGGGAAAAAAAGATAATTGGGTACTCTTTAAAAAAAAATTTTTTTTTAAAGGCTGAAAATCACCCAAGTTAGATCTGAGGCTTGAATGCCAGGCAAGGCAGTAGGTTTGCCTTCATCAGAAAACCCCTTCTGCCTGACACCTCCCCCCTCCCAACCTCCCGCCACTCCCTAAGAACCGTTGACCGACGGACCCCCTTCACCCATGGCCATTTCTTTTTCAATCGTCATGTAGTCTCAACATTAAAAGTGTGGCTTTCAACATCTCGCATTTATATAGCATCTTTAATGAAGTATTACATTCCAAGCTGCTTCCCAGGAGTGCTTCAACCACTGGGTTTTTTCCTGCCTCATGTCTGGGTCTGTTGTAGACCATTTATAGAGCTTAATGGAGGATTAGCTAGAAACTCAATTATCACTGAGTCATGAGACCACCAGGATGGCAGAAGGTGAACTAGATGAACGTTGGTCTTCTTTTGTCTCATATTCCGGTATTTCTCTCTCAGTTCTCTGCCTGCTCTATCAATTAGCAACAAAGTCAGTGTAAAATTAACTTAGAAAGCTGGGAGGACTTTTTAAGATACCCAAGTTAAGAGCGAGTTCAAAGCCAAGATTATTGTGCGGAGACTGATACAGAATCAGATCATTGTCATTCTGCTCAACAGGGGCAAAGAAGGGGAAAGCACAGAAAAACGTAACAAGAATGATTCCAAGTCGATCGGGGACAAGTTGTAAAGGAAGATTACTGAATATCACCCTCTTCACTCTAATGATTAAGGCGGCTCAACGGAAATATACCTGATACATGTTTGACACTCCTGCACAGTACTCAGGGAATGCTACAGTGTTGGAGATACTGTCCTTCAGACAGAGAGTTGAAGCCAAGGCTCATCTGCATTCTCAGTGGGCATAAAAGATTCCATTGCACTGTTTTAAAGAGGAGCATGGGGGGCTTTCCTTATTGCCTTGGCCAATACTTACTTCCTCAACCAATAATTTCTCAACCAATAACACCAAAACAGATTATCTGGTCATTATCACGTTGTTGTTTGCGGGCATTTGCTGTGTGCAACATTGGCTGCTGTGTTTCGATTGCACAGCAGCAACTACACTTCGTACACATTGCAAAGCACAGTGGTATGCCTCAGTCACAAGTGGTGTTAGCAAACCCCCTTTTATTTTTACCATGTGTTATGGATGGTGTAGCTCAAATGAACTTGATTGTCAGGTTGTAACATACGGACATATTTGGCATGATAACACCAGGTAGTGAACCTGCAGTTGTTATGATAGTGCAATCAGGCAGAGCGAGCGAAAGCGCTCAAGGGAGGATCAACATGAATAACCTTTACTCACTTGTGACCTTTCCTTATGCTGGTCCCTCTACCCCAGGAGGGGAAATAGAAGACAAAAGTAGGCAAATAGGTTGAGCAAATCTCATACTGTAGGGATGAGGATTCAGCATTGAGCAAGAGAACAGAAAAAAGGGCAATCTGCTGCACATATTCCCGTAACAGCTTGCGGGCTCAAAGATCAAATTCAAATGCTGACTGCCAGAATAATATTCTCCTCAGGACTTGAGAAATATAATAATAATCATCGCTTATTGTCACAAGTATGCTTCAATGAAGTTACTGTGAAAAGCCCCTAGTCGTCGCCACATTCCGGTGCCTGTTGGGGGAGGCCGGTACGGGAATTGAACCCGCGCTGTTGCCTTATTCTGCATTACAAGCCAGCTATTTAGCCCACTGTGCTAAGCCAGCCTGTGAACCATATTTCAGGCACATTTGGTGTTTTGAAGAATGTGCTTCTTTAAGAAACTCAAATTCTTTTCAGTCCCTGAAATGTAGGAATAGTGTATTGATTAGCAATTCTAATATAATTTTAATTCAGCATTACCCTTCCTTTAATAGCCTGTCCACCTTCCCTGCTGAATTTGTTTGTCTAATTTTGTAAACACATGATCAGACCATAAGACATAGGAGCACAATTAGGCTATTTGGCCCATCGAGTCTGCTCCACCATTCAATCATGGCTGATATGTTTCTCATTCCCATTATCCAGCCTTGTCCCCATAATTGCTGGTCCCCTTATTAATCAAGAACCTATCTATCTCTGTCTTAAAAACACTCAGTGACTTGATCTCCACATCCTTCTGCAGCAAAGACTTCCACAGATTCACCACCCTCGAGCTGAAGAAATTCCTCCTCATCTCAGTTTTAAAGGATCGTCCCTTCAATCTGAGGTTGTGCCCTCGGGTTCTAGTTTTTCCTACTAGTGGAAATATCCTCTCAATGTCCACTCTATCCAGGACTCGCAGTATCCTGTAAGTTCCAATAAGATGCCCCCTGATCCTTCTAAACTCCATCAAGTTCGGACCCAGAGTCCTCAACTGCTTCTCATATGGTAAGCACTTCATTTTGGGATCATTCTTGTGAATATCCTTTGGACCCTTTCCAAGGCCAGCGCATCCTTTCTTAGAATACGGGGTCAAAAACTGCTCACAATACTCCAAATGGGGTCTGTCCAGAGCTTTATCCAGCCTTATGATTGTTACATGTTTGCATGATTTTAACCTTATGACCTAGTTTATGAATATTTGTATGCAAGTCACACTGTAATTAAACCTTTGAAAGCATTGCTCGAATAAAATATTATTTTTGGGTTTAAAATACAGAGAGGAGTAAATTTTGTAGCAGCGGGAAAAAAGATACTTGAATAGAAAAGCATGTAAAATGGATGCCCAATCAACGAATGCCCCTGTTGTAGTGCTGCGACCCTCAGCTGCTGGATAAACTCTGGACTGAAATCAGTCAGTGCTGGATGCCATGGACTATGGACTAATACTCAGGTTATCTCAGAGTGAGCAATAAAGAAAAAGAATCACCCGAGAAATCCCAACAACAAATATTTGCATTCACATAGCACATTTGGCAGAGTAAAACATCCCCAAGAGGGTGCATCAGACAAAATTTGACAGCGAGCCAAATAGAATTATATGGACAGGTGACTGAAATTTATCTTTTTCATCTAAATTTAAGGGGCTTAAAGGAAGGAGAGAGGTGTAAAGGTTTAGAGAGGAACTTCCACAGCTTCCAGTCTAGGCAAGTAGAAGCTTGGCTGCCAACGGTGTGGCAAAGGGTTCGGTAACGCGTACACACTCTCTCTCTCTCAGCATTTCCATGAGGAACATTGCAAAAGCCTAACCCATCAATAAGGCATCAGCTTCATAAACCTTGCCTTATACCAACTAGAAACAGCATGGAACTCGGAATCTAACCAAACTCATCTTGGAATTGACCACACATTTAGATAGTGCAGGTATTCCACGATGAACGGCATCATTATCAAAATCAGTGCAGGTGAGGGTTAAGGATCTAGAATGGCTCGTGACAAAGCCAAGAAATAAATGGAAAGAGGAGGACGAAAGCATTAATAGGTTTATGAAAAACAAATCATGCTTAACAAATCTACTGGAGTTTTTTTGAGGCTGTAACTAGCAGAATGGGCAAGGGAGATGCGATGTTTTTGGATTTCCAGAAGGCTTTTGATAAAGACCCTCAGAAGAGATTAGTGTGCAAAATTAAAGCATAAGGAATAGGGTGTAGTGTATTGATCTGGATCGAGAACTTGTGGGATAAATGGGTCTTTTTCTGAGTGGCAAGCAGTGACTAGTGGGGTACCGCAGGGATCAGTGCTTGGACCCAGCTCTTCATGATTCTCCGCCCCCGCTTCGGCGCAGGGCTGCGGAGAATCCAGCCCAAGGTAGATAGGCAACATCTTTTCCCAAAGGTAGAGGAGCCCATAACTAGAGGGCATAGGTTTAAGGAGAGGGGGGAGAGACCAGAGTGGAAATTATTTCACAGATGGTGGTGAGCATCTAGAACGAGCTGCCAGAGGCAGTGGTAGAGGCGGGTACAATTTTGTCTTTTAAAAAAAAAGTTAGACAGTCACATGGGCAGGGTGGGTACAGAGGGATATGGGCCAAATGCGGGCAAGTGGGACTCGCTTAGTGATAGAAACTGGGCGGCATGGACAAGCTGGGCCGAAGGGCCTGTTTCCATGCTGTCAACATCTATAATTGCATCTGTAATATTAATAATAATTCTCTAATATTCACTAGAGTTTAGAAGGATGAGAGGAGATCTAATTGAAACATATAAAACTCTAACAGGGCTGGACAGACTCAATGCAGGGAGAATATTTTTCCTATTTGGGGAATCTAGAACCAGGGGACACAGTCTCAAGATGTGGGGGTAGATTATTTAGGATCAAGATGAGGAAAGATTCCTTCACCCAAAGGGTAATGAACCTGCGGAATTCTCTGCCACAGAAGGTTGTAGAGGACCAGTCACAAATGTATTCAAGAAAGAGCTAGATTATTTTTGGATATTAATGGCATCAAGGGGCATGGGGAGAAAGCGGGAATAATGGCATTGAAATCACGGATCAGTCATGATTGTACAGAATGGCGGCGCAGTTCTGCAGGGCTGAATGGTCTACTCTTAATTTCTGAGCTGGATTCTCCAATTCGAAGACTAAGGGCTGACCCCAGCGTGGGAACAGTGGCACCGATCCTCCGTCTGGTGGGGGGGGGGGGCGGGGGCTGGCTGCCAGGCAGCGTAAAGTCCTGGCTTTACCTGCTGATACGGCCAGAGAATTGCCGGGTCCCGTGGCCACGCATACGCACGGCGGCGGCCTGCATTGGCCATACCGTGCAACATTGTGCCAGCCGCGCACGGACCCGGCCTGCCACATACTGTCCCCCAGTAACCCTCCTCGCCACCCCCAGAAGTGCCCCTTGCCTCTGCCAAAGCCCCCCTGCCCGTGGAACAACCTCCCCCCCCCCACCGATTGTGGTGATCCTGGACTCAGTCCGCAGCCCCCATGCCGGGTTCACAAAACAATAAAGGATAAGTGTTCTACGCCGTCGGTAACTCGGCCCATTGGGGGCGGAGCATTGGGGGAGGGCCTCAGGTGACATCCTGAGGTCGTCCATACGGCGTGCACCATTCTCTTGAAGTACGCCGTTTTCGAGGGGGCGGAGCATCGCAAAAGCGGTGCTGCCCCGATTTTGCCGCAAATGCGGATTCTCCGGCCGATCGCCGAACGCGCTTTTGGCGTTGGCGACCGGAGAATCCCGCCCGCTATGTTTCTATGAAAGAAAGAGATAGAGGGGAAGATTGGAGGAGGAAAGGAAGGAACAGAAAGCAAGACAGAAAAAATATCTGGGCAGAAGTGACATTGACAGAGAGATGTTCCATTCGTAAGATTACTTTCCATGAAAACAAAGTGTATGTGGAAGTGAGAAACATGTAGTTCATAGAAGACATTAGATAAAACTGTTACAAAAATTGTGTAGACTGTTGGCGACGAGGTTACAAGTAATACTTCCTTAACAGCGTTTTAAGTCTCATTACATTGTATAAAATATATCAGCAACACTTGCACTAACATCTTAAAATAGGTTGAACATTTCTGCCATCTATTGATCAGATATGGATATCACAGTGTATATCGGATTATTATATAATTTGGTCTAACAACAAGGAATAAATGAGTTAACTTCATCAATGGTAAACGTCCCTTCATCCAGCTGTATCTACACAACTATTTTTAACAAAAACCTCTATTCTCAATCATTAGAGTTTTTAAAAAAACACACTGGTCAACCTTGGCACTGCACATGGAAAGCCATAAACTGTAGTCTCCCCCTTACCTTATCTCTCCTCCTATCTAGCATCACTAAAATCAGATTGATCATTATCACATCATTGTCTGTGGGAGCTTGCTGTACGCAAGCTGACTGCCATGCGTCCTGTCTTACTACAATGACAACACTTCAGAAAGTGTTTATTTGACTGCAACGCATGTTAGCAAGCACAGAGGTCGTGACAGGCTCTATGTAAATGCAAGTCGGAAAGCATCTCATACATAGAACCATAAGAATTTACAGTGCAGAAGGAGGCCAGTCGGCCCATCGAGTCTGCACTGGCCCTGAAAAAGCATCCTTCTTAAGCCCACACCTCCACCCCATCCCCGCAACCCAGCAATCCCGCCTAACTTTTTGGACACTACAGGACAATTTAGCGTGACCAATTCACCAACCCCGCACATCTTTAGTCAGTGGGAGGAAACCGAAGCACCCAGAGGAAACCCACGCCGATACGGGGAGAACGTGCCGACTCCGCACAGACAGTGACCCAAGCTGAGAATCGAACCCGGTTCGCTGGTGTTGTTAAGCATCAATGCTAACCACTGTGCTACCGTGCTGCCATTCCTCAACTCTTCAGTTTGCTTCTCTCTGTCATTTTCTCTTTTTGTGAGTACTAGGTGGGTGTTTTGACTGAGAAGCAGTTCCACTAATAGGTACCAGTGGGACTGTCGGCCCTCATATTGTCCAGGGGTCTCTTGACATGGATGACGGATCCCTTGAATAGTGGACCACCCCCCTACCATCAACCAGTTACCCTTATCCCCATTCTCCCACCATCTTGTCTTCTTATCCGATTCCCTCAAAAATTACCTCGCATTCAAAAGGAATCAAATCAGAATGAGGAAAGAACCTCTATTTGCCAGGCATGCACATAATCGGCAACATTATAATAATAATACACTTTATTATTGTCACAAGTAGGCTGCAACAAAGTTACTGTGAAAAGCCCCTAGTCGTCACATTCCGGCGCCTGTTCAGGTACACGGAGGGAGAATTCAGAATTCTCAGCTGGTACGGGAATTGAACCCGCGCTGCTGGCCTTGTTCTGCATCAAAAACCAGCTGTCTAGCCCACTGACCTAAACCAGCCCCCCCCCCCCCCACTGAGCTAAACCAGTCCAGTTGTCACTGCAACACAGGTGAGGTAACCATCTTCCCTAGCTTCTTGCTTTGAAGACAATATTACAAGAATGAAGACACTCTTAATGCCTCTCCCTCTGCTTGGAACTCCACCCTCTCTCGACTTTGCAGAACACAAAAACAAAAGATGGCTAAAACAGGAGCGTATTCAGAACAACTATTTTCTCCCTTTTGAGCACACATTTTTTTTTAAAAGCTGCAAATTCTTTTCCAATAAAACTTTGAAAATCTCTTCCAATACTTTTGTGAAACTTTACAGAAATCACTGGAAGTTAAAAAGAGAAAGATATTCACTCCATCCAGCAGAGTCAACGGTGCCAATCCACCCTGTGAAATCCAGGACACTGCAAATGCTCAGACTCAAATCCAAATTCCACTCACATAGCTTCACAGCTCTGAGCAAATACATGAAATCGAAATCAGACTTTTGGGAGAGGCTGAAGCCTTGAAGTAATTATTTTAAAAATGAAGACATTAAAGAACACAAAAGATAATTATTTTAGAAGCATAACTGTGCTGCTATGAAATATTGATATTGGCCAATTGGTTAAAGCCTTATTTTGGACAATAGAAATGCCAGTTATGGAACGGTGAAAAGAAACTCAATGAACGTTGAAGGTATTGTGTAACCCAATGCTCAGATTGTGAACAATGGGCGGGATTTGCCGAACAATCCTCCGTGCATTTTTCGGCTGCGGAGGCGGTCCGCCAGCGGGATTTATCAACCCCTCCGTTGTCAATGGGGTTTCCCGGTGACTGTACCGTCATCACCAGGAGACCCGTACGCCGAGCTAAGCAGCTGGTAATTCGCCCCCTATGAGTTTACAAAGCTATTTTCCATGTGGCAAGAGAATCTAGAAAGGAATATGAGGGTGGAGTGGAAAAGCAGAGTTGAGAGTGAGGGTCAGCCATGAACATATTGAATGGCGAAGCGAGCTCGAGCAACGCAATGACCTGCTTCTCATGTTAACAGGCTGGCAAATTGCGGCATAAAAATGACGGGAAGTTGAAAGTAGTGCAGGGGATAAAAGTACACGTGGACCAAAGATTTTAAAATCTACAGTAGTTAGCACAGTGGTTCGCACTGCTGCCTCACAGTGCCAGGGACCCGGTTTCAATTCCACTCTGTATGGAGTTTGCACGTTCTCCCCGTTATCTGCATGGGTTTCCTCCCACAGTCCAAAGATGTGCAGGTTAGGTGGATTGGTTAGTGTCAAAAAAGATTAGGTGGGGTTACTGGGATGGGTGGAGGGGTGGGCTTAGGTAGGGTGCTCTTTTGGAGGGTTGCTGCAGACCCGATGGGCTGAATGGCCTCCTTCTGCGCTGTTGTGGTTCTATGATTCTAGTTACAGTAAAAACTTTCTTTTTGCGATGCATTTTTAAAAAATGAGTTTTTCTAATATTTTCAGGTTCATCCAAATGAAAACTCTATCAAGATAGGCAAGTGTGAGGTATTACATTTTGTCAAGAAAAATAAGGAGGTTACATATTACTTGAAAAGTAAGAAACTAAAATGGTGTGGAAGTCCAAACACCAAAAATCACTAAATGTTTTGACACAATACAATAAAGCCACAACAAAGCAAACCAAGCACTGGAGTTTATCCTCAGAGGGATAATATTGAGAAACAGAGCTGTGATCATAAAACTTATACTGAACCTTAATTAAGCCACAGGTGAGTACTGTGCAGAGCTCTGGTCATCATAAGGATATAGAGGTGCTGTAGTGCATGCAAAGAATTCAGAAAGAGAATGGCAAAACTGTGAGGTTCTGTCTATCAGGACAGTCTGAACAGACTGGGCCTCTTTTCGTTTGCACACAGAAGGCTTGAGGGTGAGGAGTAGCCTAATAAAAGTCCAAAGAATTATTAAAGATTTTGACAGAGCAGACACAAAGAGGTGACTGAGCTTTCCCAAGCCTGGAGAGCAAAGCTGGAAAGTAGTACATCAGGTCAGGCACTCAACACATTCCAGGCTCCAAGCGATCTTCCTGCTCTTGGGGTCACCAATCCTGCAGCAGCATATATTCAAATTGATGCATTACTGGGCCAATTTAGGAACACTGATGACACTGCCAGGATCTTCCCGACAGAGAACACTTCACCCTCACTCTGAGGCCAGAGGTCTCTGGATAACTAGTGGTGGCTCCTAAGCCATCATCTCACTCAGCACAGCAGCATGGACCCACGAGAAAGCAGCTTCCACAAGCTTGACCACAAGCCATCTTCTGGAAGGTTTTCCCCTCCGCAATGATGGGCTGACATCGGTGGCCAAGCTGGATTTTTAATTTAAAAAAAATAAATTTAGAGTGCCCAATTCATTCTTTCGAATTAAGGGGCAATTTAGCGTGGCCAATCTACCTACCCTGCACATCTTTGGGTTGTGGGGGCGAAACACATGCAAACACAGGGAGAATGTGCAAACTCCACACGGACAGTGACCCAGAACCGGCGGTGTGAGGCAGCAGTGCTAACCACTGTGCCACCGTGCTGCCCTGGAGTTTTAATTTTTGAAACAACCTGCTGCAGAGTGGTCTTAGCACTCGTCTCAGAAGCGGCCACTTCTCCAACGCGGGCTGCCAGTCGAATATCACTTGTATTGGGTCTGACCTGCCCCAATTCCACAATTGGACGGGAGCCCCAGAGGCGGCTTTGTAGGGTGCCTCCGGGAAGATCGCGGCCAATGTCCCACCGGGGTCAATTCCGGGTTCCTGCCCAGGAATGGAGACGGACGTTAGGATCATGATCCAACCGGGATAATTCAGCCCAGTGTTCCGACTTATGGGGAAGAGCTACCAATACAAGACAATCACCAAGATATCCAATAGGGAATTCTTTACTGAGAATGTGTAACCCACTATCGCAAGGAGTAACTGAGCTGATTGACAGATATGTTGTAAGGGGAAGCTCGCTAAGTACCTGAGGAAACAAACAGTAGAAGGATAAGACGATAGGTGAAGAAGGAGCGGAGACTGACGTGGAGCATCAACATCGATACAGACCTGTTGGTCACATTGTGTGTTTCTGTGGTATATCATATATAAGTCAATGAGCCATCATTAGAATAGATTAATATACTGTATAGAGGTGGGGTTAGCTCAATTGGTTAGATGGCTAGCGCATCGATCAAATTAATGCCAACAGTTTAGGGTTCGATCTCTGTCCCTGCTGAAACAGACTTGGGGACCATTTCCTTGTCCTGTCCACATTAAAATAATAAACCCATACTGATGCACCATAAAACGATGTAGATTGAGACACCATAATGTCAGATTTAACTTAACACACAGAGATGAAAATAATCCCAACTCCATAAATTGCTTTAGAGTATTCAACAGGTATGTATGGTTGATAAAATTAATTTCCGTAATCATTTAATCAAAGGTCTTTTGTCGTGGAAGGGAAGGGGAAAAAAAATTCAGGAACTCATTACCTCATTGAACAATGATGTGAATCTATTAGCAGCTGAATGTTTATGTCTGCTCATCGCACTCTCCCTGGACATTTTTCCAGACAGAGGTAGCACACTGTTTCCCGACGCTGTGGGAGATGAATCACTGCAGTCAGCAGCTCCTTGCTCCCTCTTTGTGTGAGGTCTGAAGACCGTTAATGGTGGTTTATGATGTGATAATCCAGGTTGGCCTGCTAAGAAACAGTCACTGCTGGCAGTGTTATAAAGCGCGCGATCGAGAATGTCGCCCAGACTTCTGGACGGCCGATCGTCGAACTGACTTTCCGCCTTCGAACACGGCACAGGCCATGCGATGGTGCTCAAGCTGACTGCCTTTTTATTCTCCAAGTCCAGACAGCGTCGGTCGAATGGGTCATCCTGGACTCCGCTGCGCCTCAAACTCCTTTTCTTCTTCCTCTGCTTCTTCGCCCGGGAGAGCTCGCTGCCATTCGCCACACATTCCCTGCTCGCTCCGTCAGATTCCACGTCCCCCTCAGACTGGTACAGGACGCAGCTCCCAGAAATGGAAAGGGAGGACGATTCTCCGACATCGCCAAGCCTGTCAGTTAGTGCACTGGTTAAATAACTCCTCTCACCGATAGGACCAGGGCAGATCCCTTCTGTGGTATCGTCGCTGCAATGCTTCCCATTATCCACTTTGTGCGGTACCACTTCATTACTGAAATCTTCCTCTGAGGTCCTCCCCTGAGCTGGAATCCTGGCTGCGATCTCTCGGGACTCTTCAGCATCCCTCAGCTTAGCAGATTCTTGTGCAAATAACAGTTCCTCATTTTTCTTCTTCTTCCTCTTCAGATAGAGTTTGCTGCGGGGATAGGGAGAGCAACCCAGAGGGGCTTTGGCAGGATCTACCGCACATTCTTCTTTCTGTGCTCTCACACATCCGCACGTGTTTCCCATTCTTTTCACAATAAACAGACGGCAATCTTCTGGAGCAGAACTGGCCTCTCGCAAATGTTTTTTATCAAGTACAAATCCTGGTCAGCAGACTTATCCATAACCCAAGATTTTTCTCTCTCTCTCTCCCTATTTCTCCTGTCCGTTTGTCTGTCTCCCTCTGTCTCCTTCACACACACTCTCTCTCTCTCTTCCCCCCTCTCTCTCTCGCACTCTGACTGGCTGTCTTTGTTCCTTCACCCTCTCCCACTCTCTGGCTTCCTTTCACCTTCGTCACCTCTCCCTCTCTTCCTCTGTCTTTCTCCTTCACCCTCTCTCTCTCTTGCTGGCTGACTTGCTCTCACTCCCTCGGTGCGCAGCCATTTTGCATTTGTGAAATGTTGATGCAGCCAATAATGGCATTTAGCCCAGAAAGGGCCTGCGTCTGATCAGTCCATATCCAACCATGGTTACAGCAGTAGAGAATGCTCGGAACTGAACTCATTCAGTGTGTGTGTATATAGTCGAAGCACCCAGCGACCTTGCTGAAATTTAGCAGAGACTCCACGCCACAAGATAATAAATGGAAAACTCCCAGATTAGTCACAACTTGCTCCACTTAAAACTGCAACACCAAGTGAAGTGAGTCTAAGTAATGCGTAAGGAATCTGCAGCAACCTTTGAAATCATTAAGCAATGTACAAACCGAAAGCACACAGCATTGTGCTAATGAAATACAGTCGGGATAGAGTGGAGGTAGAGATTTTCCAGCTTTGCCAAAGACCCTCCGTGCAGAGAAAAATGTGCTCGCATAAAACGGATTAAATTGTGATTTAACAAAATTTCTCCTTAAAACTTTATAAAATAATGATTAACATTCCAGAGTCCTAATTATCATAATGTTATCTATCCCTTCACAGCTGTGTTGACACTTTCTGTGGTCAGGAAGCAATTGGACTTCAACTTTATTGCCCGTTCAGATTTATGATACGCATTTATATTACTTAAAGGGGAAAGCAAGTCAAGGGAAAACTATTTTTTTGGCTGGAAGTATTCTTCATCCGTACAGCAACAGATTCACAATTACTCTTTGCTGAGTTGTTGTGTAAAAATTAATTTTCCTCCTGATAATAGTCCTGCTGGGAGAGTCCTGGGGAAATTCCATTAAAAAAAACAGATTAGCCCCAGAGACAGTCAGGCCCTGGGAATGCACGCAAAAGGCAGATGGTGCAGATTCCGCATTGATGTGACGCCCCTTAAACTCCCTCAGCTCACATTCCTGCTCTTGGCTGATATCTCCACCACTACTTGCTCCACAGCTAACCACAAGGAGCATACACACACCCCGCTGCACCACCGAGTACCCCCCCCCCACTCCAGCCCCCCACCCCACATCACGACAAGCTGGCCTGACCCACTCCACCTCATACTGACTCACATGGTGACGCATCCCATCATCGTGTCAGCCAACCACACTGACCTTCAATACACTGCGGCACTCCATCTGCCCTCCCCTACCACTCTAATCCTCACGGAGCCATCTCATGAGTTCACCCCATGCTCCCACAAAAGGCACTTGTATAAAATACAATTTTTTCTGTGCTTTTCTTTCTGCCTTTCCTCCAAATGCAAGCTCCTTTCCAGCACTGAAGAATTCAAGGAAAAGACATGCATTTATTTGGCGCTTTTCACAACCAAGATGACCCAAAGTGCTTGACGCCAATGAAGTACTGTCAGAAAGTAGTTATATAGAAATGTTGCCTCTGAATGCTAACAGTGAAAGGAATGTTTCTATTTTGTAATCAACTGTAACCTTTCTCAATGTGGAAAACCTAAAAATGAGGGAAAGATATCGCTGGAGATAGGGATGAGCGCGATCTTAAACACCTTGGAAGACAAATCCCGATAGCTCTGCTTGCACTCCAAAGCTTAGAGTATGGTGTCTGGTTTCAGCAGCACTCTGTCACTGTTGGACCAAAGAACTGCTCTATAAATAACTAAAGCTCTGGTTGGGTCTGCTCCTGAGGGTGGGTGGGGGGGGGTGCGGTGCAGGGAGACTCAAATCTTCCATCTCCAGTATTGGCGTAACTAAGAACTGGAAGTGTGCAAAGGAAAGGATTCTGTTTTTAAAAAATGCATTTTCTTTAATTCTTTGAATTTATATAAACTGATCGTAGCAGTCCAGGAGATTAATCTTTAATTCCTAGAGGCAGCCCTGAAGGATTGACAATCCTAAATACAGCTTAAAACCAACAAATCTGCAAAGGTCAGATGCCTGAGGCTGTCATTTTTTGTCAGACTGTGGGAAGCAAAGTGCTTTCACGAGCACAATCTCAAACAGCAGTGATATTTGTTGAACGTTTCCTGAAATCAGAGCGCTACCGTGCACGTTTCAGTGTCCGCAAGGGAGCGAAATCTGCCGCCCTTACCTGGTCTGGCTTACATATGACCCCAAACCCTCAGCAATGTGATTGAATCTTAACTGGCCTAGCCAGCCAATCAGTTCAGGGGCAATTAGGGGTGTGCAATAAGTGCTGGCCTGTCAACGGCAACCACATCCCACAAATTAATTTTTAAAAAGTCAGTTTATCCCACAAAAAAGAAGTCGGCTTGTTTCATTTTCCATTTTGCCCAACAGGAATTTCTCATGAGGATGCATCAATTTAGCAACAGGGCACGAGACACTGCCAGCGCAATAGTGCGGGGGGGGCAAAGGTAGCTCTCTGAACCTGCTAGTGCCAGTCAACAATTGCTCGCCACTCACTGTCATCCTGAAAAAACTATCCCTTCACGTTTCCTTTAGCGGGGCTCTGTGTGAGGGGCTTCTAGTTCTCCCACATCTGTGACAGGTAGCAGCAACTTTGGCTGCCACTAAATTAACCCCTCACTGCCCGGCACGCTCACAGTTCTAACTCAAACAGCGCAGAATTTGCATTCCCCACTCAAGCCACACCGGTGAATCAATGTCACTTTGAACTGAATTACAGGTTGTTTAGTTCTCCAGACTCATGCTCGCTGATCCCCAAGGGCTCAGTATTCAATTAGATTTACAACAAGCTGGCGCTTCCTGAAATTAATTCCACAGGCGTCCGTTTATTCAACACCCCATTCCCTCCACCCAGCCAACATCCAATCTTCCCTCCTTCACTTCCAGCAACTCCTGGTCAGCCCCGAGTGATGTGAGCAAGTACCAACTAAGATCAAACCTTAAAGCAAAAGCATTGTGCTTACAGGTCTGCTTCATGCAACCTTTCCTGAAGATGTTTATTGACAAATCCTCCATTAAATCATCATGGAGAAGCTGTCCTGCATTCCTTCCAAATGGCTTCACAACATTTATCGCAGTCAGTAACTAGAGAAAATCTTCCCCACAACACGTACATGTTACATACCTGGTTGTTTTAAGAAAAACGACATTGCTGCCGCTTAACAAGACTAATATCAGTTAGATCTGAAGTAATTGCATTTTCACGTGACCTTTCAAACATATACTCCTATTATAATTAGTTTAATTCTGATCCAGCAATTTTTAAAATTACCCAACAGAGTTATGTACTTCTTTTAGTGACATGCAACAACGCTGAAAGATAGGTTTCAGCCTCAATAATGTGCTTATTATGAAATTCTGAAAGCAGTAAGGAAGTTCAGGTAGAACTTTAACCGGAGCGTGTAGCTCCCCAAGTGATCCATTCAGTGCAGATATCCCTGTTCAAACTACATTCAAATAGTGGGTTTACAGTTTTAAAAATAAACTGCTGCTTCCTTCCTGACCCCACCCTGCGTGCCGGTTTCCACCCCTGGCGATCGCCCTTCACCCTCCAGCTCACCGCCTCAAGCCATCACTCGGAGTGGGGGCTTCATAGAATCCCTACAGAGCAGAATCATCGATCAGATGGTAAATTCCTTCATTGAAACACAGTGCAGAAGGAAGCCATTCGGCCCATCAAGTCTGCACCGACCCTCTGAAAGAGTACTTCACCCAAGCTCACTCCCCCGCCTTATCCCATTAATCACTTAATCGAATTTACACATCTTTTTGGACACTAATGGACAATTTATCATGGCCAATCCACCTAAAGTGCACATATTTGGACTTTGGGAGGAAACCGGAGCACGCGGAGGAAACCCTCGCAGACACAGGGAGAAAGCGCAAACTCCACAGTCACCCAAGGCCGGAATTGAACCCGGGTCCCTGATTCTGTGAGGCCATGCCACAATGCCACTCTTCACAATTCAATATCAGAATAAACTCAAGATGCCAATGTTTGACATTCAGCTCTTGAGTTACTCTGCATCTTTGAACAGCATTTCTTCCAATCAACCCTTATTTCCTTCTTCACACTCATAACTGATGCGATGACAAACTCTTTGGCAGAAAATTTTTATAGCAAGCCCAGCAGCAGGCCAGTGACTCCTGTAGCCATGAGTTGGAAGAACCGGATGTTTACTGACAGTGCTCGAGAATGGAGGGGTCAAGGTTAAAGGACAGGAAGAAAGATGTGGAAATGCAAACTAATGCTGTATTTATAAACCATTAACAAGGACTTAGAAGAGATCCGGTCTTAATGTATAGTTTCAGCCAAGTGCAACTACCCCATGCTTGGCTTAATACTAGGCTTTTATTCATATTTAGTCAGTTGCCAAAATCCACTTTTCTCTCAAAACAGCAGCATTTCCACCCCCACAATCTCAAACACACTGTCGGTCTGGCAAATAGCTCTTCCAGTCTTCACTCAAATGGGGAGTTGAAAAGAAAACTGACCACGTGGAAGGCAACATTGGCAACTAGGATCTAGGAGCAGTAAATGCAGGAAATACTCAATAGGTCAGGCAGCAACTGCAGGGATAGACAGAGTTAACCTTTCAGGTCAATTACCTTTGACAGAACATAGGTTGGCAACTATGGGTGAAACTTTACACTCCACCCTCCCATCCTCATACCTTGGGAGAGGGCTTTAAACTAGTTTGGGGGGGGGGGGCGTTCAGTTGTATGGAAAATTAGAAAATCCAAGTTAAAAGAGAAGGTGGGAGTGCAGGTTAATGATGAGGACTTTAAATTAGTTAAAGGGGCCGAGGGCTCAGGAGAGGTTAGTAAAGTTCCCAGAACATGTAATAGAACAGAGAGTATAGAAAGCAGCAGGAATCTAAATTCAGGCAGAGCAAAAAGAGGGGATAACAATGAAAAGGGGGCAGCCGACACAGGACTGAGGGTGTTGTACCTAAATGTGCACAGTATACGAAACAAGGTAAATGAGCTTGTTGCGCACATTGAAAATGGCCGATACAAGGTTGTGGGTATCACAGAGAGGAGGCTGCAAGGGGATCAGGGCTGGGATCTAAATATCCAAGGATATATGTCCTATCGAAAGGACAGGCAGATGGGCAAAGGGGGCGGGGTTGCATTGTTAGTAAGGAATGAAATTAAATAAATTGCAAGATGTGATAAAGGATCAGAAGTCACGGAATCTTTGTGGGTAGAGTTGAGGCATCACAAAGGACAAAAGACCCTGATGGGAGAAAAGGGAAATCAGAGACAGCATAAAAGCAAAGGAAATTGCGCACAAGGTGGTGAGGATTAGTGGGAAGCTAGAGGATTGAGAAGCCTTTGAAAACAAGCTGAAGACAACTAAAAGAGCAATAAGGTGGGAGAAGATGAAATGGGAGTGTCAGCTAGCTAGTGACATAAAAGATTCCAAGAGTTCTTTTCGACATATAAAGGTAAGAGAGAAGTAAGAATGGACATTGGACCAGTAGAAAATGAGGCTGGAAAAATTGCTATAGGATACAAGGAAATGGCAGGAATTGAATAGGTAAATGGCATCAGTCTTCACAGTGAAAGATACCAGTGGCGTACCAGACTTTCCGGAGAGTCAGGGGGCAGAGGTGAGTGCAGTGGCCATCGCTAAGGAGAAGATGCTGGGGAAAGTGAAAGATCTGAAGATAGACAAACCCCCTGGATCAGATAGACTACACCTCAGGCTTCTGAAGACGATAGCTGAGGAGATTGTGAAGGCATTGGATGTGATCTTTCAGGAATCACTAGAGGAAAGGAGGCTCCCAGAAGATTTTAAAATGACTAATATAACACCCCTGTTTAAGAAGGGAGGGAGGCAGAAGACGGAAAATTATAGGCCGGTTGGCCTGACTTCGGTTGTTGGTAAGATTTTAGAGTATTATTAAGGATGAGATTGCGGAGTACTTGGAAGTGTATGGTAAAATAGGACTGAGTCAGCATGGATTCGTCAAGGGGAGGTCATGTCTGACAAATGTGTTAAAATTCTTTGATGCAACAAAGAAGTTGGACAAAGGAGAACCAGTGGACATGATCTTTTTGATTTCCAGAATTCCTTTGACAAAGTGCCGTACAGGAGGTTGCTAAATAAGATAAGAGCCCTTGGTGTTAGGGGCAAGGTACTGGCATGGATAGAGGATTGGCAGAAGGCAGAGAGTGAGGATAAAGGGGTAATTTTCAGGATGACAGCCGGTGACTAGCGGTGTTCCGCAGGGGTCAGTGTTGGGACCACAACTATTCACGATATACATTATCTGGAAGAGGGAACGGAGGGTATTGATGCTAAGTTTTCAGATTATACAAAGATATGTAGGGGGACAGGTAGTGTTGAGAAAGCGGGGAGGCTGCAGAAGGACAGGCTAAGAGAGTGGACAAAGAAGCCTCAGTGTAAAATGCCACCACCATCGCCTCACCCCCTCCATGTCTTAGCTTCACAGATCCTGCTTGCTCAAGATTAATGAATTAATAACCTTTATTGTCGCAAGTAGGCTTACATTAACACTGCAATGAAGTTTCATAGATTATCATAGAATTTACAGTGCAGAAGGAGGCCATTCGGCCCATCGAGTCTGCACCGGCTCTTGGAAAGAGCACCCTACCCAAGGTCAACACCGCCACCCTATCCCCATAACCCAGTAACACTAAGGGCAATTTTGGACACTAAGGGCAATTTATCATGGCCAATCCACCTAACGTGCACATCTTTGGACTGTGGGAGGAAACCGGAGCACCCGGAGGAAACCCACGCACACACAGGGAGGATGTGCAGACTCCATACAGACAGTGACCCAAGCTGGAATCGAACCTGGGACCCTGGAGCTGTGAAGCAATTGTGCTATCCACAAGGCTACCGTGCTGCCCTGTGTTACTGTGGATAAAGTTACTGTGAAAATCCCCTAGTCACCACATTCCAGCACCTGTTCGGGTTCACTGATGGAGAATTCAGAATGTCCAATTCACCTAAAAGCACATCTTTCGGGACTTGTGGGAGGAAACCAGAGCGCCCAGAGGAAACCCACGCAGACAAAGGGAGAACTTGCAGACTCCGCACAGACAGTGACCCAAGCCGGGAATTGAACCTGGGATCCTGGCGTTGTGAAGCAACAGTGCTGCTACCCACTGTGCTACCCGCCTTTAAATTGATATGCCTACATGCATGAAATGCTACACAAATGGAAGTTTTTGTAACATGTCCAAGGAATGCATGCAGTAATAAATCAAAAATACCTCATCACAAACATTGAGTCACGAAGACAGCCTGTGCTTTTATACTGAGTGACCTCTGTTGTGTTTGTGTGACATACATTTAAGTGCTTTTATGAGCCAAACCACATCTTTCCTACCCATTGGCTGGAATATATATAATGAATGGATAATACCTTTGTACAACACCCGAATCCCAGCACAAAATTATCAAGTGTTTATTTTGGGCCCACTGCAAATGTGCCCTATGCACAGAAGCCCATTTTAGAATTCTAAAAAGCTATAATTTTACAGACATAGGATGCACTTGCTTCAGATTAAACTACTGGGTGAGCACAGATCTCCTGGAGGCTCAGTAGGTTCATGTTGCAGCTGTGTAGAACCTTAGTTAGGCCACACTTGGAGTATAGTGTTCAATTCTGGTTGCCACACTACCAGAAGGATGTAGAAGCTTTAGAGAGGGTGCAAAAGAGATTTACCAGGATGTTGCCTGGTATGTGTCATGATATTCAAACACACACATCATGATGGACACACTAACAGGCAAATCAGAGTACACAACACCACAACCAATCACAGACAAGAACACCAACCACATAAAAAGCACGAGCACGACACCTGGAGGTCAGTAGGTCTGGGGAGAAGGAAGCATGAAAGAGCTGTTGAAACACCACAAGCAGGGAGCCCCCCACGTGCAGAGTGCAAAGACCAAGTTGTAAATAGTGAGTTTAAATAAACAAGCGTTGTACCATATGCAACTGTGTTGGCTCTTCTGTGTGTTAGAACACCCAACACCACATGGTACAGGAGTGGATCGATACCTGCCTACCAACCTGCCATTCTGGACATGGACCACACCGGCAAACCGCAGCCGATGCAAGTCACGGGGAACCTAGGCACCAACTGGAAGCTCTACAGGCAGCGATTTGACCTGTACATCCGTGCCACCGAAAAACAGAATGTCTCGGATGATTCGAAGATTGCAATGCTCCTCTTCTACGCAGGCCCCCACCCAAATGATGTCTTTAATTCACTGGTGTTCGAGGAAGGCGAAAACCAGGCCAAATATGACACGGTCATCCTCAAAATGGACCAGCACTTTCAAACTGAAGTAAACGAAACTTTCGAAAGATACATCTTTCAGCAACGCCTGCAAGGTAAGGAGGAGCTTTTTCAACCCTTTTTGACGCACCTCCGGATTCTGGCGCAGTCCTGCGGTTACGGCACCACCACAGAGTCCATGATCAGGGACCAGATTGTTTTTGGCGTTGCCTCCAGTGGCCTACGCCAGCAGCTTCTTAAAATAAAGAGCCTCACCTTAGCGTCTGCTGTGGAAGCCTGTGTCCTCCATGAGAATGCTGCCTGCCGTTTTGCCCGATTTCAGGCGTCCGAGTTGGCACGGAGGGGGTCCCCAGCCGTCGAATCGGCAAGCCAGGCCGCCCACGACGTTGAACGCATCCAGGCCGTCGATTTCTTCCCGCCCCACGGCCCGGACGACAGCGGCCGCTTCCCGCGCTTTTCGCGGTCTCCCGCGCAGGTGCGCGCCAAGAATAACGGCCACAACGAGGGACGCACTGCGCAGGCGCGCCCACCGCAAGATCGCACTGCGCATGCGCAGTGGCGCAACGAACGCCGTGACGTCATGACGTGCAGCAAGTGTGGAGGTCTACACTTAAAAGGGCAATGTCCTGCAAAATACCAACAGTGCAACAGATGTGCCATGATAGGCCACTACGCAGCCCGCTGTCGTGCGGCTCAACCCATGGATCCGGCGCATCCTCGACAACCTCGCACACGAGTCAGGACCGTCCAGCCCACGCATCAAGACTTCCAGTTAAGTGATGCAGATGACCAGGATGACTTCAGAGTTGCCGTCATTGATGTCAACAAGGTCAATGCCATCAATCCAGACGATGAGTGGTGTGCCACCCTGACGGTCAACCGATCGCGCGTCGCCTTCCGTCTGGACACCGGCGCATCCGCCAACCTGATTGCTTACTCTGCAGTCCAGGCCATGAAGGTCAAACCACTCATCACACCATCCCGGCTTAAGATGGTTGACTATAACGGGAACGTTATCCCGTCCGTAGGATCTTGCCAGCTACAGGTGACTCACAAGAGGTACACGGCCACACTCCCCTTCGAAGTTGTGGGCTCATCAAAGGACTCGTTACTGGGCGCACAAGCGTGTAAGGTCCTTCACCTGGTACAGCGCATCATGTCTCTCTCTCCAGATGAGATATCCGACTTCCCGGATGCTGAGTTCCACGCGAATCTCCATTCCCTCCTCGCTCACAACCAGGAGGTTTTTGAAGGCATGGGGACATTGCCACACACGTACAAGATTCGACTCAGACCGGACGCCATCCCTGTCGTTCACGCACCTCGCAGGGTTCCTGCGCCTCTCAAAGACCGCCTCAAGGCACAACTGCAGATTCTTCAGGACCAAGGGGTCCTATCCAAGGTCACGGAGCCCACGCCATGGGTCAGCTCCATGGTCTGTGTAAAGAAGCCCTCTGGCGAGCTCCGTATATGTATAGATCCAAAAGATCTGAACAACAACATCATGCGGGAACACTATCCCATCCCGAAACGAGAAGACCTCACCAGCGAGATGGCGCGAGCCAACATATTCACTAAATTGGATGCGTCCAAAGGATTCTGGCAGATCCAACTGGACCCGGCCAGCCGAAGACTATGCACATTCAACACCCCTTTTGGCAGATTCTGCTACAACCGGATGCCATTCGGCATCATTTCGGCATCTGAAGTATTCCACCGCATTATGGAGCAGATGATGGAAGGCATCGAAGGGGTACGTGTATATGTGGACGATATCATCATTTGGTCCACCACTCCGCAGGAACACATGCATCGTCTTCGACGTGTCTTCACCCGCATACGGCAAAATGGCCTGCGTCTCAACCGTGCGAAGTGTGCTTTCGGCCAGACGGAGCTGAAATTCCTCGGGGACCACATCTCAAGGTCCGGGGTCCGTCCCGATGCAGACAAGGTTAGCGCCATCACAGCCATGCCACGACCGGCTGACAAGAAGGCTGTCTTAAGATTCCTGGGCATGGTCAACTTCCTTGGGAAGTTCATTCCCAACCTGGCTTCTCATACAACAAACATGCGCCATCTCGTAAAAAAATCGACGGAATTCAACTGGCACCAGTCGCATCAGCAGGAATGGGAGGAGCTCAAGCACAAACTGGTCACGGCACCAGTGCTGGCCTTCTTTGACGCGACTCGCCCTACAAAGATCTCAACAGACGCCAGCCAATCTGGTATTGGAGCGGTACTCCTGCAAAAAGACAGCACGTCATCATGGGCCCCGGTTGCGTATGCCTCACGAGCCATGACCCCTACCGAACAGCGCTACGCGCAAATCGAAAAAGAATGCCTGGGCTTGTTAACTGGACTGGACAAGTTCCACGACTATGTGTATGGCCTGCCACGATTCACGGTCGAAACTGACCACCGCCCCCTGGTCAACATCATTAACAAAGACCTGAACGACATGACTCCTCGCCTCCAGCGCATCTTACTCAAACTCAGGAGGTACGATTTTGAACTGATCTACACTCCGGGGAAGGAACTCATAGTGGCGGACACTCTTTCCCGAGCAGTGAGCACACCACCAGATGCGGAGGGGTTCGTGCGTCAAATTGAGGCACACGTGACTCTGACAGCAGCAAATATGCCAGCTGATGATCCTTGTCTGGCCCACATACGCGCAGAGACGGCGACTGACCCTCTGCTGCAGCGAGTGATGCGCCACATGACGGAAGGGTGGCTAAAAGGGCAGTGCCCCCAGTTTTATAATGTGCGAGATGATCTCACCAATATAGACGGGGTCCTTATGAAATCGCATAGGATCGTCATTCCACACAGTGTGCGCCAGATGATTCTTCGTCAACTACACGAAGGCCACTTGGGTGTCGAAAAATGCAGACGAAGGGCCCGGGCGGCGGTATATTGGCCGGGTATTAATGAAGACATAGCCAACATGGTGCTCAACTGCACAACCTGTCAGAGGTTTCAGCCGGCGCAACCTCCGGAAACACTTCTACCACACGAGATGGTGACGTCCCCCTGGGCGAAGGTGGGTGTTGACCTATTTCACGCGCTCGGCAGAGATTACATTGTTATTATAGACTACTTCTCAAACTACCCGGAAGTCATGCCTCTCCATGATCTGACGTCGTCCGCAGTCATTGGGGCCTGCAAGGAAACGTTTGCTCGCCATGGCATTCCAAGGACTGTCATGTCAGACAATGGACCTTGTTTTGCCAGCCGTGAATGGTCGTCCTTTGCCGCAGCATATGGTTTCACTCATGTGACATCCAGCCCTCTGCATCCACAATCGAACGGGAAGGCTGAAAAGGGTGTCCACATCGCAAAGCGGCTCCTGTGCAAGGCGGCTGATGCCGGATCGGACTTTAACCTTGCCTTGCTGGCCTATCGATCGGCCCCGTTATCCACGGGCCTCTCGCCAGCGCAGCTACTAATGGGTCGCTCCCTCAGGACGACGGTACCTTCCGTCCTGGCACCGACAACAGACCATGAGGCGGTTCTTCGGGACATGCAACTGCAGCGTGATCGCCAGAAAGGTCGGTACGACACACGAGCGACGGACCTGCCCCCCCTGTCCTCCGGAGACAAAGTACGCGTCCATCAACCGTATGGTGGCTGGTCAGCACCGGCCGAAGTCCTCCGACAAGTGGCTCCCCGCTCGTTCCTGGTTCGCATGCCGGATGGTTCCGTGCGTCGCCGCAATCGGCGCGCCCTTCGCCGACTTCCACGTTCACAGCCACACAACACGCCAGATCCTCAACAGGCTTCCGAGGATGACTTTGTGGAGCTGCCGCACATCACGCCCTTTCCATCGCCACCCATGGCCATGCCTGCACAGCAGCCGGTGGTTCTTGATCCACCCTTAAGGCGGTCAACCCGAATTCGTCGCAAACCCATTAGAATGGACTTATAATACAGTTCATATGTTTAATAAGTTGGACAATTTTACATGATAACCTGTTGTTGTTTATCGTTCCAGATGTCGTCTGACTGGACAACTGTTCAAAATTTTTTTTCTTCTTCTCTCGTTCGCATTTCTGTTATGTTATGGTACAACTGGATTCATGTGACGCACTCGACATCGCCCCATGTACATAGTTCCGTCATAGACACATGCTGCACACGACACACACACACTCTTAGATGCACTCACGTCACGATCATATTTATTACCACGTAGGCACATATCTTTGTAAAAAGGGGGGATGTCATGATATTCAAACACACACATCATGATGGACACACTAACAGGCAAATCAGAGTACACAACACCACAACCAATCACAGACAAGAACACCAACCACATAAAAAGCACGAGCACGACACCTGGAGGTCAGTAGGTCTGGGGAGAAGGAAGCATGAAAGAGCTGTTGAAACACCACAAGCAGGGAGCCCCCCACGTGCAGAGTGCAAAGACCAAGTTGTAAATAGTGAGTTTAAATAAACAAGCGTTGTACCATATGCAACTGTGTTGGCTCTTCTGTGTGTTAGAACACCCAACACCACAGTATGGAGGGCATTAGCTAGGAGGAGAGGTTGAATAAACTTGGTTTGTTCTCACTGGAACGAAGGAGGTTGAGGGGCGACCTCATAGAGGTCTACAAAATTATGAGGGGCATAGACAGAGTGGATAGTCAGAGACTTTTTCCCAGGGTAGAGGGGTCAATTACTGGGGGGCATAGGTTTAAGGTGCGAGGGGCAAGGTTTAGAGGAGATGTACGAGGTAAGTTTTTTTACACAGAGGGTAGTGGGTGCCTGGAACTCGCTACCGGAGGAGGTGGTGGAAGCAGGGACGATAGTGACACTTAAGGGGCATCTTGACAAATACATGAATGGGATGGAAATAGAGGGATACGGACCCCGGAAGTGTAGAAGATTTTAGTTTAGACGGGCAGCATGGTCGGCACGGGCTTGGAGGGCCGAAGGGCCTGTTCCTGTGCTGTACTTTTCTTTGTTCTTTGTTTGTTCTTTGTTATTGCACCACTTGGCATCAAAGTTCAAAGTCAATTACAGGCTGGAAGAGGATGAGTATAAGTTAAATGAGCAATCGATCCTCGAGGTAGAAATAAAAACAAGTCTCCTTCTCCCAGTCTTTATTCAGTGATTCTTGCAGGGAGTGTCTAACTGCAGGGCATAGCAAGAAACAGGCAGTAAGAATAAACTGATCTTTTCTGGGCACGATGGCGCAATAGTTAGCACTGCTGCCTCACGGCTACGAGGATCCAGGTTCGAATCCTGGCCCTGAGTCACTGTCCATGTGGAGTTTGCACATTCTCCTCGTGTCTGCGTGGGTCTCACCCCCACAACCCAAAAAGATGTTCAGGGTAGGTGGATTGGCCACGCTAAATTGCCCCATTAATTGGAATGTAGCCACCTGAGTTGGCCACTTCCCGACTTAAAATGGAGAACCGCAAAGGCTGAAGGGAAATTCAGCCAACACAGGCAAAGACTAGCAAATACAGAAATCATGTGTATTGGAACTTGTAAGAAGCCAGACAACACTAAAACCAGCAGCCATCTGCATAGTAATGCAGCAGCCATTTGCATAGTAATGCAGCAACCATCTGCATAGTAATGCAGCAGCCATCTGCATAGTAATGTAGCAGCCGTCTGCATAGTAATGAGCGATTCCAGGGCACAATGGCAACAGTTGAGGTGAATAAAGCCAAGCCAGACTCCTCGGCGCCAGCAGGAGCCAAGACAAAGGAAGGCCAACGGACACTTAGGGACTGCCCAGCGATCAGGGAACAGCTCCAGCACTGGAGAAATCGATCGGAAAGTAGTCCAATCACTTGGAACCAGGTACGGGGTCCGTCTCGAAGGGCGGGAAGCCCCTGGAGACTATAAAGTAAAGCCCCCCAAGTTCAAATCGTCCTTCTTTGGCAGGGTCACTCAGCAACTTGAACCAACCCTTGACAGTGACCTGCCTCACTGCCGCCAACCAAGTAAGTCTCAAGTCAACGCTCGCTACAAGATAGGCGCTCCTAGCTACCAGTCCATACCAGCTTTTGAATCCTGCAGACTCAGGACCTGAACGAAAGGCCATTTGTTCCCCTGATCTGGTGGGTCAGTCCGAAGCTAAGTATAGGCGTTTTAGTGATAGGAATAGCCTAGAAAGTAGAGTTTATGCATGAGTAGTGATTTACTGTGTATAATAAATGTGTTTTGATTTGAATCTTACTAATTGGCGTGTTGAGTTATTGGTCATTACTTGAACTTGAACCTCGTGGCGGTATCATAAAGATACCCGGCGACTCTAGAGCAAAGGTTATAAAACAGAACGAATTAAACCAACCAAAGGTTAGCAACAGGAAAAAAAAAAAGAATTGGGTACTTAAATTTATAAAAAGAAATTTCAAAAAATAAACTCATCATTTTCAGGTTGACAGGCTGTTACTTAAACTTTGAGGTTTTTGGACACCAAGGCGAGATTCTCCACTCCCGCGCCGGTTGGGAGAATCGCCTGGGGTGCCAAAATTTCCCGGGACGCCGGTCCGACGCCCTCCCGCGATTCTCCCAAGCGGCGGGAATGGCCCCGTCGAGTTCCACGGGCCGCAGGCCGGAGAATCGCTGGAGACACCCAAAATGGCGATTCTCCGGCACCCCCGCTATTCTCAGGCCCAGATGGGCCGAGCGGCCAGGCCAAAACGGCGGGTTTCCCCCGGCACCGTCCACACCTGGTCGCTGCTGTCGTGAACGGTGCGTGAACACTGGGGGGGGGGGGGGCCTGCGGGGTGGGTGGGGGGGGGGGGGGGAAGAGATCCTGCACCGGGGGGTTCCTTAAATGTGGCATGGCCCGCGATCGGTGCCCACCGATCGTCGGGCCGGCCTCTCTGAAGGAGGACCTCCTTCCTTCCACGGCCCGGCAAGAACCGTCCGCCATCTTCTTGCGGGGCGGACTTAGAGTGGACGGCAACCACGCATGCGCGGGTTGGCGCCGGCCAACCCGCGCATGCACGGATGACAGCAGTTATGCGGCACCAGCCGCGTCATCTATGCGGCGCCGCCTTTACGCGGGCGACAAGGCCTGGCGCATGTAGATGACGCGGACCCGATCCTAGCCCATTGTCAGGGCCTGAATCGGTCGGGATCGGGGCCGTTTCGTGCCATTGTGAACCTCAACGGCGTTCACGACGGCGCGGCCACTTCAGCGCGGGAGTGGAGAATCCCCCTCCAAGTCTTTGAGTACTTCTTCTTAAATCTCTCTTTGCCTGTCTCTCCCATCCTCACCACCAATAAATACAAGAAGCTCATGGACCTGGTCACTAAAATCAGCCTTTCCCTCACTCGCCCGGCCAAATTTCTTTCGCAGCTGAACCTTGAACTCACATCTTTCTGCAGTTACTCTCTTATCACCCCTCAAGCCCCCTCCAAGCTCATTTTTCCCATTAAGACTGGCCTCCTGCACCCTCGAGCCACTAGGCTGCTGCCCCCTCCTGCCTCCCGTTAGTTGATATTGTTAACTATTCTCCCTCTTCAGATGTTGGCTTTCTCTCTTTAGATGCATTTTGTCAAAAAAACCTCCTTGACCTCATCATCCTTGCAAACGATCAGTGGCAGCCTTCTGGTGGGCAACTCTTGAGTTGACTTTCAGCCGGTGTGTCTCAGGAGGCCCACTCTGGCATGCCCGTCTCTGCCACGTTTTCTGCAGAGATGCTGCCTTGGGTTCAGAGGGTGTAAGATGCACAGGTCTGTTTTCTCCATAGCGTACACACGAGGCTAAGATCAAAAGGTTTTTGGCCTCCTAAGAGATATCAGGATCAGGCAAGAAAATACAGTTGAACTTGAGGATTGGTAATATCTTATTAATTGACAAAACAGTCTCAAAGAACCATACTCTGTAAGGGTTATAATTGGTAATTACGAGCACAAGGAAAAAAGGGCCCTAGAGAATGGGATATAATCTGATATTACGCATCTTCTAAAGGCTTAATTTAAGGATTATGTCATGGCAGGAGATCCCAAAGTCTTGGTGTGCACCTCTTGCTCCATGTGGGAGGCCGGGAACATTTCCAGTGACCGGGACCAGCAAGTTTGCAGGAAGTGTTTCCAGCTGCAGCTCCCGGGTTTCGGAGCTGGAGCGGCGGCTGGGGACTCTGTGGAGAATCCGCAAGGCAGAGAGTGTCATGGATAGCACGCAGAGAGAGGCGGTCACATCGCAGGCAAGAAAGGAATGGGTGACCACCAGGCAAAACATGAGAGCTAGGTAGGCAGTGCAGGAATCGCTTGTGGCCATTCCCCTGCAAAAAGGGCAGCACGGTAGCATAGTAGGACAGCACGGTAGCACTGTGGCTTCACAGCGCCAGGGTCCCAGGTTCGAGTCCCTGCTGGGTCACTGTCTGTGTGGAGTCTACACGTTCTCCCCGTGTCTTTACAGATCTTTACAAATCTTTACAGGAAAGGATGTCCCGAAGCGTGGTACATTGGCGAGACCATGCAGACGCTGCGACAACGAATGAATGGACATTGTGCGACAATCACCAGGCAGGAATGTTCCCTTCCAGTCGGGGAACATTTCAGCAGTCAAGGGCATTCAGCCTCTGATCTCTTGGTAAGCGTTCTCCAAGGTGGCCTTCAGGACGCGCGACAACGCAGAATCGCCGAGCAGGAGCTTATAGCCAAGTTCCGCACACATGAGTGCGGCCTCAACTGGGATCTGGGATTCATGTCGCATTACATTCATCCCCCACCATCTGGCCTGCGAAATCCTACCAACTGTCCTGGCTTGACACAATTTACACCTCTTTAACCTGGGGTTACCCCATCTCTGGATCTGTAAAGATTTAATCACCTGCTAATGCTCGCATTCCAAGCATTGTCTGGCATCTTTGAATTAGTCTATATATATGTTTCTGGAACATACCTCTTCATTCACCCGAGGAAGGCGCAGCGCTCCGAAAGCTAGTGACATCGAAACAAAGGTGTTCAACTAAATACGTACTTTGGTTCTGTCTTCACAAATCAGGACACAAATAAGATACCAGAAAGGGTTTAGTGAGAGGGAGGAACTGAAGGTGATCAATATCAGTAGAGAAATGGTGTTGGGGAAATTGATGGGATTGAAAGCCGATAAATCCCAGGGCCTGTGAATCTACGTCCCAGCGTCTTTGAATTTCAGCGGGAGCGGTGCACAGGGGCCTTCTGGGAGGTGAGTAGTGACTTTAAAAACCCTTACCTGGTCCCGTGTCTGTTCTTCTTTTCTGTTTTATTTTTTTTTTATATAAGGCGGGAACCGGAAGTTCGACCCACGGACTTCTGGGAAGGCCCCCCCCCCCCCCCCCCCCCCAACCAATAAATTCTGGTGGAGAGGAAACCCGAGACACTACACGTGTAGTGTCTCCCACCCGCCCTCCTCCTCTAACCTAATAATAAAACCCATTGGTGTGAGGTAAGTACCATATTTTATTATTAACACTAAGAAGGTAAGTAAGTGATTTTTACTCATTTTTACTTTTATACCTTTTTCAAATTGTGTGTGTCGGGGGGGAAACTGAAGTGACATCACAGAAAAGCTGTGGCCTGAGTGGCTGGTTGGGATTCTACACTAAATTAAATAAATTGAGCATTGGTAACTAATTAAACATAATTACTTAATTATAATTTAGAGGGATATCTAAGCCAGAGATCGGAGAGTACTATATTTAGCTTTCGCATTTCTATTAGAAATCTAGTGCTAGGAAACAAATAGTTAACAGTAACTTTGAAATTTAAAAAAAAATATTCAAAAAAAAAAAATGTTTAATTTTAATTAATTGACGCAATGTCAGTTAGAGGGGTGCTGTGCTCCGACTGTGAGATGTGGCAGGTCCGGGAGGCTTCCAGCGTCCCGGATGGCTTCATCTGCAGAAAGTGCACCCAACTGGAGCTCCTCACAGACCGCATGGTTCGGTTGGAGCAGCAATTGGATGCACTTAGGAGCATGCAGGTGGCGGAAAGCGTCATAGATCGCAGTTATGTAAATGTGGTCACACCCAAGGTGCAGGCAGAGAAATGGGTGACCACCAGAAAGGGCAGGCAGTCAGTGCAGGAATCCCCTGTGGTTGTCCCCCTCTCGAACAGATATACCCCTTTGGATACTGTCGGGGGGGATAGCCTATCAGGGGAAAACAGCAGCAGCCAGAGCAGTGGCACCACGGCTGGCTCTGATGTTCAGAAGAGAGGGTCAAAGCGCAGAAGAGTAATAGTAATAGGGGACTCTATAGTCAGGGGCACAGATAGGCGCTTCTGTGGACGTGAAAGAGACTCCAGGATGGTATGTTGCCTCCCTGGTGCCAGGGTCCAGGATGTCTCCGAACGGGTAGAGGGCATCCTGAAGGGGGAGGGCAAACAGGCAGAGGTCGTTGTACATATTGGTACTAACGACATAGGCAGGAAGGGGCATGAGGTCCTGCAGCAGGAGTTCAGGGAGCTAGGCAGAAAGTTAAAAGACAGGACCTCGAGGGTTGTAATCTCGGGATTACTCCCTGTGCCACGTGCCAGTGAGGCTAGAAATAGAAAGATAGAGCAGCTAAACACGTGGCTAAACAGCTGGTGTAGGAGGGAGGGTTTCCATTATCTGGACCACTGGGAGCTCTTCCGGGGCAGGTGTGACCTGTATAAGAAGGACGGGTTGCATCTAAACCGGAGAGGCATAAATATCCTGGCCGCGAGGTTTGCTAGTGTCACACGGGAGGGTTTAAACTAGTATGGCAGGGGGGTGGGCACGGGAGCAATAGGTCAGAAGGTGAGAGCATTGAGGGAGAACTAGGGAATAGGGACAGTGTGGCTCTGAGGCAGAGCAGACAGGGAGAAGTTGCTGAACACAGCGGGTCTGGTGGCCTGAAGTGCATATGTTTTAATGCAAGAAGTATTACGGGTAAGGCAGATGAACTTAGAGCTTGGATTAGTACTTGGAACTATGATGTTGTTGCCATTACAGAGACCTGGTTGAGGGAAGGGCAGGATTGGCAGCTAAACGTTCCAGGATTTAGATGTTTCAGGCGGGATAGAGGGGGATGTAAAAGGGGAGGCGGAGTTGCGCTACTGGTTCTGGAGAATATCACAGCTGTACTGCGAGAGGACACCTCAGAGGGCAGTGAGGCTATATGGGTAGAGATCAGGAATAAGAAGGGTGCAGTCACAATGTTGGGGGTATACTACAGGCCTCCCAACAGCCAGCGGGAGATAGAGGAGCAGATAGGTAGACAGATTTTGGAAAAGAGTAAAAACAACAGGGTTGTGGTGATGAGAGAACTCAACTTCCCCAATATTGACTGGGACTCACTTAGTGCCAGGGGCTTAGACGGGGCGGAGTTTGTAAGGAGCATCCAGGAGGGCTTCTTAAAACAATATGTAGACAGTCCAACTAGGGAAGGGGCGGTACTGGACCTGGTATTGGGAATGAGCCCGGCCAGGTGGTAGATGTTTCAGTAGGGGAGCATTTCGGTAACAGTGACCACAATTCAGTAAGTTTTAAAGTACTGGTGGACAAGGATAAGAGTGGTCCTAGGATGAAGGTGCTAAATTGGGGGAAGGCTAATTATAAAAATATTAGGCGGGAACTGAAGAACATAGATTGGGGGCGGATGTTTGAGGGCAAATCAACATCTGACATGTGGGAGGCTTTCAAGTGGCAGTTGAAAGGAATACAGGACCGGCATGTTCCTGTGAGGAAGAAGGATAAATACGGCAATTTTCGGGAACCTTGGATGACGAGTGATATTGTAGGCCTCGTCAAAAAGAAAAAGGAGGCATTTGTCAGGGCTAAAAGGCTGGGAACAGACGAAGCCTGCGTGGAATATAAGGAAAGTAGGAAGGAACTTAAACAAGGAGTCAGGAGGGCTAGAAGGGGTCACGAAAAGTCATTGGCAAATAGGGTTAAGGAAAATCCCAAGGCTTTTTACACATACATAAAAAGCAAGAGGGTAGCCAGGGAAAGGGTTGGCCCACTGAAGGATAGGCAAGGGAATCTATGTGTGGAGCCAGAGGAAATGGGCGAGGTACTAAATGAATACTTTGCATCAGTATTCACCAAAGAGAAGGAATTGGTAGATGTTGAGTCTGGAGAAGGGGGTGTAGATAGCCTGGGTCACATTGTGATCCAAAAAGACGAGGTGTTGGGTGTCTTAAAAAATATTAAGGTAGATAAGTCCCCAGGGCCTGATGGGATCTACCCCAGAATACTGAAGGAGGCTGGAGAGGAAATTGCTGAGGCCTTGACAGAAATCTTTGGATCCTCGCTGTCTTCAGGGGATGTCCCGGAGGACTGGAGAATAGCCAATGTTGTTCCTCTGTTTAAGAAGGATGGCAAGGATAATCCCGGGAACTACAGGCTGGTGAGCCTTACTTCAGTGGTAGGGAAATTACTGGAGAGAATTCTTCGATCAGGATCTACTCCCATTTGGAAGCAAATGGACGTATTAGTGAGAGGCAGCACGGTTTTGTGAAGGGGAGGTCGTGTCTCACTAACTTGATAGAGTTTTTCGAAGAGGTCATTAAGATGATTGATGCAGGTAGGGCAGTGGATGTTGTCTATATGGACTTCAGTAAGGCCTTTGACAAGGTCCCTCATGGTAGACTAGTACAAAAGGTGAAGTCACACGGGATCAGGGATGAGCTGGCAAGGTGGATACAGAACTGGCTAGGCCATAGAAGGCAGAGAGTAGCAATGGAAGGATGCTTTTCTCATTGGAGGGCTGTGACCAGTGGTGTTCCACAGGGATCAGTGCTGGGACCTTTGCTCTTTGTAGTATATATAAATGATTTGGAGGAAAATGTAACTGGTCTGATTAGTAAGTTTGCAGACGACACAAAGGTTGGTGGAATTGCGGATAGCGATGAGGACTGTCGGAGGATACAGCAGGATTTAGATTGTTTGGAGACTTGGGCGGAGAGATGGCAGATGGAGTTTAATCCGGACAAATGTGAGGTAATGCATTTTGGAAGGTCTAATGCAGGTAGGGAATATACAGTGAATGGTAGAACCCTCGAGAGTATTGAAAGTCAAAGAGATCTAGGAGTACAGGTCCACAGGTCATTGAAAGGGGCAACACAGGTGGAGAAGGTAGTCAAGAAGGCATACGGCATGCTTGCCTTCATTGGCCGGGGCATTGAGTATAAGAATTGGCAAGTCATGTTGCAGCTGTATAGAACCTTAGTTAGGCCACACTTGGAGTATAGTGTTCAATTCTGGTCGCCACACTACCAGAAGGATGTGGAGGCTTTAGAGAGGGTGCAGAAGAGATTTACCAGAATGTTGCCTGGTATGGAGGGCATTAGCTATGAGGAGCGATTGAATAAACTTGGTTTGTTCTCACTGGAACGAAGGAGGTTGAGGGGAGACCTGATAGAGGTATACAAAATTATGAGGGGCATAGACAGAGTGGATAGTCAGAGGCTTTTCCCCAGGGTAGAGGGGTCAATTACTAGGGGGCATAGGTTTAAGGTGAGAGGGGCAAGGTTTAGAGTAGATGTACGAGGCAGGTTTTTTACGCAGAGGGTAGTGGGTGCCTGGAACTCGCTACCGGAGGAGGTGGTGGAAGCAGGGACGATAGTGACATTTAAGGGGCATCTTGACAAATACATGAATAGGATGGGAATAGAAGGATACGGACCCAGGAAGTGTAGAAGATTGTAGTTTAGTCGGGCAGCATGGTCGGCACGGGCTTGGAGGGCCGAAGGGCCTGTTCTTGTGCTGTACATTTCTTTGTTTGTTTGTTTGTCTTTGTTTGTTCTTAAGGAAGTGGCCCTAGAAATAGTGGGTCACCTTCCAGGATTCTATAGACTCTGAAACAGTTCCTGCAGATTGCAGGGTGACTAATGTAACACCACTCTTTAAAAAGGGAGGTAGAGAGAAATCAGGGAATTATAGACCAGTAAGCCTGACGTCAGTAGTGGAGAATATTCTAGAATCCACTGGCAAAGATTTTATAGCAGAGCGCTTAGAAAACAGTGACAGGATCGGACAGAGTCAGCATGGATTTATGAAGGGGAAATCATGCTTGACAAATCTACTAGAATTCTTCAAGGATGTAACTAGAGAATCTATGAAGGGGAGCCAGTGGATGTGGTGTATTTGAACTTTCAGAAGGCTTTTGACAAACTCCCGCACAAAAGATTATCATAGAATTTTAATTTTTATTTTTATTTTTTTCATTTTTTTTTAGCGTGTAAAATTAAAGTACATAGGATTAGGAGTAGTGTATTGAGGTGGATAGAAAGCTGGTTGGCTGACAGGAAACAAAGAGTAGGAATTAACGGTTCTTTTTCAAATTGGCAGGCAGTGGGTAGTGGGATACCGCAGGGATCAGTGCTGGGACCCCAGCGATTCACAATATATATTAATGATTTAGATGAGGGAACAAAATGTCATATCACCAAATTTTCAGATGACACCAAGTTGGGTGGGAGGATGAGCTGTGAGGAGGATGCAGAGATCCTTCAGTGTGATTTGGACAAGTTGAATGAGTGGGCAAAAGAATGGCAGATGGCAGTATAATTTGGATAAAGGCAAGGTTATCCAGTTTGGTAGTAAAAACAAGAGGGCAGGCTATTATCTGAGTGGCCATAAATTAGGAGAGGGGAACGTGCCACGAGACTGGAGTGTCCTCGTACACCAGTCGCTGAAGGTGAGCATGTAGGTGCAGCAGGCAGTAAAGAGGGCAAATGGTATGCTGGCCTTCATAGCGAGAGGATTTGAGTACAGGAGGAGGGATGTCTTGCTGCAATTATACAGAGCCTTGGTGAGACCACACCTATAATGTGTGCAATTTTGGTCTCCTTATCTGAGGATGTACTATCTACAGAGGGAGTGCAGCAAAAGTTTACTGGACAGATTCCTGGGATGGTAGGACTGATGTACGCGGAGCGATTGACTAGGTTAGGTTTGTATTCGCTGGAGTTCAGAAGAATGAGGGGGGAATCTCATAGAAACCTAGAAAACTCTAACCGGACTGGACAGGGTAGATGCAGGAAGGATGCTCCCAATGGTGGGTGTGTCTAGAACCAGGGGGTCACAACCTGAGAATACGGGGTAGACCATTTAGGACAGAGATGAGGAGAAATTTCTTAACCCAGAGAGTGGTAGGCCTGTGGAATTTGTTACCACAGGACGTAGTGGAGTCCAAAACATTGTATAGTTTCAAGAAGCAGTTAGATATAACACTCAGGGCGAAGGGGGTCAAAGGATATGGGGGAAAGTGGGATTAGGCTATAGAGTTGGATGATCAGCTATGATCATAATGAATGGCGGAGTGGGCTTGAAGGGCCGAATGTCCTCCTCCCACTCCTATTTTCTCCAGGTTCTTTTCTATATGACTCACTTCTACTTCTATGTTTCAATCCTGTGTGTGTGAATACTCCAATGACCAAATCATGCTCGATTGTGATGGTCCTTAATGTCGAACTGCCCACCATAATTACTGCCCTGGGCAACAATGTCAAAAACACGGTCACCTGGACTGATCCTGAACCTCAGAAAGACACGCTTTTATATAGCAAGTTTCTTAACCTCGGGAGATCACTTTGCAGTACTTTGTGTGGCAGCCAACTTGAACCCAGTAAGATGCCAAACACTGGAATGTGATAAAAGATTGAATAAGCTATTTTAGTGATACTGAGGGTTTAAAATAAGTATGATCTCGGTACAGCTTCTCCATTTTCTACAGTGGTGTGGGCTCCGAGAGGTCAGGTGGCACCTCTGACAATGCAGCATTTCTTCAGTCCCGCAGTTGGAGTTGCTGCCCCTCTACTGTGCACTCAACTCCCTGGAACAGGTGTTGAACCCATGACCATCTGCCACAGAGGTATTGCCAACAGAGTGCGATCTGATTTTAAAAAGAATTGTAATAATTCAGGATATATGGCGCGTTGCTGGTTAGGGCAGCATTTGTTGCCCATCCCTAACTGTGCTCGAGAAGGTGGTGGTGAGTCGCCTTCTTGAGCCACTGCAGTTCATGTAGTGTAGGTACACCCACTGCACTGTTAGGGAGGGAGCTCCAGGACTTTAACCGAAACGCTGCTGAAGGAAAGACGATACATTTCCAAGTCAGGATGGTGAGTGGCTTGGAGCTGAACCTGCAGGTGGTGGGTGTTGCCACGCATTTGCTGCCTTTCCCCTCCTCGGTGGTGCAGGTCGTGGATTTGAAGGTGTTGTCGAAGAAGGTGTGATGAGTTGCTACAGCGCACCTTATAGATGTTACAGACTGCGACCACTGTGCAAAAGTGGTGGAGAGAATCAATGTTTACTGTGGTGTGTAGGGTGCCAATGATGCAGACTGCTTTTTCCTGGATGGTGTTGAGCTTCTCGTGTGTCATTCTCGTGTGACATTCTCGTGTGACATAACAAAAAAATTAGGGGCCGATCTTTTTGTAGTAAAGTAAGGAAGCGATTTCTTACAAACTAGTAAGCCTGACGTCAGTCAGGAGAAATGGCAATTGCTGGTGATGGTCAATTTTAGAACTGAGATCTATTGATTTTTGTTGTCAAGGGATACAGAGCAAGTATGTTTGTGCACATCAGTCATCGTCTCATTGACTGGCAGAACAGACAGAAGGGGCTAAATGGCTTCCAGCAGTTTCTACGTTTCTGCACATGGAAACAAGCAAAAGCCGACACTCTCGGAATCATTAGAACCCCAGACTTCTCATTCCCACTTAGGCCAGTTAGACGACTCAACTCGTGCTCACATGGACTTCCGGTTGCGGCTATGCGGAGCTAAGCCGCACGATTCGGCAGCTCCCGTGAACACGGACTTTCGGGCTCGATAGAAGAGCCCCAACGGAACTTTTTTCACAGCCAACCCGTGGGGAAGAGAGGAGAGAGGTCCCCCACTAACCTGTATGGACCGGACCCGCAGCGAAACGGCCAAAAAAGTGGCATTGGAGCAGCGGGAGAAGAGAGGGAAAACAAGCAAAATGGTGGCGCCGGGGACAAAGAGGAGATGCAGGAATTCATCAAGCGCTGCTTCGAGGAGCTGCGCAAGGAGATGGTGGCGCCTATGTTGGAAATAATTGAAGGACTGGGGGCAACCCAGAAAGCCCACGAGGTGAAGATCCAGGAGATCCAGGACAAAGTGAGTGAGAATGAGGACGAGCTCTTGGGCCTGGCGATGAGAGTGGAGCAGCACGAGGCGCTACACAAGACGTGGGCGGGAAGACTAGAAGACCTGGAGAACAGGTCGAGGAGGAATAATCTGAGGATCCTGGGTCTCCCAGAAGGAGTGGAGGGGGCTGACGCCGCGGCATATGCGGGCACAATGATCGGGGCGCTGATGGGTGCGGAGCCCCCCCCCCCCCCCCCCCCCCGAGATTGCTGATGCTGGAAGGGGCGCACCGAGTGCTGGTGAGGAAGCCCAAGGCAAATGAGCCGCCAAGGGCGATGGTGGTGAGATTTCACCGGTTTACGGACAGAGAGAGGGTCCTGAAATGGGCAAAGAAGGATCGGAGCAACAAGTGGGACAATGCAGAGATCTGAATATACCCGGACTGGAGCACGGTGGTCGCTAAGCGGAGAGCGGGTTTCAACCAGGCCAAAGCGGTGCTGCATCGGAAAGGAGTGAAATTTGGAATGTTGCAGCCAGCGCAACTGTGGGTTACACATAATGGCCAACACCACTACTTCGAAACGCCCAAAGAGGCGTGGACCTTTATACTAACTGAAAAGTTGGACTCTAATTCAGGGTTTGTGAGGGTGGGGGGTGTTTGAGGGTTAAAGTACGATGGTTGTTGTATACAGGGGGTCAATCACGCGCAGGGAATGTTACATGGGCTGGGGGAGAGAGACAAGGCCGCGACAGGAGCTGCTCCAGAGGGGACGGGGCAGGCTTTGGAAAGTGCGGGGTTCTTTTCCCGCGCACGGGAAGAAAGGTGGGAAGGGGAACGAAGAAACGTATATTGATGGGGAGACTCCCACACGGGGGGGTCAAAGGGATGACGGGGGAAGCCGGGGTCAGCAGGTGTCAGCTGACTTACGGGAGTGATATGGGGGGAGCAAAAAAGCTAGACAGGGGTCTAGCGGGGAGGGGGTGGGGGGGGGGGAGGGGCGGGAAAAAGGGTTGCTGCTGCACTGGTCGAAAGGGAATGGGACACAGAAGAGGTGGTCGGGACGGAGGTCCCCCGGCTGGGGGACTGGAGGGTGAGGGAGACGCGGACATGGGACTGGCCCAGAAAAGGAGATGGCTAGTTGGCGGGGGGTGAGAGCCCCTCCAATCCGGCTGATAATGTGGAATGTGAGGGGCCTGAATGGGCCGGTGAAGAGGGCTTGAGTGTTCGCGCACTTGAAGGGACTGAAGGCGGACGTGGCCATGCTCCAAGAGACACACCGGAAGGTGGTGGACCAGGTTAGGTTAAGAAGGGGATGGGTAGGACAGGTATTTAACTCGGGACTGGACGCGAAAAATAGAGGGGTGGCAATTCTGGTGGGAAAGCATGTGTCATTTGAGGCCAAGACTATCGTAGTGGATAATGGAGGGAGATATGTGATGGTGAGTAGTAGGTTGCAAGGGACGTGGGTGGTGTTGGTAAATGTATACGCCCTGAACTGGGATGATGCTGGATTCATGAAGCGCATGTTGGGGCGCATTCCGAACCTGGAGGTAGGAGGACTGATAATGGGAGGGGACTTCAATAGAGTGTTGGATCCAGCACTGGACCGCTCCAGATCAAGGACGGGAAAGAGGCCGGCGGCGGCCAAGGTGCTCAGGGGGTTTATGGATCAGATGGGGGGAGTGGACCCATGGAGGTTTGTAAGACCGCAGGCCAGGGAATTTTCTTTCTTTTCCCACGTGCACAAGGTCTACTCCCGGATAGATTTCTTTGTTCTGGGCAGGGCGCTCATCCCGAGGGTGGAGGGGACGGAGTATTCGGCCATAGCCGTTTCAGACCATGCCCCGCATTGGGTGGAAATGGGGCTGGGAGAGGAGAGGGACCAACGCCCACTGTGGCGGCTGGACGTGGGACTGCTGGCAGATGAGGTGGTGTGTGGGAAGGTGAGGGGGTGTATCGAAAGGTACTTGGAGGCCAACGACAACGGGGAGGTGCGAGTGGGGGTGGGATGGGAGGCGTTGAAGGCGGTGATCAGGGGAGAGCTAATCTCCATCAGGGCTCATAGGGAGAAGTCAGAGGGCATGGAAAGGGAGAGGTTAGTAGGGGAGATTTTGCGAGTGGACAGGAGATACGCAGAGGCCCCGGAGGAGAGATTACTTGGGGAAAGGCGACGGCTCCAGACGGAGCAGGCTTTGGAAAGTGCGGGGTTCTTTTCCCGCGCGCGGGAAGAAAGGCGTGAAGGGGAACGAAGGAACGTATATGGATGGGGAGACTCCCAAACGGGTGGGTCAAAGGGATGGCGAGGGAAGCCGGGGTCAGCAGGTGTCAGCTGACTTACGGGAGTGATATGGGGGGAGCAAAAAAGCTAGACAGCGGTCTAGCGGGGAGGGGGGGGGGGGGGGCGGGGGGAGGTGGGGGGAAGGGGCGGGAAAAAGGGTTGCTGCTGCACTGGTCGAAAGGGAATGGGACACAGAAGAGGTGGTCGGGACGGAGGTCCCCCGGCTGGGGGACTGGAGGGTGAGGGAGACGCGGACACGGGACTGGCCCAGAAAAGGAGATGGCTAGCCGGCGGGGGTTTGACCTGTTGACCACGGGGAAGGGGGAGGCACAGTGGAGGAAGGCGCAGGGGGCGACCTACGAGTACGGGGAAAAGGCCAGTCGGATGCTGGCAAACCAGCTCCGTAAGAGGATGGCAGCAGGGAAATAGGGGGCATCAAAGATGGAGGGGGAGCCACGGTTCGGAGTGCAACGAAAATAAACAAGGTATTCAAGGCCTTCTATGAAGAGCTGTACAGATCCCAGCCCCCAGGGGGGGAAGAGGGGATGAGACGATTCCTAGGCCAACTGCGGTTCCCGAGGGTGGAGGAGCAAGAGGCGGCTGGTTTGGGGGCACCAATCGGGTTGGAGGAGCTGAGTAAGGGTCTGGGGAGTATGCAGGCGGGGAAGGCCCCAGGGCCGGACGGGTTCCTGGTGGAGTTCTATAGAAAGTATGTGAACCTATTGGCCCCGCTACTAGTGAGGACCTTTAACGAGGCAAGAGAGGAGGGGACCCTGCCCCCGACAATGTCAGAGGCGACAATTTCCTTGATTCTGAAGCGAGACAAGGACCCACTGCAATGTGGATCGTACAGGCCGATTTCGCTCCTCAATCTGGACGCTAAGTTATTGGCAAAAGTGCTGGCCACGAGGATTGAGGACTGTGTACCGGGGGTGATACACGAGGACCAGACGGGATTCATAAAGGGCAGGCAATTGAATACTAATGTGCGGCGGCTCTTAAACGTGATAATGATGCCATCGGAGGAGGGAGAGGCGGAGATAGTGGCAGCTATGGACGCGGAAAAGGCTTTTGACCGAGTAGAGTGGGAGTACCTCTGGGAGGTGTTGCGTAGGTTTGGGTTCGGGGGAGGGTTTATTAGCTGGGTTAAGCTCCTTTACAGTGCCCCGGTGGCGAGTGTGGTGACGAACCGGCGGAGGTCGGAGTACTTTCGGCTGTACCGAGGAACGAGGCAGGGGTACCCCCTGTCCCCCCTGTTTTTTGCATTGGCGATCGAACCCTTGGCCATAGCACTGAGGGAGTCTAATAAATGGAGCGGGGTGGTCCACGGGGGAGAAGAGCATCGGGTGTCGCTATACGCGGATGATCTGCTGCTGTACGTGGGGGACCCAATGGAGGGGATGGTGGAGGTCATGCAGACTCTGAGGGAGTTTGGGGAGTTCTCGGGCTATAAGCTCAATGTAGGGAAGAGTGAGCTTTTTGTATTACAGGCAGGGGACCAAGAAAGAGGGATAGGGGACCTTCCGCTGAGGAGGGCGACGGGGAGTTTTTAGTATCTGGGGATACAGATAGCTAGGAGTTGGGGGCCCTATACAAATTGAATCTGACGAGGTTGGTGGACCAAATGGAGGTGGACTTCAAAAGATGGGACATGTTGCCGCTTTCGTTGGCGGGTAGAGTGCAGTCGGTCAAAATGGTGGTCCTTCCGAGGTTTTTGTTTGTGTTTCAGTGCCTTCCCATCGTGATCACCAAGGGCTTTTTTTAAGAGAGTAAGTAGGAGTATTATGGGGTTTGTGTGGGCGAATAAGACCCCAAGGGTAAGGAGAGGGTTCCTGGAATGCAGTAGGGACCGAGGAGGGTTGGCGCTGCCAAACCTAGGGAGCTACTACTGGGCAGCAAATGTGGCGATGATCCGCAAGTGGGTTATGGAGGGAGAGGGGGCGGCATGGAAGAGGATGGGGATGGCGTCCTGTAAAGGAACAAGCTTGGGGGCGTTGGTGACGGCACCGCTGCCGTTCTCGCCATCAAAGTATACCACGAGCCCGGTGGTGGCGGCAACGTTAGGATCTGGGGCCAGTGGAGACGGCACAGGGGTGCAGTGGGAGCCTCGGTGTGGTCCCCGATCAGGGGTAACCACCGGTTTGTCCCGGGGAAGATGGACGAGGGGGTTCCAGGGCTGGCATCGGGCGGGGATTAGAAGAATGGGGGACCTGTTCATTGACGGGACATTTGCGAGCCTAGGGGCACTGGAGGAGAGGTTTGAGTTACCCCCGGGAAATGCATTTAGATATATGCAGGTGAGGGCTTTTGTGAGGCGACAGGTGAGGGAATTGTGCCTGTTGCTCCCGGCACAAGAAATTCAAGACAGGGTGATCTCGGGTGTATGGGTCGGGGAGGGCAAGGTTTCAGCAATACACCAAGAGATGAAAGAGGGGGAAGCCCTAGCAGAAGAGTTGAAGGTAAATGGGAGGAGGAGCTGGGGGAGGAGATCGAGGAAGGTTTGTGGGCTGATGCCCTGGGTAGGGTTAATTCCTCCTCCTCGTGTGCCAGGCTCAGCCTGATACAATTTAAGGTGGTTCACAGGGCGCACTTGACGGGTGCGAGGTTGAGTAGGTTCTTTGGGGTAGAGGACAGATGTGGAAGGTGTTCAGGGAGACCGGCGAACCATGTCCATATGTTTTCATAGGAGGAGACGAGAGATTGTTTGAGGGGATGGATGAGCGGGAGATAACATGGAGGGTGGGGGAAACTGGCAGTGTACAGGAACTTGGCCATGATTAAATAGTTCAAAGATGATATTTCTAAAAATAGCTTGATGTCCCACAAGCTGACATTGGACTGCACATTGTATGTGAGCGCACATGCACAGTGATCTGCTTTGCCCAGTGAGAGAACAGCACGCAGGGTTAATTCAGATCAGCAGTCTCAAAACAATTTTACTGCGTCATTTTAATTACCGCACCTGTTGTCTTTGCTCTCTCTCTCTGAAGTAAGGCCTAACCAAAGGCAATGGGTGGGTTTCTCCATTCGGGAGTCTAATTTTCTCCAGCCGGAGGAGAATTGCTCCAGATTTACATTGGGAACTCAATTCACTACTCTTCTACATGCAAATTTATGCATGGTGAGGATTAGGTCCCCCTATGGGGCCGCCATTTTTAGCTTCCCCCCACCCCATCGCAAAGCAGCCTCTCAACCCCGGATTATTTGGGTATCCCCAGAAATAAAACCCCTGTCTGGAAGCTAGCAAGCAGTCCAGTCAAGGGCAGTGAAAACAATTACAGTTGGATCACTTACCTGGAAGAACCACGGGCGGGATTCTCCCGAATCCCCCGTTGGCCCGACGCCGGCGTAAAAAAATGTCACGAACCACTCCTGCGTCGGGCCAACCGGAAGTTGCGGAATTCTCCGCACTTCTGGGGCTAGGCCGGCGCTGGAGGGGTTGGCGCCGTGCCAACAGGCTGGCGCGAGTTAGCGCATTCACAGAACCACCGGAGTGGTTCCGCGCTTACGCAGAACCGCTGTTGCATTCTTGCGCATGCGCAGGGGAGTGTCCTCTCCGCGACGGCCATGGCGAAAGCCTACAGAGGCCAGCGCAGAAGGAAGGAGTGCCCCCTCGGCACAGGCACGCCTGCAGATCGGTGGACCCCGATCGCGGGCTAGGCCACCGTGGGGGGCCCCCCCTGGGGCCGGATCCCCCCCCACCCGAGGACCGCACCAGCTGGCCTACCAGCCAGGTCCCGCCGTGTGGGACCATGTCCATTTCACGCCGGTGGGACTGGCCAGAAACCATCCTCCGCTCGGCCCATCGGGGCCCGGAGAATTGCCGTGGGGGCCGCTGGCAACGGCCCCCGACCGGCATGGCGTGGACCCCGCCCCCACCTGAAAACCGGCGCCGGAGAATACGGCGGCCGGTGTCTGGGCAGGATTCATGCCCCCCCCCCCCCGGGGATTCTCAGACCGAATCCCGTCCCATGTGTCCATTCCTGGAAGGAGAACAGCTGTGACCTGTGTTTAAATCCCTCAAATTCTGTAGCTGCAACCATTCATTTGTTTCTTTTTTGAAATAAATTTAGAGTACCCAATTAATTATTTCCAATTAAGGGGCAATTTAGCATGGCCAATCCACCTGCCCTGCACAGCTTTGGGTTGTGGGGGCGAAACCCACGCAAACACGGGGAGAATGTGCCAACTCCACACGGACTGTGACCCAGAGCTGGGATCGAACCTGTGACCTCGGCGCTGTGAGGCAGCAGAGCTAACCACTGCTCCACCGTGCTGCCCCATTCATTCATTTCTAGTAGTGGGCTGTGATTGACAACTTCCACAAAACAGTTGCAGCCTTGATTCATTCATATCCCTTTATGGGTGAATGCCTCTAAAGTGCGGAAACCTCAATATTTACAAACAGCAACCACATCAAAGAGAGGCAAGGGCATTCCAATCACTCAAGCATGTTACAAATGTCATGTTTTTCACTGCCTATGTCTGGACTGCACCCGAGCTTCCAGACAGGGGACTTTTTCCTGGGGTCTGTGGAGGGGTCCCTCTCTTTAGGGGCCCCTGTGGGGCGATTCCTCTATTTAGGGAGTCTCTGTGGGGGTCCCTCTATTTATTCATTAAGACCTGCCTTCTCAACCTTGCCCCTCGCCTGACGTTTGATGATCCTCAGATTAAATCACTACAGTTAAGTTTCCCCCTCACTCTTCCAACTTCTTCCATCAGGCAGGAGATACAGAAATCTGAGAACACGCACGAACAGACTCAAAAACAGCTTCTTCCCCACTGTCACCAGACTCCTAAATGACCCTCTTATGGACTGACCTCATTAACACGACACCCTGTATGCTTCACCCAATGCCAATGTTTATGTAGTTACATTGTATACCTTGTGTTGCCCTATTATGTATTTTCTTTTATTCCCTTTCCTTCCCATGTACTTAATGATCTGTTGAGCCGCTCGCAGAAAAATACTTTTCACTGTACCTCGGTACACGTGACAACAAACAAATCCAATCCAATCCATGGGCTTTGCTACCCAATCATCTCCTGTCAGACCATTTCTCAATTCCCAAGACATCTCACAAACTTTCACTATTCATCCTCAATGGTCAACCTTCTTTACCAGAACATATCAATAGCCCAGCAACTGCACAGTACCGTGCATATTCATACAAAAAACAATCAACATTTTCATCACTGCATTAATCCTTGTTTTGAACCTGATGTTTATGACACACCAACTGAAATCCTTTTTGTCTCATGTTGCTCGAGGTGTGTCGATACTACCCTCTCGCTCCGTATGTTTTGTCTCTATCTTGTTCCAGTCCAAATCTGGGTCACGTCCATTTAATAAAATCAACATCCGGCAAATATGAATCATGAACATGCAACTCGATCACCATGCTGATACTGTTCATAAACCTCGACTAGGAAACCCAACACAACACGCACAAAACGATAACTAAAAACTGCATTGGCTTTTCATCAACAGTTCCATAAGACAGACACTGGACTGGACTGATCAAATCAGAACTGTCAATACTGGAAGCCCAAATTGAGCCAGCACAAAGATACTGAAGAGAAAAATAGGAAGCGTACCTGAAAGTGCAAAATAATGGTCCAGATCAACCCCAAAGTTAGCTTAGGATTCCCATCGGTTATGTCATCATTTCTTATATTCACCAGTTTGACCTGTTAGCCCAGAAGAACAAGGTGAAGAAGATTAATTCAACAGCTCGTCAAAATGTAGCATTAAAAATGAGTAGGAAGAGTATCTTTATTCTCACAGAGTTCTAAAAGTAAGTTCACCAAGTCCAAAGGATGCGTTGGGGGTTGTGGTTTTACAGAGGGCGGGAGGTTAACTGTCCCATGTATAGACCCAACCCAGTGGACGAACAGCCGAACGGAGGGAATTTCAAACCCGTGCACTTGACTGTGATTGGGAGGCAGAGAAGGGCAGAATTGTTACGGTGCAGGAGGCATCCCTTTGACCAATCGTGTCTGTACCGAGCCAGGTCAGAGTGATATTATAACTTGCATATTGAGAAAAGAAATGGCAGTGTTAATTGCAAACTGAGAGACACACAGAAGCAGCAAATTCCAAAGAAAGTTTTGCAAGTTTCATGTCACTAAACGCCTCTGCTCCTGCAATTCTCTCAGCCCCTCCCCCCAAAATAACATTTTTTAGCCGGGGTCAAGTTGGCAAATGTTCTGAAACAAGTGACCATTTCACCCGCACCAGCCTGGACAGTGCCACAGGTTGTCTGACCCATGCTGAGCGGGAGGAAGTGCTGATACCAGGAATTGCAATTCACAGCCGGTTCTCAACAGATGCCCAAATACATGCACTTGGACCAGAGGTTGCTGAGTGTCAATTAGAAGTGGCAGATACCTTTCTCATCCAGAGCTAGGGACACACTTCCTGAAGTCATAGAATGAGATGGCACGGCAGAAGGCCATTCAGCCCAACATGCCAGCACAGGCCCCAGGAAACAGCTTTCCAATTAGTCCCACTCACTTATAGCTCTGCAGTGTTTTCTATTTCATGTATTTATCCAGTTCCCTTTTGAAAGGTATTACTGAATCAACTTCCAATATTCTTTCAGGCTGTGCGTTCCAGAGCATAGCCTCCCCATTAGAAGAAATTCTCACCTTTCCCTCATTCTTCAGTCATTTATCTGCAATCTGTGTCCGCTGCTTACCGATCTACCTGCCACTGGAAACAGTTCCTCCCTAATGACTCAAATAAAGCCCTTTTGACGCACGTTTGAATCTCCCTCTACTCCTCTGCTCCCAGGAGAATTCCAGCTTCTTCAGTCTGTCCACGAAACTGGTCTCACATAGCATTGAGTAAATCTGAGTAAATCCCCTCTATAATTCCTTCCTAGGCTTTGACACAGCCTTCCTTCCTTTGTGTCCAGAATCGATACAATATTCCAGTGGAGACCTAACCAATGATTTATGACGATTAGCATAATTTCCTCACTTCTGTACTTTTACTCATCAAGTCAAGGATTCTATATGCTTTGAGCAGCCTTGTCAACTTGTTGTGCCATCTTCAAAGATTTGGGAAATCAGAGCAATTTAATATGACAGGCTGAACATCTTCAGAATAACATGCGAATAATTCTACGTGGTTTGTATTTAAGAGTCAGTCTTAGATGGTAGAGCTCAGAAACCGGTCATTTGACCCTGAAGGTCCCTGCTGATATCAATGCTCCATTTCTCCCCACCCTCTTCGTCCAACCTTATCTCAGCATAATTTTCTAAACCTTTTTCCCTCATGTGTTTGTCTAGCTTCATCTTAAATGTGTCTAAGCCATTTGCCACAACTATTATTTCTGGTAGCCAATCCCACATTCTAACCACTTTCTGGGTAAAGCAGCTTCACTTGAATTCCCCCTTAGCTTTATTCGGGACCATCTTGTACTTATAATCCCTAGTTTTGGACTCGCCAACAACCAGAAATATTTTCTCAACTTCCACATTTTCAAACTCTTTCATAATTTTTTCAAAACCTCTGTTGCACACTTCTCTTGTTTTGAGAAAATAGCCACAGTCCATTCAATAATTCTTCAGACAAATAAACACACAGCTTACCTGCCGCCGTTTTAGGTAGTCCAATGCAATCTGTACATTCTGTAATCTGTGAAAGCGCATACGCCCTTTTTCACGGGGCTGCGTTTAGGGAAGAAACAAAATAAGGACACTTTGTTAACAATTGTCCTCAAAAGAGGCAGTAGAACATTCACCAATCAAATCATAAGTCTGCATTTGAAAGAGTTAACGGGTGTTCTGTGAGACTTTGCATGCACTGTTGCGACTGCACAACATGCGCATACTGCTGGAAAAACGTGATTGGGGAAAGCGTGGTAGGTTGATGCATTCAACAACAATCTCGAGAATAGATCCTGGTCAGATTAAATTTCTCATTGTAAAATGTTACGTCAAGCCTCCTCCCCGCTCTGTTAAAGACCCTGAATAACAAGGAGAACACTCAGACTATCCCAGCCCAATTTCGGAGGCATCTTCTCAGATTGGGAGCGGAATGTGGATAAAATGATAAGTAGAGCAAATGTTTTGGTACATCATCATATTGACATTTGAAGCTATTTTGTGTAAACTAAATTATTTTTTAAATGAAGGCGAGAGCACTTTGGAAGCGCCATAGTGTTTCTGAACATCACAGAATTAAGGCAGATCCCCAAAGAGTAGGAGGATACATGTGTAAACCACCACCATAATCTAACGTATTAGTGCCAAAGGTAAGTAGGAAATCTGTTTGAGTGGGAAGGGCAAAGAGCAAGAAATGTATTTTTCTATACCAATAAAATGTCTTCCCTTAATGCACATCGCCTGTTTGGTGGCCAAAGAATGAGGCATAGACTGATTGTTTCAATAAGAGATTTGTCACCTCTCTCAGTAGCAGAAAATGCTGTCAAGGAATTGTCCAGGGTGTGAAAAGGAAAGCATGACTTTCAATTGACCAAAGGCCTTTTTTTATCTTTAAAAGGACCATGTTAATAGTTTGTTTTTACCCATACACAGTTTCTATGATCTGATTACGAAAACAATCATTAACAGTATACGGTAAGAAAAGCAGTATCAAAGTGTCAGTGGCTGACTCTTAACTGCCTTTTGGAATCAAAGTGTCTATTAATGCCCGTCTCAGCCATTGATTTGGAGAATGAGCAGGATTTACAGTAGGACTCACAGAAAACCGTTGAGTCTATAATAATCTGAATCTAATTATTCAGCAGAATCTATACAAATAACACAGTACAGCAACAAGTCTACAGAGTCTATTTAAAGCAGTGTCTTTCGGAACTACAGCAAACCGAATCGTTAATAAAACTTAACGTAAAGCCTCTTTATCAAAAGCAGGATGATGTTATTCTCTAGTAAAATGCAGCGAGTGGAAGATAGCTGTATAATACAAAACATACAAATAAAATCAATCCTAGTCACTGACAGCAGCGCAGTCTCCAGTGTGACTGACAGGAGGGTTACCCTATCATCTCCAGTCATGCTAGGAACAATGGAAACACTAGGTGAAGCCGCAAACTTTTCCTTCACAGTTTAGTTAGAGAAATTTGACCATAATTCAACAACTGTTGTTCAGCAACTTACATTCTGTAGTGATATATATGAAGTGGACCTCTGGGTTTACATACACTTAGCCAACTCTGCCTCAAGTTTGTTATTAGCTTGATCTGAGAATAGTGCGTCGGAATACAATAGTTTTTTTGATATCTATTATTCAAAAGGATTTCAAAAAGCAATCAGCAGCAAACACACAGGCACACTGGTCAGTCGCCAGCGTTTTCACATTGGGCGGCACAGTGGTTAGCGCTGCTGCCTCACAGCACCAGGGACCCAGGTTCAATTCCAGCCTTGGGTCACTGTCAGTGTGGAGTTTACACATTCTTCCCATGTCTGTGTGGGTTTCCTCCGGTTGCTACGGTTTCCTCCCACAGTCCAAAGATTTACAGGTTAGGTGGATTAGGTGGATTGGCCAGGCTAAATTGCCTCTTAGTGTCCAAAAGGTTAGGTCGGGATAGGGTGGAAGCGTGGGCTTAAGTAGGGTGCTCTTTCCAAGGGCCGGTGCAGACTCGATGGACCGAATGGCCTCCTTCTGGACTGTAAATTCTATGATTCTATGTGAGTATTCTTGTTACATTACAAGCTTAAAGAGTGAAAGTTTTCCATATTGACTTGATTGGTACAGCAAGAGAGAAACAGAAAATATAACGGGCACGATCGAATGGCCATGTGGCCGATAGAATACGGGAGACCGCGTTCCAGGATCTATTGTGGGCGGGATCACTTTTGTCAAATCATATTAGAGCAGGACAGCTAGTCTCACTGTAATATGCAGTTTCCCTAGGCACCCGAGGCTTTGAGATTCATCCCCTTCGCCTCGGGAGATCTTGGCCAAGCGCTGTTCAGTACTGGCCTCCACTCGTTGGGTTCTCCGTGGGAATCAGTGGCCCCAGATTCATGCCCTTTGGGCAGGGTGGTACCCTGGCACTGCTGGTGCCACCTGGAAAACGTGGCACAGCCAGCTTGGCACCCTGGCTGGCACTGCCAAGATACCAGGCTGGCATGTTTTGCGTGGTGGTGATTGGGTCAGGGTTCCCTACCCGGGTGTTGGGGACTGAGAGATCGTGATGCCATTTATAAATGGCAGAGTTCCTCAGTGCAGAAAACGGGGCTGTGCGCTGTTTTGGCCACGGCATTCCTCACTGAGGCCCCCTATCTAATCCGAGTGACATTTGATAGCATTGTGTTTTGCAGCACTGCGAACACCGGGAAACACACGGCTAACACGCTCGCTATGGGACTTTGTTCCCATTTCGTTAAATTGTGCCCTATGGTTCAACTTTTCAGGGAATTCTTACCAGTGTGTCTAAAAGCCTAAGATGATGTCTTTATGCAAGTTTTCAAAGAGGAAACATGCAATCTTTTAAAAATTGGAATGCAATGCTCGATAACAACTTGTATTTATATAGCACCACCGACAGTGAAAACATCTTAACAGTCACAGGAGCCTAATCAAACTACAACACTGCGCCACAGAACAGGAGGCTTGGATGGGGGTCAAATACTTGCTGAAAGAGATAGCTTTTAATAAAGTAAATTTAGAGTACCCAATTATTTTTTTCCAATTAAGTGGCAATTTAGCGTGGTCAATCCACCTAACCTGTACATCTTTGGGTTGTGGGGGTGAGACCCACACAGACATAGGGAGAATGTGCAAACTCCACACGGACAGTGACCCGGGGCCGGGATTGAACCCAGCTGCTCAGCACCGTGGACAGCAGTGCTAACCACTGAGCCACCATGCCGCCCTAAAGAGATAGGTAGTGTCTTAAAAGAAAAGTGATTTTAAGGGTTAGAGGTGGTTAATAGAAGAAATCCAGAGCTTAGGGCTCAGGCATTTGAAGGTACAGCCTTCAACGTTAGGGCCAAGCAACTGGTAGTGTGGCCAAGAGCCCAGAGTTCTTGAAGGTAGCAGAGCTGGGAAAGCTTAGAGGTGGCATGGAGAGAGTGGAGGAAGGGTTTGACACAAAGATAAGAGCTGTGAAAATCATACTGTTGCAAATCAGGAACCAGTGTGGATCAATGAGCACAGGGGTCATGGGTGAATCGATCTTGGCAAAAGTTAGAACGCAGGCAGAGTTGGGATAAGTGTATGGAGTCAGGTCTACTGGGGCAGTACTGGAATTGGAGAGTCTGGAAGTAACCATCCCATGGATGGAGAATTTCAACAACAGATGAGGCTGAGACAAGGTGGAGGTCGAAGCAGGTGGTCATTGGAAGTGAGTGGCGAAATGGAATCAGAATCTCAGCTCGGTCAAATAGGATGGTGAGCTTGCAAAATATCTGGTTCAGATTCAAACAATGACTTCGGAGATGAATGGAGTCAGTGGCTAGGAGCTTAACTTGGAGCAGGGGCTTGAAGAAAATGGTTTTGGCCTTCTCAATATTGAGTTGGAGAAAATTCTTTCTGGCTGATCCAGGACGGGACGATGGGCAAGAGATTTGATGGAGGGGTCAAGGGAAGTGGTGATGCGTGCGTAGATAAGAAAGAGGAGGAGAGGATATCCCAAGGTTAGATCTTTTGGGGTGTTCAGAGGGAACAGTGCAGCAACAAGAAGAGAAGCCATTTTAGAAGATTCTCTTTCTACATTTGGACCACAAGGAGTGGAATCGTATGAATCATAGAAACCCTACAGTGCAGAAGGGCTTGGGTAGGGTGCTCTTTCCAAGTGCCGGTGCAGATTCGATGGGCCGAATGGCCTCCTTCTGCACTGCAAATTCTATGATTCTATGAAATCCACCTACCCTGCACATCTGAAATGAAAATCGCTTATTGTCACAAGTAGGCTTCAAATGAAGTTACTGTGAAAAGCCCCTAGTCGCCACATTCCGGCGCCTGTTCGGGGAGGCTGGTATGGGAATTGCACCGTGCCTTGGTCTGCTTTCAAAGCCAGCTCTTTAGCCCTGCGCTAAACAGCCCCTATCTCTTTGGATTGTGGGGGTGAGACCCACGCAGACATGGGGAGAATGTGCAAACTCCACACGGACAGTGACCCGGGGCCTGGATCGAACCCGGGTCCTCAGCGCCGTGAGGCAGCACTGCTAATAACTGCACTAAAGGGGCAATTTAAATACAAGTTGTTGTACCTGTTCCAACACTAACACAATGTGCATTCTACTGTGTGACACTGTCTCTGAAAAGGCTAATTCCTGCTGCTGAATGGATGCACACTCAGCCCACATTGTGGCTGCTGAAACCTTTGCCCAATTCCTGGGAAATTACCTTGATTTTGACACAGGAACTGAAAGCTCCGGTTTCCTCCCACAGTCCAAAGACATGCAGGTTAGGTGGATTGGCCATGCTAAATTGCCCTTCATGTCCAAAAAGGTCAAAGGGGATACTGGGTTACGGGAATACGGGGATGGTGTGACCAAAAAAGGTTTAGAGGGGTTATTGGGTTACGGCGATAGGGTGGAAGTGAGGGCTTAAGTGGGTCGGTGCAGACTCGATGGGCCGAATGGCCTCTTTCTGCACTGTATGCTCTATGAGTGTCACAGAACAAATAAACATAGAGAAACATCTCGGAATTCAGATGGGATTCATTTGAATTGCTCGCAGTAAATGCAATGTGCTTTGAGATTGGAATTGGAAGGTTAGGAAGGAAACCACAAAGCAATGGGCTTCCCTGGTTGGATAGGCAGCAAAAGATGGGATGGGGTCAGAATAAAAAGAGGCAGGGATGGAAAATTCACCGAGGCCACTAGAACACTTGAATGAAACATTAAGATCGTCAGAGCGGGATTCCCCCCCGGCAGGTTTTCTAGTGGCGGAGGTGGCTTCTGGCATCTTCTGGTGCCGCCAGGGTCTACAGCGTTTTCCGTGGCTTGCCCGTGCCGCTGTTGGAGAACCTGCTGCAGGAAGAGCTGGAAAATCCTGCTCTCTGTCTCACTACCACTTGCACTGCAGAGATGGGATGCTGGATTTCACATCAGAAAGACGCCCCACTGAATCATATCTCCACTCATTCCTTTGCCAGCAGTTGGCGTGCCAGGTTACAAGCATGCCAACTAGAGACTCAGATAGGACACATATATAGTGTTTTCATCACATGACCTTGCACTTCCAAACCACCCCATCCAAGTGAACAACCTTCTTTGCATATTTACAATGAACATTTTGCTTGTTAGTCAGAAACAAAGAAAATTAGGGGCTGGTTTAGCAGGGGCTAAAGAGCTGGCTTTTAAAGCGGACCAAGGCAGGCCAGCAGCATGGTTCAATTCCCGTACCAGCCTTCCCGAACAGGCACCGGAATGTGGCGACTAGGGGCTTTTCACAGTAACTTCATTTGAAGCCTACTTGTGACAATAAGCGATTTTCATTTAATTTAATTTTCAATTAACAATTTGCTTTGAATATCCCAATGATTTTATTTCCGGGTTTCTCATGACAGTATCCTGGAGACTGGGCATGCCTGGAGTGTTGGCAAACCCCCCTGCTGATATGTATTAACAAAGCTGGATTGTGAGGAATCGCAGTTTCACTATTATGGAAAGAAAATGAAACTAAACTCTACACCAACAGCTAGGAACATCTGTTACAAAAGGTGCCTGTGGGAGTCAACTCAACTGACACGCGAGTTTAAACAATGAGGTAATTGAGCCTTCTCCTAACACTGGAGACCAATCGTGGAGACACTCTCTCTCCCCCCCCCCCCCCTTCCTTTCAGATTGATGGAGACACTTTATCACGAGAGATCCTCCTGCTAATTTTCCAGGATTGCAACTCATCTCCTGCCAATATTTACAGCAGAGGTTCTGAACTCCCACGGGAAATTCAATCCCTGGATTCATTACTTCAGCAAACGGTACCAATTCTGATCGAGGTCCACCAATAATATTTTGACAGATTTAGTTGCCTCAATAACAAATGCTTACAATCCATTACAAATTCCCAGTGATTTCCCCCCACACCCCAAAAAATTCTAACTTCACTTTGGGCAACCTAATTTGAAATTGATGTGGGTGTTCTATAAACTCTGCCCAGTATCCTTTCTTCAAAGACAGTTCCTTGGAAACATGTACAAGTTAACTAATAGGCAGGAATATAATTCCCCCCCTTCCCTGCCTCCAAGAATTTATTCAGCTGGATTCTCCGTTGGCGGGATCCTCCGCTTCACAGGCAGCGCACTCACGCCCGCGGATTTCCTGACGGCGTGGGGGTACCCACAATGGCAAATCCCATTGACTGGTTGCTGGGATGGAGCATCCCGCTGCCGGTGGGGGCACGCCAAACCAGAAAACAGGTGTGGCGGGACGGAGAATCCCACCCATTATTTTTCCCTATTTTTGAGGGGGAAAAGAAAGCTTCCTTCCTGGGCAGTTCCTTAGGATCAAGGATAACCTTTGATCACTGCAGCCCAGTGGGCTATGAAATAGCTGATAAGTGCAATGCGCCACCTATTGCCAGCTAACTGTGGTCAAATGTGAAGTACATTTTGTACGGTGCTCCCAGTTAAAAATACCACTGTTCCCATGATGTATCAAGTTGGATGGCACACTCATCTTGACACCTGTGCTAACAGGGGGCCCCACACTGCATTGTCTCTGCCAGAAATTAGTGTATGTTATCAGAATACTTTTCAGTTCTGTTTCTGTTACACAATCTCTTCACCAACCAGTACAAGAAACATTAGTACAGTTACTGGGGGCTAGTCGAGCAACCTACCCCCTTATCACCATCACCATCCTCATGCTGGTCACACGCGCATGCTTCTGCTGCACTCACCAACCGTAACGTCTTCAGTATATCTCGCTCCCTTGGCTATCGAACCATACAGGAGGTACAGGAAAAGAAGGACAATAGGCACAGCACAGACGAGATGTGAAGAAAAAAGTTGTATGAAATGAAAACAAGGAAACATAAAACAGAGAAAAGCAAACAAAAGAAAAAAGGAAGTAAGGCACATCCAGAAGAGACCTCGGCATTCTTACACTTCAACGGAGGACGTGGGCAGTAGGTGCATGGTGACACCTTCAACTCCCAATTTCCCGCCAAGTCACACACCATACCGACTTTGAAATATAAATCACCCATTCCCACAATCGCCAGTGGGTCAAAATCCTGGGACCCCCATATCCAGCAGCACTGTTAGGAGCACTTTAACCACATGGACTGCACCAGTCCAGGGCGGCAGGCTGCTCATCGCCACTATAAGGGCAATTAGGATGGGCAATGAATGCTGGCCTTGCCAGCAATACTCACATCCCAAATATAAAACATCACGTCCAAGACCCTCTTTCTAAGACTCAATCAATTGTGCAAAATACTTCCACCTACATCCATCTGGTTTAGACATTCCCTTTCCAAAATAAGTCTAAAAAGGTCTAATTTCCAAATGCCCAGTGACAATATGCAACAGAAGCCGTATACGTTCCCCGAAGAGCACAATTTGAAAAAGAATGGGGCTGTTTTTACAGAATTAAGAATACAAATAAATCCAAAACTTGTAACAACTAACTATTCAGCATCTTTAGTATGAAAGAAAATTAAACACAGGAAAGTGTGAAACACATTTAGAGAGAAGTTCCTGCTGCACCACTAAGGGTTAAACTGTTTCAAGTCGATGTACAACTGGACTCACCAGAGTGTCCCCAGAAAGAGCTTCCAGCAGAGAAATCAAGTTGTGTCCATCTCGCAAATCTTCATACAGGTCATTCACGTGTTTCCGTACCTGCAGAGAAGGAGCACATCAGTGAATTACAACAAACAGTGGTCAACCAGGTCGCTTCAAACTCTTACAAAAGGATGATCTAGTAGATTCAGCAATCATCAAGAGGAGACACACCATCCGGACAACAGAGTTCACCTCTCTTTTCACCTTACCCAATACACTGTGGGAGCACCTCCCCCTCATGGACTGCAGCGGTTCAAGAAGGCAGCTCCCCACCACCATCTCAATGTAATTAGGGATGGGTAATAAATGCTGACCTCGCCAGCAATACTCATATGAGGATTTTTTTAAATTTTAAATTAAAAGATTTCTTTAATGATAGTTTCCCAGGCCTCGCCGATGGCAGCTCTAATCTGACCCAAGGAAAGCGACATACGGTCTGAATTTTAACCCAGCTCAGGAACATGGCACTTTACAGTTTTTGTCAATATTAAAACAGCGTCTAGCACGATCCAATCAGTCACAGGCATCAAATCTATTGGGATGCAGAATACCAAGTCAGAACCAAAAGCGGAATTCTGAAATACATGTCTGTGTTTGATAAACTCAATTGTTGAAATCAACAATGTAACAATGAGTATTATAAGGGGACCATTCCTTGTCAAAGTAACCACAATTGCAAACTCACAAGATTTGATATACCCTTTGCAAAATGTATATATAGCATACAGGCTCCTGAACAAGAACAGCACTAATACAGACACATTTGTTATTCTAATCATGCTTTAATTCACAGGCCCCAGTAAAAACATAATCACTCGAAGAATTGTTATTCAACATGGTTCTTTGCAAAACCTGCTGTCCCTAACCAAATAGATCCATGGCAACTTAAAAAGCGTAGTCACAGGCGAGGGGTAATCCGGAGGAATGCTAAAAGTAACAACAGCGGGATTCTCCGCCCCACCGGCAGCGCACCCATGACCGCCGGTTTCCCGACGGTGTGGGGTGGCCCACAATGGGAAACCCCATTGGCCAGCTGCAGGAACGGAGACTCCCAGCGGGAGAGTGCCACGCTGGAAAATGGGGCTGGCGGGATGGAGAATCTCGCCCCAGATTTCTCAGGCCTTCACTAACTGCTACAGATTCTGATGGTCCACATTTCAGCCTTAGTTACGTATTGATGACAAGACAATGAAACAACTCCTTTGCTCTTTGAAATAGCATCAGAAGATCACAGGCAGATGTAGCCTTGATTTAACACCTCATTAGAAACATGGGGCGGGATTCTCCATTCCGCCGGCAGCGCACCCGGTGGTGTGGGGTGGCCACAATGGGAAATCCCATTAGCAGATGGCAGGATCAGTGAATCTCGCTGCCAACGAGGGCGTGCCACCCAGGGATGCGGCCGGCAGACTGGAGAGCCTCGCCCATGGCCTCTCAAATCCCTTAGTTACTGCAGTGGATTGTTTGCTCAGTCCCAGTAGTGTTTTGGACGCCCAACCTCCTGACTCAACAACAAGAGCATCGGTTTTTGTGATAATGTTAGTGTTGCCCACATTTTAGCCTTGACAAGGTTCTAAAAGGGGATATAGTTACTATCCTACATTTTGTAGTTTGGTTTCACAAGTTGAGTGTAGCAGTGAGGAGTGTAAAGGAGAAAGTCATCAGTAGGCACAAGTTCTTGACTGCATTCAAGCCCAGTTGGTCAGGAGAGAAAAAACATACCCAAGAGTTGCATTAATATGGAACCTCAGGGCTTCTCAAAATGCCCTCCAATTAATGAGTTACAAAATTGGAGGAAATAAAAGGTGTTTGCTGAAATTAAAGGCGAAAGAAAAATAACACCAGTTGCGAGAATGGTGAAAATGAATTCCCGAGGCAAGGGTAATAAGGTTTATGGAATAAAGGTGAATAAAAAGAGCAGCCATGATGTAGTCAAATAACAGAACAGGCAAGAGGAGCTGAATGCCCTCCTGTAATTCAGAACCAGTGCCCAAGACATTGCAAGATGCAGCAATTGACTTTATAGAATCATACAGGAGGCTATTTGACCCATCATGCCTGTGCAGGCTCTTTGAAAGCGCTATCCAATTACATCCACTCCCCTTATACTTTGCCCATGGCCCTGAGGAATCTTCTTCAAATATTTATTCAATTCCCTTTTGAAAGTTATCTCTGAATCTGCTTCCTTACGGCAATCCATTCCAGATTGTAACAACACATTCACTTTAAAGAAAATTTCCTGTTTGTTTGTTTGTCAATGACCTTAAATCTGTTTCGTCTGGACTGATTCTGCATCCCCAGCACAGAGCCCTAATGGACAGCAGCTTGGGTCAGAGATTTGGGCCAATTGTGATCAAACTCAATCTTTACTCAGTGCTTTCATTCATACACACACAGCAGGGGGTGTTCAGGATCGTTGAAGTCATTGTCCTGTATCTCTGAATAATGCAGTCAAGTTTATAAGCTGGAAACAGGAAATAGCATCAATGTTGCCGGTTCCTTCTCTATATAAACTAAAAATAGATAACTTTTGCGAGCAGTGACTACATTTCCCAAAGCTGAATATGCCACGTTCACTTAAAGCTAGCTATAAGAGTGATACTGGAATTATTAGTTGAATTGTGCCATTTGAAATGAACTCAGGTGACCTGTTGTCCTTCCATTACCAATTGTTGCCTGATTTTGTGATTATTACATCTTTTACATGATGCTTCACTACGTTGGAGTATCATAAATTATTAGTTGTACATCGATGTACACTCAAATGCAAGTTAGATAGATCGATGCCACAGAATGTTGTGGGATTCAGTGTATGTGATCATATTATGATACAATTCTTATAGGATGGAAAGTGAAGTCATCAAATCCAAAATTAGGCTCCCAAGTCTAAACAAAGAAAACTACAAAGTGTGAATCAAGCGTCTAGTGAGAAGGAGGAATTGAAGGAAATCAGTATTAGTAATAATAAACAAATGCTGGAGCAATTGATGGGACAGGAATGTGACAACTCCCCAGGGTGTGGTAACCTACATCCCACGATACTAAAGGAGGTGGCCGTGGAAACAGTGGGTGGGATTTATCGACCACCCCGCCGCAAGTTTATCGGCAGCGGAGGCTACCCGCCTGTGGGGTCTACCGATCCCGCCATTGTTAACGGGATTTCCCACTGATTGCACCCCTCATCGCTGGGAAACCCTTGCGCCAGCGTGGGACCGGAAATTCCCACTGGCGTGAACAGCCGGTAAATCCCACCCAGCAGATGTCTTGGTTGTCATCTTGCGAAATTCTGTAGATTCTGGAACTGTCCTGCCAGATTGGAGGGTGGCAAATGTAACCCACGCTGTTAAAAAATTAAGGGGAAAAAAACAGGGAATTACAGACTAGTTAGCCGAACATCAGAAGCATGGAAAATATTAGAATCTATTATAAAGGATGCAATAGCAGGAGACTTGGAAAATATCAACAGGGCTATGGAAATCATCTTTGACAATTGTACTGGGTTTTTTTTTTGAAGAGGTAGCTATTAGAATAGAGACGGATGAATCAATAGATGAGGAAATTTGGATTTTCAGAAAGCTTTTGATAAAGTCCTACACAAGAGGTTAGTATTCTAGTTAAAGCACAGGAGATTGGGGGTAATATATTGGCATGGGCTGAGAATTGGTTAGCAGACAGGAAACAGAAGCCGGGAGTTTTTTGTTTTTTTTTAATTACTTTTATTCAAATTTTTATCAAAACATAATTTTTTGCATAACTGTTAACAACATTTAACATAACAAAATAAATCTTAACCATATATACAGAAAAAAGAACAATACTATGTAACAATTCCCCCCCCTCCCCGGGTTGCTGCTGCGGCTGACCTTTACTGCTCTCCTAGTAAGTCGAGGAACAGCTGCCACCTCCGAGAGAACCCCATCATGGACTCTCTCAAGGCAAACTTTATTTTCTCGAGACTGAGAAACCCAGCCATGTCACTAACCCAGGTCTCTGCACTCGGGCGCTTCGAGTCCCTCCACATTAAAAGGATCCGTCTCTGGGCTACCAGGGAGGCAAAGGCCAATACGTCGGCCTCTTTCGCTTCCTGAACTCCCGGATCGTCTGACACACCAAAGATCGCTATCTCTGGACTCGGCACCACCCGCGTGCCTAAGATCTTGGACATTGCCTTAGCAAATCCCTGTCAGAATCCCTTAAGAGCCGGACATGCCCAGAACATATGGACATGATCTGCAGGGCTTCCCTCGCACATTTATCCTCAACCCCAAAGAGCTTGCTCATCCTGGTTGCACCATGTGTGCCCGGTGGACCACCTTAAACTGGATTAAGCTAACCCTGGCATACGAGGAGGAATTGACCCTGTTTAGGGCGTCCGCCCACAGGCCCGCATCCAGCTCCCCACCTAGCTCCTCCTCCCATTTGCCCTTAAGCTCCTCCATTGGGGCTTCCTGCGCCTCCTGAAGTTCCCGGTAGATATCCGATACCTTCCCCTCCCCTACCCAGGAGCCGGAGGCCACCCTATCCTGTATCCTGCGTGGAGGTAGCAACGGAAATGTCACCACCTGTTTTTTGAGGAAGGCGCGTACCTGAAGGTATCTGAAAGCGTTTCCAGGGGGCAAACTGAATTTCTCCTCAAGCGCTTTCAGGCTGGAAAAGGTCCCGTCCACGAACAGGTCCCCCATCCTTTTAATGCCTGCCCTATGCCAGCTTTGGAACCCTCCAGAGGCCAGGATTCTCCAAGCTCCCGCACCGCAATCGTGCCTGGTGCGGGGAAGGAGAACGGGGCGTCGGACCCGCGATGGACCGGAGAATCGCCGCCAGCCGTGCAGTCGGTCGACGCGGCGCCAGTCGGGGGCCGTTGAAAGAGGCCCACGCGCCGATTCTCCACGGTCGACCGGCCGAGTTCCCACCGGCATGGTTCTCATATGGTTCCACCCAGCGGGAGCTTGGCATCGCGGCTGCGGTGGACATCCTAGTGGGGCTGGGGAGGGGGCCCTCCACAATGGCCAGGCCCGCGATCGGGGGGGGGGGCCTACCATCTTCCACACCAGCCCACTGTGTGGGTCCGCCATGTCGCGCGGGGCTGGCGCCGTGGTGCGCATGCGCGGACCCGCAGCTGGAAGAGCAGGGCCCCATATTGGCAGCAGGAGCTGCGCGGCGCATGCCATGGCCCTGCTATCCCCCTTAAAACGGAAATCACCCCGGAGAGATTGGTATTCATTGGAATTTAGAAGAATGAGAGGGAATCGCATTGAAATGTTTACAATTCTGACATGACTGGATGGACTGAATGCAGCGATGTTGTTTCCTCTAGATTGGGGGGTTGGGTGTTTAGAACAAGGGTGATTGTCTCAGGATACAAGGTGGGCCATTTAGAATTGAGATGCCGAGAAACTTCTTCGCTCAGAGGCTGGTGAACCTGTGGAATCTTCTACCACAGAAGGCTAAAGTCGCTGATTATATTTAAGAGGGAAATGAGATAGATTTTTTAAAATTGGAGTGTGGGCAATGCTGGCAGAGCCAGCTAAGGTCAACCACATTGCTGAAGATCTGGAGTCACATGTAGGCAGACCAGGTGAGGATGCCAGATTTTTTTCCCCCCCAAAGGCCATTAGTCAACCAGACCCAATAGGTCGTTAACAACAATCGACAATGGTTTCATGCTCATAATTAGACTTCTAATTGCAGATTTTCATTGAATTGAAAGTTCACCATCTGCCATGGTGGGATTTGAACCCAGGTCCTCAGAGCTTTATCCTGGGTCTCTAGATTACTCGTCCAGTGACAATACACTAGGCACTACAGGCTTCAATGGGCATGGGGAGAGGGTTGGAGTATGATATTGAGAAAGAGTATCAGCCATGATCATATTGAATGGCAGGGCAGGGACGAGAGGCTGAATAGCCTATTCCTGCTCTTATTTTCTATGTTTCTTTCAGTATTTGGAGCCAAAACATGTTGTAAGTGCAGCAGATTTGGAAGTCGCAAGTGACTCTAGACCTAGTTTGAGCATTGGCTTTAGGTCTGTTGCAGACTCATTGGCAGGATAGGTTGCTATGATTAGTCAACAATTCCATTATTGAACAACACAACTACCAAGAATGGTAGAAGGCAATATAGATGGAGCTTTGTCTTTCTTTGTCTAATAATTCCCACGTACACACAACTGCCCCTTGTTCAGTCCTCAACATCTTTGAACAAGGATTAACTGCTCTCTTGTAACAGAGCTTATTTTGGTTAATGTAGGAAGTCTCAAGAAAGGGTCAACATTAAGCACTGCACAATAATAATCTTTAAAAGAAAATAAGTAAATCTAAACACAATTCCGTTATTCCTACACATCTCAGTAACAAATGGCTGGTGAAGCAGATGGTCTCACTCAACCAGGGAAATTCTTCACTATTTGTTGAAGCACAACAAATGTCGTTAGGCAAAGTGTGAATGCAAAACTTTAACCCCACAAGGTCCCACAAAATATTCCCCACAGAAAAATAAAATATTCCTCACAGGTTTCTATCCTGAAACATTGCAACAATCTATTTAGTTTCTGAAGACACAGCCTTCACCGGTCTCCCAATGCCAAATGTACCATTGGCGAGAGCCCCTGTTAACTAAAAGTGGATGAAGAGATACAGAATTTTATTGTCTCTCTCCCGCTGCACCGACCTGTCTTCTCTCCCAGTGCTACAATGGAAGCTTTCAGTCTATTCATTGGAGGTTCTGCTCAAAATGGTCTGCAAGACCAGTTGGGGGCGGGTGGAGGGTATTGACGGCACATCAAAACTTCCATCACCAGAAATATGTGTCGGACTGTAGTGCATTTAATAGCAACCCCAAATTAAACATCTGTCTCAAAGAAACATAAATCTCTCATGGATGATGTGAAGAAGCAGAAAAGATTGTGAAGCACAGTATGGTCAATGGTAAAAAAACACATTTTATCACTCGGCCTCATACGTATGAAACTTGCAATCACTGCACCAAATGTATTATGTAATTCTGCACAGATTTACGTTTGATACTCAGTACATTTTTGGCACAAATTATAAATAATAGTCAGCTTTATTATTGTCAAAAGTAGGCTTACTTTAACACTGCAATGAAGTTACTGTGAAAAGCCCCTAGTCGCCACATTCCGATGCCTGTTCGGGTACACAGAGGGAGAATTCAGAATGTCCAAATTGTCGAACGGCATGTCTTTCAGGACTTGTGGGAGGAAACCGGAGCACGCGGAGGAAACATACGCAGACACGGGGAGAACATGCAGACTCCGCACAGACAGTGCCCCAAGCCAGGACTCAAACCTGGGACCCTGGCGCTGTGAAGCGATGGTGCTAACCACCGTGCTACCGTGCCGCCCATAAATCAGGGGTGAGATTCTCCGACCCCCGCTGGGTCGGAGAATCGCCGGGGCTGGCGTGAATCCCGCCTCTGCCGGTTGCCGAATTCTCTGGCACCGGAGATTCGGCGGGGGCGGGGATCGCGCCGCGCCGGTTGACGCCCCCCCGCCCCGCCCCGTGGTTCTCCGGCCCGGATGGGCCGAAGTTCCGCAGCTAGAATGCCTGTCCCGCCGGCTTGGATTAAACCACCTCTCTTACCGGCGGGACAAGGCGGCGCGGGCGGGCTCCGGGGTCCTGGGGGGGGCGCGGGGCGATCTGGCCCCGGGGGGTGCCCCCACGGTGGCCTGGCCCGCGATCGGGGCCCACCGATCCGCGGGCGGGCCTGTGCCATGGGGGCACTCTTTTCCTTCCGCCTTCGCCACGGTCTCCACCATGGCGGAGGCGGAAGAGACCGTCTCCACTGCGCATGCGCGGGGATGCCGTGAGCGGCCGCTGACCCTCCCGCGCATGCGCCGCCCGGCAATGTCATTTCCACGCCAGCTGGCGGGGCACCAAAGGCCTTTTCCGCCAGCAGGCAGGGCGGAAATCAGTCCGGCGCGGGCCTAGCCCCTCAAGGTTAGGGCTCGGCCCCTCAAGATGCGGAGGATTCAGCACCTTTGGGGCGGCGCGATGCTGGACTGATTTGCACCGTTTTTGGCGCCGGTCGGCGGACATCGCGCCGATTACGGAGAATTTCACCCCAGAAGTGTAACATCCAGATTTCGTTCAAGTTCAGCACCAAACTGCTGACATTATGGGAAGCCCACTTCTACTGCCTGGGATTACATTTGCTGCTAACACATTAGCTAGTTGGCCTGTCAACCAACTACAGCATTGGCTAGTTAGCCTGTCAACCAACTACGGTGGTGGCTAGTTGGCCTGTCAACCAACTACAGTGTTGACTAATTGGCCTGTCAACCAACTACAGTGTTGGCTAATTGGCCTGTGACCAACTACAGTGGTGGCTAGATGGCCTGTCAACCAGCTACAGTGTTGGCTAGCTGGCCTGTCAACTAACTACAACATTGGCTAGTTAGCCTGTCAACAAACTACAATGTTGAATAGTTAACCTGTCAACCAACTACAACGTTGGCTAGTTAGCCTGTCAATGAACTACAGCATTGGCTCATTAGCCTGTCAACCAACTACAGCATTGGCTAGTTGGCCTGTCAACCAACTACAGTGTTGGAGCTTCAAGGTTCCATTCAAGGGTAATCAAAATTTCTGAAGACAGCAATCGCATGAAACAAGGATTGTTTTGCAACAAAAAAAAATTGGACTGGATTAGCGTAGCTCCAAAACCAATCTGTTCAATTCTTTAACAAGGCAATCCATTAAAAAAAAATGAAACCACTTATTATCTGTATAAATTATGGGATTCAAATTTATTCGAGGTCTTCTTTTCAATGCAGTAGTCACACCCTCTAAGAGGCTTTAAACACTGAATAGCCCGCCACTATAGCTATTTACCCTTACCAGCACTTTAATCACTTCAGTGCCAGAGTCACCTCCAGTGGCAAAGTAATCCAGAAGAAATGTCCGCAGAACACATTGGAAATATGCTTTCAGAAAAAGAGAAGGCAGGGTATGAGAGTTATCATTTGATGGATCAGGACATAAAAAGAAATGTACAAAGGTCGCTGACCCATCTCTGAAAGGGACCAGCCATGGTTCAGTGGCTTGCTCTTCCACCAGTGAGTCAGAGGTTGTGGGTTCAAGGGAGTGCTGCACTCCCTGAGGTGCAGTCTTTTGAATAAATGACTAAACCTGTCCGCCCTTTCAGGCGCAAATAAAAGAAACCTGAAAAAGCACCATTTTGAACAGCAGAGTTCTCCCTGATGCTAACCAAAATTCATCCTTCAACCAAACACCGACCTGACGAGCACTTTACCTTTTTACTTCAGTATTTTCCTTGTGTTTCTGCTTAAAGTATGTTTTAAGAAGAACAAAAATAAATACTTGTAGAACTCCCAATCTCATTTGTATAGCTCCATGGAATTCCCAACAATGCAATAGTAAACTGGGAGCATCCCAGCCTGGATTTGGGCCTCAAATCTCTGGAATAGGACTTGAACTCAAACCCTTTGACTCAGAAGCAATAGAGCTGCCAACTCAGCCACAGCTGACACCTCATATATAAGTTTCACGTTTCCAAAAAAAGAGTCTACATAAAAATAAATAATGAGCTGGATGCGAACACTCCCATTTTTATATTAGCTTTCATGACTGAAAGCCAAGTTCTTCTCAGGACACCTACACTGTAATTACTCGGATCACCACTTGAGGGACATTGACACTGGCAAGTCAGCTGTTCCATTGCCACTTTAAAGTCTAAAGTGCCAGCTGCTGCACAGTGACCTGCAATTTAAAATCCAGATGCTCGGGTTTCTGGGTTATTGGCGAAAGCTGCGTCACTGGTTTCAGCCGACGGAGTGATATTTCGAGGATGCTCCAGTTGGAAGTGACATTGAGCTTACGGTCCGGCCAATATGGGCAGCCACGTCAGAACAAGATGCACAATGGGATGATGTTATATAATACCTTTCTATTCCTGAGCAATACGCGACAGCAGGGACACTGGTGTCCAGTGTTGCAACAAGACAGGGTCAAGAGTTAAAAATTAAGAGTGGGGGGAGGGGAAATATACAGAAGGCAACCTTGGCTCCAGCAAGGCACTCAATTACTGTCATACGAATTAGGAGCAGAGGCCACTTGACCCCTCAGGTCTGCTCCTTCCCAAGGTAGGTGCCTCAGCATCTCTGTAAACGGCCACCACTTCACCCGAGATTGTTTCCTGACTCAGAGAATTGGACCTAGTTTGGGGGGGGGGGGGGGGGGGGTCGCACAGATACGGATTGCTCCAATTCCACCATGATTACAGCCAGCAGAGAGAAAACAATCAGCCCCCTCTACATATCCTAGGAATCGGCACTGTCCCGGTCACAACACAAGTGGCCTCATTTCGACAAAGGATGAATCGGGTTGCCAACTCTGCTCGCACATAGTCACGGAGGGTCATTCAGATGACAGACAGCCACTGTTCGCCAAAGAGTTTACTGAGTGCCTCAGTGTCACTGCAGGCTGAATATTTTGGCCTTTGTATTATGGGATACAACGCTTTGACTGAGCTGAATGACAGCAATTTATAAATCAAAGCATGTCTGGGTAGCTCATTTCCTGCTGGGAATCATTGCCCAGCTTGTTTTCTTCTAACGGGAGAGGGACCCTTTCTGTCCGCCAAATCCTCTCGCCCTCACGAGCTCGCGTTCTGCTCACACTCCCCCCCCCCCCCCCCCCCCACATTCCCCGATTCTCCCCCCTCGCTAACTCCATCATCTCTCATGAGACACAGATTGCTTGACCACCAGTCTGGTTTGCTGAAAAGGAAACAAGCAAAAGATAATGGGAAACTGTATATCTACGGGGGAAAATGTACAATTCTGAATACACAGTGTGACGAGTGCAAAACAAACATATTTGTGGGCAGCACGGTAGCATAGTGGTTAGCATAATTGCTTCACAGCTCCAGGGTCCCAGGTTCGATTCCCGGCTTGGGTCACTGTCTGTGCGGAGTCTGCACGTTCTCCCCGTGTGTGCGTGGGTTTCCTCCGGGTGCTCCGGTTTCCTCCCACAGTCCAAAGACGTGCAGGTTAGGTGGACTGGCCATGCTAAATTGCCCTTAGTGTCCAAAATTGGCCTTAGGGTTGGTTGAGTGGGGTTACTGGGTTATGGGGATAGGGTGGTGTGGGCCTCGGTAGGGTGCTCTTTCCAAGAGCCGGTGCAGACTCGATGGGCCGAATGGCCTCCTTCTGCACTGTAAATTCTATGATTCTATGATATTGGATATCTACTGAAAAGGGATCGATTTGCAGGGTAATAAGGAAATAATAATAATAATAATCTTTATTGTCACAAGCAGGCTTACATTAACACTGCAATGAAGTTACTGTGAAAAGCCCCTGGTCGCCGCATTCCGGCGCCTGTTCGGGTACACAGAGGGAGAATTCAGAATGTCCAAATTACCGAACAGCACGTCTTTCGGGACTTTGTGGGAGGAAATCGGAGCAACCGGAGGAAACCCCCGCAGACACGGGGAGAACGTGCAGACTCCGCACGGACAGTGACCCAAGCCGGGAATCGAACCTGGGATCCTGGTGCTGTGAAGCAACAGTGCTAACCACTGTGCTACCGTGCCACCCCTAGTAGTGGGAGTGGTGCTTATTGGGGTTGACAGGCTAGGCGGGGTACTTGAGGCTGCCCTCTTTTGGTTGAGACGTTCAACCCAGGCCCCTTCTGTCTCTCGGGTAGTTGACATAGACCCCCACCGCACTGCTTGAAGAGCTTTCCCAATAAATATTTCCAATGTTATCCCTCAGCCAACATCAGTTAAATTATCTGTTTTTTTTCTCACACGGCTGTTCGTGGAAGATTGTGTGAATTGGCTGTCACGGTTTCAATATTACAACAGCGGGTATCACTTCAAAATTACTTCATTAGCTGTGAAACACTTCATTGGCAGCTCACCACCACTGTCTCAAGGTCAATTAGGGATGGCAATAAAATTGCTGTCCTAACCAGGATGCCCACATCCCATGAAAGAATTTTGTGAAATACTGTGGGGATTTCCAGAGGTTGTGAAATGCAAGTTCACCCATTCTTCTGTTTCTTAAACAGACGACTCTCAAAGAGCCAGGACAGGCATGATTGTCTGAATGGCCTCCTTCTGTGTTCTAAGATTCTCTGGGATTAATGAGGGATACATAATTGAAGAGTAAAGGACTGCAATGCCACGTCTGCTGCTAAAGATCCTTTCCCCAGTCACTGAGCAGATGATGGAATAGTTCATTCTCGGTCAATGTACAAGAAACACCCTTTCCGGGCAGTGATACACACAAAACACACACATACAACACAACACATACAACATAACACATAAACACAACACACACAAACAAAAAACACACACATACACAAAAAACACATATACACACAAAAAAAAAACCACACATGCCCGGACAAAAATGTAATCACCACCCCCACAACATGATTCAAATAATCTAATCCCAAACACAGACTGCTGAGATTCTGTCAATCTGAAGCAAAAACAGAAAATGGTGGAAGTTCTCAAGAGGTCAGGCAGCACCTACAGAAAGAGAAACTGTTCCACCTTACATCGGAACTGGAGCTCCAACAGTTTTTAAGCAAGTAGCGAGGAGAGGTGGGGTGGAGTGGTGCGGGACAAGTAATCGAGGAGGTTAATAAACAAGGTGGAAGACCAGAGACACTGAGCGAGATTCTCCGACCCCCCCGCCAGGTCGGAGAATCGCCGGGGGCTGGCGTGAATCCCGCCCCCGCCAGTTGCCGAATTCTCCGGCACCGGAGATTCGACGGGGGCGGGAATTGCGCCGCGCCGGTTGGCGCCCACCCCCCCCCCCTGCAATTCTCCGGCCCGGATGGACCGAAGTCCCGCTGCTAGAATGCCTGTCCCGCCGGCGTGGTTTAAACCACCTCTCTCACCGGTGGGACAAGGCGGTGCTGGCGGACTCCGGGCTCCTGGGCCGCGGGGCGATCTGGCCCCGGGGGGTGCCCCCACGGTGGCCTGTCCCGCGATCGGGGCCCACCGATCCACGGGCGGGCTTGTGCTGTGGGGACACTCTTTTCCTTCCGCCTTCACCACGGTCTCCACCATGGCGGAGGCGGAAGAGACTCCCTCCACTGCGCATGCGCGGGGATGCCGTGAGCGCACGCTAACGCTCCCGCGCATGCGCCGCCCGGCAATGTCATTTCCGTGCCAGCTGGCGGGGCACTTCCGCCAGCTGGCGGGGCGGAAATCAGTCCGGCGCGGGCCTAGCCCCTCAAGGTTAGGGCTGGGCCCCCCAAGATGCGGAGGATTCCACAACTTTGGGGCGGCGCGATGCCCGACTGATTTGCGTTGTTTTTGGTGTCGGTCGGCGGACATCGCGCCGATAACGGAGAATTTCGCCCATTGAATGTCAAATGGGACGACTGGTGCAAGGCAAATAGGGTTTAGTAATGGAGTAAGATGATTAACCACAAAGATGGTTCGAGTGAATAGCAACAGAATCATCACCAAAATTATCGTCTGAACAAATGGGAGCAGTGGTTATGATGGGCAATACTTTAATCTGCAACACAATGGTGATATGTCTGTAGATAATGTTACATATATTCAAATGTATTCAGCAATGTGACTTCCCATCAGCAGGTGGCGTCAGATATTAGTCAGGTGAGCGGCAGAAGGTTGTACTGCATACACGAGGACAGTTGCACATAAGGGTAGTTCCAGGAGAGTCTAAAGTAACTCTGTAATAACGTGGTCTGGATATGATTGTTACCTTTCCATGTATGTACATTAATAAATTTTAGTCTGGCAAAGTCACCAGCAAATCATTGCAAGACAAAATCACAGAACACATCACCCTCCATGCAAGTGCAATATTACAACTAGCATCGTGTTCATGATTGGCATAAAGAAGCACAAAGACAGGCCCTCACAAAACTGCGTTCAATAAAGTCCACCTTTGAAGCTTTCAAAATGCAAATACAACTGAGAAAGAAAATGCAAGTCTGTGTCCTGCTCTACCGCTTCTGCAGTTCATGATGATTAGTCACCCATGCTGCACGCCAACGGCAAGGTAAAGAACAGGAGCCAAGTCTCGGTTTCACTATGTCTGTGCAGACCCTTTCCCCCAATTGCCTCTGAAATCACAAAAACAAGGCAAATGCCAACGCAAAGTGGGAAGTAACTCCTGGTAGAAATCAATAGGTGTCAAAGTATGGGCAACTGGCAACATTCCAAAATCGCACAACAAAGAAGTGTTGAAATGCCATTACTTGACTCTTGAAGCAGCAGATCAATTGGCACCATCGGTCAACGTGATTGGAGGTAAGAGGGAATTACAGCAGAACTCATAACAAAAAGTTTACTTTCAAAGTCTAAACAAAGTCTATTCAGTCACCAATCAGTGTGCTACAGCAGACAGTCTACAGAATCTATTTTTAAAAACGTGGCTGCAAACTGCAGTAAGCAGAACTCGTGAGCAAAACTACAGCAATGTCTCAAAGAAAAACAGGGAAACCTTTCCAGAAAAATGAAGCAAAAGATATCTACATGATACAAATTATGTGGATAAAATCAATCCCGGTCACTAACAGCAGTGCAGTCTCCAGGCGAGACTGCCATTCCCACAGGGAATAGTGGTGTCTGACAAAGCAAGTCACCCAGTCAAGGCGACTGTGGATAGGCCATAAATAACAACTTTGTCAGTGACATCAACATCCTGAGGATGCATTTAAAAGACAGAAGCACTGCCGCTTTGGCATTAGTGATGTATTCAGTCTCAATTCATACTGATCGGACGGGGGTTGAAGTAAATGTTACATTGGATATTCAACACAGAAACAGGCCAGGCTGGTCCATGGCAATGCTTATGCTCTACATCAGTTAAAAAAAAATTTTTTTTTTTTAGTGTACCCAATTCATTTTTTCCAATTAAGGGGCATTTTAGCGTGGCCAATCCACCCTGCACATCTTTTGTATTGTGGGGGTGATACCCACGCAGACACGGGGAGAATGTGCAAACTCCACACGGACAGTGACCCAGAGCCGGGATCGAACCTGGGACCTCGGTGCCGTGAGGCAGCAATGCTAACAACTGCGCCACCGTGCTGCCCCTGCTCTACATCAGTGTTGACCTTCGAGAGTCATGCCGATCTTCACGGCCCACGCCGCCCGACCGCATCTGGTCCTAGGACAGCACGCTGAAGTCAGGAGGAGCCATGGGGGGCTTTTTTAAAAGCTGGTCACAGCAGTTGGGCACTTCTTCCTGCAATCGGGAACACCGTGACCGATCCCCGGCGACCCTCCCGACCCACGACGCGGAGGTTGAAAATGACTGCTCTAAATGGGACTCCTCCCAACCTATCAACATATTCTGCATTCCTCTCTTGTCCTGCTTTTTAAAAAAATAATTCATGGGATGTGAGCGTCGCTGGTTAGGCCAGCATTTATTACCCATCACTAATTACCCTCAAGAAGGAGGTGGTGAACTGTCTGCTTGAACCTTTGCAGGCCCAGAGGTGTAGGTACACCTACACTATAGTGCTGTTAGTGAGGGAGTTCCAGGATTTGGACCCAGCAACAGTGAAGGAACGACAATATATTTCCAAGTCAGAATGGTGAGTGACTTAATGGGGAACTTTCAGGTGGTGGTGTTCCCAGATATCTGCTCCTCTTGACCTTCTAGGTGGTAGCAGTTGTAGGTTTGGAAGGTGTGCCCTAAGGAGCTTGGTGAGTTCATCTTGTAGATGGTACACACTGTTATCACTGTACATCGGTGGAGGGAGTGAATGTTTGTGGGTGTGGTGGCAGGCATGCTTTGTCTTGGATAATGGTGAGCTTCTTGCGTGTTGATGGAGCTGCATTCATCCAAGTGAAGAGTATTCCATTGCACTCCTGACTTGTGCCCTGCAGATGTTAGACAGGCTTAGGGGAGTCCGATGGTGTGAGTTATAGATTATCATAGAATTTACAGTGCAGAAGGAGGCCATTCGGCCCATCGAGTCTGCACCGGCTCTTGGAAAGAGCACCCTACCCAAGGTCAACATCTCCACCCTATCCCCATAACCCAGTAACCCCACCCAACACTAAGGGCAATTTTGGACACTGAGGGCAATTTATCATGGCCAATCCACCTAACCTGCACATCTTTGGACTGTGGGAGGAAACCAGAGCACCCGGATGAAACCCACGCACACACGGGGAGGATGTGCAGACTCCGCACAGTCAATGACCCAAGAAGGAAACAAATCTGGGACCCTGGAGCTGTGAAGTAATTGTGCTAACCACTGTGCTACCGTGCTGCCCAAATCCATTCACTGCAGGATTCCAAGCCTCTGACTTGCTATAGTAGTTACAGTATTTATATAGCTGATCCCGTTCAGTTTCTAGTCAATGGTAGGCCCCAGGATATTGTCCCCTTTAGTACATATAATACTTCCCCTCAATTACTTCTTGTGGTTGCAGGTTGCACATTTTCACCACGATCTGGACAAATAGGGTGACACAGTAGCACAGTGGTTAGCATAGTTGCTTCACAGCTCCAGGGTCCCAGGTTTGATTCCCGGCTTGGGTCGCTGTCTGTGTGGAGTCTGCACGTTCTCCCCATGTCTGCGTGGGTTTCCTCCGGGTGCTCCGTTTTCCTCCCACAGTCCAAAGATGTGCAGGTTAGGTGGATTGGCCATGCTAAATTGCCCTTCATGTCCAAAAAAGTCAAAGGGGATACTGGGTTACGGGAATACGGGGATGGTGTTGGCTTAGGTAGAGTGATCTTTCCATGGGCCTGTGCAGACTCGATGGGCTGAATGGCCTCCTTCTGCACTGTAAATTCTATGATCTATGAAATGTATCTCAAATTCCCCATTGGATTAATTAATGGGTATCTTAGATTTATGTGCCGTAGTTTTGGACCATGCTAAAAATGGAAACATCTCTGTATAAAATAGAAGCAAAATACTGCTGGAAATCGGAGCAAAAAATGATGGAAAAACTCAACAGCATCTGTGAAGAGAGAGACAGTTAACATGTCGAGTCCAGGGGCGGCACGGTGGCACAGTGGTTAGCACTGCTTCCTAAGGCACTGAGGGCCCGGGTTCAAATCCCGGCCTTGGGTTACTGTCCCGGTCGAGTTTGCACATTCTCCCCGTGTCTGCGTGGGTTTCATCCCCAGAACCCAAAGATATGCAGGGTAGGTGGATTGGCCACACTAAATTGCCCGTTAATTGGAAAAAAATAATTGGATACTCTAAATGTTTTTAAAAACATGTCGAGTCCAGTATCACTCTTCTTCGTAACCGTAAGGACCTCTATCGAGTCACCCCTCTGTTATCTCAGTCTCTCAGGTTTGGCATTACCCTGTAAGTTTTATTTGTACCTTCTCCTGTTCCTACAAGGTATGGAGATCAGGACTGTGCATCGTAGGTCAGCAGCATCAACTTGGCGATGTGCAAGAAGATCAAGGGGAACTGGAGTTAGTAGCTTCAGATTAATTTGCATGTCTACCAGTAAATTGAGGACATTGTTTTTGTTATAAACGTAGGTGACCTCCAAGCTCAATGTGGTAATTGATGAAAGACAGGAAACTGGAGTTGGAGCTGGCCCAGTACAAGAGAGTCAGAGGCTCGGATCAAAATGGATCCAGAAATCACAACAGGAAGAATCGTGGAAGTAGTAGGGACGGCCATCAGTTCCTGTGATTTTAATATGACAGCTAGAATTGAAGAAATCAAATCATATTAGCGTGCAGGATCACAAGGTATTAAACAAAACCTTTACTTAGCAGATAGCCTTTTTAAAATTTTGTTTTGTATAAAATCCCTGTGACCAGATGAAAAGTTCAGAGTTAAGATTTAATGTTTTATAGATAAAATTGTCTTGTATGTAAGCAGCATATTGGAGGCTGTGCACAAATGAAACTATAAACAACACAGGGACTGATGACCGTCTCCTGCTATATCCCAATCTCTGACGCAACACCATTCTCCCTGTTGCTATTCTTGGACCCATTTTACAAAAGGGTTGGACACTCTGGCCACGGCTGGGCCTGCTCGCTTTTCCTGTTTCTCATCTCCGGCTACATTTGTAGGCCCTCCTCTGTGTGAAACAATCTTGGGTTTACTGAAAGGCTTGTCAATTCACCTGGAATTGCTAGCCCCTGTTTACCTTGGTCTTGTACCACGTCTCCGAGTTGACAGTGCTTACCATACCGCGCGCAGTTCTGGGGCGGGATTCTCCGACCCCCCCCCCCCCCCCCCCCCGGCGGGTCGGAGAATCGCCGGGGCTGGTGTGAATCCCGCCCCCGCCGGTTGCCGAATTCTCCGGCACCGGATATTCGGCGGGGGTGGGAATCGCGCCGCACCGGTTGGCAGCCCCCCCCCCCCCGCGATTCTCCGGCCCGCGATGGGCCGAAGTCCCGCTGCTGGAATGCCTGTCCCGCCGGCGAGAATCAAACCATCTCTCTTACCGGCGGGACACGGCGGCGCGGGCGGGCCCATGGTGGCCTGGCCCGTGATCGGGGCCCACCGATCCGCGGGCAGGCCTGTGCCGTGGGGGCACTCTTTTCCGTCCACCTTCGCCATGGTCTCCACCATGGCGGAGGCGGAAGAGACCCCCTCCACTGCGCATGCGCGGGCATGTCGTGAGCGGCCGCTGACGCTCCCGTGCATGCGCCGCACGGCAAAGTAATTTCCGCGCCAGCTGGCGCGGCACCAAAGGCCTTTCCCGCCAGCTGGCGGGACGGAAATCAGTCCGGCGCGGGCCTAGCCCCTCAAGGTGAGGACTCGGCCCCTCAAGATGCGGAGAATTCCGCACATTTGGGGCGGCGCGATGCCGGACTGATTCGCGCCGTTTTTGGCGCCGGTCGGCGGACATCGTGCCGATTTTGGAGAATTCCGTCCCTGGTCTCCACATCATATCGGCACTGGACACGATGCAAAGAAAATTTACAAAGCTGATGCCTGAACAAAGAGACTGTGGGCTGGATTCTCCGATTTTGCAGCTACGTCCGGAGGAAGTGTCTGCTCTTACGACCAAAAGGTCGACGGCTCCCCCGCACCGATGCTCCACCTGGTGGGGGCTAGCAGCCACGCCACGTAAAGCTTTACCTGCAGACAAGGATGAAGAATGGCCGGGTCCATGGCCGCGCATGCACACGCCAGAAGCCTGTGGCTACCGCGCCGTACAACATGACGGCAGCCACGCGCGGACTCGGCCTGCCAGATAGCGCCCCTCTGTAACACCCCTCGCCACCTGCAGACCACACCCCTACAGTCCCCCCCATGCCCCAGCCGAAGCCACCCCTGCAGCGGAACGGCACACCCTCCCATTGTGGCGGCACTGGACACAATCCGCAGCCGCCACGCGAGGTCCCCAAAAACGTAGAGCACACGCGACTGACGATGTCGGGAAGTAGGCCCATCGGGGGAGGGACTCAGGTGACATCCTGAGGCCGTCCCGACAGTGTGTAGCGTACTCAGCGATTACACCGTTTTTGAGGGGGCAGAACATCCGTAAAATGTCGCATCCCGCCATTTTGCGTAAAAACAAATTCTCCGGCCAATCGCCAAACGCGATTTCAGCATCGGCCATTGGAGAATCCCATCCTATATCTGTCATTGGAAAGAAAATGGACAGAGAAAAGAGAAAAGAAAAGTGACCTCATGGAGGTTCTTAAGATTACGAAACGGCTTGGTCGGGTTGACGTAGAAATGTTTCACTTGTGGGTGAATCCAAAACTAAGGGGTATTAATATAAAGAAGATGGTCATTAAAAAATCCGATGGGGATTGGAATAAGGAAAGATAGCAGAAACTTAACAATGTAATTTTAAAAAAAAGCTTTAATATAAATTTGGAGCATCCAATTCATTTTATCCAATTAAGGGGCAATTTAGCGTGGCCAATCCACCTAGCCTGCACATCTTTTGGGTTGTGGGGGTGAAACCCACCCAAACACGGGGAGACTCCACACGGACAGTGACCCAGAGCTGGAATCGAACCTGGGACCTCGGCGCCGTGAAGCAGCAGTGCTAACCCACTGCGCCACTAGTGTGCTGCCCCAAACAATGTAATTTTAACGGCGGCACAAGAAAAGAGATAGACCTGGAGATGTTTGTAAACATATCTTTGAAAGTGGCAGAAGGTTAGCAAAGAATAATGCACATGACAGTGTGTATTTTATTCGTTCATGGGATGTGGGCATCGCTGGCTGGGCCAGCATTTATTGTCCATCCCAAAGGGCATTTAAGAGTCAACCACATTGCTGTGGATCTGGAGTCACATGTAGGCCAAAGGTAAGGACAACAGATTTCCTTCCCTAATGGACATTAAGGAACCAGATGGGTTTTACAACAATCGACAATTTTAATTCCAGATTTTTATTAAATTCAAATTTCACCATCTGCCATGGCAGGATTCAAACTCGGATCTCCAGAGTATGACTCTGGGTCTCTGATTACTAGTCCAGTGACAATATCTCTACACCACTGCCTCCCTCAAGACGCCACTGCCTCCCTCAAGGGGCATACAGACATAGAACACAAAAGCAAGAAAGCTATGAAAAAAACACATATATACAACTCCAGTTCAGCCCAAACTGCAGTGCAATGTTCAATTCTGGGGACCAGATTCATAGATTCATCGAATTTTCAGTGCAGGAGGCCATCGAGCCTGCACCGGCCCTTGGAAAGAGCACCCTACCTAAGTCCACACATCCACCCTATCCCCACAACTTCACCCTATCCCCGTAACCCCACCTAACCTTTTTTGGACACTAAGGGCAATTTAGCATGGCCAATCCACCTAACCTGCATATCTTTGGACTGTGGGAGGAAACCGGAGCACCCGGAGGAAACCCATACAGACATGGGGAGAACGTGCAGACTCCACACAGACAGTCACCCAAGCCGGAAATCAAACCTGTCTTGCAAGGACGTGAAGCCTTTCAAGAGGGTAAAGAAACGTTTTCTTACAATTGTTACAGTGATAAGGAATTAGTTATGTGGATAAACTGAAAAAAAACAGCTTTCTTTTTCTCAGAGCAGAGAAAGCAAAGAGAAGATTTGAAAGTGGTCTTAAAATCATGAAGGGTTTTGATAAAGAGAAAAGAAGCTGGTTCCAATGGCTAAAGATTTGAGAACCAGAAGACTCAGGTCTAAGGTGAGCAGCAGAAGAAGCAGAGGAAAACCATTTTTCACACAACAGATTGTTTAGGTGGTGCACACAGATGCAATGATTTTTTTTATTTTAAAAAAGAGTACCTAATTATTATTTTTTTTCCAATTAAGGGGCAATTTAAATGGCCAATCCACAGAGCCTGCGCATCTTCGGTTTGTGGGGGTTAGACCCAAGCAGACCCAAGGGAGAATGTGCAAACTCCACACAGACAATGACCCGGGGCCAATCTCACCCGGGTCCTCAGCGCCATGAGGCAGCAGTGCTAACCACGGCGCCACCGTCTCCCCCCGCCCCCCCCCAACATAGGTAATGATAATCTGAAAAGGGGAATTGGATATGGGGTATGGACCGAGAACCGTGTAGGGCAGTGGGACCAACTGAAAACTCTTCAAAAGAGCTGGCACAGATTTGATGGGCGAAATGGTCTCCTTCTGCACTGTATTGTTCTGCGGTAAATATATCAAGCAAATACTTTTGCATTTGTACAGAGCCTTTCATATCCTCAGGACATCCCAAAGGCAACAAAGCACTTTTTCCTTTGAAGTGTAGTCATTGTTTAATGTAGAAAACATGGCTGCCTCCTCCACAGGGAGGTCCTACAAACAGCTGTTAAATAAATGGCCAATGTGATGTTGGTTATGGGATAAATATTGACCAGGACACCAGAGAAAATCTCCTCTGCTTTTCAATGTGCCCATGGGGTCTTTTACATCCACCCAACAAGGCAAACAGGACCTCAGTTTATAATAATAATAATTTTTATTATTGTCACAAGTAGGCTTACATTAACACTGCAATGAAGTTACTGTGAAAAACGTCTCATCTGAAAGACTGACCCTGTCAGACAGTATAACACTCACTCAGAATTGTACTGAAGGGACAGCCTGGGTTATTGTGCTCAAGTGCCCAAGTTCAGAGTGCAGTGTAGTGTAACTTCCAGTGCCACTCTTGTTGCCCAGCCCAGCAAAACTGGCCATAGCATAAAAGGCGACAGGCCAAGTGCTGAAAAATGGGATTAGATCAGATAGGCGCTTGATGGCCGGCGCAGACACAGTAGGCCGAAAGACCTCATTCTGTGCTGTAAAATCTTATGACTTGATGACTATCCGTGCACACAAGAAGAGTGGCTACCTGATAAGGCACCAGAGACGGTCATCGGTGTCAGTGATTTACACAGGGGAGACAGAAAACATTGCTCCAAAGAAAAAACACTTCTCCGTAAAGCAAGTTTCCAAATCTTTCAACATGTATCCGAAGCCGCCGCCCACCTTTAAAATCAATTACTGTACTGCAAGTCACTAAAAAAAATGAAAGCTGGTGTACAATAGGCAAGAATGCAAAATCAATACCTCCCCTCATGGCACTACGGAGGAAGGCAAATTACGTGGAAAACTGACCAGCAGCAGAAAGATGACGTGCATCAGTAAAACGTTATTGCTCACCCACTGCTTGGATGTTCCCACTGTGTCCTGAACAAATGTCTGAGGATTTCATGCTGCCTTAAGCATTTTGTGTCTCACTGGCATAGCTTGGCCTTACAGGGCAGCAGGAATAATGGAATCAGCGCTAATGGAAATGAGGTCACCTGGAGGGGACCCTCATGTTCTTGCTTGGGGCCAGAAGGACTTTTGAAGCAAAAGCATCAAACTATCAATTTTTAGCCAGCCTTTTTGGTCCTGCAATGGGACATTTCACAGCACAATAAGGGCTATGATGCATTCCCATTAACTGTGAAATATTGCCGAATGCTCTGCCAAGTTTACATATTTATTTAACAAAGTCCTTAAGGCAATCATTGGGAGCACAAGATTAATAGTTCCTTGCAATCTACCATATTGAAATCATGGAATCATGCTCTGCAGAAGGAGGCCAATTGGCCCATTGTGCCTGTGCTGGGCTCTTTGAAGGACCTATTCAAATAGTCAAATTATCCTGCATTTTCCCCACAACCTTTCCGTTTCTCCTTTAGAGGCTTATTCAGTTCCTGGAGCTAAAGGGATCAATGGATATGGGGGGGGAAAGGCGGGATCAGGGTATTGAACTTGGTGATTAGCCGATCTGTGAAACCACTCTAAAGCCCATCTACACTATTCCCTTATCGTCCATACGTCTATCCAATGACCATTTGAATACCCTTAGTGTTGGCGAGTCCACTACTGTTGCAGGCAGGGCATTCCACGCCCTTACTACTCTCTGAGTAAAGAACCTACCTCTGACATCTGTCCTATATCTATCTCCCCCCAATTTAAAGCTATGTCCCCTCGTGCTAGACATCATCATCCGAGGAAAAAGGCTCTCACTGTCCACCCTATCCAATCCTCTGATCATCTTGTATGCCTCAATTAAGTCACTTCTTAACCTTCTTCTCTCTAAAGAAAACAGCCTCAAGTTCCTCAGCCTTTCCTCATAAGATCTTCCCTCCATACCAGGCAACATTCTGGTAAATCACCTCTGCACCCTTTCCAATGCTTTCACATCCCTCCTATAATGCGGCGACCAGAATTGTACGCAATACTCCAAATGCGGCCGCACCAGAGTTTTGTACAGCTGCAACATGACCTCATGGCTCTGAAACTCAATCCCTCTACCAATAAGTTTTACCCAACTCGCTGGGTAAAACAAAATTCTCATCTCATCCTAGAATTCCTGCAGTTCAGAAGGAGGCCATTCGGCCCATTGAGTCCTCACCGACCCTCTGAAATAGCATCCTACCTAGGCCCCCTCCCCTGCCCTTTTTAGTGGTATTTTAGTTAGCCTGCAGATCTTTGGACTGTGGGAGGAAATCGGAACATCCAGAGGAAACCCATGCAGACCCGGGAAGAAAGTAAAAACGCCACACAGTCACCAGAGGTTGGAATCGAGCCCAGGTCCCTGGCGCTGTGAAGCAGCAGTGCTCACCATTTGTTAATGTTACACTTCAAATTTCATCATTCATGAACACAAGTTCAAACCCAAAAAACAAAGCTCCCCAGATTCTCAGGTGCAGGAATACCATATAAACAATTATATAAAAACAGGAGCTCTCAGGCTTCAACCCACAATATACACACACACAGTTGACACAGCTCAGTAGGTGGCAGCAGAGAGATTACAATGAGCTCCACACAAAACTCAAGCAAAGGAGCACTGCAGAAATGAGTAAATAAGATCCAGGAACAAACATGAAATCTATTTTCTTTTTTAAAAATAAATTTAGAGTACCCAATTCATTTTTTTCCAATTAAGGGGCAATTTAGCTTGGTCAATCCGCCTACCTTGCATATCTTTGGGTTGTGGGGGCGAAACCCACGCAAACATGGAAGAATGTGCAAACTCCACATGGACAGTGACCCAGAACCAGGATCGAACCTGGGACCTCGGCGCCGTGAGACTGCACTGCTGCCCCATGAATTCTATTTTCCTACAAACCGCAGGTTTGCGATTTGGTTAAACCTTACCGAGTATAAAGAGAGGGTGAAGCTCGGGGTCCTCACTCACCTTCAGCAGCGGAGAGCACCGGACGTGCGAGGGACACTCTTCTGGAAGCGGAGGATAAAGGGAGCGTGAGGCAGGGGTCCTCACTCACCTTCAGGAGGATAAAAAGAGCGTGAGGTTCGGGCCCTCACTCACCTTCAGGCTGCAGAGAACACTGGACCTGCGGCCACTGTTTAGACACCATGCTGAGTTTGAAAAATTCAATGGTGACATCACAGGAAAACGGTAAGCTGGCCAGATGGTCTGGCCATGCCAAAGTGCCCTGAGTGGGTTATGGGGTTACAGGGATAGGGCAGGGCAGTGGGCATAGGTAGGGTGTTCTTTCAGAGGATCGGTGCAGACTTGATGGGCCAAATGGTCTCCTTCTGCAGTGTAGGGATTTTATGATTCTATGAATAGAGGAGGAATTTCTGGAGTGTATAAGGGATGATTTTCTGGACCAATATGCTGTGGAACCAAGAAGGGAACAGGCCATCGTGGACTGTGTATTGTGCATCGAGAAAGATTAATTGGCAATCTAGTTCTTAACCCTTGGGGATGAGTGACCATAATATGATAGAATTCTTTATCAAGGTGGATAGTGAGGTAGTTGATTTTGAGACCAGGCTCAATAAAGGTAACTATGATGATATGAGGCAATACTGAAAGGAAGGACAGTGGGCAGGCAATGGCAGGCATTCAAGGAACGAACAGGTGAATTCCAAAAGTTGATTATTCCTATTATGGCACAAGAGTAGAAAAGGAACTGTGACCAAACCATGGCTTTCAAGGGAAATTATTGTAGTAATGGATTCAAAGAAGAAGCATACAAATTAGCAAGAAAAAGCAATAGACCTGAGGATTGGGAACAGTTTAAAATTCAGCAAAGGCAGACCAAGGGATTGACTAAGAAGGGGAAAATACACATGAATGTAAGCTAGCAGGGAACATAAAACTGACGTTTCTAAAGGAATATCAAGAGAAAAAGATTGACAAAAGCCGAATGTAGGCCACTTACAGTCAGAAATGGGAGAAATCATAACATGGATCAAAGAAATTGCAGAGGAACTAAATTCATACTTTGCTCTGTCTTCACAAAGGAAGACATGAATAATGTACCAGAAGTTCTGAGAAACATAAGTTTCAGTGAGGAGCTGAGAAACTTAGTATTATTAGAGAAATCGTTTTGGGGAAATTAATGGGGTTGAAGGCGGATAAACCTCCAGGGCCTGATAATTTCATCCTCGTGTACTTAAGGAAATGGCCCTAGAAATAGTAGACCCGTTTTCCAAAAATTCTTTGGACTACAAATTGGAGGGTAGCTAATGTAACCCCGCTATTCAAAAAGGGAGGTAGAGAGAAAACAGACAACTATAGACTAGTCAGGCTAATGTGGATAGTAGGATAGTTGCTAGAGTCCATTATCAAGGATTTCATAGCAGAGAAATAGGGAGGAGATGAATAAAAGACCCCCTGGCAGCCATCAAGACGACAGTGGAGGCCACAAAGGCCCCCCATGAGGGAGGCAATGGACAATATGGACCGTAGGCTAGAGGCCCAGGTAACAACAACACGAGACCTCAAAAAAGCCGCCACAAACCAAGGGGACTGGATCTTGGCACTCGAGGCCGAGGTAGTGAGCCTGGTCAAGACCCAGAAGGGATTGAAGGATAAAGTTGACGACCCTGAAAACTGATCCTGTCAGCAAAACCTGAGAATCGTGGACTGCCATAGGGAACGAAGGGGAGAAACCGCACAGAATACGTAGCAGCAATGCTCGGGAAACTGGTCGGTGAGGAGGGCTTCGCTCAGCCCCTGGAGTTAGACCCCGCCTGCAGGTCGCTTTGAATGTGGCCCAGGGCTGGGGAACCACCACGGGCGATAATAGTGAGGCTGCACAGGTACCAGGCCAAGCATCGGGCAGAATTCAATGGTGCCAAATCCACGCTAGCCAAAAGTGGGGTGCGGTTTGGCATGCTCTAACCTGCCTAGCAATGGGTCACATACCAGAATAAGGAACACTACATTGACACCCCTGGAGGAGGCCAACAAGTTTGTCCAGAAAAATGGGCTGGGCAACTAACGATAGAGGGCAACGGCCAGAACGCGGCTTGAAGAATTTGAAAGGGGCGGGGGCGAACACAGGGGAGCTTGACGTGAGCTAAATAGGGGAATTTGACTGTTAGGAGAACCGCTACACTAGCGAGTATGGTAAAAGGGGAGGAAACAGCGTGCCTCCCAGGAGGGAGGGAGTGCCTGCCAGAGGGGAATGGAAATTCAGAACTTCAGAGGAAACAAAGGGCAAAAAAAGGTGTCGGGGGAGATAGAGAAGGGGGTAAAGCCAAGGGATGGTAGGAACGAGGATGTGGGGAGCACAATGATAGGGACAGGGTGGAGTGCTGGTTGCAGCAGCCAACACATGAAGATGGTGAAAATGAGGGAGTAGTCACGGCCACCTTGAATGGCCGGTGAGCGAGGGCAAGTCCAGACGAACGGGGCCAGGCCCATACCGTCCGCATTCTGGGAGACACAGAAGGTGGTGATCAGGGGCAAAATAATAGCTTATAGGCCCCTTAAGGGCAGCCAAGCAATGGCTGGTTGACTCCATACTGGAGGTGGATTGGTGGTACTTCACGGCCTCAACTGTGGAACAGCTGGCGGAGAGGAAAAATCTGCAGATGGAATTTGATCTGCTCTCCAGGAAGGCAGTCCACCAGCTCAGCCAGGCACAGGGGGGCTTTCTAGTAAACATGGAGACAAGGTCAGCCACATGCTGCCACACCAGTTAAGAAAACAAGCAGCCGCAAAAGAGATAGCGCAAGTTAGGGACAGAAATAGTAGGATAGTAGCAGATCCAAATGAGGTAAAAAGGTCTTTGCAAACTTTTACCGAGGGCTATCACCTCCGAACTTGGTGATGGATCAGTTCCTCGACAGACTGGACATACCAGTGGTGGGTGAGGACAGGAAACAAGGGCTGGAAGCACCGCTACAGCTGGGCAAATTGTGGGATGCATTAATTCCACGCAGTCAGGGAAAGCGGCGGAAATGGATGGCTTCCCAGTAGACTTTTACAAAAATTTGCAGCAGCGCTGGCCCCGCACTTTTGGGAGATGTTCAACAACTTGCTGTCATAGGAGGCCCTGCCCCCCACGCTGGCCCAGGCCTCGATCTCATTTATCCCCCATAAAGGACAAAGACCCAGAGTGTGGATCATACAGATGCATCTCTCTCTTAAACACTGATGCAGAAGTCCGAGAGAACTAGCTGGCGAGTTTGAAGAAATGGATCTTTTTCCAATTGCCAGGCAGTGGGGTACCGCAAGGATCTGTGCTTGGATCCCAACTGTTCACGTTACATATTAATTACTTGAACAATGGATTTTAAATATATTATTGAAGACACACATTGGGTGGGAACATGGGCTGGAAGGAGGATGCAGAGATGCTTCAGCAGGATTTTGACAGGTTGAGTGAGTGGGAACATGCGTGGCAGATGCAGGGAGGTTATCCACTTCGGTAACAAAAGTTGTAAGGCATACTATTATTTGAATGGTGCAAATTAAGAGAGGTGGATACTCAGAGAGACCTTGGTGTCTTCGTACATCTGTCGCTGAAAGTAAGCGTGCAGGTACAGCAGGTAGTAAAGAAGGCAAATGCTATGTTGGCCTTCATAGCGAGAGAATTTGAGTATAGGAATAGAGATGGTTTACTGGAATTGTATAGGGCATTGGTGAGGCCACACCTGGAGTATTGTGTGCAGTTTTGGTCTCCTTATCTGAGGACGGATGCTCTTCCTATGGAGGGAATGTAGCGAAGGTTTAGCAGGCTGATTCCTGAGATGGCATGTCACATGAGGAGACTAAATCAATTAGAGTTATATTCATTAGCATTTAGAAGAGTGAGAGGTGATCTCATAGAAACTTATAAACTTTTAATAGGATTAGACAGGATAGATTTAGAAAAAATGTTCTCGATGGTGGGGGTGTCCAGAACTAGGGGTCTTTTGATTTGATTTAGATTTGTCACGTGTATCAAGGTACATTGAAAGTATTGTTCTGCGTACAGTCGACAGATCGTTCCATAAATGAAAAACATAGGATATATGATAAATACGCAATGTAAATACTCCTGTACAGAGTGTAGTGCTACACAGTAGAGAAGTTGTGTGGTGAGATTAGTTCAGTCCATAAGAGGGTCATTCAGGAGTCTGGTAGCAGCGGGGAAGAGGCTGTTTTTGAATCTGTTTGTGCGTGTTCTCAGACTTTTGCATCTCCCGTCCGATGGAAGAAGTTGGAAAAAAGAATAACCCGGGTGGGAAGGTATTTAATTATGCTGCCCGCTTTACCAAGGCAGCGGAAGGAGTAGTCAGAGTCAATGGATGGGAGGCGGGTTCGCGTGATGGGCTGGGCTATTCATGACTCTCTGTAGTTTCTTACAGTCTTGGGCCGAGCAGTTGCCATACCAGACTGTGATGCAGCCAGATTATGCTTTCTATGGTGCATGTGTAAAAATTGCTAAGAGTCAATGTGGACATGCCAAATTTCCTTAGTTTCCTGAGTAAGTATAGATGCTATTATGCCTTCTTGGCCATAGCGTCGACGTGGGTGGACCAGGACAGATAGTTGGTGATATGTACACCTAATAATTTGAAGCTGTCAACCATCTCCACCTCGGCCCCGTTGATGCAGACAGGGGTGTGGACGATACTTTGCTTCCTGAAGTCAATGACCAGCTCTTCAGTTTTGTTGACATTGAGGGAGAGATTGTTGTTGTTACACCGTGCCACTATGTTCTCTATCTCCCTCCTGTACTCTGACGGATCATTGTTTGAGTTCCGACCCACTACGATCGTATCATCAGCAAACTTGTAGATAGAGTTGGAGTCAAATTTTGCCCCACAGTCGTGTGTGTATATGGAGTATAATAGGGGGCTAAGTACACAGCCTTGCGGGGCCCCACAAGCGAATAGTTTGAGGATAAGGTGCAAAACTTTTAGGACTGAGGGGAGGAGAAATTTCTTCACCCAGAGGGTGGTGAATCTGTAGAATTTACTGCCACAGCAAGTAGCTGAGGCCAAAGTGTTGTGCGATTTCAAGAAGGAATTACATTGTTTTTGATAATCAGCAATGATCATAATGAATGGCGGATCAGGCTCGAAGGGCTGAAAGGCCTCCTCCTGCTTCTATTTTCTATGAAAGCCTTTGGATCACTTCAGTCTTATTTATATCTCTCACCAAATAAGGATCAAGGATCCCACACACAACATGCAAACTCCAAGATTGAACAAACAGTGTTTAATGACACCAAAGATTCCTCTTCAGAAATCTAAGAATCCTGTTTCCGTTGAATGTTATCTGCTCAATGTGGAATCTCCGTTATTCTTTTCAAGATGAAGCCCCAGTAATGGCTGTGTATCTACAAATCATAGGGTAGATACATCAAGTGAGACATTTTAGGATTCTTGCTATATACATACAAACAAATGACCAACAACAGACAGGAAAAGACTGTCTCATCCATCCAGACTGTCTCATACAACCGCCGAGTGTGTGGCAATGTAACAACGTGACCCCCAAATAAAACCATGTCTGGTTTCTTTCCAGGTTTGTCCTTTTCAATTGAGTACGATGCTTTAAAGGCCACAAACATGTCACTCCGCAAAGGTACAAGAGAACTTTACATTTAATTGAGATTCCAATCATCAGCAAATAAATAAATGTTTGCACCCGTGGGAGGTACAGGTGAACAGTGGTTAGCACTGTTGCTTCACAGCACCAGGGACCTGGGTTCGATTCCAGCTTGGGTCCTTGTCTGTGCGGAGTCTGCACGCTCTCCCGTGTCTGCGTGGGTTTCCTCCGGGTGCTCCGGTTTCCTGCCACAAGTCCCAAAAGACGTGCTTATTAGATGAATTGGACATTCTGAATTTTCCCAAACAGGCGCCGGAATGTGGCGACTGAGGGCTTTTCACAGTAACTTCATTGAAGTGTTAATGTCCGCCTACCTAACAGCACGTCTTTTGGGGCTTGTGGTAGGAAACCGGAGCACCCGGAGTACAGTATTGAGAGGAAAATCATATGAACTCCTTAAATCAAACTTGCAGGAATAGGGTCTGAATGAGAAAGTGGTTGAGAGGGAGGGAAGCCCTTTATCATTTGGAAACACACCAATTCTTTATCCCTTCTTTCCTTTCCAGATATGAAAATCAATCTTCTGGGGAATTTTCAACATTTTCATTCTGGAACTTGAACTGGCCACCCCATGAAAACTCCAGATGGTAGTCCACTGCAGTATTCTGGACATGCTTGAATCGCTCCTGCACAAAATGAAGAACGTGTAAGGTATGTACATTGTCGGCCGTGCCTCAGTTGGTAGCTCATACCCGGGTCAGACGATCATAGGTCCAAGTCCCACTCCAGACACTGGAGCACAAATTCAAGGCGGACACTCAGTGCAGTGCAGTATTCAGCGAGGATTACATGTGAGACATTAAACCAAAACTTTGCCTGCCCCCTCAGTCTGGCCAACAAGATCCCATGGTACTATGTTGAACAGGAGCCAGCAAGTCCTCCATTCTCTGGTTGCTTGTGGGATCTTGCAGTGGACAAATTGGCAGTCATGTTTTTTACTTTATGAAGGTGACCACACTTTGAATGTATCTCAGGACATCCTAAGGTTGTGAAAGGCGCTGCTTTAATGGAAGTTCTTTCTTTTTAGGAGTAAACATTTCCAACTGAGGCACCATTTTCAATGTCACAAGCTCTGAAGAGAACTCAAAGGGCAAGCAATACACGTTTTACACCCAGCACGAAAAGAAAGCTCTAAATATACAAATATCAAATAGAAATTACTGCCTTTCCACTCCTTTTACCAACAGAGGAACAAAACAACCATTCATTCTCACAATCTCACCATAGATTGAAGAACCAAATAAGGTGCAGACTGATGTATCCAAGAGTCATGGATAAGCAACAGGCAATAAAAATCAATACCAGTTACACAAAACAGAAGTGTTGTTACATTATATGAGTGCCTCCATGCTCAATAAATCATTTGGGTATCAGTACGGATAAGCCCAAGGTTCAAAACCCAGGTGTTACTGGTGGGGGTCTTGCACAATAATGTTTAGGCTCATTGTCTCAAATTTTATCCCATCTGTGTGTGCCTGCTCCTCAAGGATCCCTGGTTTTTAATCTCACTTCACAAATACTGCAACCATGAAACCCTTCCCCCCCAAAAAGAAATTCTTGCTAACCTTCCAACATCTCTGCGCTGAACTCAGATGTTTCATTCATTCTTTGGGAATGTGGACATCGCTGCCATTTATTGACTGAGATGAGTGTGATAGGTCTTTTCTTGAAACGCTGATGCATAGCCGCCTCAGCGTCACGAGTCAGCAAGGTTGGTGTGGGACAGGAATCCCATATAGGCCTGACCGAGTATGGACGGCAGCTTCACTTCCCAGAAAGGGAACCAGTTGAGTTTTTAAGTGAGAAACCAAAAGCTTCATGGTCAAATTAAAAAAAAGACACCGCCCCTTGCTGTTATAAACACACTTATCGTAAAAAAAAAAATCACCAAATAACTTTCTGAAGACTTGTCACTGATGCAATGGAGGAAACGTCAGCCAATTTGCACACAACAAACTCTCAAATGTGAGAATGATCAGATAATCTCTCTATTGTTGTGACATTGGTTGAGGGGTAAATATTGGTCAGGACACGAGAGAGAACACCCCTGTTCGTTTCCCAATACTGATCATCCACTAACTGTTTCCACATCCATGTGAGGCGGCAGACGGCCGACAGGGTCTCAGATTAACTTCACCTCATTTGAAAGTTGGCAGCTCTGAAAGGGCAGCAGTCCCTCAAAGTTTTGCACAAGAGAGACAGTCTAGACTTTTGTGATCCAGTCTCTGGAATGGAATTTGATCTGACAGCCCTCTGACTCAGGAGGCAAGGATGCTGCTGACTGAGCTACAGCTGACAGTCACAACAACAACTTCTATGCCTACAAGCAGCTTTAACATAGCTCCGACTAAATTAATTGGCAGCATGCCGAGGGAGAAGATTTAGGACAGGTGAGCAAACTTTTGGTCGAAGAGGTTATGTTTCAAGCAGGACCATGAAGGAGGAGAGAGAGGTAGAGAGGATTGTTGAGGGAATCCCATGAAGATTATCCACAAACATGATAAACCCGAACAGTAAACATCCTCACTTTCTAATGTAGCAGATGGTGCTGTGTTTTGTTGTGCGTCAGGGGATAAACACAGAAGCTAGATATCAAACAGCACCACTTAACTTTTGTCTCGTTGCTATAAAGCACTTTTCTTCCATGGTTTTTCATGAGGAACAGCTTTCTAAGAAGCAGCAAAGGGTTGTAGACAGAGGACGATAGAACCAGGGCGGCAGTATCAACTGGAAGGAAGTGAGAGAATGAAGACAGGCGGGCGGTGGGAGGGCACAACAGACAATTAGCTTTCTATTTGCCAGCTGTAGTTTGGCGGAGAGCAGCCTTATTTCCAAGTCAGAATGTTGCAGGTTCAAGCCCCACTCCAGGAACGGAGCACAAAAACTTAAGCTGACACTCTGAGGGGGAACCGAGAGAGTGCAATACTGTCAATGGTGCCGTCTTTGGGATGAGGTGCTCTCCGAGGCACCATTCGCCCTCTCAACTAGATGCAGAAGATGTCACGCCACTATTTTAGAAGAGCAGGAGCGTTCTCCCGGGAGTCCTGGCTAATATTTGTCTTCCAGAGGACTTCCGGTTGCGGCTATGCGGAGCTAAGCCGCACGATTCGGCAGCTCCCGCTACTACGGACTTTCGGGCTCATTGGAGGAGCCCCAATTGAATTTTTTTGACGACAACCCGTGGGGAAGTGAAGAGAGAGGTCCCCCTCCAACTTTTATGGACCAGACCAGAAGTGCAACGGCCAAAAAAGCGGCATTGGAGCAGCGGGAGAAGCGAGGGAAAAAAATCAAAATGGCGGCAGCCGGGGACTGTTATAACTTGCCTGCTTACCATTGGCTGGGGACTAATGACAATCCCACAATCCTGTGTGAGTATGAGCTTCCCCAATGAGGGGGGCGGAGAAACCATTAGTAAACTCCATGTATAAATAAAGCTGGCCAGTTTGGAAGCAGCAGGAAGGAGTGTGCAGCAAGGGAAGTTGCTACTGCTGCTGTTATATATACATGTTATTGTAAATAAATGTTATTACTTTGTATCCTTAAAACTCATGCTGGATTCTTCGTGGCCCTTACAAAAGGGACAAAGCGGAGTGCGGGCCGGAGCTGCAGGAATTCATCAAGCGCTGCTTCGAGGAGCTGCGTAAGGAGATGCTGGCGCCTATGCTGTCGGCAAGTGAAGGACTAGGGATAACCCAGAAGGCCCACGAGGTGAAGATCCAGGAGGTACAGAAAAGAGTGAGTGAGAATGAGGACGAGCTCTTGGGCCTGGCGGTGAGAGTGGAGCAGCACGAGGCGCTACACAAGAAGTGGGCGGGAAGACTCGAAGACCTGGAGAACAGGTCGAGGAGAAATAATCTGCGGATCCTGGGTCTCCCAGAAGGAGTGGAGGGGGCCGATGCCGCGGTATACGCGGGCACGATGATCGGGGCGATGATGGGCGCGGAGGCCCCTTCGAGGTCGCTGGAGCTGGACGGGGCGCACCGAGTGCTGGCGAGGAAGCCCAAGGCAAGTGAGCCGCCAAGGGCGATGGTGGTGAGATTTCACCAGTTCACGGACAGAGGGTCCTGAAATGGGCCAAGAAGGAGCGGAGCAGTAAGTGGGACAATGCTGAGATCCGAATATACCCGGACTGGAGCACGTAGGTCGCTAAGCGGAGAGCGGGTTTCAACCGGGCCCAAGCGGTGCTGCATCGGAAAGGAGTGAAATTTGGAATGCTGCAGCCAGCGCGACTGTGGGTCACATACAAGGACCAACACTACTACTTAGAAATGCCTGAAGAGGCGTGGACCTTCATACAAACTGAAAAGTTGGACTCTAACTGAGGGTTTGTGTGGGTGGGGGGTGTTTGAGGGTTGATGTGTGATGGTTGTTGTATACAGGGGGTCAACCACACGCAGGAAATGTTATATGCGACAGGAGCTGCGCCAGAGGGGGTGGGGCAGCTTTGGAAAGCGCGGGGTTTTTTCCCGCGCGCGGGAAGAAAGGCGGGAAGGGGAACAAAGGAACGTTTATTGATTGGGAGACTCCCACACGGGGGGTCAAAGGGACGGCGTGGGAAGCCGGGGTCAGCAGGTGTCAGCTGACTTACGGGAGTGATATGGGGGAGCAAAAAAGCTAGACAGGGGTCTAGTGGGGGGAGAGGGGAGGGGGGGGGGAAAAAAGGGTTGCTTCTGCACTGGCCGAAAGGGAATGGTACACAGAAGAGGTGGTCGGGACGGAGGTCCCCCGGCTGGGGGACTGGAGGGTGAGGGAGACGCGGACACGGGACTGGCCCAGAAAAGGAGATGGTTAGTTGGCGGGGGGTGAGAGCCCCTCCAATCCGGCTGATAACGTGGAACGTGAGGGGCCTGAATGGGCCGGTGAAGCGGGCTCGAGTGTTCGCGCACTTGAAGGGACTGAAGGCAGACGTGGTCATGCTCCAAGAGATACACCTGAAGGTGGCGGACCCGGTCAGGTTAAGAAGGGGATGGGTAGGACAGGTATTTCACTCAGGACTGGACGCGAAGAATAGAGGGGTGGCAATTTTGGTGGGAAAGCATGTGCCATTTGAGGCCAAGACTATCGTAGTGGATAATGGAGGGAGATATGTGATGGTGAGTAGTAGGTTGCAAGGGACGTGGGTGGTGTTGGTAAGTGTATACGCCCCGAACTGGGATGATGCTGGATTCATGAAGCGCATGTTGGGGTGCATTCCGGACCTGGAGGTAGGAGGCCTGATAATGGGAGGGGACTTCAATACAGTGCTGGACCCAGCACTGGACTGCTCCAGATCAAGGATAGGAAAGAGGCCGGCGGCGGCCAAGGTGCTTAGGGGGTTTATGGATCAGATGGGGGGGGAGTGGACCCATGGAGGTTTGCAAGACCGCATGCCAGGGAATTTTATTTCTTCTCTCACGTGCATAAAGCCTACTCCCGGATAGATTTTTTTGTTCTGGGCAGGGTGCTCATCCCGAAGGTGGAGGGGAGGGAGTATTCGGCCATAGCCGTTTCGGACCACTCCTCGCACTGGGTGGAAATGGGGCTGGGAGAGGAGAGGGTCCAACGCCCGCTGTGGCGGCTGGATGTGGGACTGCTGGCAGATGAGCTGGTGTGTGGGAAGGTGAGGGGGTGTATCGAAAGGTACTTGGAGGCCAACGACAATGGGGAGGTGCGAGTGGGGGTGGTATGGGAGGCGTTGAAGGCAGTGATCAGGGGAGAGCTAATCTCCATCAGGGCTCATAGGGAGAAGACAGAGGGCATGGAAAGGGAGAGGTTAGTGGGGGAGATTTTGAGAGTGGACAGGAGATACGCAGAGGCCCCGGAGGAAAGATTACTTGGGGAAAGATGACGGCTCCAGACGGAGTTTGACCTGTTGACCACGGGGAAGGCGGAGGCACAGTGGATGAAGGTGCAGGGGCGACCTACGAGTATGGGGAAAAGGCTAGTCGGATGCTGGCACACCAGCTCCGTAAGAGGATGGCAGCAGGGAAATAGGGGGAAATCAAACATGGAAGGGGAGCCACGGTTCGGAGTGCAACGAAAATAAACAAGGTATTCAAGGCTTTCTATGAAGAGCTGTACAGATCCCAGCCCCCAGTGGGGGAAGAGGGGTTGAGACGATTCCTAGACCAACTGAGGTTCCCGAGGGTGGAGGAGCAAGAGGTCGCTGGTTTGGGGGCACCAATCGGGTTGGAGGAGCTGAGCAAGGGTTTGAGGAGTATGCAGGCGGGGAAGGCCCCGGGGACGGACGGGTTCCCGGTGGAATACTCCAGAAAGTACGCAGACCTGTTGGCCCCGCTACTAGTGAGCACCTTTAACGAGGCAAGAGAGGAGGGTCCCTGCCCCCGACAATGTCAGAAGCAACAATTTCCTTGATTCTAAAGCGGGACAAGGACCCACTGCAATGTGGATCGTACAGGCCGATTTCGCTCCTCAATGTGGACACTAAGTTATTGGCTAAAGTGCTGGCCACGAAGATTGAGGACTGTGTCCCGGGGGTGATCCATGAGGACCAGACGGGATTCGTAAAGAGCAGTCAATTAAACACTAATGTGCGGCGGCTCTTAAATGTGATAATGATGCCATCGGAGGAGGGAGAGGCGGAGATAGTGGCAGCTATGGACGTGGAAAAGGCCTTTGACCGAGTAGAGTGGGAGTACCTCTGGGAGGTGCTGCGTAGGTTTAGGTTCGGGGGAGGGTTTATCAGCTGGATTAAACTCCTTTACAGAGCCCCGGTGGCGAGTGTAGTGACGAACCAGCGGAGGTCGGAGTACTTTCGGCTGTACCGAGGAACGAGGCAGGGGTGCCCCCTGTCCCCCCTGTTGTTTGCATTGGCGATCAAACCCTTGACCATGTCACTGAGGGAGTCTAATAAATGGAGGGGGGTGGTCCGAGGGGGAGAAGAGCATCGGGTGTCGCTATACGTGGATGACCTGTTGCTGTACGTGGCAGACCCAAGGGAGGGGATGGTGGAGGTCATGCAGACTCTAAGGGAGTTTGGGGAGTTTTCGGGCTATAAGCTCAATGTAGGGATGAGTGAGCTCTTTGTATTACAGGCAGGGGACCAAGAAAGAGGGATAGGGGACCTACCGCTGAGGAGGGCGGCGGGGAGTTTTTGGTATCTGGGGATCCAGATAGCCAGGAGTTGGGGGGCCCTACATAAACTGAATCTGACGAGGTTGGTGGACCAAATGGAGGAGGACTTCAAAAGATGGGACATGTTACCGCTCTCGCTGGCAGGTAGAGTGCAGTCGGTCAAAATGGTGGTCCTTCCGAGGTTTCCGTTTGTGTTTCAGTGCCTTCCCATTGTGATCACCAAGGCCTTTTTCAAGAGAGTAGAGTATTATGGGGTTTGCGTGGGCGAATAAGACCCTGAGGGTAAGGAGAGGGTTCCTGGAACGCAGTAGGGACCGAGGAGGGTTGGCGCTGCCAAACCTAGGGAGCTACTACTGGGCAGCAAATGTGGCGATGATCCGCAAGTGGGTTATGGAGGGAGAGGGGGCGGCATGGAAGAGGATGGAGATGGCGTCCTGCAAAGGAACGAGCTTGGGGGCGCTGGTGACGGCGCCGCTGCCGTTCTCGCCGTCAAAGTATACCACGAGCCCGGTGGTGGCGGCAACGTTAAGGATCTGGGGCCAGTGGAGACGGCATAGGGGTGCAGTGGGAGCCTCGGTGTGGTCCCCGATCAGGGGTAACCACCGGTTTGTCCCGGGGAAGATGGACGGGGGGGTTCCAGGGCTGACATCGGGCGGGGATTAGAAGAATGGGGGACCTGTTCATCAACGGGACATTTGCGAGCCTAGGGGCACTGGAGGAGAAGTTTGAGTTACCCCCGTGAAATGCTTTTAGAGGTATGCAGGTGAGGGCTTTTGTGAGGCGACAGGTCAGGGAATTCCCGTTGCTCCCGGCACAAGAAATTCAAGACAGGGTGATCTCTGGTGTATGGGTCGGGGAGGGCAAGGTTTCGGCAATACACCAAGAGATGAAAGAAGAGGGGGAAGCGCTAGTAGAAGAGTTGAAGGGTAAATGGGAGGAGGAGCTGGGGGAGGAGATTGAGGAGGGGCTATGGGCTGATGCCCTGGGTAGGGTTAATTCCTCCTCCTCGTGTGCTAGGCTCAGCCTGATACAATTTAAGGTGGTTCACAGAGCGCACTTGACGGGGGCGAGGTTGAGTAGGTTCTTTGGGGTAGAGGACAGATGTGGAAGGTGCTCAGGGAGCCCGGCGAACCATGTCCACATGTTTTGGTCATGCCCGGCACTGGAGGGGTTCTGGAGAGGAGTGGCGGGAGCAATATCTCAGGTGGTGAAAGTCCGGGCCAAGCCAAGCTGGGGGCTAGCAATATTCGGAGTAGTGGACGAGCCGGGAGTGCAGGAGGCAAAAGAGGCCGGCATTCTGGCCTTTGCGTCCCTAGTAGCACGGCGAAGGATCTTGCTAATGTGGAAGGAGGCGAAGCCCCCTAGCGTGGAGGCCTGGATAAACGACATGGCTGGGTTCATAAAGTTGGAGAGGATTAAGTTTGCCTTGAGAGGGTCTGCGCAGGGGTTCTACAGGCGGTGGCAACCGTTCCTAGGCTATCTCGCGGAGCGTTAGAGGAGGTTCGGTCAGCAGCAGCAACCCTTGGGGGGGGGGGATTGGGGGGGGGGGATTGGGGGGGGGGGGATGGGGGGGGGATGGGGGGGGGGGGATGGGGGGGGGGATGGGGGGGGGGGATTGGGGGGGGGGATGGGGGGGGGGGATGGGGGGGGGGGATTGGGGGGGGGGATTGGGGGGGGGATTGGGGGGGGGATGGGGGGCGGATTGGGGGGGGGGATTGGGGGGGGGGATGGGGGGGGTATTGGGGGGGGGATGGGGGGGGGATGGGGATGGGGGGGGATGGGGGGGGGATGGGGGGGGATGGGGGGGGGGGGATGGGGGGGGGGATGGGGGGGGGGGATGGGGGGGGGATGGGGGGGGTGGGGGGGGGATGGGGGGGGGGATGGGGGGGGGATGGGGGATTGCTTGGGGGGATGGATGAGCAAGAGATAACATCAAGGGTGGGGGAAACTGGCACGTGCGGGAGAGAGCCAGTGTATAAAGCTGTGTAAATATATCATTTTGCCATGTATATATCTTGCTCAGTGTGATTTTGTGTTATTTTGTTACGGGGGGGGTATTGTTTGTAAGGGGAAAAAATTGTGTTGTTAAAAAACTTTAATATATATATATTTTTAAAAAATTTTTATTGTCTTCCAGTCGATGTGATTAAAAACAGATTGCCTGATCATGATCACACTGCTGTCTGTGGGAGTTTGCTGTGCGCAACTTGGCTGCTGCATTTTCTACATCACAACAATGACCACATTTCAAGAGGGATGTCATTGGTTGTGAAGTGCTATGGGGCAGCCAGTACTTATGAAAGGCCCATGATAAAAACAAGTCTTCCTTTTGTTTCTCTTTCCAGGGTCAAATACCCATTAGGAAAGGCTGAAGAGAATGAGGCTCTTCCAGAAAAAGAGAAGGCTGATGGTGGCCCAATAGATGTTTGTAATGATTAAGCTGTAGCTGATATAGAGAAAATGTTCTCACTTGCAGGTGAATGTAAAACTATGGTCCGGTTGCGGAGATGCGGAGCTAAGCTGCGCGTTTCGGCAGCTCCCGCGAAAACGGTCTTTCGGGCTCTCCAGAGGAGCCCCAACGGAGCTTTTTTTTGATTGATCCCGTGTGGGAAGGAGCAGTCAGGTCCCCCCCACAATATTTGGCAGGGAGCAGCGGTGGAGCAACGAGGAAAGAGTCCATGGAGCAGAGAACAAAACAAGGGGAAGAAGGCAAGGTGGCGGAGGGCGGAGATCGGGCAGAGTGGGGGCCAGACCAGCAGGAGTTCTTCACGAGATGTGTGGAGGTGCTGAAAAAGGAGGTGCTGGCGCCGATGCTGTTGGCGATCGAGGGGCTGAAGGAGACCCAGACGACCCAGGCGGTGGAGCTTCGTGAGGTGAACACCAACGAGGACGATATCCAGGGCCTGGCGGTAAAAATGGAGGCGCACGAGGCGGTGCACAGGAGGTGGGCCGAGAGAATTGAGGTCCTGGAGAAGAGGTCGAGGAGGAAGAACCTCCGGATCCTGGGTATTCCCGAAGGAGTGGAGGCAGCTGATGCTGGGGCGTACGTGAGCACGATGCTCCATTCGCTGATGGGTACGGAGGCCTCTCCGACCCCCCTGGAGCTGGAAGGGGCTCACCGGGTCCTGGCGAGGAGACCCAAGGCAGATAAGCCGCCAAGGGCGATAGTGGCAAGGTTCCATCGCTTCGTGGATAAAGAAAGTGTGCTGAGATGGGCCAAGAAGGTGCGGAGCAGCAGATGGGAGAATGCGGTGATCCGAGTATACCAGGATTGGAGCGCGGAGGTGGCAAAGAGGAGAGCTGGCTTCTACCGGGCCAAGGCGGTGCTGCATAGAAAAAGAGTCAGGTTCGGAATGCTGCAGCCTGCGCGACTGTGGGTCACTTATCAGGACAGACACCATTATTTTGAAACGCCAGAAGAGGCTTGGACCTTTATACAGACGGAAAAGCTGGACTCGAACTGAGGGGATGTGGTTGTATATGGGGTTGTAAATATGGGTAAAGAATATTTTGTGGGTGGGATGATGGATGGGGATGTGGGTAGAGTTCTGGTTAAAATTTCCTTTTTTTCCTTTCTGTAGACAAAATGATGATGATGGGGAATGTGGGCGTCGGTCCTGGAGGGAGGTGAGACTCGGGGATGAGGGAACTGGGATGATGGCCGCATCAGGAGCTGCGCCACAGGGGGCAAGGCTGGTTCAGGAAAGCGCAGGTTTTTTTCCTGCGCCAAAAGGGGGGGGGTGGAGGAAGGTAAGGAGGAGGAGAGACTCCCACATGGGGGAGATCAACGGGGAAGCCGGGGTCAGCAGAGGTCAGCTGACTCACGGAAGTAATATGGGGGGAGCAAAAGTGCTAGATGTGGATCTGGGGGGGGGGGGGGGGATTCTAGGGTTGCTGCTGCACTGTCCGAGGGGGAACTGAAAATGGAAGAGGTGGTTGGGGCGGGGGTTCCCCACCTGGGGGACTGGAGGGAGTGGGAGGAGCGAGCACGGGACTGGCCTAAGATAGCTAGTCGGCGGGGGGGGTGTAACCCCCCAATCCGGCTGATCACATGGAATGTGAGAGGCCTAAATGGGCCGGTTAAGAGGGCCCGAGTGTTCGCGCACCGAAAGGGACTGAAGGCAGACGTGGCCATGCTTCAGGAGACACATCTGAAGGTGGCAGGTTAAGGAAGGGATGGGTGAGACAGGTGTTCCATTCAGGGCTGGATGCGAAGAATAGAGGGGTGGCAATACTGGTGGGAAAGCGGGTGTCATTTGAGCCCAAGAACATAGTAGTGGAAAAGGGAGGCCGAATACGTGATGGTGAGTGGTAGGTTGCAGGGGACGGAGGTGGTACTGGTGAATGTATATGCCCCAAACTGGGACAATGCTGAATTCATGAAACGGATGTTGGGGCGTATTCCGGACCTGGAGGTATGGAGTTTGATAATGGGTGGGGATTTTAACACGGTGCTGGACCCAGCATTAGATCGTTCCAGAACTAGGACGGGGAGGAGGCCAGCTGCGGCCAAGGTGCTTCGGGGGTTTATGGATCAGATGGATCCGCGGAGATTTGCCAGACCTTTGGCCAGAGAATTTTCTTTTTTTCTCCCACGTACATAAGGCCTACTCCCGGATAGATTTTTTTTGTTTTGGGCAGGGCACTGATCCCGAAAGTGGAGTATTCGGCCATAGCCATTTCAGACCATGCCCCGCACTGGGTGGAGCTGGAGCTGGGGGAGGACAGGGACCAACGCCCGTTGTGGAGGTTGGATGTGGGACTGCTGGCAGATGAGAAAGTGTGCGGGAGGGTGCATTGAAAGATATCTGGAGGCTAACGACAACGGGGAGGTGCAGGTGGGAGTAGTATGGGAGGCGCTGAAGGCAGTGGTCAGGGGAGAGTTAATCTCCATCAGGGCTCACAGGGTGAAGAGCGAGGGCAGGGAAAGGGAGAGGTTAGTGGGGGAGATTTTAAGGGTGGACAGGAGCTATGCAGAGGCTCCGGATGAGGGACTACTCAGGGAGAGACAAAGTCTCCAGACGGAGTTCGACCTGTTGACCACAGGGAAGGCAGAGGCATAGTGGAGGAAGGCACAGGGGGCGATATATGAATATGGGGAGAAGGCGAGTCGGACGCTGGCACACCAGCTCCGTAAGAGGATGGCAGCGAGGGAAATAGGTGGAGTCAAAGATGGCAGGGGAACTACGGTGTGGAGTGCTGGGAAAGTGAATGAGGCTTTGAAGGCCTTTTACGAGGAACTGTATAGGTCCCAGCCCCTAGGGGGAAAAGAGGGGATGAGGCGATTCTTGGATCAGTTGAGGTTCCCAAGGGTGGAGGTGCAGGAGGTGGCTGGTTAGGGGGCGCCAATTGGGGTGGAGGAGCTGGTTAAAGGACTGGGGAGCATGCAGGCAGGAAGGCCCCGGGGCCGGATGTGTTCCCGGTAGAGTGCTACAGGAAGTATGTAGACCTGTTAGCCCCGTTGCTGGTAAGGACCTTCAATTAATCCAAAACTATGAGCCATAAATAAAAGGTTCTCCATGACTGAGCATCCATAATACTATGGGGTAGAAAGTTTCAAAAATTCACAACCTTTTGAGTCAAGAAGATTTACTTCGTCTCAGCCAAAACGGCCACTTATACACAGACTGTGATGGCTATTCTCAATTCCCCAACCAGGGGGAAACATGCTACCAACATGTACCCTGCCAAACACAATGTATTTTTCAATGAGGTTCCCTCTCATTCTTCTAAACTCTACAAAATATAGGCCCAGTCAACTCAATTTCTCCTGAAGATAAATTGTCCCATCCCATAAAAACCGTCTAGAGAACCTCTCTCTTGCACTCTCTCTGTGGCAGGTCTGCACACAATTCTGCAGGTGTGGCCTCAATATTGGCCTGTGTAATTGTAGTAAGGCTTTTACACTCTTGTACACCAACCCTTCTGCAACTATAAAGATCCAGGAGGCCCGAGAAGGGGAGTTAGAATCATAGAAGTTTACAGCATGGAAACAGGCCCTTCAGCCCAACCAATCCATGCCGCCCAGTTTTTACCATTAAGCTAGTCCCAGTTGCCCGCACTTGGCCCATAACCCTCTATACCCATCTTACCCATGTAACTATCTAAATGCTTTTTAAAAGACACAATTGTACCCACCTCTACTACTACCTCCGGCAGCACATTCCAGACACTCACACATCCTCTGAGTGAAGAAATTGCCCCTCTGGGCCCTTCTGAATCTCTCCCCTCTCACCTTAAACCTATGCCCTCTAGTTAATTGGAGATTATTAAAGTTTCAGGAAACGATGGCTACAGCGGCATACGGATTGGATTGGATTTGTTTATTGTCACGTGTACTGAGGTACAGTGAAAAGAATTTTTCTGCGAGCAGCTCAACAGATCATTAAGTACATGAGAAGAAAAGGGAATAAAAGAAAATACATAATAGGGCAACACAACATAGAGTTAATTTTTAAAAGATTAGAACGAGTATAGGTTAAGTAAAAAGTGGATATGTTTGGGAGAGCCCTCAGAGAGTCGCCTCGCTCCGGCGCCATCTTGGTAAAGTTGTACAACACAATATGTCCCGGTCGGACCTAACGGAAGTGCCGATCCCAGTTCAGGCCGTCTTTTAAAGAACAAGGTAACGAGCCAACAAGCAGGGAAGCTTGTATTCTACGAGTCCCATTAGGAGATCGACCACTGTATCCCCGTGGACCTCATAAGGGGCTGGATTCTCCGCCGGCAGGATGTTCTGTTTTGCCAGAAGCCCGGGGGTTTCCCGACGGCGTGGGGCTGCCACACAATAGGAAACCCCATTAACCAGCCGGTGTAACGGTGCATCCCGCCAGCGGGGTGAAACAGAAATATGGCGCAGCGGGGCGGAGAATCCAGCCCAAGGGCTATTATAGTAACAAAAGTTGAAATGCCATTTGCTTTTCCAATTGTTGGCTGCACCTGCATGTGAATTTTCTATCATTTGGGTAACATTTCCCCATCTCTTACCATTTAAAAAATAACCTGCTTCCCTATTTTCTGCCGATGAGGTAACCATACATGCTCCCTCATTTTATTCAATCGCTCCTGCCGCCCACCAATGATGTAACAGGAATCCCGACTTTAAAAGTCAGGGTCCCAATTTGCATACATTTCTGTACAATCATCGCCTGACAGTTCCCTCACTTTAAATTGTTAATTCACGTTAGCGTGAGGGAACACCAGAGGGGATCACGATAGGTCCCCCACAGCGCGCACCTGGCGAGTGTAGCCTCGGAGGGGGAGGCGGGGGCACGGTGGTGTCATGCCATGAGGCAGTTCCTGGGGAGTGCCAGGGTAGAGAATCTTGCCCAATATTTCCGATTCAATAGTCCATAGAAAAAGGAGGCAATTCTTTAGGTGGATCGAAAAGAAAAGAAAAAGAAAGTTAAAAATAACGGTGGTGCTCAACAGTAACAATTCACATTGATACAGCATCCAGAAAGTAGAAAAGCGCCCGACTGTTTCAGGGGAGCATAATCAGACTTCTGTAAGGGCCACGAAGAATTGTTGCTTTACCCGCCGGTTTCTTGCGGCTGACCCCAAACCCAGGTGTGATTTTTCTTTAGCAGCAGGTGCAAGGGGGCCAGCGTAGTTGCCAGATTGGGGAGGAACTTCCTGTAATAGTTTACGAGACCGAGAAAAGAACGAAGATGCGAAGTGTCAGTCGGGGTGGGGGCATGTTGAATTGCACGCACCTTCTCTGCGACGGGGTGCAGACCCTCGCGGTCCACCCGATAACCTAGGTAGACTACTTCTTTTGCCTGAAATACGCACTTTGTGTGACGTAAACGGACTCCAGCCTCCGAAAGGCGTCTAAGGACAGCCTCCAGATTTTCCAAATGCTCTTGCTCCGACGTCCCTGTAATCAACACGTCATCTAGGTAGACAGCCACACGTGGTAAACCTCTCAAAATGCCCTCCATAACACGTTGAAAAATTGCGCAGGCAGAGGATACTCCAAAGGGCAACCGTGTATATTCATACAGGCCGCGGTGTGTGTTAATTGTTACGTATGGTCGGGAGGCAGGGTCCAGCTCCAACTGCAGGTAGGCGTGACTCATATCTAATTTTGTGAATGAGAGTCCACCTGCAAGTTTCGCGTAGAGATCCTCTATGCGAGGCATTGGGTATCGGTCGAGTCGGGAAACTGTATTCACTGTAAGTTTATAGTCGCCACACAAGCGAACTGTGGCTTCTGGCTTCATTACTGGTACAATTGGTGCTGCCCAGTCAGCAAAACAGACGGGCCTGAAAATACCCAAACTCTCCAAACGAGTGAGCTCCCCTTCTACCTTCTCGAGCAAAGCGTAAGGCACTGGGCGCGCCCGGAAATAGCGCGGCGTGGCTCCTGGTTCAACTTGGATACGGGCTACGGCCCCTTTTATTTTCCCCAAACCAGGCTGGAATACCTCTGGGTATCGTCCTAGCACCTCAGTCAACCCTCCAGAAACTGTTTGGAGGATGTGCTGCCATTGCAACCGCAAATGGCGCAACCAGTCCCGACCCAACAGGCTGGGCCCATGGCCACGCACTACGATAAGTGGGAAACGCCCCTCCTGGAGTCCATAGACAACAGGGGTCATTGTCGTTCCTGCAATGTCCAGTGGTTCCCCCGTGTAGGTGGCCAACCTGGCCTGTGAGTCGGTTAATGTAAGGATCTGTATACCCTGCTTGATGCGGTCGAATGTCCTCTGGGCGATCACGGAGACCGCTGCGCCAGTATCCAACTCCATCTCCAGCGGGTGGCCATTGACCCGTACTGTCACCTTAATGGGGCCACACGGGGAGCTGCCACACAATGCAGCTGCAGGCAGTCGTCCTCCGTCTCCACGTCCTCAGGAGTGGTCGCCGCAGGTTCATCCACATGGAAGGTACGGCCTCTGGGCTGGTCCCAGTTACGGCCCCTGGGCTGGTCCCAGTTTCGGTCGGAGCGACGGCGCCTCTGGCGTCCCCAGGACCGCCGTCCGCGACGGGGTCGGCGCCTAAAAGTCTGACACGGACATGGCTCCTCATCCATTGGCTCTGGAGAAGGCTCCCTTCGGGGAGGAATGTCCGATGGCCACTGGCGTCGGTCCGGTCGTTGCCTCGCCCAAGGTACCGCAGGAGTGCGGGGGGTCGGTTTTGGGCGGAAAGGGTTGCGCCCCAAGGCATGCACTTCCATTCCCTGTAGCTCCTGTACTCCTCGCTCAGCGCTCTCTCGGGACAAGACTATTTGTATTGCCTGTTGAAAAGTCAATGTTGGCTCTGCTAACAACTTTCTCTGGGTTGCTGCATTGTTAATACCGCAAACCAAATGGTCGCGTAACATTTCTGACAAGGTTTCACCATAGTCACAGTATTCCGCAATCCCGCGTAGCCTGGATAAAAAAATCGGCAAGGGATTCTCCAGGGGTCCTCTCAGCGGTATTAAACCGGTAACGCTGGACTATCGTGGACGGGGTTGGGTTAAAGTGTTGCCCCACTATATTCACAAGTTCGTCAAACGTTTTGGTGTCCGGCGCAGCTGGGTACGTAAGGCTCCTAATCACCCCAAACGTATGCGGGCCGCAGGCGGTGAGCTATATGACCACCTGGCGCTCGTTTTCGGTGATATTGTTTGCCCGGAAATCGTAACGCATCCGTTGTGTGTACTGGTTCCAGCTTTCCAGCGCAGCATCAAAAACATCCAAACGTCCGTACAGAGGCATGGTATAATAGAAAACAACTTCCAACCTGTATCCAACAGGTATTCAGCAGTGTAGACAGCTATTCACTTTTACCTTCGTCGCCAGTTTTGTAAGGGCTTCGAAGAATCCAGCACGAGTTTTAAGGATACAAAGTAATAACGTTTATTTACTATAACAATATATACATAACAGTAGCAGTAACTTCCCTTGCTACCTTCTCCTTCCTGCTGGTTCCTGAACTGGCCAGCTTATTTATACTAGGAGTTTCTCCGCCCCCCTCATTGGGGAAGTTCATACTCCCATAGGATTGTGGGATAGTCATTAGTCCCCAGCCAATCGTAAGTAGGCAGGTTATAACACAGACAAAAAGAAAATGACGTCTGAAGTAATGTTACTCACTGGAATTTAGAGTTTTATGCTCCATACACACTTGATCAGATGATAATGAAGCAGTTAATGTGTGCACAGAGCAAGACCGAGACATGGTCTGATGGATGGAAAAAGTATTTGTGCTATGCAACAACCAGAGACAAACTAATCACCTCCACTTGACATTCAATGGACTTAACATTGTCAAAACCTCCACCACTGAAATCCTGGGGGTCACCATAGACCAGAAGCTTAACTGGGCCAGCCACACAATGTAAACACCGTAGCTACAAGAGTGGCTCTGAGTTTTGCTATTATGTGGTGGGGGAACTCACAAAGCCAGTCCACTATTGACAAGGGACACGTCGGGGGTAGGGGAACGACATACAAGAGACAAGTGGGACAAAGTAGTCTGCTCCATTCGCACCCCATCCATTAGTTTAAACATCCACTCCTCCATCACCGGCCCACTGTAGCTACAGTGTATACCATCGGTAAATAGAGCTGTCGAGGACATTGCAGGACACACTCGGTCAGGATTGGAAATGCTGGACATACCATGGGGTTTTTGCTATCCTTTATTCATAAGGATCATCTACTTTCTTGTTCGGAGCTCCTCAAATCGGGCCACTGCTCAATTGCTCCTTTCTTGGGAGCATGGCCGAAGTGAAAGCCAAGAGAATTCAAGTGGCGAGCTTGCATCAAAAAAAGGCAACAGGTTGGTGAGGCACCTGGTTAGCTCCGACGTAGTTCTGGAAATGTAGAGATGCAAGAAAGACTCCTAGTTGGAATACTCAAAACACCTTTGTATCTTCAAACAATCGGAGTCTGACCTGTCCAGTGTTGCTAACTGACTGGATGCAATTATTGGAGGTTTCATCACATGATCTCTTGCCTCCAACCACATCACTCCCATCATTGGTCATCCAACTTGTCCACCCTTGCAGCACGTCTTCCAACATCAACAGTAAATTCGACAGATTCTGTTATTCAATGAAATGATTCTTGGCAATCAAGTGGTGAATATTCCCAATTCCAATGTTTTTGCAATAACTGATAAAAGATTACAAAAAAGCTTTTATTTAGAAAAAAAATGCTCGTCTTAACTTTCTCCTAGGTCAGGACAGCACGGTGGCACAGCAGTTAGCACTGCTGCCTCATGGCGCCGAGGACCCGGGTTCGATCCCGGTTCCAGGTAACTGTCCGTGTGGAGTTTGCACATTCTCCCGGTGTCTGCGTGGATCTCACCCCCACAACCCCAAAAGATGTGCAGGGTAGGTGAATTAGCCACGCTAAATTGTCCCTTAATTGGAAAATAAATTATTGGATTCTCTAAATTTTTATTTTTTTGTAAACTTTCTCCTGGGTTGCTCACAATGTCGTTAATCCCCGATTTGGTCACCCTGCCCACTTGGGCATTAAGCATTACAAGAGAGCAGAGGGCAAAGAGAAAAATCTGGCTGGGGGAATTGCGTACCCCTCACATAACCTGCCTGACATTGGCTTCATTGAAACAAATGGGAGGAAAACAGAACGGGTCAGGGATACAATCCTCACTACTGAGCTTTCCATTCTTGCCCATTTAGGATATTAATAACCAGTTGGGTTTTTAATGACAGACTTGACAGTTTCATGGTTACTTTTATGCAGACTCCCGAACAATCCTAAAAAGTTGGGAAACGTGCTTCCCTACCCACCACCAATGCCCCCCCCCCCTCTTAAAAAATAAAAGAGACTGTAGCCATCTAAAATGGCTGATTCCCTATTAATTTGGCCAAAACCCGATTTAAAATGGCTAACCGAAAAGGCTGATGGGAAAAGCAGCCAACAGGACACAAACGGACAGCTGCAGACAGAATAGCATATTCGGCTCTGGGGGAGTTGGCCCAGATCGATACTCAAGACTATTAGCAGCACATCAACCCAGACATCTGCAGTTTAATCGGCTATCCCCGGGAACAATTGCAACATATTAGCAATTGAATGCCGGGCCAGACCTGTCGGCACCTGCAGTGGCCGAAACAAAGACAGGTGAACGACCACCCCCCGATCGAGGAATCGCCCCATTATTGGACATATCGAACCCAGTGATTGGGAACAAGTCCAATCATTTGCGACTCAGGGTCAAGGGCCGCCCCGAGAAGCGGGAAGCCCCTGGGCCCTATAAAGTGAGGGGCCAAGTTCAGATCTCTCTCTCTCTCCCTTCTTCTCCTGCTCGAGATCTTCGCAAGAACATCGACCAGAAACTGTAAGTTTGACTCCAGCGATCGCTGCCCGATAAAGACTCCTAGCCATCGACCCGTATTAGCCTTTTTGAATCCCGCGGGCCAGATCCGATTCGATAAGCCATTTGTTTCCCTGACCTTCCTTGGCCAGTAGTGGTAGGTTTCTATATAGATAGTAGGATTATTGTGTAAGCATTAATTGTTGTATATAATAAATGACCGTTGATTTCAATCTTACTAAGCGGTGTGCTGACTTATTAATCATAAACCCGAGCTTGAACCATGTGGCGGTGTCAGAAAGATACCTGGCGACTCGTGAGCAAAGGTGACATAATCAGAGGTAATAAAACTAAGGCTAAAAAGAGCAACAAGAAAGACAATGAGGAACACACGAACAACAAAGGTGCAAGCCTGCATTTACATCTCAGTGGGGATTACGGGCAGTGATGCTTAGCTATGTCCCAAATTGCTTTGTTGCATTGACTTCATGCTGCCACACAGACACATCCACGAATGTCACTCGAGAACCCAGTCATTGGCATCCAATGACAAAACTACCCCCTGGCACACTGCCGCAAACATCACACAGCTGCAACTCCCAGAATAGCTTGCCCTGTGCAGATATTGGCTCTTTTGAGTGTTTGAACTTGTTGCAATGGACATGGAGCAAAGGCCGTTTAAATAAGCATGTCAACTACTCTCCAAATAATCTTCCAACCAACAGATTAATAGCTGTCTTTTCCTGAGCAAGCTAGCCGGACATTTAAATTCAAAAAATGTTTACGCCCATGAACCGCTTCTGCAGTCAGTCACACTTACTTAGCATAAACGTGTTTAAAAATAGCTGGTACAACAAGTTGCTGACACTGCACTGCCCTCGCAATCATTGCTGGGATGTTTGAACCCTTGGCAAATAACTGAAGCTACAGCTTCGCCTTCCAGTTTCACCCAGGTGGCTGGTGAACTCCTGACCGTAACAGGAGGAGGCCTTAAGAGCATAAGCAATAGGAGCAGGACTGGACCACTCAGCTCATCAAGCCTGAGCTACCAGTCCGTACGATCATGGCTGATCTTGGGCTTCAACTCCATTTTCCCACCCGCTCCCCAGATCCCTTAGTTCCCTGAGACACCACAAATCTGTCCATCTCAGTCGAAAATATATTCAACGATAGAGCATCCACAACCCTCTGGGGTCGGGAATTCCAAAGATTCACAACCCTTTGAGTGAAGTAATTTCTCCTCATCTCTGTCCTAAATGATCAGCCGCTCCTTATCCTGAGACGGTGCGCCCCAACCAGAGGAAACAACGGGCGCGATCGCCCGGCCACGCTGCGTCGGAAAAGCAGCTCGCCGCAACACAGCGTCCGGTGAAAGCTGGGAGACCTCTATCCGGCTCGCAACACCTCGCGAGATTCAATGCAATCTTGTGAGACGTTGCAAGGGGAATCCCGCCCACAATTTACTTTAGCTGCTCTCTTTATTTCGATATACTTACAAAAGACCTTGCATTGTTTTTTCATATTTCTTGTCAATTTACTCTCATTCTATTTTCTTCCTTATCAATTTTTTGGTGGCCCTTTTCTGGTTTCTAAAACACACCCAATCTACTGTTTTTGCAATGTTGTCAGCCTCTTCTTTTAGTCTTTATACTACCTTAGCTTCCTGAGTGAGCCACGGATGGGCCCTTCTTGCTCAGTTTTTGTTATTTGACGGAATGCATTTTAGTTGAACATTTTGAATAGTTGCTTTAAATATTCCCCCACTGGTTATTTACCTCAATACTTTCTAGTCTATTTATCTAATAAATCTCTCATACCTGTGTAATTGGCTTTGTTTAACTTTTACTTTTGTTTCAGATTGGAATATGTCACTTTCGTGGAATTGAATGGTATTATGGTCACTATTTCCCAGTGGATCTTTTACTCTGATGTTACTAATTAACCAATACCAGATCTAAGATAGTTTGTATTGCTCCCTAAAGCAGTCACAAAAACATTCTGCAAACTCATCTTCGAGATAATTCCTACCAATTTGATTTCCTAGTCTATATGAAGAAATATAATGTCCCGCTATTATTATATTGGGCTGGAGTTTCCACAGCCCCGCGCCAAAATCGCGATTCTCTGGGACCCGAGACTCAGCGTGATCGCAGAGTACTCGGCACGTCTGAGGGCCCATTGACAGAGGCCAGCCCAGCGATCCTCTGCTCCTGACCAGCCGAGTTCCCGACGCCGTGGAACAAGCCTGCTATATCCGGTCGGGATTCTCACGTGGCAGCTGCGGACTCAGTCCGTGGCCGCCCTTGTGGGGGACGGGGGGGATCGGACACCGGGTGGGGGGGGGGGGGCCTTATAGGCGGCCGGGGTTAATATCCGCGCGGTCAGGTCCTCGGGCGAGCGGCTGATCAGGGGAGTCTACATTTTCAATCTGCCTCCGCGGTCTGAGTCCGCCATGGGCTCTCGGCCCGGCCGCTGGGTCCCTGCTAGCCCCCGAGGGCATTGAATTAGCTGATCTTTTTAAAAATAAATTTAGAGTAGCCAATTCATTTTTTCCAATTAAGGGGCAATTTAGCGTGGCCAATTCACCTAGCCTGCACATCTTTGGGTTGTGGGGGCGAAACCCACGCAAACACGGGGAAAATGTGCAAACTCCACATGGACAGTGACCCGGGGCCGGGATCGAACCTGGGACCTCGGCGCCGTGAGGCAGCAGCACGAACCACTGTGCCACCGTGCTGCACTAGCTGATCTTTTTTGCAGGAATCTCCAGAGTAGAACTCCAGGGTTTTTACGCTGCTGTGGGGACATAGTCCCATTTTGGGAGAATCCAGCCCATTGCCTTTGTTACAGGCTCCAATATCTTTTTGTTTAATTCTCTATTCAACCGTATAACTAATGTTAGTTGGCCTATAAACTACTCCCACCAGCATTTTCTGACTCTTGCTGTCCCACATACTGATTCTACTTCATGATATTTAGAGGCCAGATCCTTTCTCACTCATGTCCTTATGTCATCCTTTACTTTCAGGGCTACCCCACCTCCTTTGCTATTGCCTCTCTTTCTGAAATATGGTGTACCCTGGAATATGTATTTCCTAATATTGATCACTTTGTAACTGAGGGTGAGATCCAATGGGCACGCTGCGCAGCATGGCCGATGAAAGCCGGGACACCCCGCTCCCGGGATTTACAGCCAGTTCATTTTGCCGACATTTTAATTCTTGCCTCTCTCTTGCATTAATGGACCCATCTCTCGCTTTATGAAGCATGTAAGTACCTGACACTGCACACTCATTAAGGATTACAAACTGCATTGTAAAACATACTGTGGGGACCAAATTGGCAGCCTGATCATTGTAACATCAGGAAAGTTAAATTGCTGGAATTACTGCAGCACAACAGGACATCATAATTACAGCAGACCTGTAATGTCCTCCAATTGGCATTATTGGTTGGCCAATTGGAGTATGAGCTCCCTCAATGATAGCTCATTGAGGGGGCCCATATAAGCACCTGTGGAGGCTTTGTGAGGCAGTCTTAAGTTGACTGGAATGCTAGCAGCACTGTTTGGAGCTGCACTTGTATATAAGTTATTGCCAATAAATACTAGTGTGGTGATGGAACCCCTGCCTCCTGTGGATTATTACAGTGGTGACGAGGTAAACAAAGAACCTTGCGGAGACCAGCTACCGCACTCGGAGGGTAAGCCTTGCTCTTTCAAAAATGCCTCTTTTTGGGAAGATGGATGCATTCGACCCGACTATTGAGGACTGGTCCCAGTATGTGGAGACAATGTGTTACTTTTTCCAGGCCAATGAGATAACGGAGGACGGACGGAAACGGGTTATACTGCTGTCGGTGTGCGGACCCTCAGCCTTCGCAATTATACGTAGTCTAACTTATCCCGATACGCCGGACACGATACCTTTCCAAGAATTAACGCAATTGGTGGAAGAGCACTATGACCCAAAACCACCCCTCATTTTGCGTAGGTACAGATTCTCTACACAACGAAGCGGGAAGACAGAGTCAGTCACGAATTTCTTGACCCGCCTGAGAAGGCTGGCGGAAAAATGTGAGTTCGGCCCGGCGCTAAATGAAATGCTTCGGGACCGGTTAGTGTGTGGCATAAATGACCTCCAAATACAGAAGCGCCTGTTGGCGGAAACGCAGCTAGACTGCAGGCGGGCGTTACAGCTCGCACTGTCCCTAGAAAAGGCAGCAAGTGGGGCGCAGGAACTACAGGGCACGCCAATGGAGGTAGATACCTGGGAGAAGGACTACCACAATGGATCCAGCTACCAGATAGCCGCCCTCAGGAAAGGCCTGAGGAACAGAGGGCCAAAGGAAAACCCCAGAACTGCCCCAAGTCTGCTAGGACTAACTGGAGACAGAGGGAACTACTGGCTGAGGCTCCCCCAACAGAGAAGGACCGTTTCTGGCACCAGACAGAGTGGGGTAACAGCGACAGAAACCCTAGAAGGAGGTGGCAAAAGAAGAATAGCAAGTGGGGATGCAGGGAAGTACACAACCTGGACGCCCCATCCTTCTCCGAAGGGGAGCAGTTATATAATATTGCGACGAAGAAAGCAGAACCTATTAAGATTACCCCACGGGTGAACGGTCGGCTGACAATAATGGAAATAGACATGGGTGCGGCCGTATCAGTAATGGGAGCGGCAGCATTCTAAAAAAATAAAAGATGGACTCCAGCCACTAACCCTCTCCAGCCACTAACCCTAACAAAAACATTGACGAAACTTAAAACCTACACGGGGAACCCCTGGAAGTTCTAGGCACGACTCGTGTACCCGTGGAATATGACAAACAATTGCTCAGATTACCATTGACGATAGTAGAGGGCTCCGGACCGAACTTAATAGGACGGAACTGGCTGAAAGACCTAAACTTAGATTGGATGAAAATTTTCCAGAGTGGAAGCGGGCAGTTGAGTGGAGTAGTCCAAAAATACCCGGAGGTCCTCCAAGAAGGTTTGGGGGAAATTATAGGTGCCAAAGCAACTTAGCACGTGCACCCAGAAGCCCTTCTGAAATTTTGTAAGGCCAGACCGGTACCTATTGCATTAAGGAAGAAAGTAGAAGTCGAAATAGAAAGGTTACGGCGCGACGGCATTATCAGACCAGTACAGTTCTCGGAATGGGCAGCGCCGGTGGTACCAATTTTGAAGCCAGATGGCTCAATACATCTCTGTGGAGATTTCAAACAGACGGTAAACTAATACACACTGCTGGACAAATACCTGATCCTGAAAATAGACGACCTATATGCCAAATTGGCAGGTGGGCCTTTGTTCACAAAACTGGACATGAGCCACGCCTACCTGCAGTTAAAACTGGACAAGGACTCCCAGAAGTTCACTATGATCAACACCCTGAAGGGACTTTTTCGTTATACTAGGCTACCTTTCGGAGTGTCATCAGCCTGCGTTATATTCCAGCGTACGATGGAAAATATTCTGCAGGGAGTACCACAGGTGGCGATTTATTTGGACGATGTCTTAATCACGGGTAGGACAAACAGGGAACCCTTGAGGAACCTGGAGGAAGTGCGCAGGCGTTTCGCAAAGGCAGGCGTACGGCTGAAAAGAGAAAAATGTGTTTTTCTGGCCCCACAAGTGACGTACCTGGGATACAAAGTAGACGAGTCGGGCTTACACCCTTTGGAAGACCGAGTAAGGGCAATAAAAGAAGCCCCAGCTCCCACCACGGTCCAGGAGCTACGATCATTTCTAAGATTGGTAACATATTATGGCAAATTTATTGAAAATAGGGCGTCCATCCTAGAACCCCTCCACCAGCTACTAAAAAAGGGACAAGAATGGAAATGGTCCGCCCGCCAAAACCAAGCATTTAGGGACATTAAGGAACAGCTGTCATCTGAAAATGTCCGAGAGCATTATGACCCAAGGAAGGAGTTGGTGGTCACGTGTGACGCATCACCTTACGGGGTAGGAGCCGTCTTAGCCCATAGAGGAAGGAATGGGGAAGAACGGCCAAGAGCCTGTGCTTCGAGGACCTTGGCGATGGCTGAGAGAAAGTACGCCCAAATCGAGAAGGAAGGACTGGCGGTGATATTTGCAGTAAAAAAATTTCACCAGTATCTGTACGGGTGGAAATTCACCATAGTGACGGACCATAAGCCATTATTAGGGTTATTAAAAGAAGACAAGTCAATACCCCTGATTGCATCAGCTAGAATCCAACGCTGGGCGTTGCTACTGGCGGTGTCTCGATACGTTCTGGAGCACAGACCGGGAACGCGAGTAGCAAATGCAGATGCTTTGAGCAGACTTCCCCTCCAAGACACCCCGCCGCTAATACCGAAAGTAGAGGAGACAGTAATGACTCTAAATCTTTTGGACACCCTACCAGTGGACGCACAACATATTCGGTTGTGGATGCAAAAAGACCCAGTTTTAGCCAAGATGAAGCATTTACTGCTAACAGGGGAACTGGAGAGACCAGTGGAGCCCCAGATGCATCCATACTGGAGCAGAAGGGACCAAATAACCGTAGAAGATGGTATCCTATTATGGGGAGCCCGGGTAATAGTCCCAGCTCAGGGCCGTCGAGCAATCTTAACCGAGTTACATCATGGACACCCAGGGGTGTCTAAAATGAAGATGCTAGCTCGAAGCTACATTTGGTGGCCAGGATTGGACACAGACATAGCAGCCTTGGTACGTCGGTGCCAGGAGTGCCAACAGGGGCAAAGAGTGCCACCAACTGCGCCATTGCACCCGTGGGAATGGGCAGGCAGACCATGGACCCACCTGCATATTGACCATGCCGGCCCTTTCATGGGCTCAATGTTTTTGGTGATAGTGGACGCCCACTCCAAATGGTTGGACGTCCACTGGGTAAACGCGGCAAGCACAGCATCGACAATTGAAAAGCTCAGGGCCTCGTTTGCAACACATGGACTTCCGGAGGTATTGGTGTCGGACAACGGAACGGCATTCACAAGTGGGGAATTTGGAAAATTCCTAAAGGGAAACGGAGTCTGCCACATCAAAACGGCCCCTTGCCATCCAGCATCCAACGGCCTGGCAGAGAGAGCGGTCCAGACACTAAAAGCGGGACTCAAGAAGCAGCCGGCAGCAACAATGGACACACAGCTCTCCCGCTGGCTGTTTGATTACAGGACCATACCGCATTCCACAACGGGCATACCGCCAGCTGAACTCTTAATGGGAAGGTGGCTGCGAACGAGGCCGAGTCTCCTTTTCCCAAATTTAACGGGGAAAGTGGAGAAACAACAGGAGGTCCAACGCAGGGGGCATGATAATAGTCGGCAGCAGAGACATTTCCAGGTGGGGGCACCGGTTTGGGTCAAGAATTATGGGAATGGACCAATGTGGGTCAAAGGCACGCTAGAGTCCCAAACAGGGCCCATATCCTATGAAGTTTCAATAGGAGGTAAGGTGCTGAAGAAACACCTAGACCAAATAAGGGCAGCGGAACCACACCTGGAGGCAGTCGAAGCAGGACCGCCTCAAGCTGTGATAGCTCAGACGGGAAAGATACCCACACCCCAGCCCCGAGCAATTTCTCCAGACCCCGTCATCCAGTCGTCAGAGTCAGAGATGGACACGTTCGACGAGGCCGCCGCGACACCTCTCCCCGAGGAGGAGGAAGTACAACTTCCAAGGAGTTCGTCAAGGAAAAGACAGGCACCTATAAGGTATACCTCACCCACATCGGAGAACGACCCGGCGGACAACACGGGTGACAGACCCGGACAGGAGGAGCAGGAAGAAGCTCCAAGTAATGCCAGCTGGCAGGAATTTCTCGGACCTGGGAGGGGGGGGCATTTTTGAACCTCTTCTGGGCCCTTTCCAAGCACATCCTTTCTTAGATACAGGGTCCAAAACTGCTCACAATATTCCAAATGGGGTCTGACCAGAGCCTTGTATAGCCATCTGAAGTACATCCCTAGTCTTGGTGAAACTCTAGCCCTCTCGACATGAATGCTAACATTGCATTTGCCTTCGTAACTGCCGACTGATCCTGCACGTTAACCTTAAGAGAATCGTGAACAAGGACTCCCAAGTCCAAATGCTTCTGATTTCCTCAGCATTTCCCCATTTAGAAAATAGCCTATGCCTCCATTCCTCCTTCCAAAGGGCATAACCTCACACTTTTCCACATTGTATTCCATCTGCCACTTCTTTGCCCACTCTCCCAGCTTGTCCAAGTCCTTCTGCAGCTCCCTGCTTCCTCAGTACTACCTGTCCCTCTACATATCTTGGTATCATTTGCAAACATAGCAACGCCTTCAGTTCCTTCTTCCAAATCATTAATGTATATTGTGAAAAGTTGTGGTCCCAGCACCGACCCCTGAGACACACCATTAGTCACCGGCTGCCATCCTGAAAAAGACCCCATTATCCCCACTCTCTGCCTTCTGCCAGTCAGCCAATCCTCTATCCATACCATGATCTTACCCTTGACACCATGGACTCTTAACTCACTAAGCTGTTGTTCTGCTCCTCCCCTCACCCATGGCCCCACCCTTCAGACTTGGAGCCAAGCCCCTCCCAACCCAGGGCATGAAATTATATTTATCTTGAATTGGTAAATTGGCACAGAAGCAAAACCAGTTAGCTGAAGTAGTCTAATACACAAGGTCAATTTACCACAACACATTTTGTCTAAAGCTGCACGTCGCCACATTAACAATAGGTAATTTGCAAAAATAAATGATAGAAACACACAAAAACAAAAATACTACGTACAAAATATAGATTCTGTGATAGCGTGATTATTAAGACAAGGAAATGATTTATGACCTCCTCCCAATAGAAACTACTCAAACAAGTGGAGCTCCATTCCTGGGCTTGTGTCCTTAGTTTCTTGAACAATTCTTCTAGGCTGTACCAAACTACGGTAAAGCAACACAAAATACTTCAATTTAAAAGAATCTGGCAATCTTAAACGTTCACATTCCAAGATTTGGCAGCCATATAGTTGGTCATATTCTCCATGTGATGGTCTATTCATTTAAACAAGGTGCGGTCTATTCATTTAAACAAGGTGCAGAGGCTGGAGTTCTTTTTTTTCAGGAGCACCCGATCATAAAGCCTTAGTCGAAGACAAATTAGTAGCTTTTCTGTTCATGCAATTTCCAAACAACCTTCTCAACATTCCAATATCCATGAGGAACCAGGTGGGCTCACATCTTGACCAACATGGGGTAAGGTTGATCCACTGCCCTATGTTACCGTGGGTGGCATGGTAACACAGTGGTTAGCACTCTTGCTTCACAGCGCCAGGGTCCCAGGTTCTGCACAGACCGGTCACTGTCTGTGTGGAGTCTGCATATTTTCCCGTGCCTGTGTGGGTTTCCTCCGGGTGCTCCGGTTTCTTCTTGCAAGTCCCGAAAGACATGCGGTTAGGTGAATTAGACATTCGGCATTCTCCCTCTGTGTACCCAAATAGGTGCCGGAATGTGGCGACCAGGGGATTTTCACAGTAACTACATTGCATGTTAATGTAAGCTTGCTTGTGACACTAATAAAGATTATTAAAAGCTCTTTTTCAAGGACGTTAGCCTCAGATTTCTCTTCACCTTCACATGCAGTTTCACTCGTTTTTCCCCCCTCCTATCTTGCTTTACACTGACAGACATCCCAAGCTAGTGTTCCCAACCTTCTTGCACTCCGCAACGGGCAATTGGTTAGTACTGTCGCTGCTGACAATTGGGAAAACAATCTGTTAAAGTGCAAGCTAAGGGTGGCAGGCGAGGAGAGAACGAGAAGACAACACAAACTGGGGGATGGGGAGGTGGAGGAGGAAAGAGAGACACAAACTAGGCGACGGAGAGAAAGAAAGAAACACACACAAAAACTGATGGAGAGAGAGTTCACGCTGGCTAAGTTTAATGAGTTTTGTCCTGGGAGTCATGAAGCTTTGATGTTCCCTGAAGACTGGTCCTCACCTCCCTCAAACTGGACAACACAGCTCGGGCATGGGAATCCTGTATTATATCTGCTTTTATTTATTATCATTATAATTTGCTTTGTAAAAAAGTCAAAGACATTATACAAAAACATTAGTTAGAGGTTACTTACATCAATAGCGTTTTTGTTGACTCAGTATTATTTACTTAGTCAACATTGTTCAAACATCAAATCATTTTCAATTGAACAATTTATTTATCCTTATGTTCCATTTTTTTGTGTGTTCCGTCCAATTTATAAATTGTTATTCATCTCGTCGTGAAACAAAGTTGAATATTTTATTCAGGGTTCAGTGAAACTATGACAATGTCACACAATGAAATGGAGGCGAAAGAACTGGGAGAATGGGATGGAATCCGTACAGGATGTGCGATGTGAAGAGTTGTAGTCAAGGTATTGCTGACATGTCTTCCTTCTTCCTTAATCGTGGCTAACAAGGCTCTCAACCGTGTCTGACCCATTTCCCGCATGTCTGCTCTCACCCCTTACCCTTCCTCCCAGAACCAGGATAGGGTCCCCCATGTCCTCAATTTTCATCCCACCAGCCTCTGCATTAAAAAGATCATCCTTTCCGTCAATTCCGCCATCTCCAGCATGATGCCACCACCAAACACATCTTCCCCTCACTCCCCTGGCAGCATTCTGCAGGGATCATTCCCTCCGGGATACCCTTCCACTCCTCCATCACCCCCAACACCTCACCCTCTTCCCACAGCAGCTTCCCATGCAATCGCAGAAGGTTCAACACCTGCTGTGATGAATACAGAGATTTCTGATATATTGCATTATATATATTTGATGCAGTAAGGGTTAAAATCCTGGGTTTGTATGTGACTGCAGAGGTAATGTTTTTAAACATCCTGCTGTGGAATTCTCCCTTGGCGCGATCCTCCGGTCCGCTGGCAGCGCACCCACACCCGTGGGTCTCCTGACGGCGTGGGGTGGCCACAATGGGAAACCCCATTGGCCGGCTGTGGCAACGGAGAATCCCGTTGCCGGCAGGGGGAGCGCCGGAAAACGCAGCTGTCGGACAAGAGGACCTCTCCCCAGTTTGAAAGGCAAGAGATGCTTTTTGGAGACAGAGTTGCAATTAAAGCATCGTTAAGGAAGGTCATAATTCATTCCAGCCATGGATATTGTATGAAGTTGGGCTAATGGACTTTTGTTTATATTAAGAGGGTTCCTTGGCGAATAGATAATTAGAGACAGTGTTCAGCTTAGTGTGATGATGCAGTTAATGGGAAGAGCCAGGGGTTGAAGCAGCCAGGTGTTGGGTTTTGGAATTTCAGCCCAGTTCGAGATTTGACAGGGAACAGGACAGGAGCAATTTCTCAGGCTGGCATTTAAAAAAATATTTTTTTAATTCTCCTCCTTTTTCACATTTTCTCCCAAATTTACACCCACCAACAATAAACAATGATCAGTGACAAATATGTCAATCCCCATATCTATAACAACGATCCCATCCTCCCACCAAACCCCAAACATTAGCCCCGATGTTCACATAAACAAATGACAAAAAGGAATTCGGGATCACCCATAGTCGCCATTAACACACATCGCCCCCTCCCACCCAGACGCCCCAACTAATGTTCATTGTTATCCAGTTCTTGAAAGTGCACAATGAATAATGCCCATGAATTGTAGGACCCCTCCATCCTTCCCCTCAGTTCAAACTTAACCTTCTCAAGAGTCAAGAATTCCAACAGGTCCCCCCGCCACGCCAGGGCACATGGTGGAGAGGTTGCTCTCCAACCTATCAGGATCCGCCTTTGGGCGATCAACGAGGCGAAGGCTACAACATCTGCCTCCGCACCCGTCCCCAACCCTGGCTGATCCGACACCCCGTATATGGCCTCCCGGGGGCCCGGGTCCAGTTTCACGTGCATCACTTTCGAAATTACCCTAAACCTTCTTTCAGTAATCCTCTAGCTTTGGACAGGACCAAAACATATGAACGCGATTAGTGGGGTCCGTCCCCGCAACTTTCACACACATCTTCTACTCCTTCAAAGAATCGGCTCATCCTCGCCCTCGTGAGGTGTGCTCTGTATACCAACTTCAGCTGGATCAGCCCCAACCTCGCACACGAGGTGGAGGCATTCACTCTCCGGTGCACCTCACACCAGAACCCCTCCTCCATATCCTCTCCCAACTCTTCCTCCCACTTTGCTTTGATCCCTTCCAGTGGTGCCTTCTCCTCTTCCAAAATAGCTCCGTAAACCGCTGACACTACCCCCTTCTACAGTCCCCCTGTCATCAGCACCTCCTCCAGCAATGTGGAGGCCGGCTCCACCGGGAATCTCTGTATCTCCTTTCTGGCAAAATCTCAAGGCTGGCAGTTTAACAATAGTTTAAGACAGACAAGAATCTGCAAGCTGAGTCCTGAAGGATATCGCGAAGTGGAGTATCCAATACAGCTCTATTAAGACAGAATGCCTGGGTCTGCTAACTGTATTTAAAAGGGATTTTGACCAGAGATAGATTTTGCTTGAGTGGAGATAAAAGATAGCAGTTAGAAATTTGTGTTTCATTTTATTTTTAAACATTGTTTACCTGGTGTTTTTAAGCTATTTTCTTTGTGATAAAGCTAGTAATAGTGTTAGTAATAAAGTTTGTTTTAATATACCATATACCTATTTGTGTGTGGAATCACTCCTGGAGTGAAGTTGTTTTCCCTCATAGTTTTATAAATTAAATAAAATATTGGAGTTTCTGTCTGGTATCGTAGAAATTGTTGGGGTCTGGTCTGGGAACATAATACAGCCCCTTTACCTCCTCCCTACTCAGCATCCATCCAAGGGCCTAAACTCTCTTTTCAGGTGAGGCAGCACTTCAGGTGCACCGCATTCTATCTGGTCAATTGCATTCTCTGCTCCCAATGTGGTCTGTTCTGCATTGGAGAGACTAAATGCTGACCAGGTGACTGCTTTGCAGAACATTTTTGGTCCGTCCACAATCAGGACCCAGATCTTCCTGTGGCTTGCCATTTCAACTCACCGCCCTACTCTCATGTCCACATGTCTGTCCTTGAACTGCAATGTTCCAGTGAAGCCCAGCACAAATTGGAGAAACAGCACCTCTTCTTTCAGCAAGGCACATTACAGCCTTTGGATTTAACATTTAGCTCAACAACGTCAGACTGTGGACTCTCTTCTCCACCTTTTACCCCAATTTCCATCAATTTATTTTCATTTCTTCCATCGATCTGTCCCCCCCCCCCCCCCCAACTACCATAGTTTCCCATGCCCCCACCCCACCCCACCCCACCCGGGTCACCTGTTCCCTCTTCCAAGTTGTCCTTTGACACACTGCTTACCTCTGTTCTGCCATTTACACATACTGATCTCTTAATATGCCACCATCAGCAACCTTCTTGGTCATTATCACCACCATTTACTTTCCTTTTGTCATTTTGTCCATGGCATGTGTGTCAACCTCCACCTATCGCAGGCCCTCGATCCAGCCCCACTGTTCCACACCCCTTCCCCGACAACAGTATAAATCTGTTCCCATTTCCAGTCATCATAATGGGCGGCACTGTAACAGTGGTTAGCTTCATAGCGCCAGGGTCCCAGGTTCGATTCCCGCTTGGGTCACTGTCTGTGTGGAGTCTGCAAGCTCTCCCCGTGTCTGCATGGGTTTCCTCCGAGTACTCCGGTTTCCTCCCACAAATCCCAAAAGACGTGCTGTTAGGTAATTTGGACAATCTGAATTCTCCCTCAGTATACCCAAACAGGCGCCAGAATGTGGTGACTAGGGGCTTTACATGGTAACTTCATTGCAGTGTTAATGTAAGACTACTTGTGACAATAAAGATTATTATAGAACCATACAATTTACAGTGCAGAAGGAGGCCATTCGGCACATCGGGTCTTCACCGGCCCTTGGAAAGAGCACCCTACGCCTCCACCCTATCCCCGTAACGCAGTAACCCCACCTATCCTTTTGGAAACTAAGGGGCAATTTAGCATGGCCAATCCACCTAACCTGCACATCTTTGGACTGTGGGAGGAAACGTTGGAGCACCTGGAGGAAAACCCCCAGACACGGGGAGAAAGTGCAAACTCCGCAGAGACAGTCACCTGAAGCCGGAATTGAACCTGGGACCATGGAGCTGTGAGAGCAGCAATGCTCTCTCTAGCTTTGACAAAGAGTCATCCAGACTCAAAACGTTAGCTCCCTTCTCTCTCCACAGATTCTGTCAGACCTGCTGAGATTGTCCAGCATTTTCAGTTTTTGTTTCAGATTCCAGCATCTGCAGTTATTTGCTTTCATTTTAGACTGTATCTGAACATCGCCAAGCCATGGACTTGTTGACAACTAATCTGGGGGCGAGATTCTCCGACCCCCCCCGCCAGGTCGGAGAATCGCCGGGGGCTGACGTGAATCCCGCCCCCGCCGGTTGCCGAAGTCTCCGGCACCGGAGATTCGGCGGGGGCAGGAATCACGGTTGGCGGGCCCCCCCGCGCGATTCTCTGGCCCGGATGGGCCGAAGTCCCGCCGCTAAAATGCCTGTCCCGCCGGCGTAAATTAAACCACCTATCTTACCGGCGGGACAAGGCGGCGCGGGCGGGCTCCGGGGTCCTGGGGGGGGGGGCACGGGGCGATCTGGCCCCTGGGGGTGCCCTGGCCCACGATCGGGGCCCACCGATCCGCGGGCGGGCCTGTGCCGTGGGGGCACTCTTTCCCTTCCGCCTCCGCCACGGTCTCCACCATGGCGGAGGCGGAAGAGACTCCCTCCACTGCACATGCGTGGGAAGCTGTCAGCGGCCGCTGACGCTCTCGCGCATGCGCCGCCCGGAGATGTCATTTCCGCGCCAGCTGGCGGGGCACCAAAGTCCTTTTCCGCCAGCTGGTGGGGCGGAAATTCGTCCGGCGCCGACCTAGCCCCTTAAGGTTGGGGCTCGGCCCCCAAAGATGTGGAGCATTCCGCACCTTTGGGACGGCGCGATGCCCGTCTGATTTGCGCCGTTTTGGGCGCCAGTCGGCGGACATCGCGCCGTTTCCGGAGAATTTCGCCCCTCATTCTGAATTTTTATGTCAACCTGCAACTTTCAAAACTGCGCCAAATAAAACACAAGCTGCTTAATCTGTCACTGTTGTATCAGGAACCTACATAGTCCTTATTGACTCCTGACAGATATGGTATAAAAACACTTCAGAAAGAGATTATCGGGGGTGGGGGAACAATACATGAATCATTCCCACTGGAACCTGAAGTAAAAAGATTACCTTAAATCAACATCCAAAATGACTACTCCAGATTGCAGACTATTCAGCACACATCACACATAGAATAGCAATACCTCCGCCACTCCTCACTTCACAGGACAAGAGTTGGATTAGTCCGTGTTTCTCTTGTTCTCCATGCTTAACATGCTTCACAGGTCGAGGGGCCACTTACTAAAAAAAACACGTCAAGTCGCCTCTCAGGTCCCTTGCATCATTGGGCCGACAAAGAAAAAAAAAAAGCATTTTGCAGTTTAAAAAATAAAATCTACAATACCGCCAATGGTTCTGGCCTCTTGCATATCCTCGAGTTTGAACACCCTACAACAGGTGGCTGTGCCTTCAGCTGCCTGGGGGCTAAGCTTTGCAACTCACTCCACCTTTCTCTCCTTCTGTGAGATGCTCCTAGACCAGGTTTCTGGTCACCTATCCTCCTGTCTCCTGATGTGGCTCAGTGTCACATTTTGTTTGATAACGCTCCTGTGAAGCAACTTTTCTGTGTTCATGAATTGTATAAATACGAGTTATGTTTTTCATATCCAAAGCACATACCGCCATTTTCCAAAATGGCCAGAGATACAAGCACGGAAAGAAAATGCTCTCCACTTGTGCACCTTGATTCAAGTAGGGAAATTTTAAATGTGATCTCAGAAGGGGATCTACTAGGTGAACCAGAGATTTTCATGGCCAGCAGGTATCTCCGCCTAATGTATCAAAACGTTAGCTCCCTTCTCTGGGCGGTGAGGAGGCTACTAGCTACAGTGCCAGAGTTTCTGAAACGAACCCCAAGCAAGTACCAACTAAAATATTGGCTCAGAAACTTTCAATGAAGTTCAAGATCCTCCACTCAAAGCTTTCAGCTGATGGAACTTTACTCCGATTGTCCAGTTGCTGATTCAACCGCAGGCATTAGCGCAAATGGATGCGACTCCACACAACTCAGTCCAGGTCAATTTATAGCATGCAGAAAACTTGAATAAACAAGTCCATGATCCGAGATACAGTAAGCACACTTCAAATCATGACAGCAACAGCACTAGTGTCCAAAGTTTGATCCAAGAAGGCATTTGCACGCAACATACACTCTTCTGTCCACCTCTGTTTCACTCCAACGCCAAACTTTCTGCTCTATTTCTCGCATCTTTTGTTTCAAAGAAATTTTCTCCTCTTTTTGCTCGAGAAGAAAACACATCCACAACAATTAAATATACCAAGTTGACAAAGGTCTTCATTCAATCCTTATCACAATTAAAAACAAGTGTAAAAGAAAGATGACTGAAAAGTGTTGGCTCTACAAGTCACCGCCATCAAAGCTGCTGGCTCTCCCAGTGGGACATGCAGCATTTCTGACAGGGCTCACAGGGTTCCCGGTGTTGGGAAGAGTGTTTCTTTAGGCAGGCCATGGAATTTCCCCCCATTGGCCAGTCACGGCTTTGAACAGCTGTTGCAATTTAATTGACACATGAATCCTAAACTTAGATCATGTAGGTGCATTTGCTTGTCATCCACCAAAGAAGATGCGTTCAGCTACAAGAGGAAATGCCCAATAGCGTTATGAAAGGCCGCCCCAACTTGCAGTTAAGATATTTCAAACAAATCTCTGTTATTGGAAAGTATGCAAAAATACTGAGGTGTGTTTTTGGAGGTGTTGTGCCGAGTTCTTGGATCAGTCCGGCATCGATGCTGCATCTTCACAGAGATATCAGAGGCATAGGTGACCACTTCGGGGAGAGCGAGAGCGCGAACGCGAGAGTGCGAGCGCGAGACCTTGTCTCTGTCTCTAGATGGATGGGCCACCAGGTGTCGTGTTTCCTCTCTTATACTGTCTCTGTCCTTGTCTGTGATTGGCTGTCATGTTGTGTGTGCTGATTTGTCTGTTGGTCTGTCTATCATGATGTGTGTGTTTGAATATCATGACATCCCCCCCCCTTTTTTTACAAGATTATTTGCCTACGTGGTTATAAATATGAATGTGTCCGGAGTGCAGCTAAAAGTGTGTGTGCGTGATATTTACAGCATGTACATGTGGCGTAACTATATACATGGGGCGATGTCGGGTGTGTCATGCTAACGAGGTTGTACCGTAACAAAACAAGAAGAAAAAACTTTGAAGTGTGGTCCGGTCAAACGAGATCTGGAATGATAAAACAGTAACATGTTACAATACAATAGTTTCTAAACTTTAACGTGTGAACAGTCTCATAAGTCCAATCTAGTAGGTGTGCGACAAATTCGGGTTGACCGCCTCAAGGGTGGGTCGAGAGCCACCGGCTGAGGTGCGAGCCTGGCCACGGGTGGCGATGGAAGGGACATGGTCTGTGGCAGCTCCACGAAGTCACTCTCAGGAACCAGTGGAGGACCCGGCGTGTGTGTATGGTTCCGTTGTGAGCGTGGAAGGCGGCGAAGTGCTCGCCGATTGCGCCTACGCACGGATCCATCCGGCATGTGTACTAGGAACGAGCGGGGAGCTACGCGTCGGAGAACTTCGGCAGGTGCTGACCAGCCACTATTTGGTAGATGAATGCGGACTTTATCCCCAGAGGCCAGGGCGGGAAGATCAGTCGCCCTTGTATCGTACGATCTCTTCTGGCGATCACGCTGCAGTTGCATCTTGTGCAGCACCGTAGCATGGTCCGTTGTTGGTGCCAGGATGGAAGGCACAGTGGTTCTGAGGGTGCGACCCATCAGCAGCTGTGCTGGCGAGAGACCCGTGGCTAGCGGGGCCGATCGATAGGCCAGCAGGGCGAGGTGAAAGTCCGATCCGGCATCAGCAGCCTTGCAGAGGAGCCGCTTGGCAATGTGAACGCCCTTCTCCGCCTTTCCATTGGACTGGGAATGCAGAGGGCTGGACGTCACGTGTGTGAAGCCATATGAGGCGGCAAAGGACGACCATTCATGGCTGGCAAAACAGGGCCCATTGTCCGACATGTCAGTCATCGGAATGCCGTGGCGAGCAAAGGTGTCCTTGCAGGCCCTGATGACCGCAGACGACGTCAGATCGTGTAGGCGTATGACTTCTGGGTAATTGGAGAAGTAGTCTATGATGATGACATAGTCCATGCCAAGCGCGTGAAATAGGTCGACACCCACCTTCGCCCAGGGGGACGTCACCAGCTCATGGGGCAGAAGCGTCTCAGGAGGTTGCGCCGGCTGAAACCTCTGGCATGTTGTGTAGTTGAGCACCATGTTGGCAATATCGTCACTGATGCCCGGCCAATATACCGCCTCCCGGGCCCTCCGTCTGCACTTCTCGACCCCCAAGTGGCCTTCGTGTATTTGATTGAGAACCATCTGGCGCATACTGTGCGGAATGACGATCCTGTCTAGCTTCAGAAGGATCCCATCAATGATGGCTAGGTCGTCTCGTACATTATAGAACTGCGGGCACTGCCCTTTGAGCCAACCTTCTGTCATGTGGCGCATCACTCGCTGTAAAAGGGGGTCGGCCGCTGTCTCTCTGCGTATGCGGGCCAGACTGGGGTCGTTAGCCGGCAGATTTGCCGCTGTCAAGGCCACTTGTGCCTCAACTTGACATACGAACCCCTCCGCATCTGGTGGTGTACTCACTGCTCGGGATAGGTTATCCGCCACGATGAGGTCCTTCCCTGGAGTGTAGATCAGTTGGAAATCATACCTCCTGAGTTTAAGTAGGATGCGCTGGAGGCGAGGGGTCATGTCGTTCAGGTCCTTGTTTATTATGTTGACCAGGGGGCGGTGGTCAGTTTCGACCGTGAATCGTGGAAGACCATATACATAATCATGGAACCTGTCCAAACCAGTTAGCAAGCCCAGGCATTCTTTTTCAATTTGCGCATAGCGCTGTTCTGTGGGGGTCATGGCCCGTGATGCATAGGCAACCGGGGCCCATGATGACGTGTCATCTCTCTGTAGGAGCACTGCTCCAATACCGGATTGGCTGGCATCAGTTGAGATTTTGGTGGGACGAGACGTGTCGAAGAACGCCAACACTGGTGCCGTGGTGAGTTTGTGTTTGAGCTTCTCCCATTCCAGCTGGTGTGTGTGTTGCCACTGGAATTCTGTAGACTTTTTTACGAGATGGCGCAGAGCCGTTGTGTGGGAAGCAAGGTTGGGAATGAATTTCCCGAGGAAGTTGACCATGCCCAGGAATCGTAGTACAGCCTTCTTGTTGGCCGGCCGCGACATGGCTGTGATGGCGCTCACCTTGTCTGCATCGGGACAGACCCCTGATCGGGAGATGTGGTCCCCCAGGAACTTCAATTCGGTCTGGCCAAAGGCACACTTGGCTCGGTTGAGGCGCAGGCCATTTTCCCGTATGCGGGCAAAAACGCGTTGGAGACGATGTATGTGCTCCTGCGGTGTGGTGGACCAGATGATGACATCGTCCACATATACGCGCACCCCTTCGATGCCTTCCATCATCTGCTCCATGATTCTGTGGAAGACCTCGGATGCTGAGATGATGCCAAATGGCATCCGGTTGTAGCAGAATCTGCCGAAAGGGGTGTTAAAGGTGCATAGCTTTCGGCTGGACGGGTCCAGTTGGATCTGCCAAAATCCTTTGGAAGCATCCAGTTTGGTGAATATTTTGGCTTGGGCCATTTCACTGGTGATTTCCTCCTGTTTAGTTATGGGATAATGTTCCCGCATAATGTTATTATTTAGGTCTTTAGGGTCTATACAGATGCGGAGCTCGCCAGAGGGCTTCTTGACACACACCATGGAGCTGACCCATGGCATGGGCTCCGTGACTCTGGATAGGACCCCTTGATCCTGGAGATCCTGCAGCTGCAACTTGAGGCGGTCTTTAAGTGGCGCAGGAACCCTGCGAGGTGCGTGAACGACCGGGATGGCGTCCGGTTTGAGGCGAATTTTGTATGTGTATGGCAGTGTCCCCATGCCGTCAAATACCTCCTGGTTGTGAGCGAGGAGCGATTGGAGATTTGCGTTGAACTCCGCATCCGGGAAGTCAGATGTATCGTCTGGAGAGAGAGACAGAATTCGCTGTACAAGGTGGAGAGCCTTACATGCCTGTGCGCCCAGCAAGGAATCCTTCGATGAGCCAACAATTTCAAACGAGAGTGTGGCCGTGTGCGTTGTGTGTGTCACCTGGAGCTGACAAGATCCCATGGCCGGGATAACGTTCCCGTTGTAGTCGACCATCTTGCACCTGGATGGCTGGATAGGTGGTTTGACCTTCATGGCATGGAATGCTGAATACGCCAAGAGGTTGGCGGATGCGCCAGTGTCCAGGCGGAAAGTGATCTGCGATCGGTTGACCGTCAGGGTGGCACTCCATTCATCGGCCGGATTGATGGTGTTGACCCTGTTCACATCAATGACCGCAACCCGGAAGGCATCTTGGTCATCTGTGTCATCGGGCTGGATGTCCTGTTGTGTGGGCTGGACGGTCCGCAAGTGTCTGCGAGGTTGTTGGAGATGTGGAAGATCCATCAGTTGAACCGCTCGACAGTAGGCAGCGTAGTGGCCCATCTTGCTACAGCGTAGGCATTGTCGGTTTTTTGCAGGACATTGCCCTTTTAAATGTGCAGCGCCACAGTTGCCGCACGTCATGACGTCACGGCGTTCGTTACGCCGCTGCGCATGCGCAGTTCGGTCTTGCATCGGGCGCGCCTGCGCAGTGCGTCCCTCGATGTTGCCGTTGGTTTTGGCGCGCACAAGCGCGGGAGACCTCGAAAAGCACGCGAAACGGCCGCCCTCGTCCGGGCCGGGAGATACTCGATTGCCTGGATGCGTTAGTCCTCGTGGGCGGCCTGGCTTGCCGATTCGATCGCTAGGGACCCCCTCCGTGCCGATTCGGTCGCCTGAAATTGGGCAAAGCGGCTGGTCGCATTTTCATGGAGGACACAGGCTTCCACTGCAGATGCTAAGGTCAGGCCTTTAATTTTAAGAAGCTGCTGGCGTAGGCCACTGGAGGCAACGCCAAAAACAATCTGGTCCCGGATCATGGACTCTGAAGTGGTGCCGTAACCGCAGGACTGCGCGAGGATGCGGAGGTGCGTCAGAAAGGGTTGAAAGAGCTCATCCTTACCTTGCAGGCGTTGCTGAAAGATATACCTTTCAAAGCTTTCATTTACCTCAACGTTGAAGTGCTGGTCGAGCTTGAGGAGGACCGTGTCATACTTGGATTGGTTCTCGCCTTCCGCGAACACCAGTGAGTTGAATACATCGATGGCGTGCTGACCTGCGGTAGTGAGGAGCATCGCAATCTTTGTCTCGTCCGAGGCACTCTGTTTTTCGTTGGCTCGGATGTACAGTTCAAATCGCTGCTTGAAGAGTTTCCAATTGGTGCCCAGGTTCCCAGCGACTTGCAACGGCTGCGGTTTGTTGGTGATGTCCATGGCTCAGGATGGCAACTTTGCCGGCAGGTATCGATCCACTCACTAGGTACCATATGGTGTTGGGTGCTCTGATGTACAGATGAACCAACACGGTTGTATTTGGTACAACGCTGTTTTATTCTAACATGCTATTTACAGTTCTGTCTTCATACTCTGCACGTGGTGACACCCTGAGTGTGTTGTTAATCAGGTCCTGTCCTTGTCCTGGTCTCTAGATAGACTGGCCACCAGGTGTCGTGTTTCTTCTCTTATACTGTCTCTGTCCTTGTCTGTGATTGGCTGTCGTGTTGTGTGTGCTGATTTGTCTGTTGGTCTGTCTATCATGATGTGTGTGTTTGAATATCATGACAGTAGGGGCTGGAGGAGGAACAGAGAGAGAGAGAGAGGGAGGGAGGGTTGTAGGGGCTGGAGGAGGAACAGAGAGGGGGGGGGGTTGTTGAGCTGGAGCAGGTCACAGAGAGATAAGGGTTGTAGAGGCTGGAGGAGGTACAGAGAGAGGGAGGGGAGAGAGGGAGGGGGGAGAGAGGGAGGGGGAGAGAGGGAGGGGGGAGAGAGGGAGGGGGGGAGAGAGGGAGGGGGGAAGAGAGGGAGGGGGGGAGAGAGGGAGGGGGGGAGAGAGGGAGGGGGGGAGAGAGGGAGGGGGGAGAGAGGGAGGGGGGAGAGAGGGAGGGGGGAGAGAGGGAGGGGGAGAGAGGGAGGGGGGAGAGAGGGAGGGGGGAGAGAGGGAGGGGGAGAGAGGGAGGGGGAGAGAGGGAGGGGGAGAGAGGGAGGGGGGAGAGAGGGGGGAGAGAGAGGGAGGGGGAGAGGGGGAGAGGGGGGAGAGGGGGAAGAGGGGGGAGAGGGGGGGGGGAGAGGGGGGGAGAGGGGGGGGAGAGGGGGGGAGAGGGGGGGGAGGGGGGGAGAGGGGGGGGAGGGGGGGAGAGGAGGGGAGGGGGGCGAGAGGGAGGGGGAGAGAGGGGGGGAGAGAGGGGGGGGAGAGAGGGGGGGGAGAGAGGGAGGGGGGAGAGAGGGAGGGGGGAGAGAGTTGGGGCTAGAGGAGGTTACAGAGAAAGAGAAAGAGAGGGCTGGAGGGGCTGGGAGAGGTTACGGAGAGAGGGAGGGAGGGTTGTTGGGGCTGGAGGAGGATACAGAGAGAGGGAGGGCTGTAGGAGGTTACAGAGAGAGGGAGGGCTGTAGGGGCTGGAGGAGATTACAGAGAGAGGGAGGGCTGAAGGAGGTTACAGAGAGGGGAGGGAGGGCTGAAGGGGCTTACAGAGGGAGGGAGGGCAGTAGGGGCTGAAGGAGGTTACAGAGAGAGGGAGGGCAGTAGGGGCTGAAGGAGGTTACAGAGAGAGGGAGGGAGGCTGTAGGGGCTGGAGGAGGTTACAGAGAGAGGGAGAGCTGGAGGGGGTTACAGAGGGAGGGAGGGAGGGCAGGAGGAGTTTACAGAGAGAGGGAGGGTTGTTGGGACTGGAGGAGGTTAAAGAGAGAGAAGGGTTGTAGAGGCTGGAGGAGGTTGCAGAGAGAGGGAGGGTTGTAGAGGTTGGAGGAGGTTACAGAGAGAGGGAGGGAGGGTTGTTGGGGCTGGAGGAGGTTACAGAGAGAGGGAGGGCTGGAGGAGGTCACAGAGGGAGGGAGGCAGTGCTGTAGGGGCTGGAGGAGGTTAGAGAGAGAGGGAGGGAGGGCTGTAGGAGGTTACAGAGAGAGAGAGGGCTGTAGGGGATGGAGGAGGTTACAGAGAGAAGGAGGAGGAAGGGTTGTAGGAGGTTACAGACAGAGGGAGGGCTGTAGGGTCTGGAGGAGGTTTCAGAGAGAGGGAGGGCAGTAGGTTCTGGAGAAGGTTACAGGGAGAGGGGGGGCTGGAGGAGGTTACTGGGAGAGGGAGGACTGTAGGGGCTGGAGGAGGTTATTGGGAGAGGGAGGACTGTAGGGGCTGAAGGAGGTTACAGGGAGAGGGAGGGCTGTAGGGGCTGGATGAGGCTACTGGGAGAGGGAGGACTGTAGGGGCTGGATGAGGTTACAGAGAGAGGGAGGGCTGTAGGGGCTGGATGAGGTTACAGAGAGAGGGAGGGCTGTAGGGGCTGGATGAGGTTACAGGGAGAGGGAGGGCTGTAGGGGCTGGATGAGGTTACTGGGAGAGGGAGGACTGTAGGGGCTGGAGGAGGTTACAGAGAGAGGGAGGGCTGTAGGGGCTGGATGAGGTTACAGAGAGAGGGAGGGCTGCAGTGGCTGGATGAGGTTACTGGGAGAGGGAGGACTGTAGGGGCTGGAGGAGGTTACTGGGAGAGGGAGGACTGTAGGGGCTGGAGGAGGTTACAGAGAGAGGGAGGGCTGTAGGGGTTGGATGAGGTTACAGAGAGAGGGAGGGCTGTAGGGGCTGGAGGAGGTTACTGGGAGAGGGAGGGCTGTAGGGGCTGGAGGAGGTTACTGGGAGAGGGAGGGCTGTAGGGGCTGGAGGAGGTTACTGGGAGAGGGAGGGCTGTAGGGGCTGGAGGAGGTTACTGGGAGAGGGAGGGCTATAGGGGCTGGAGGAGGTTACTGGGAGAGGGAGGACTGTAGGGGCTGGAGGAGGTTACTGGGAGAGGGAGGGCTGTAGGGGCTGGAGGAGGTTACTGGGAGAGGGAGGACTGTAGGGGCTGGAGGAGGTTACAGAGAGAGGGAGGGCTGGAGGAGGTGAGAGAGAGAGGGAGGACTGTAGGGGCTGGAGGAGGTTACTGGGAGAGGGAGGACTGTAGGGGCCAGGTGAACTCTTCCTGCTCCTTTTCTTCGATAACATACAATTGAGCAGGAGACCAGTCCACCAGCCATAGATCCGTCATTACTGTAGCAGCATACAAATCAAGGGACTGCCAGACAATCAAGTTTATATTTTAATTCCATCAAGGGCCAACGTTGGTTGACTCTCTGCTGTATCGCTGTCGCTCCAGTATTTGTATCCACACAACTTCAATTCAATTACCACCTCAAAACATCCAATACTTAAATACTATCAAAACACCCACTCCTTGCTTACCACAAGAATATCACTCCCAGTTGCCTAATAACCTGAACTTTTACTACATCAGGGCCATTTTTACTTGAACTTTGAGTCTATCCTCTACTGTTATCATTGAATCAGATAACTTCCTACAGCGCAGAACAAGGACATTCGGGCCATCAAGTCTGCACTGACCCTCTGAACGAGCACCCCACACAGGCCCACTCCCTAGCTCTTTCGCTGTAACCCCACCCAAGCTACACATCTTTGGACTGTGGGAGGAAACCAGAGAACCTGGAGGAAACTCAAGCAGGCACGGGGAAAACGTACAAACTCCACACAGACAATCACCCAAGGCCGGAATTGAACCTGGGTCCCTGGTGCTGTGAGGCAGCAGTGCTAACCACCGTGCCACCATGCTGTTCAGCCATCCAGAGATGGTTTATCCACATTACAACTGTGACTACGTTACAGACATTCTTCATTGGTTTTAAAGGATGTCTTGCAATCTCATAAGGTGCTATGTAAATGCAGGCTTATTCTCTGTTCCTTCTTCTCGACACCTTACAGAGCAGTTAGTCCAGCTGCCTGCCAAGTTGCACAAACAAATTGCCCATCATTTCAACCATCATCTCTTTTAAATGTTTGGTTCACTGAGCACTTCAATTATTATGGGGCCAGCTGCCCAAGTCTCCCAGTGAAGTGCAGTTGATTTTCACCTACTTGCAACGTAAGGGAGTGGCTTCCTCACAACCAACTTAACTGGCCACAAACTCACTGCGTGAAATGTGAACAGTTCCGATAAATCAAACTGATTTTGTATTCCAAACAGAGCTTAGCAAATATCATTATACATTACACAACGCATAGTTCCTTCAAATTAATTTCTTCCACACTAAGAATTCAGATTGACAATGTTGCCCAATATAAACCTGAAAAAAGAGACTTGCATTTATATAGCTAAAAGTTCACTTACAGGATAACAATGAACACCAGAGAATATTTATTGCAATGCAAGCCTGACAGAAGATTGTTCCGTGAACAAGCGAGAGAGCAGTTAGAAAATATACGGTTGTCTATCCTCTATCTGCTTTCATTCCAGAAAGCCTGTTGGCTGCAAACATTTCAGCTTTCAGTGGTCACCATCAATGAAAGGTGTACCCCCCTGCACCCTCTTTCCAACCCTCCCAAGACATTTACGAAATGTAAACGCCGATGGGAAATTATGATTGGAAAAATTTACTTTAAAATAATCCATGAGAGTGAAGGAGGGTGCAACAGAGATCAAAATAGTAAGTTTGGTCAGGAAAGGAGATGAAATACATTAAATGTCAGAGTATCTTGTGTTTAAAAAATCCAGCGGATAATCAGATAACATTTTTAAAAAAATAAACTGTTGGTTATAGAAAACGCCTGTAGAAATCCCACCGACCTTAATGAGATGCTTATTGATCCATTTTGTGAAGGTCTTCTTCTGAACTTTGTCCCGTTCATCTGAAAAAAGAAAGGGGAATAAGTTGACAGGCGAAGCTCACAATTTACTTTGTTCCAAGGTACTGCAATGGAGTCTGGATGAAGGAAATATTCAGCCTCTGATACCTGGCGAATAAGAGTTCTCTCAGCTACTGTTGTAAACAGAACACCTATCAGTTTTAAAAAATCAAACTTTTCTACAGACACCCTTCTCTCAGTGTTTCTTTTTTAAGTATATCGCACGTTGACCAGACACATTTTTCGGTCTGCAGCCTGCATTTGAAAGCTGAAGGAGGTGGGTAAGTAGAGGTCGGATCATTCATTCCCTTTAGTACAGAATTAAATAGCATATAAGTAGGCCATTCACTCCATCACATCTTGCACAGGCCCTCTGAAAGTGTATCTAATTAGTCTCACTTACTCACAGCCCTGTAGCCCTGCACAATTTTTCTTTCTCAGAGCAAATCCAAATTTCTTTTGTAAGTTATGGGTGACTCTGCATCCATCCTGTTTCAAGGCAGCGCATTCGAGATTAAACCAATTTTGTACATAAAGAAAACCTGGTTCTATTGCCAAGTATCTTAAACTTTTCCTTAGTTACTCTATCAAAGCCCCTTCGTAATTCCGAACGACTCTATTAAATCTCCCCTGAACATTTTAGACTCACAGGAACAATTCATGTTTTCTCTCATCTGACCACATAACTGTGGTCTCATAACCCTCATGCCTGGTCCCATTCCACGATGTTACCCCTGCATCCCCAAGTACATTATTATCAGGTAGCGAAACTTGGCAGCAAGGATTTCAGTGAACTCTATTGATGGAGACAATAAATCTCGATGTCATTAATGAATTCAACATCGAGAAACACCCAGAAGAATAGTTCAATTCTGTCCTAATTTACACCGAGTCCCACTCATAAATCAACCATGAACTTATTGTTCTACGTTGGCTCCTGGTCCAGCAACCTCAATTTTAGAATTTGCATTCTTGTTTTCAAATCCTTACATGGCCTCGTCCACCCCTATCGCTTTAACCTCCTCCAGCTCAACCACGCTCTCTGAGATTGCTGCCCTCCTCGAATTCCAGTCTCTGGGGCATCCTTAATCCCATCAGTCCACCCTGGACATTCGTCCCTTTAACTGCTTAGGCCCCAACTTCTGGGGCGGGATTCTCCCCTAACCGCGGGGGCAGGGGGGTCCCGGCGGGATGGAGTGGTGTGAACCACTCAGGCGTCGGGCCGCCCCAAAGGTGCGGAGAACCGCACCTTTAGGGGGAAAGCCCTCTCCTTTAAGGGCTAGGCCCGCGCCGGAGTGGTTGCCGTCCCGCCGGCTGGTGTGGAAGGCCTTTGGCACCACGCCAGCCGGGGTCGAAGGGACTCCGTCGGCCGGCGGAAGTCCGCGCATGTGCGGGAGCGTCAGCGGCTGCTGATGTCATCCCCGCGCATGCGCAGGGGGGGGGGTTCACCTCCGCGTCGGCCATCGCGGAGGCTATGGCCGACGCAGAGGGGAAAGAGTGCCCCCACGGCACAGGCCCGCCCGCGGATCAATGGGCCCCGATCGCGGGCCAGGCCACCGTGGGGGCACCCCCCCGGGGCCAGATCGCCCCGTTTCCCCCCCCCCCCACCCCCCCAAGGACCTCGCAGCCCGCTCGCGCCGCCTGGTCCCGCCGGTAAGGGAGGTGGTTTAATTCACACCGGCGGGACCGACCTTACAGCAGCAGGACTTCGGCCCATCGCTGGCCGGAGAATCGCCGGGGGGGGGGGCCGCCGACCGGCGCGATTCACACCCCCACCAAATCTCCGGTGCCGGAGAATTCGGCGGCCGGCGGGGGCGGGATTCACGCCTCCCCCAGCGATTCTCCGACCCGGCAGCGGGTCAGAGAATCCCGCCCCTGGAATCCTCTTCACAAACGTCGCTGATTCTTCACCTCATTCTCCTCCTTTCAGTCTGTCCTTAAAACCTCTCGCATTGATCCAGCACTTGGTTGCTGCTCAAAATGTGGTGAGATATTTGGGACATATTACAACATTACGGATGGTGCCAAAATGCAAGTTATTGTGTCGTAATCAGAGTTGCATTGCCTCTGCAAATACACTGGCAGCTGATTCACTGGTAACCTTTAAGAGGGAACTGGACAGTTTATTGAGTGGGGCAGATTGCTAACACTTGATCTGTGAGATCTCCTGAACTTTCCATCTGAGGGAATTTTCTCAACGTGGAAGTGGGTACGTGGGGTGAGGGCAGTGGGCAGGGTTAAACCTGGTTACCGTGCACCAACCTTCACAAGTGTGGTCAATACTATTCAGAGTATTACAACAAACAGCAAACTTCCACGTGTATAGCATTCTTCACAACCCCTGTAGGCCCAAAAGTGCAATATAACCAATGAAGTGCTTCTAAAAGGGCATTAGTCACTTTGCAATGTTGGAAAAACAGCAGCCAATTTGCACAGACCACATTGAGACAAACAGTAATGAGATAAATTATTGGAACGTGTGCTTTCCAATCGTGTTTGAGGGAAAAATGTGCAGCTCACAGAGGAGAACTTCCCCCACTCATCCCTTACATCCACCTGGGGGAGAGGAATGGGCCTCGGTGTACTGTCTGATTCCAGTAGTGCAGCGTTCCTGTATCGCAATGAGTGCCAGCCTGGGTAATTTGTTTGTCTTTGGAACAGGACCATAACTCACGACATCTTGAGGTTTTAGTGCGTCATGGTTCATTTTCCTTGTAGAATACCAGTGCCAATTTGTTCAACAATGGCAGCACATAAACGGGTGACACCTCTGCCAGAAACCAACTGTTTGATATTTCTCTCTCTCTCTGGTTATTCTTTGATCTTCCTTTAAAATAGACACACGCAAATTTACCACAGCCTGACACAGAACATCAACTCAGACATGCACAACTCGCCAAACAAGACAAAACCACAATGCATTCTTAAAAATAGTCAGTGGGACACACGTCACATGTTTGGAGAAGGGGATTAGAGTGGGGGTGGTGCAGAATCAACATAACTAATTATGCGAGCTAATGGTCTTGCGATAGATGACGAGAGGCTGCATTTTGGGTCAGGTTGGTCTTGAGCAATGGAGAAGAGGAGAAGCAGTCACCAATTCTACCAGCAATATGGGTTTCAGGTTAACATGATAGTCTGTTCTTTGGTAGGGTGGAAAGTGTCATTGTATTTTCTCAATACTAAGACAGTAATGGCCTTGCCAGAATGTCTAAAATGAGATATCTTTTAACTCTGGCAGCGTCTGTGAAGAGAGAAACAGAGTTAACGTTTCTGAAGAAGTGTCATATTGGACTCGAAACGTTAATGTCTCCATAGATGCTGCCAGACCCGCTGAGTTTTTCCAACACTTTCCATTTATACTTCAGATCTCCAGCGTCCGCGGGATTTGCTGTTATCTTTTACCTCGGACCTGCCAAGCATTTCCAGCATTTTCTGTTTTAACTAGAAGTGAGATAATCACTCCAAAAGGACTTTGCATAGGTCAACACAACAGCACCTTTTACAAGCTGCCTTCCGTTATTCCAAAATCTCTCTGGATGCAATTAACACTTTTAGCAGCAAGTCAACTATGAAGAAGGCTATGTCTGGTTTATATTTTGAACAGTGTTGCCATGGCAACCATCAACCTCATGGCACGGTAGCACAGTGGTTACCACTGTAGCTTCACAGCTCCAGGGTCCCAAGTTCGGTTCCTGGATTGAGTCACTGTCTGTGCGGAGTCTGCATGTTCTCCCCGTATCTGCGTGGGTTTCCTCCGGGTGCTCCGGTTTCCTCCCACAAATCCCAAAAGATGTGCTGTTAGGTAATTTGGACATTCTGAATTCTCCCTCAGGATACCCGAACAGGTGGCGGAATGTGGTGACTAGGGATTTTCACTGTAACTTTATTGCAGTGTTAATGTAAGCCTACTTGTGCCAGTAAATCTATTATCATTATTAAACTACTAATTTCCAAATGTCCAATTTAGAAATTCTTCATTGAAGGGAAACAGGGAAGAAATCCAATCCCAGGGGTTTCTCCCTTGAGAGATTTGGAACGAGAGAGTAAGGAGTGGGTAAATCAGATATTAAAAGTGTTTAAATATAAGCACACTAAAATTAGAGCTGGGTGTGTAGTGTTATAATGCACTTACAAAAGGTTTTAGCGATTATTAAGAAGTGTTGAAGATAACAAACAACAGGCTATATGTTTCTGTTAATAAATGACCAGTTAATCAGTTCTGGCGGTGCTAACTGGGAAATAAGTGTTTTCCAGGAAACAGCCAACCTCAAATCAATTAACCTAAGCCAATCAGGGACATCTGTGGACCAGCTCGTCAGGGGCTGGGCTTAGTAGCTAATTCAAAAAACAGGGCCTCTCTGACCGTGCAGTACGCCCAGAAGACCATAAGAAGTGGGCCATTCAGCCCATCGAGTATGCTTCGCCATTCGATCATGGCTGATATGTTCCTCATCCCCATTTTCCTGCCTTCTCTCCGATCCCGTTAATCAAAAAATCCCCTGATTGGGCATCACGGTGGCGCAGTGGGTTAGCCCTGCTGCATCATGGCGCCAAGGTCCCAGGTTCGATTCCGGCTCTGGGTCACTGTCCCTGTGGAGTTTGCACATTCTCCCTGTGTTTACATGGATTTCGCCCCCACAACCCAAAGATGGGCAGAGTAGATGGATTGGCCACGCTAAATTGCCCCTTAATTGGAAAAATTAATTGGCTACTCTAAATTTATAAAGAAAAAGAAAAAAAGAAATCCCCTTATTGATCAAGAACACCAGGTTTGTGCTTGAGGTGCTGTTCCCTACAGGACTACAGACCAAGAGCTAAAAGGTGGAATTAGACAGATAAATATTAGTTTGTTATTTTGTTATTTACAGCACAGGTGGCTATTCGGCCCATCGTGCCTGCATCGGCTCCCACAAGAGCAACCTAGCCAGTCTCATTCCCCAGCCCTTTCGAGGGGATTTTCACAGTAACTTCATTGCAGTGTTAATGCAAGCCTACTTGTGACACTTATAAAGATTATTATGTTATCTCTGTAGTCCTCTAAATTCATCACTTTCAAATATATATCCAGCTCTCTTTTCAAACCTCCTATGAAATCTACCTCCACCACTCTCCCAGACAGCGCATTGCAAACTTCCAACAACTCTCTGGATACAGTAGTTTTGCCTCATCTCACTCCTAGCTCTCTTGCTGACCATCTTGAAATTGTAACCCCTTGTCACTGACATACCAACGTGGAATATCCTCCTTTACCCTGTCAAAATTGTTCATAATTTTGAACACCTCAATAAGGTCGCCTCTTAATCTTCTCTGTTCCAATCAGAACAAGCCTAATTTCTCCAATCTTTCATTGTATCTAAAATTCCTCATTCCTGGTATCGTTTTAGTAAATCACCTCTGCACTCTCTCCCGGGCTTTGACATCCTTCCTTAAATAAAGTGCACAGAACTGAACACAATACTCCAAATGTGCTCTGACCAATGATTTGTAGAGATGGAGAAACACGTCCTTGCATTTACACTCTATGCCTCTATTTATAAACCTCTTTACAGTAACTTAATTGCAGTGTTAATGTAAGCCTACTTGTGACACTAAAGATTATTATTATTTATAAACCCAAGGGGTATAAGCCTTGTTAACAACTGTTTCAACTTGCCTGTCCACCTTCAGAGAATTATGCACTCGAACCCTGATGTCCCTCTGCTCCTGTACTCCCCTCAAAGTTATACAATTGCGTCTGTATTGTCTCCCCATGTTTCTTCTCCCAAAATGCATTACCTCACATTTCGCCTCATTGAAGTTCATCTGCCAGGTGTCTGCACATTTGGCCAACTTGTCAATGTCCCACTGAAGTCGCAAAGTGTCATCTTCACAATTCACTATTTTCCCTAGCTTATTATCATCAGCAAATTTAGAGATTTTGCCTTCAACGCGCACTTCTAAATGATTTCTATAAATCAGAAAAAGCAAGTGTCCCAACACGGAGCCCTGGGGAACACCACTTTAATCTCGTCTCCAGTCTGAGAAATGCCCATCTATACCTAATCTCGGATTCCTATCTCTTCGCCAACCTCTAATCCATGCCTGCCAAGGACATTTTTCTTCGAGCAATAGAACAAAAGAACATAAGAGCTAGTAGCAAGGGTAGGCACTTTAGCCTCTCGAGCCTCTCCCACAGCAGTGCACTGAAATATCAGCCAGGATTGTGTGCTTCAGGAGGGCAGGATGAACCCATGACCATCAGAAGTTATGGAAAAATCGTGAGCAGAAAGGGCCAGGCCTTCAGGATATTCCTGCACACCTCAGAAGCTTCTGGCATCAAATAGGGTGTGTACGCCGGTTACATTCTTGGCCTGAGAAGATACTTAACTCAGAAAATCCAAAATGGAGGGGGGTGGGGGCACAGGGAAAGACAAGGGGAGGGGGGCAGAAGGAAGAGAAAGAAAACACTACATACGTTGGTGGCATGGTGGCACAGTGGTTAGCACTGCTATCCCACAGCACCAGGGACGGCTTCAATTCTGGCCTCGTGTCACTGTCTGTGCAGAGTCTGCATGTTCTCCCCATGGGTTTCCTCCCACAGGCCATCCAGGTTAGGTGGATTGACCATGCCAAATTGCCCCTTAATGGCGAAAGATTGATGGGGTTAGAGGGATAGGGCAGGGGAGTGGGCCGAGATGAGGTGCTGTTTCAGAGGGTCTGTGAAGACTCAATGGGCCGAATGGTCTCCTTCTGCACTGTAGAGATTCTATGACTAATGAGAAAAAAAAAGATTGCTAAACATTTTTGGAATTAATATCAGAAACATAGGCTGGGATTCTCCGATTCCGCACCGGGTCGGAGAATCGCCGGGGGGGGGCGCGAATCCTGCCACGCCACTCCGACGCCAGGCCGCCGATTCTCTGGCAACCGGAGAATCGCCGCCAATCGCACCGGCGCGGTCGCTGCATTGAAAGCGCCCCCCCTGGCGATTCTCCACGCTCGACGGGCCGAGGGCCTGCCGAGTTCCACTGAGTCCCGCCAGCATCATTTGCATATGGCCCTACCCGGTGGGACCTCAGCATTCTGGCTGCGGGGGCCGTCCTGGTGGGGAGGGGTGGGAGTCGACTCCGGGGGGCGGGGCCTCCATGGTGGCCAGGCCCACTATCTGGGGGAACCGATCGGCAGGCGAGTTCATTCCGGGGAGGGGGCCTATGTTCCTCCGCACCATATTGCCTGGTGGCCGGCGCGGAGACGGCAGTGGCGGGCCAGAGCAGCGCACAGCACTCCGCCACCGTTCTAGCCCCCGAGGAAGGGGTGAATGCCTAGGCCTGGAGGCCCATTGACAGCGGCGACAACACTTGGGCGGGATTTCGGAGAATCCCGGCCATAATTTTTCTGATCTAACCTACCCTGCAGGCACAGGGTGCAGTCTTCCTGACATGCTCAGTCAATGGAAATCAAGATTACAAGAAGGTTCTTTTTCTAAAGCACAGCCATTTCTCGAACTGGTTCATGAGAATAAATTTGTTTTGGAGAAGGGATTGAATTTATATTGTCCCCGAGGAAAATAAAATTCTATGACACTTTGCATTCTTTCAAAAGAATTAATGTTTAATGGACTGAACTTCAGGATTTAGACAAGCTGCTATTGGAACTCTGCTGCTGAAAGTTTTGTTTGGTAGATTTGGAACGTGACCACAACTATAGCATACAGCTCATTAAATGAATGCTGCCTCCACCTCTTCATCACTACCGTCGGTTTTCATTTGTGTCACGTCAGTAAAATATGTCAGGGTAGCATTAATCATTCCCACACAAATGCCAAGAGGAGATGGCAATTGTTGGGGAAGGGGGTGGAAAAATTAACCCACATTAGTGATCCATACTTAAAGTTGCACTACAGTAAGCTATTAGAAGTTTCCAGTTCCGTTAACATGAGTATAATGGGGTTTGTGGGCGCGAGGGACTCCGAGGGTGAGAAGGGTGTTCCTGGAGCGGAGTAGAGATAGGGGGGGGCTGGCGCTGCCCAACCTCTGTGGGTACTACTGGGCCGCCAATGCGACAATGGTGTGCAAGTGGGTGATGGAGGGGGAGGGGGCTGCATGGAAGAGGCTGAAGACGGCGTCCTGTGTGGGTATGAGTCTGGGGGCGCTGGCAATGGCGCCGCTGCCGCTCCCTCCAAGGAGGTATACCACGAGCCCGGTGGTGGTGGCGGCCCTCAAAATGTGGGAGCAGTGGAGGCGGCATAGGGGGGAAGTTAGGGCCTCGGCGTGGACCCCATTACGGGGGAAACACCGGTTCACCCCAGGAAGAACAGGTGGGGGGTTTTTGGGCACAGGGCAGGCATACGAAAGTTGGGGGACCTGTTTGTGGACGGGAAGTTCGCGAGCTTGGGTGAGCTGGAGGAGAAGTACGGGCTCCCCCGGGGAACACCTTCAGGTACTTACAGGTAAGGGCGTTTGCCAGACGGCAGGTGGTGGAATTCCCACGGCTACTGCCACACACAGTACAGGACAGGATGCTCTCGGGGGGGTGGGTGGGAGTGGGGAAGATCTCGGAAACTTACCAGGTGATGCAGGAGGAGGAGGAGGCCTCGGTGGTGGAGTTGAAAGGTAAGTGGGAGGAGGAGTTGGGAGAGGAGATCGAAGAGGGGACGTGGGCAGATGCCCTAGGGAGGGTGAACTCTTCCTCTTCATGCGCAAGGCTCAGCCTCATACAGTTTAAGGTGCTGCACAGGGCACACATGACCGGGACAAGGATGAGCAGGTTCTATGGGGGTGAGGACAGGTGTGTTAGGTGCTCAGGGAGCCCAGCAAATCACACCCATATGTTCTGGGCATGCCCAGCGCTGGAGGAATTTTGGAAGGGCGTAGCGAAGACGGTGTCGAGGGTGGTAGGATCCAGGGTCAAACCGGGCTGGGGGCTCGCAATATTTGGGGTGGCAGAGGAGCCGGGAGTGCAGGAGGCGAAAGAGGCCGGAATTCTGGCCTTTGCGTCCCTGGTAGCCCGGCGAAGGATTCTCCTTCAGTGGAAAGATACGAGGCCCCCAAGCGTGGAATCCTGGATCAGCGATATGGCAGGGTTCATTAAATTGGAGAGGGTGAAATTCGCCTTGAGAGGGTCGGTACAAGGGTTCTTTAGGCGGTGGCAACCGTTCTTGGACTTTCTGGCAGAACGATAGACATTGGTCAATGGCAGCAGCAGCTCGGGTGGGGGTGGGGGTGGGGGGTTTACTTTATTTTTGTTTTATGTTATTTACACTGAAGGGTCTGAGGGGGTGTATACACCTGTTGTCTTAAGTCGGGGTGTTAATGTTAATTTATTATTTAGGTACGGGGGGGGGGGGGGGGGGGGGCGGGGTTTGGGGGGTTGCTTTTTTAGATTGTGTTTTGTACTTAACCCTGTTGGGTTCTTTTTTCTTTCTCATTTTGTTATTGATATTTTATGAAAACCTTTAATAAAAATTTCTTTTTTTTAAAAAAAGAAGCTTCCAGTTCCAGTCCCAGTCCAGACACTTGAGCAACTCATCTACACCAATACTGCCATGGCCTAGCCCCCAACACCATGGTCCGGCTCTAGTCATCCTTGCAGTACCGCAACACCCCCTACCCCCACGGCCCATCAGCATTTCCCGTCCACCCTCCCCCCAAACCACCACAGCTCCCAACTCTCATGCATGGCTCAAGCATCCCCTATTGTTTTTCTCTGAACAGTTGGTCACCCCAGCTATGACCGAGCTTTCGTTCAATTCGTGGCGTTAACTGTTGGCATGACTGGGATGTCACTGGACTACTAATCCACAGGCCCAGGCTAATGTTTGGGGACATGGGTTCAAATCCCACCACGGCAATCGGTGGAATTTAAATAGTCGGTAGGTAACAAATATGGAATCGAAAGCGAGTCTCAGTGCTGGTGACCATATTAATCGTCATTGCTTGTCGTAAAAATCCATCTGGTTCACCATTGTATCTTTAGGGAAGGAAATCTGCTGTCCTTACCTACATGTCCTTTCCCCCAAATCCATAGCAATGTGGTGACTCTTAACTGCCCCTCTGTAATCGCCTCAGCAGGGCACTCAGTTCAAGGGCAATTAGGGATGAACAACAAATATTGGCTTTGGCATCTCATGTAAAAATAAAATAAATGACCGAATATTTCCTTGTATTGCTCAAGTGTTAACTTTTTTTTCTGGTAAAACTGCCTCAAAACGGCCTTTTGATTCACACTAAAGCTCCTCTCCACATTTATCCATCCGAACCTTTGCAAAAATCCACTGTCTTAATTGGAAAGCCAGAGGGTTGAGCCCTGCCATATTTATTTAAAAAAAGGAGGGGGGGGGCAGAACATTGTCTTTGAAATTGATAGTTCACTTATACACAAAAGTTTGAAGCATTTTGGGGGGCTGGCTCCCCCATGTGTTAAACAGCAGACAGAATGGGGGGTTGGGGGGGGGGGGGGGTGCACAAGTCTAAATTAGATACAAAGATAAAATACAATGGCTTCAGATAGCAATCTCAAGTCTTCCACCTTCAGAATTAGCATTTTTTCAGTGGGGTTAATTCCAGCCAAAGAGATCGCCCTCATCTTCACCGAGCTGTGCATTTTCTTACAAAAGAACTTCTAAAGACTCTCTGACACCACAGTGCTGACTTTGGAAACTGGCTGAACTGTTTAGACAGGTCCAGCGTTAGTTACACTTCAGCTTAGTCATGAGGAATGTGGGCCTCCCGGAGGGGGACAGTGGGGCTAGACGCTGCCGCATACGTGGAGGGTTTGTTCCAGAAGTTGCTGGGGAACGAGGTGTTCCCGCGCCCGCCGGTGATGGACAAGGCACACAGCTTGTAGGTGAGGCAGCCGCAACAAGGGGCTCCCCCACGAGCGATGGTGGTACGCTTTCACAGGTACCTGGACAAGGAACGGGTGCTGCAATGGGCAAAGAGCACACAAAGCTGTATTTGGGACAATACCACCCTCCGTGTGTACCAGGATTTGAGCGCTGAGGTGGCCAGGAGGAGGGAAGACTACAGGCAGGTGAAGGAGATACTGTATAAAAACAAGGTGAAATTCGGGCTGTTTTTTCCGGCGTGACTGTGGGTCACGTATAAGGGTCAAAACCACTATTTTGAGGAACCCGAAGAGCCGATGGACTTCGTTAAGAAGTAGGGCTGGCCCTGAGCTGAGGACGTTTGGACTCATGTTAGAGCTTTTAAGTATATGTGGTGTCGCTCCCGTTTTGAAAAGTGCCTGCATGTTTGGGTCAGTTTTTGTTGTTTCCTTTTTCGACCTTGTTGGGGGCTTGGAGGGTGGGAGGGATGTATCTTCTTTTTTTTTTGCGAGGTTTACCTGAATGTTTCCTGTTTGGGCTCTTTGTTTAGTTGGAGTTTGGCTGGGGGAGAATTAATAAAGAAAACAGTTAAAAGGGTTGGGTTAAAATGGATGCTTCAGGGGAACTTTGTGCAATTTTTTTCTGTGTCTGTATGGGAAGGACTGAAGAGGGCCTGTTATTTCTTATCTCTTTTTTTCTTGTTTAGCTTGAATGATGCTTGAATGATGGGGTTGTTTATGACTTGTATAGAGTGTTTGCTTAGGTAGGGCAGATCTGGGGAAGTGGTGTGGAGGGGTCGGGGGAGGGGTGACTGGGAACAATGGGTGGGAGACGTGATGGTGCCGAGTCTGGGAGCCCCAGGCTAGCTGAGTGCAGCTAGTCAACGGGAGCCGAGATGGGGGGTTTCCATATAGTTAGATTAGAGCAGGGATTAGGTGATAGGGTGGTGTTGCTGGGGGCGGGGTGGGGGGATGTTCTGCTGACGGGGATGGAAACTGAGCATGGTAACAGTGAGGAGGTCATGGGTGGAGCCGGTCAGGAAGCGGGCCAGATGAAGCGCGACACGTGGCTGGGGGGCTGTCCAAGGAAAGGGGATGGCTGATCGGCAAAGGGGGGGGGGGGTCGAAGTGCCCCCCAACCAGGCTGATTACCTGGAATGTTAAACAGGCCAGTGAAGAGGACACGTGTGTTTGCGCATCTGCGGGTTCTGAAGGCGGACATAGTCTTGTTGCAGAAGACGCACCTGAAAGTGGCAGACCAGGTTAGGTTAAGGAAGGGCTGGGTCAGTCAGGTCTTCCATTTGGGGCTTGATTCTAAGATGAGGGGGGTTGCGATCCTGATCAATAAAAGGGTACAATTTGAGGCAGAGGGCACAGTCGTGGATGGGAGTAGTAGGTTCGTTATGGTGAGGGGTAAGCTCGAAGGGGTGAGAGTAGTCCTGGTCAGTGTGTCTGCCCCTAATTGGGACGATGTGGATTTTATTAGGAGAATGCTAGGGAGGATCCCCGACCTGGACTTGTTAAGTTGATCATGGGCGGGGACTTTAATCCAGTCCTGGACCCGAGCCTGGACCGGCCATGCTCAAGAACGGGCAGGTTGCCAGCGATGGCAAAGGAACTGAGAGGGTTCATGGAGTAAATGGGGGTGCAGATCCGTGGAGATTTAGCCGGCCGACGGCGAGGGAGTTCTCGTACTACTCCCATGTCCACAAGGTGTATTCCCGAATTGACTACTTTGTTGTGAGTAGGGACCTGTTGGCCGGAATAATGGGGGCAGAATATTCGGCAATTGCCATATCGGACCATGCTCCGCACTGGGTAGACCTACAGTTTTGTGAGGACAGCTTTCAGCGCCCACCATGGAGGCTGGAAGTTGGACTACTCGCGGACGAGGCGGTGTGTGAGAGGCTGAGGAAATGCATGCAGAATTACCTGCAGGTGAACGATACTGGAGAAGTCTCGGCAGCTGTGCTCTGGTAGGCACTGAAGGCAGTGGTGAGAGGGGAGCTGATTTCAATCCGGGCGTACAGGGACAGGACAGATAGGGCAGAGACGGACCGACTGATTAACGAAATCCTACGGATGGACTTCCGGGTGCGGCTATGCAGAGCTAGGTTGCATATTCGGCAGCTCCTGCTTGGAACGGACTTTTGGGCTCTTTTACAGGGTCCCCACGGCATTTGTTTGACATTTCCCGGTGTGGGAAGAAGGCTGCGATATTCCCCCGACAGTGTCCCCCAGGAAGGGTATGTCTCTGGGTTGCCAGACACGACAGAAACAGTAAAAGATTTGGCTGCAACTGCAGGATAAACAGGGCCTCTTCCAGCATGCAGGCGGGGGAAGGGCAAGCTTAAAGCTGCAAGCTGACCTGAGGGCCTGTATCAAAGGTGAATTCTAGTAGCAGAGGGAACAACTGTGAAAAGACCTCAACAAGGCCACTGAAGGGACTTCCGGTTGCGGTGATGCCTAGCTAGCCGCACGCTTCGGCGGCTCCAGCTCCGACAGACCTTCGGGCTCTTTTAAGAGCCCCAACGGGGAATTTTTCGACGACGCAACCCGGTGTGGGGTGTGTGAGAAGGGAGTCCCCCCCCAAACGAAGGAGGAAAAAACCGGCGGCGGCGGCTGCAGTGCGAGGAATCGTCGACCAAAGGGTCAGAAAGAGAGAAGTACAAGATGGCGGCGGAGAAAGCGCAGGCGACATGGGGGCCTGAGCAGGATGAAATTGTGAGACGGTGCGTGGAGCTGCTGAAGAGGGAGGTGCTGACCCCGTTGCTACAGGCAATTGAGGGGCTAAAGGAGACATTAAAGACCCGGGAGACAGAGCTCCGCGTGGTGGAGCAGAAGGTGACAGATATTGAGGACGAGATCCTGGGCCTGGCGGTTAAGACACAGACGCACGAGGCACTTCATAAAAAATGTACTGAAAGGATCGAAGCCCTAGAAAATGGAGCGCGAAGGAAGAACCTTCGGATACTGGGTCTCCCTGAGGGTGTGGAAGGAGTGGACTGTGGAGCGTACGCAAGTACGATGCTGAGCTCACTGATGGGTGCTGAGGCCCCTACGGGCCCCATGGAGGTGGAATGGGCAAATCGGATTCCGGCGAGAAGACCAAAAGCGGGAGAACCACCCAGGGCGATAATCGTGCGATTTTACCGCCTTAAGGATAGAGAAGAGGTCCTGAGATGGGCTAAAAAGGTGCAGAGTAGCAGATGGGAGAATGCAGTGGTACGGGTATACCAGGATTGGAGTGCGGAGGTGGCGAGAAGGAGGGCGAGCTTCAACCGAGCCAAATAGGTGTTGCATAAAAGGAAGGTGAAGTTCGGGATGCTGCAGCCGGCAAGACTATGGGTCACGTATCAGGAGAGACACCATTATTTCGAGACGGCGGAGGAAGCATGGACCTTCATCAAAGAAGAGAAATTGGATCGGAACTGAGGGACTGATGCTGCAGGAAATGTTATTGTTAATGTTATGGTTGAAGTTAATTGAGAAGTAAATTGGGAAGGGGGAGACATTGGGGAAATGTGGGCGCCGGTGAGGGGGGAAAGACGGGACATAGTTGGAGAATGGGGAAGGGGAGGGGGAGGGGAAAGGGAGCTGCGCCATAAGCGGCGGGTCAGGTAAAGGGATGTTCCCGCGCCAGAAAGAATAAGGCGGGAAGACAGGAGCAAGGCGGATGGGAGTTCCCCACACGGGGGGGTCGAGGAGTGAGCAGGAGTAGCCGGGGTCAGTTGAAGTCAGCTGACTTACGGAAGTAATATGGGGGGAGCAATCATGCTAGAAAGAGATCTAGCGGGGAGGGGGGGGGGGGGGGGGGGGAGGGAGGGGGGGGGGGACAACTGGGTTGCTGCTGCGGAAATCCAAAAGGAAATGGCTAAAGAGTGGGTGGGCGGGGATGGTGTGCGACGCTGGGGGAGCGAGCGGGAGCGCGGAGGCGGGATATGGGACTGGCCTAGAGAAGGTAATGGCTCGTCGACACGGGAGGGGGGCAGGTAGCCCCCTAGTGAGGCTGATCACGTGGAACGTGAGAGGCCTGAACGGACCGATAAAAAGGGCCCGAGTGCTCGCGCATTTGAAAGGACTAAGGGCAGACGTGGTTATGCTCCAAGAGACGCACCTAAAGGTGGCGGACCAAGTTAGGCTAAGGAAAGGATGGGTGGGACAGGTGTTCCACTCAGGACTGGACGCAAAGAATAGAGGGGTGGCCATTTTGGTGGGGAAACGGGTAGCATTTGAAGCAAAGAACATCGTAGCAGACAGTGGAGGTAGATATGTAATGGTGAGTGGCAGGCTGGAGGGAATGGAGGTCGTGTTGGTTAATGTGTATGCCCCAAACTGGGACGATGCGGGATTTATGAGACGGATGCTGGGGCGTATACCGGACCTGGAGGTAGGAAACTTGATTTTAGGAGGGGACTTTAATACGGTGCTGGACCCGGGGCTAGATAGATCCAGCTCTAGCTGGGAAGAAGGCCGGCAGCGGCCAAGGTACTTAAGGGGTTTATGGACCAAATGGGGGGAGTGGATCCATGGCGATTTCTTACACCTAGGGCTAGGGAGTTTTCCTTCTTCTCCCATGTCCATAAAGTGTACTCCCGGATAGATTTTTTTGTTTTGGGAAGGTCGTTGATCTCTAGGGTGGAAGAAGCTGAGTACTCAGCCATAGCGGTTTCGGACCATGCTCCACATTGGGTGGACCTGGAATTAGGAGAGGAAAGGGAGCAGAGAACACTCTGGCGATTAGATGTGGGACTGATGGCGGATGAGGGAGTGTGTGCAAGAGTGCGGGGGTGTATTGAGAGATACCTGGAGGTCAATGACGACGGCGAGGTCCCTGTGGGAGTGGTTTGGGAAGCACTAAAAGCGGTGGTCAGAGGAGAGCTGATCTCCATTGGGGCCCACAAAAGGAAAACAGAGGCCAAGGAAAGGGAAAGATTACTGGGGGAGATTTTAAGGGTGGATAGGGAATTTGCAGAGACCCCGGAGGAGGAATTGTACAGGGAGAGGAGACGACTCCAGACCGAGTTTGACCTTCTGACCACCAGAAAGGCGGAGGTACTGTGGAGGAAGGCACAGGGGAGGAGGTATGAATATGGGGAAAAGGTTAGTCGCCTGTTGGCTCATCAATTGCGAAAGAGGGCAGCAGCGAGGGAGATAGGAGGAATTAGAGACGAAAGGGGAGACACGGTGCGAAGGGCAGGAAAGATAAATGAGGTGTTCAAGACCTTCTATGAGGAACTGTATAGGTCTCAACCCACAGAGGGAGAGGAGGGGATGCGGCAGTTCCTGGACCAATTGAGGTTCCCGAAAGTGGAGGAGCGGGGGGTGGTAGGCCTCGGGGCACCGATTGGGGTGGACGAGGTTATTAAGGGACTGGGAAGCATGCAAGCAGGGAAGGCCCCAGGACCAGACGGGTTCCCGGTGGAGTATTACAGAAAATATGTGGACTTGTTGGCCCCGTTGATGGTGAGGACGTTCAATGAGGCCAGGAAAGGGGGGACTCTACCCCCGACGATGTCGGAGGCGACGATATCGTTAATTTTGAAGAGGGATAAAGATCCGTTGCAGTGCGGGTCCTCTAGACCCATTTCATTATTGAACGTGGACGCCAAATTGTTGGCAAAGGTACTGGCATCGAGGATAGAGGACTGTGTCCCGGGGGTGGTGCACGAAGACCAGACAGGGTTCGTAAAAGGGAGACAACTGAATGTTAACGTGAGACGACTATTAGGGGTGATAATGATGCCCCCAGTGAAGGGGGAGGCAGAGATAGTGGCGGCAATGGACGCAGAGAAGGCATTTGATAGGGTGGAGTGGGAGTATTTATGGGAAGTGTTAAGGAGGTTTGGGTTTGGGAACGGGTTTATTAGCTGGGTTAGACTTCTTTATGGGGCTCCAACGGCAAGCGTAGTTACAGGTTGACATAGATCGGGGTATTTCCGACTATATAGGGGAACAAGACAGGGATGCCCGCTGTCTCCATTGTTGTTCGCGTTGGCAATTGAACCTCTGGCCATGGCGTTGAGAGACTCCAGGAAATGGAGAGGGGTGATTAGAGGGGGAGAAGAACACCGAGTCTCGTTATACGCGGATGACCTATTGTTATACGTGTCAGACCCAGCAGGAGGGGATGATAGAGGTTATGCGCATTTTGAGGGGGTTCGGGGATTTCTCGGGGTATAGGCTAAACATGGGGAAGAGTTAATTATTTGTGATACATCCAGGGGACCAGAGTAGAGAGATAGAAGGCTTGCCTCTAAGGAAAGTGGAAAGAAACTTCCGATACCTGGGGATTCAGATCGTTAGGAGCTGTGGAACCTTGCACAGACTTAATCTGACACGGTTGGTAGAACAAATGGAGGAGGACTTCAAGAGGTGGGACATGCAGCCTCTATCGCTGGCGGGCAGGGTGCAAGCAATTAAGATGATGGTCCTCCCGAGGTTCTTATTTGTATTTCAATGTCTCCCTATACTAATCACCAAGACCTTTTTTAATAAAATAGACAGGAGCATCGCGAGCTTCGTGTGGGCAGGGAGGGTTCCGAGCGTAAGGAGGGGGTTCCTTCAGCGTAGTAGGGACAGAGGAGGATTGGCACTACCGAACTTGGGCGATTACTATTGGGCCGCCAATGTGGCAATGATACGTAAATGGATGATGGAGGGTGAGGGAGCGGCGTGGGAAAGACTGGAGAGAAAGTCCTGTAAAGGGAGTTTAGAGGCGCTGGTGACGGCGCCGCTACCGATCTCACCTAAAACGTTTACCACGAACCCGGTGGTGGCGGCAACATTGAATATCTGGGGACAGTGGAGGCGACAGAGAGGGGTGCGGGGAGCCTTGGTGGGGTCCCCAATCAGGAACAACCATAGGTTCGCCCCAGGAAGAATGGATGGAGGATTTCAGAGCTGGTACCAGTTGGGAATTAGGAGGGTGGGAGATTTATTTAGAGATGGGACTTTTGCGAGCTTGGGAGCATTGGAGGAAAAGTATAAGTTGCCCCGGGGAAATTTCTTGAGATATATGCTGGTGAGGGCGTTTACTAGACAACAGGTGAGGGAATTTCCGTTGCTCCCGACACTGGGGATACAGGACAGGGTGCTTTCAGGGGTGTGGGTCGGAGAGGGCAAGGTGTCAGAGATTTACCGAGAGATGAGGGAAGAGGGGGAGGAGTCGGTGGGCGAACTAAAAGGAAAGTGGGAAGAAGAACTAGGGGAGGAGATAGAGGAGGGTATGTGGGCTGATGCCCTAAGCAGGGTAAATTCCTCTTCCTCATGCGCCAGGCTTAGCCTGATTCAATTTAAGGTGCTACATAGAGCACACATAACGGGAGCAAGATTGAGCAGGTTCTTTGGAGTGGAGGACAAATGTGGGAGGTGTGGCGGGAGCCCGGCAAACCACGCACACATGTTTTGGGCGTGCCCAGCACTGGAAGGGTATTGGAAGGGAGTGACGGGAGTGATTTCGCGGGTGGTGAAGGCCCGGGTCAAACCAGGCTGGGGGTTAGCTCTATTTGGAGTTGCGGAAGAGCCGGGAGCGCAGGAGGCGAAAGAGGCCGACGTTGTGGCCTTTGCGTCCCTAGTAGCCCGGCGCAGGATCCTACTCATGTGGAAGGAGGCGAAACCCCCCGGACTGGAGGCCTGGGTAAATGATATGGCGGGGTTCATTAAACTGGAGCAGATAAAGTTTGCCCTGAGAGGATCGGTTCAAGGGTTCACCAGGCAGTGGCAGCCATTTCTCGACTACCTAGGGGAACGTTAGAGGGAAGACAGATGACCAGCAGCAGCAACCCAGGGGGAGGGGGGGGAGGGGGGGAGGGGGGGGGGGGTTAGTTTAGTTTAGGTCAAAGATAAAGGGGTTTTGTTACTTGTGTATTGTTAAAAAATTCTGTACTGTTATTGTTGCGTTTGCTTTGTAAGAGGGGAAAAATTGTTGTTTGGGAAAAAAATTTCAATAAAACATATTTTTTTAAAAAAAGGAAATCCTACGGATGGACAGGTGTTACACGGAATCCCCAAGGCCAGAGTTACTCAGGGAACGACAGAGGCTGCAGGACGAATTTGGGGTGCTGACTACAGGCAAGGCTGTGGAGCAGCTTAGAAAGGTAAAAGGCGCCATTTATGAGCATGGGGAGGCCAGTGGAATGCTTGCGCAGCAACTGAGGAAGAGGGAAGCGGCTAGGGAAATAGGGAGGGTAGTGGATGGGGAGGGTAATCTAGTGGGTGATCCAGCAGGGCTGAACAAGGTCTTTAGGGACTTTTATAGGAAGCTGTACACTTCGGAACCACCCGGGGGACCGGGGGGATGAGGCGATTCCTGGACGGACTGCCCTTCCCAAGAGTGGGGAGGGGGTTGGTGGATGGACTGTGGGCCCTGGCCAGGATAGAAGAGGTATTGGGGGGCCTGAAGGTCATGCAGTCGGGTAAAGCACCGGGGCCGGACGAGTATCCGGTGGAGTTTTACAAAACATTTGCCGGGATAGTGGGGCCAGGATAGTGGGAACGAGGCAAGAGACAGAGGGAGTTTACACCCGACGATGTTGCAGACCACCATCTCACTCATTCTGAAACGGGATAAGGACCCGGAGGCTTGTGGGTCATACAGGCCGATCTCTTTGATCAACGTAGACGCCAAGTTACTGGCCAAGATCTTGGCGACCAGAATTGAGAACTGTGTAGCGGATGTAATCCTGGAGGACCAAACCGGGTTTGTAAAGGGGAGGCAGCTGGTGGCCTACCTAAGAAGGCTGCTCAACGTGATTATGATGCCCCCAGAGAGTAGGGAGGTAGAGATAGTGGTCGCCATGGATGCTGAAAAAACTTTTGACCGGGTCGAGTGGGATTATCTGTGGGAGGAACTAGGACGGTTCGGGGCGGGGTTCATCGACTGGGTTAGGCTGTTGTATCAGGCCCCGGGGGAGAGTGTAAGGTCGAACAGGACGACATCGGACTACTTTATACTGCACCGTGGGACAAGACAGGGCTGCCCTCTCTCCCCACTGCTGTTTGCGCTGGCCATAGAGCCGCTGGCAATTGCACTGAGAGCTTCTAGGGGCTGGAAAGGGCTGGTCCTGGGGGGAGTAGAACATAAGAGTCTCGTTATACGCAGATAATCTGCTGTTATATGTATCGGACCCAATGGTGGGGTGGACGGTATTATGGCAACCCTGAGGGAATTTGGCTGGTTCTCCGGATACAAACTGAACATGGCTAAGAGCGAGTTGTTTGTAATTCAGGCGAGGGGGCAGGCGAGGGGGCTGTAGGGGTTGCCGTTCAGGCTAGTGGGGGAGAGTTTCAGATATTTGAGGATTCAGGTGGCATGGGACTGGGGCAGGTTGCATAAGCTCAACCTGTCCTGACTGGTGGAACGAGTGAGGGAGGAGGTCCGGAGTTGGGATGCGCTCCCGCTGTCATTGGTGGGGAGGGTGCAGACTGTTAAGATGACGATTCTCCCGCAGTTCTCGTTTGTTTTTCAGTATCTCCCCATCTTTATCCCGCGGTACTTCTTTAAGAGGCTGAATAAAATTATTCTGGGATTTGTATGGGCTGGGAAGTCCCCGCGTGTGAAGAGGGTGATGCTTGAAAGGAACAGAGGAGAAGGGGGGCTGGCGTTGCCGAACTTCAGCAACTATTACTGGGCGGCCAACATAGCGATGAAAAGGAAATGGATGGTGGGTGCGGGGTCGGTTTGGGAGCGGATGGAGGCTGCTTCGTGTTGGGGCACTAGCTTAGCAGCCCTGGTCATGGTGCCTCTGCCGCCGGCACGGTACTCCACCAGCCCGATAGTGGGGCCGCTCTTCAGATCTGGGGCCAGTGGAGGAGGCATCTAGGGGAGGTAAGAGCATCGGTGTGGACCCCAATCTGTGGCAACCACCGATTTGCCCCGGGGAGCATGGACGAGGGTATCGACTGTGGAGGAGGGCGGAGATTGGGGGAATCTGTTCCTGGAAGGGAGCTTTCCGAGCATGAGGGTGCTGGAGGAGAAGTTTGGGCTGGCGAGAGGGAACGACTTTAGATACTTACAGGTATGGGTTTTGTACGCAGATTGATGCCGTCCTTCCCACGTCTCCCGCCGAAGGAGGAGGGGGGCCGCGGGGGGGGGGGGGGGGGGGGGATGGAGGGCGGTATCTGGGCGGAAGCCCTGAGCAGAGTAAACACGACCGCAACATGCCTGATCCAGTTTAAGGTCGTGCACCGGGCCCACATGACGGTGGCCTGGATGAGCAGATTCTTCAGGCTGGAGGACACGTGTGCTAGATGCGCCGGAGGGCCGGCTAACCATGTACACATGTTCTGATCGTGCCCTAAACTCAGGGGGTATTGGCAGGGATTCGCAGATGTCATGTCCCGGGTGTTGAAAACTGGGGTGGTAATGAGCCGGAGGTTGCAATATTTGAGGTTTCGGAGGACCCGGGAGTCCAGGAAGAGAGGGAGGTCGACGTTCTGGCCTTTGCTTCCCTGGTAGCCCGGCGACGAATACTGTTAGCATGGAGGGACTCAGCCCCCGAGGGCTGAGGTATGGCTATCGGACATGGCGAGCTTTCTTGGCCTAGAGAAAGTCAAGTTCGCCTTGAGAGGTTCGCTACTAGGCTTCGTCCGAAGGTGGCAGCCATTTATTGACTTCTTTGCAGAGGAGTAAGCGTCAGCGGGGGGGCTAGGGTAGTGTAGAGTAGAGTAGGGGGATATTGAGGCAGATCCGTGCGTGAACAGGGCCGTGGTTTGCACTATGTTTAATTTGTGTCTTGACTTATTTTTTTGTACTGTACAATTTCACTTTTTCTATATGCCTAAAATACCTCAATATAATTGTTTGTTTAAAAAAAAGCCTCTATAAAGCAACCTTTTGGCTCAAAGGCAAGAATACTACCCACTGAGCCTTGGCTTTGTGCTGAGGTACAGTTCTAAGGGACATTGGCATTTTCCAATATCTCACAAAATCATTATTAACATTGAAGCCTCAGTGGCAAGTGTCAGCAGGAGGAAGAGGGGGAATGAAGGATCAAAACTGATCCAAATACTGTCCTCCTCACACATCCTTATAAAATAACAGAAACCCACCAGGTGATTAAAAGGGTGAGTCTCGATGAGATTCACAGGAGCCAGCATCATATATGAAACACCTCAATCACTCGTGTATTGGTTTGACCCAGTCAGCTATTATGTAACAGAGAGAGACGTCTACAAAGTAAATAGCAGCATGCTCCCCAATCAGGAAGCTAAAAACTTTAATGAAACAGAACAATGAGTGTCAGTGTACATTATCACTGACCACTGATCACCTTGAACAGAAAATCAATACACCAGCACAATGGGAAGGACAGATATCAGGTACGAGTTGAATCACGCTCAGAACACTGACTTCCCATACGTCTATTGTGGAGGTTTGCAGTTTTGTGCAAGTCCTAGACAAAAAAATGCCTGTTTATAGGATCATAGAATCCCTACAGTAGGAGAAGGCCATTTGGTCCACCGAGTCTGCACCGACCCTTTGAATGACCACACTATCTAGGCACAATCCCCCGCCCTATTCCTGCAACCTGTCTTAAGGGGCAATTTAGCATGGCCAATCCACCTAACCTGCACACCTTTGGACTGTGGGAGAAAAGCAGAGCAACCGGCGGAAAGCCACCCAGACACAGGGAGAATGTGCAAATTCCACACACACAGTTTCCCAAGGCTGGAATCGAACCCGGATCCCTGGTGCTGTGAGGCAGCAGTGCTAACCACTGTGCCACCATGCCGCCCCAAAAAACCGACCAGTGGAGTTTCTGGACAACTTCAGAGCTCCCCATTGGGAAATTGAACCTCGGTCTCCGATGTGAAAAGCGGGGCTACTGACCACCATACTAATGAGCAGCAACAATGAGTTCATTAGAACTCACTTGGGCCTTGGTGATCAGGCAACTTATAACAACTAGACAAGCGTTGGCCAGGTGTGAAGCGGCGGCCAGGACCGAAGCGGTGGTCAGGACCGAAGCGGGGGCCGAACCTGCAGGGAGGAAGAAACGGAGGAGCGACCGACACGCACCCCAGCAGGAGAGCGCAGGGAGCGACGAGCGGCTGCCCGGACTGAGCAGCGGGGAACGAAGCGGGGACCGTCCGACCGACCGCCCCCCCCCCCCCCCCCCCCCCCCCGCCCGTGACCACCACAAGGCAGGAACAAAGAGGGACTCCCGACCAGAAGCCACTCTCTCTCTCTCTCGCGACCTGGGTGAGTGAGGGAAAAGGAAGGAAAAAGAACTTTTGCAAAAACAAAACTCTAAAAAGAAAACTTTTAAACTTTTAAAACATTTAAAAAAATATATTTTTGCACTTTTCTTGTTCTCACACAAAACAAGTTCACTTGAGAAGAATTTTATAAAAGAGGGAAAAATAAAGTGGTAAAGGAGAGAAGGGAGGGGAGAAGAAAAAGGGATGGGGGGAGGGGGGGGGGAAGAGAAAATAAATAAATAAATAAGAGAGGGGGGGGGGGGGGAAATACCAGAAGGGAGAAGCAGAGGGAGAAGGGGCAACAAAGGCAGACGGGGCAATGGGCGAGCCAGTTCAGACGAGCCAATCAGCGAGCAAAGCAGCAGAACGGAAGTATCGCTGCATCAAAAAGAGCTGGGCAGACAGGTGCAGTCTCCCCCGGGGCCAGGGGGGAGCTGGAACTGGAAGGCAGCCTTTGCCGATGCGCTGAGGGAACATCAGCAGGTAAACAAGGCAGAGGCTAGGGCAGACATAGAGGCCGCAGTGCAGGCAGCAATGGCCAAGGCCCTGGCGGAAGTACAGCAGGCCCTGGGCAGACGAGAAATTGGACGCCCAAGGGAAGAAACTGGAAGCCCAAGAGGCGACCATCAAGGAGCTGGAGAAAGCAGCGACTGACGTGAGCGACCGGATCACGGTCCTGGAGACAGAGGTGGCGAGACTGGGCACAACACAGGGGAGCCTGAAGGGCAAAGTGGACGACCAGGAAAACCGCTCGAGGAGGCAGAATGTCAGGATAGTGGGCTTACCAGAGGGGATCGAGGGTAGAAACCCCACGGCATACGTGGCCGAGATGCTGGGCAACTTAGTGGGGAAGAAAACCTTTCCCAGCCCGCTAGAAATGGACAGAGCACACCGGTCGCTGCGCCCGAAGCCTCAAGCAGGGGAACACCCGAGAGCAGTTATAGCTAAACTGCACCAGTACCAAGATAGGGAAACAATCCTGCGCTGGGCCAGGAAAAACAGAACCTGCAAATGAGAAGGACATGCCATTAGAAATTACGAGGACATTGGGGCAGACCTAGCCAGGAGACGGGCCGAGTTTAATAGAGCGAAAGCAGCTCTTCACGAGCAATGTGCGTTTTGGTATGCTGTACCCAGCAAAACTCTGGGTCACTTACCAAGAAAGAGAATACTTCTTTACAGCCCCTGCCGAAGTAAATAAGTTTGTCAAGGAACACGGGCTGGAAAACCACCAGCGAAGGTAGAAATGAGGGGCCCCTGGCAGGGGGCAACAACACGCCGATGGGGGGGGGGGGGGGGGAGCTAACGCCTGGCCCCCCCCCCCCCCCCCCCGCCCCCGCCACGGCGAGCGCACACTGAACTAAGAACAGACCACTGCCCGAGGAACCGCTTCAGGTGGGAGACCAGGCCCCAGCACGAGGGAACGAGAGTAGCGGAGAAGGGAGAGCAAGGTAGGATAGGGGAAGAGCGGGCAGAAAACTATAGAGCCCGGGCAGGGGAGAAGCGAGACAGTAACTCCCGAGAGGGGGGCCACTGTACTAGCGGGAAAGCAAGCGCCGGGGGCATGCAACAAAGCAGGGCCGCAGCGCCCAACAGGGCGGAAGGCGCCAGGCTGGAGGTGGGAGGGGGGGGGGGGGGGGACCACTCAACAGAGACGGGAGAGCAAACTGGGACAGGAACAGGGGAAAGAGGGACAAAGGAGGGGTACAAGGGAGAGAGGGGCAAGGGGAAAGACCGGGTTGGGGGGGGACGGGGAAGGAGAGACCGGGGAGGGGGGGACACAGGGAAGGAGGGACAAACAGGGCTAGAAAAGAAATTGGGCTACAAAGTGCCACAACCAAGGGCTCGAAACAAGGAATCACTGCAAGCACCCACCCAGTACGGTCTCTGGGTGAAGGGAGACCCCAGAGTTCAGGGACTACCCGCATGGCGGATGCACAGTGGGCGGCCATGTCGGGTGCCCCCGGGACAAAGGGAAACCCCGGAGCGCAGGGACCCGACCGCATGGCGAGAGCAGTGACAGCGGCCACCCTGGACGGCCCCCTAACAAAGGGAAACCCCGGAGGGCAGGGGCACGTCCACCAGGTAAGTATGGTTAACCCCACAGGAGCGAGGGGGCAGAAGCCCCCCACCAGGATAGTCACCTGGAACGTAAGGGGACTCAATGGCCCAGTGAAGAGATCCAGAGTCCTCACCCACCTAAGAAATATGACAGCCGACATAGTCTTCCTCCAAGAGACACACCTGAGAGAGCAGGACCGACTGCGAGTAAGAAAGGGCTGGGTGGGACAAACCTACCATTCCTGCTATGGAACAAGGGCCAGGGGGGGTGGCGATATTGATCGGCAAGAGGACGATATTTAGGGCGACAAAGAAGGTTACGGACCCTGGGGGAAGGCATATCATGGTCTGCGGGGCCCTGGATGGGGCACCGGTAGTACTAGTTAACGTGTACGCACCCAACTGGGACGACACGAGCTTCATCAAGAAGACCATGGCAGAAATCCCTGACATAGCGACGCATCGACTAATCATGGGGGGGTATACACCAGAATTGACTTCTTTGTGGTAGGGAAAACAGTGCTTCCGGGGATAGACAAGGTGGAATACTCCGCAATTGTGATATCAGACCACGCTCCACACTACATGGACGTGAGGCTGGAGACGGGCAGGACTCAACGTCCCACATGGAGATTGGACGTCGCCCTACTAGCTGATAAGACCTTCAACGAAAGGTTATCACGGGCCATTGCAGAGTACACAGAGAACAACCAGAACGGGAAGGTCTCACCCTCCACGTTCTGGGAAGCACTAAAGGCACTAAGAGGGGAAATCATCGCTTTCAAAGCGCGAAGAGATAGGGAGGAAAGGGTGGCGAGGCAGCAGCTGGTCGACTCCATACTGGAGGTAGACCGTAAATACTCCGAGGCCCCGACCGTAGAGCTCCTGGCAGAGAGGAAAGAGCTACAAAGGAACTTTGACCTGCTCTCCACCAGGAAAGCAGTGCACCAACTCAGTCAGGCACGTGGGACCCTATACGAACACGGTGACAAAGCCAGCCGCCTGTTGGCACACCAGCTGAGAAAGCAGGAAGCCAGCAGAGAAATTGCACAAATCAGGGATACCAGAGGCACGCTAGAAACAGAACCAGAAAAGATCAACAAAACCTTCAAGGCCTTCTACCAAGGGCTGTACACCTCAGAGCCCCCAATGGGGGAGTCTGGGATGAAACGGTTCCTTGATGGACTGGACATTGCAGTCGTGGGGGAGGCAAAAAACACAGACTCACTAGCAAGGGGCACACTGCCGCCACGCTAGCACAGGCCTCAATCTCGCTGATACCTAAGAAAGACAAAGACCCAACGGAATGTGGGTCATACAGACCCATCTCACTGCTGAATGCAGATGCCAAAATACTGGCCAAAATCCTAGCCAAAAGGCTAGAAGACTGTGTACCTGAGGTGGTCGCAGAGGACCAGACGGGCTTTGTCAAAGGTAGACAGCTTACCACGAACATCAGGCGCCTGCTGAACGTGATAATGACCCCCTCCGGGGAGAGAACACCGGAGGCGATCGTCTCCCTAGATGCAGAAAAGGCCTTCGACAGAGTCGAATGGAAATACCTCAGAGTTACTGGAGCAGTTTGGGCTTGGAACAGGGTTCACCTCCTGGGTAAAGCTCCTATACAACGCTCCCATGGCGAGCGTACGGACCAACAATACCAACTCCCGATACTTCCAGCTGCACAGGGGCACCAGACAAGGATGCCCACTGTCCCCGCTACTGTTCGCTCTAGCGATCGAACCATTAGCAATTGCTCTCAGAGCAGCAAAAAGCTGGAGGGGGATCCGAAGGGGAGGCAGAGAGCACAGAGTCTCACTCTATGCAGATGACCTGCTCCTCTACATCTCGGATCCACAGAGCAGCATGGACGGAATCATCGCGCTCCTGAAAGAGTTTGGCGCTTTCTCGGGCTACAAACTCAACATGAGCAAAAGCGAGATCTTCCCGGTTACACCCACAAGTGGGTGGGGCAGTAACAAGCCCGACACAAATTCTGCCACCTGGGGATCCGAATAGCCCATGACTGGAAAGGGATCCACAAATGGAACCTCACCAGTCTGACGGAGGAAGTAAAAAAGGACCTGCAAAGATGGAACACACTCCCACTCTGCCTCGCGGGGAGAGTCCAGACGATCAAAATGAACGTGCTGCCCAGGTACCTCTTCCTATTCAGATCCATCCCGATCTATATCCCCAAGGCCTTTTTCAAAGCACTAGATAAACTAACCACTGGGCAGTGACGGCCGAGCGAATAAGGGGATGGATCAAGGAGCCAGAAGCCGAGTGGGTGCGCGTGGAAGAGGCCTCCTGCATGGGGCCCTCCCTCCGGGCACTCGCCACGGTGGCGCTCCCATCCCCATCCCCACCCAAAAAACACTCCAGCAGCCCGATGGTAATAGCCACCCTCCAGTCCTGGAACCAACTACGGCAGCAATTTGGCCTGACCAGAATGTCGGGTAAAGCTCCCATCTGTAACAACCATAGTTTCACACCAGCACTGACTGACACCACCTTCAAAAGGTGGGGACAGGACAGAAGGACACCGACAGTCAGGGACCTATACACGGACGTCAGGATCGCAACACTGGGCGAACTGACAGAGAAATTCCAGCTAGCCAGGGGGAACGAGCTAAGATACCTGCAACTAAAAAACTTCCTGCGAAAGGAGACAGGGACATACCCACAACCATCACGACAGACACCACTGGAAGAGTTACTGGACGCAAGCATACGAGAGAAAGGAAACTGTAGCGACATGTATGACCGACTGGTAGAAGGGGCCGACACCGTACTGGACGCAACAAGAATGAAGTGGGAGGAGGACCTGGGGATCGAAATAGGGTGGGGACTCTGGAGCGAAGCACTGCATAGGGTCAACTCCACCTCCACGTGCGAAAGGCTCAGCCTGACGCAACTAAAAGTGGTACATAGAGCCCACTTAACAAGAACCCGGATGAGTAGGTTCTTCCCGGAGGTGGAGGACAGATGTTAGCGGTGCCAAGGAGGCCCAGCCAACCACGCCCACATGCTCTGGGCCTGCCCCAGACTTGCGGGGTACTGGACAGCCTTCTTCGAGGCAATGTCCAAAGTGGTGGGGGTGAGGGTGGAGCCATGCCCGAAAGTGGCGGTCTTCAGGGTACCAGACCAGCCAGATCTATTCCTGGGGAGGAGGGCAGACGCCCTTGCCTTTGCCTCCCTGATCGCCCGCCGTAGAATCCTGTTCGGCTGGCGGTCAGCAGCACCACCCAAAGCTGCAGACTGGCTGTCCGACCTCTCGGAATCTCTCCAAATGGAGAAAATCAAATTCGTCACCCGAGGGTCAGACGACGGCTTCCACAGAACGTGGGAGCCATTCACCCGATTGTTCCGGGACTTGTTTGTGGCCAACAAGCAAGCAGAAGAATAGCCAGGAACAGGGGAGAGCAGCCAAAGCATGAGAGGGAGAGATAGACCCGGGGGGGGGGACAGCTAAATCTAAGAGGAAGGAAAGGTGAGCCACGGGGCGGGGGGGGGGGGGGGGGCAGGAGCAGGGGGAGGGGGGATTGAGGGAAGAGACGGAACAATAGAGGAGAGCCAGGGAGGGGGAGGGGGGAGGCAGGGAAACGTTAACAAACTTAACGTCCACAGGAACAGAGAAAACGGGGAAGACGGGAGGGCCGATGAAGCGGAAGTGCGCAGAAGCGGAACGAGACGACAACGGCAGCGAGCTCCGTCTGGGAGAAGCAAGGGACGACAACACCACGAACAGATGCCTACTTATGTGTGTAAATAATTTTGCCAAGTGTACAGAGCTGCTGCTGTTGAGCGGGGGCATAATACCGTCCGATGGCTTCTCAGGGAAAATTAAAACGTCAGCAGCAGCAGCGACCCGTAGGGGAGTGGGGGTGAGTGCTCCGTTGGGAGGGTGTGGGAAGACTGAGGCGCGTGGGGTCACGTCTAGTCAATTGCTATTGTATATTCTCTTTTTGCACTATGTTAATGTTCACTCTATTTTGCTGTGTTAGGATTATTACTATTTATTATGAAAAACTTTAATACATTTAAAAAAATTAAAAAAAACTTATAACAACTTGTCAACGAAGAAACTCACATTTATACAGCACATTTAACATCCCAAGGCACTGTGCAGAATTTGGCACCGAGTCAACAAAGGAGATGTTGGGAGAGGTGGCCAAAAGTCTGGTCACAGAAGCAGTTTTTAAGGAATCAGTAATAACAACAGACACACACACTCTTTTACACAGAAGGCAGCCATTTGGCCCACCGTGTCCATGCCAGCCCTTTGAAAGAGTAATCCGCTTAGTTTCACTACCCATGCTCTATTCGCAGCACCATACAATTTTTTTAAAATTCCTTTTCCAATTCCCTTTGAGAGGTGCTTTTGATTTTGCTCCCAGCACCTTTTCAGGCAGTGCTGGTAGTTCTTTCGCCAATTACTTTGGATTCAAGAGTGCGATGGCTTAAAATATGAACTGAATAAAGCAGCAAACCATTAAAGGAGTAAAGAGGCACAAGCATTTCAAGTTACAGCTTATTAATGGAACAGCATTTAGCTGAAGCAGTGCCTGGCTTACAGCACGGACTTGAATCATATTGCTGCTGCTGTGCCAAGGATACAAGTGGAATATACGAGGTACTGACCCATACAACACATCTGGTGCACCAGCTTGGCATTCAGCTCTCTTTCGCTGGAGAAAAGGCCCATCTCGCGTCCAGGCTGCTCAATGCAAGGTTCTGACATTTCCATTTTCAGTGCTGAGACATGCAAGAGCCTGGGAGGCGTATTCTCTCAAGAACTCCTCCCACTTCATCTCAAGGAAAGCCACTCCCCCCACCTATTCCCATAGGACAGGAGGGAAAGCAAAAGCCAACACACCTTTTGACAAAAACAAAACATTTCTTCCCAATAGTTATCAGAATAAAATGTGTATGGTTGAAGAGAATGTTCGAATCTTCGCACACCCACATATTTCTTGACGCACTCCAAGACAACAAGAGCCACCAGGCAGTTAATGAAGTTGTCCAAATCACCATGGAACAAAAATGTAAAGGCAGAATTGAGAGTGGTGTAAGTAGAGTGACTCAGACTTTCCAAAATTATTTTGGTGTGGCCCTATGTTCAGATTTTGCTTATTAAATGGTTCACTGTAAAAATGAAAGACACTTGCTGAGTGGAGGGGCGGGGGGGTGGGGTGGAGAAATCGTGAACAGGAGTCATGATGTTGTATACATACACACACCACTTTCTTTTTCTCTCTCTCTCCCTGTTAAGACAAAAGCAAGGCACAGGTACAGAGCTGCACCTACAGGGGTGTCTCCCGAATAGCACATGTTGCTTTTCATGACGATCTTTTGCATTCACTCAGAGATTAAGTGAAGTTTATTCAAGATTGTGTGCACGACTTTTTGCATTCATTATCCAAATTGCATTCTTAATAGTTTGGCATGTCGAAGCATCAACCTCTAAATTCAAGCTTCACAAGTCCCATCATCGAAACGAAAGGTGTGAATGGTAAATATTAACCCTTTCTTTCCAGCCGGGAGTGGGAGATACATTGCCCTAACCTTTAAGTCCTTAATGATTTAAAGAGAAAACTCGATAACTCTTCCAAGTTTGAGCGTGACATGAAGAGTCCTCCACATCTATGCTGCAACCCTATAGGATGGTACCAAGGCAAAAATGTCAAGCACCGAACAGAATGCTCGTCTACGAGTGGTGTGTGTTGGACTGCTGGATGAAAGACAATATTTGTATCATCAGTGAACGGCCCGTCTTGTGGTGGATTGTGTGCGTGTGTGTGTTGATTTTGCCAGCATCAACTTGGAAGAGGCCTGACACTTGATTTGCCTCCCTCAAAACCAGAAGAATTGAGACTGCGACCCTTACCACCACTTTATCACTTCAAAAACAGTAGCAATTACAGCACAGACCACTGAACGGAGCACAGATAACCAAGGCAAATAGTGATGTCCACCTGGGCCAAGTCTAACGTTTGGGAGCATGGGAACAGGAGAGGGTAATTCAACCCGTCGAGCCTGTTCCATCATTTGGAACATGGCTGATTGGCGACCTCAGCTTCAATGACCCACCTTAACCCAAAATCCCTGGACACCGTTCCCAACAAACATCTATCAATCTTCGTCTTGATGGCTCAACTTAATCCTCAGCATCAACAGCTTTTGGGGGGAGGGAGGGGGGTTGGAATTAAGAAAGAATTCCAGATTTCTACTAGTTCTTTATGTGAAAAAATGATTCCCGATTTCATTCCTATGGCTTAGCTCTAAATTTAAGGTTATGACGCTTTATGGAAGAATAATTGAATGATTACTGCACAATAAGAGACCATTCAGGCCATCATATCCTTGCCAGCTCTCTGAAAAATCGATTTAGGTAGCCCCATGCCCCTGTTTCCCCTCTAACCCTGCAAATTTGCGCTCGCTTGGGGTGCTTATCCAATTGCCCTTTTGAAAGACACAATTGTATCTACCACCATCGCACTCCCAGACCGTTCATCCCGGGTCTTAACTATTCGCTGCAGGGAAAGGTTTTTCCTCCTTTGGTTCTTTGCAAATCACTTCAAATCTGTGTCAAAAACAGAAAATACTGGATAATCCCAGCAGGTCAGACAGCAGCTGTGGAGACAGAAGGGAGCGAACGTTGCGAGTCTGGATGACTCTTTGTCAAAGCTTCTCTCTCCACAGATTCAGATTCCGGCATCCGCAGCAATTTGCTCAAATACGGTGTCCTCTGGTTCTCGACCCCATTGGGACAATTGCTTTGTATCTCCACTCCCACCAGCAGAGGAAACAGCTTGCTGATCCTGTCAAAGCATTCCAACACTTTAAACATCCTGGATTAGGTCAACTCTAAATTCAAGGGAATACAAAATAGGCAATGCAATCCGTCCTCGTAACTTAACCAGTTAATGGATTAGGAACAATGGGGTTCATTGGGTGCACTGCAAATAGTGAATTAAACTGATGATCCTGAATCTCAGTGAGCAACATTAGTTACCAAGGTCACACCTTCCAACATTTCTCTGGCCATGGGGGAAGTGTTTGTGAGAGAGCTTTCGTCAATTGAACAGTGACGTTGGGCATCAGGAAAGGCTCCTGCGGCCTTCCCGGCAGCCAGTACACCTGGTGAGATCTATCCAGACCTCGTGAAGCATCGCGATCAGGATCCCGCCCACAATGGGTGCGACCAAGCCTCATGCGCGCAAGTCGGTTTTAAACCCATTTAAGCAAATTCACCTGGGATCTACCGGGCTCCTGGCATCTAATGGCCTCTCCAGGGAGTCCCCAGCAGGGATGGGGTTCCCAGGCCATCGGAGATCACTGGATGGACAGGGTCAGGGCAGAGTGGCCCACTGGCTCTCTCCCCTGGAACATGGGCACCTTGCCACTGCCAGGCTGCCACCTTGACACTGCCACCCTGACACTGCCAAGGTGCCCGGTGGCACTGCAAAGCCAGTAGGAGCACTGTCAGTTTGGCACTGCCAAGAGTCAGGGCCTGGGGGAGCCATGTACACAAAAGGAGGTTGGAGGGGGGTATGAAGGATGGGAGTGAAGGAGGGGGTCCTGGAAGGGGGAGCCCAAAAGGGTGTGTAAAAAAACCTGAAATGAGGGGCCCCTCAGTGACCCCATAGCAGGGTGTCATCATTTTTGGGGGGGGGGGGGGGGGTAATGCCCATGTGTGGGAGGCTGGGGGCTGTAGGAGACCCTTTCAAAAGGTGGCCAATCTCCGAGGAGCTGGCCTTGCTAGTGAGCTCAGCTCCCCAGTGATTAAAATAATTCTAAGTTTGGTTTGGGCTTGACCGGGGAGAAACTCCAATGGGCCCAAAAAAGTGATTACGTGTGGTTAGGTAGCAGTGGGGAACTTGCCAACAGAGCTGGAGGGGGCTGGTTTAGCACACTGGGCTAAATCGCTGGCTTTTAAAGCAAACCAAGGTAGGCCAGCAGCACGGTTCAATTCCCGTACCAGCCTCCCCAAACAGGCGCAGGAATGTGGCGACTAGGGGCTTTTCACAGTAACTTCATTTGAAGCCTACTTGCGACAATAAGCGATTTTCATTTCATTTTTCATTTAATTTCATCCAGCAAAATCAGTCACAAATGACACTTCAAAACTTTTCTGTTAGATCACGCCCTATAATTCTAAAGGTATTTCAGTGGTTGTCTGGAAAGGCTCCAGGCTCCATGGGTGAGATCATAAAATCATAGAATTTACAGTGCAGGAGGCCATTTGGCCCATTGGGTCTGCACCGGCCCTTGGAAAGAGCATCCAATTTAAGCCCACGCCTCCACCATATCTATATAAACCCGTAACATGACCTAACCTTTTGGCCACTAAGGGGTAATTTAGCATGGCCAATCCACCTAACCTGTACATCTGTGGACTGTGGGAGGAAACCAGAGCACTCGGAGGAACCCACGCAAACACTGGGAGAAAGTGCAAACTCCGCACAGAAATCACCCAAGGCCAGAATTGAACCCGGGTCCCTGGAGCTGTGAGGCAGAAGTGCTAACTACTGTGCCCCGCCCTATAACTAAATAGGAATAAAATCTCATAGCCACATGTTTATCCGCATGTTTCCCGGTGCTCGCAGTTCCAAGTAACAAGTAACACAGCGCTTTAAAACGCCATCCAGATTTGATACAGTGTCTCAGCGGGAACCCGCAGCCAAGGCCGCACATAGCCCCATTTTGTGTACTGAGGAGCTCCACTCGCCAGAACTCCTCAGTGTAATGAGAGATTGGGGTGCCACTTTTAAATGGGATCCTGATAGCTGGAGCCCCTGAAGAGACCCATGATACCCCTACCCACAAATGCCAGGGCAGAGCATCCCTGGCCTGTTCGCCACGCACAAGAAATGCCAGCTTGGCAGTGCCACGTTCATTAACAGAGCATGAACATTTTGTAGGTTGTTAAAGAGAAATTAAGATTAATTTCACAATTTTGGCAAAGTTCGTCACAACAGCACATTCTCCACTGGACACGTTTTGTCTGTCAGAATATTAAAATCATAAAAATCTGACCATGAGAGTTTATGGGGCTTTTTTGTAAATAAATTATGTATCTATATTGCCTAAATTTTGAAAAGATTCAAAAGTCTTTGAGAAAAATGAGCACACACAAAATGTTGGCACGCTATCGTCCCAGACACTCAAGTGGAACGTTCATATGGAGCTGCTTTTCATAAATCCACTAAAAGTTGCATCGCCCAGTCCCACCCAATTCCTAAGCAGTGACAAACATCCTGAAATGGACTAAGAAATAGAGGCAAAAGTTAAGAAGTATAGCTACAACATGAATAGACATGACCAATGATCATTTACAGTGTTAGCTGACACACAAACACACACACACACACACACTTCAAAAGTACTTCCATTGGAATTTGGGACGTCAAAACATTGTGAAAGGTGATTAACTGCAATTCTTCCCTGTTATCCAATGAAGTCAACCTCTTCCTAGAATCCATTCCATACATCCTGGAGGCCCACTAAATTCTTGCTCCAGCCTTGATCGATTCCCACCAGGCGAATGGATGATAATTTCCACTATGTCTTCCTTCTGGGGATATGGGTGTCGCTGGCAAAATTAGTACTCGTTGTCCTAATTGCCTTTGAGAAGATAGCGGTGGGCCACCTCCTTGAATATAACTGAGTGGCTTATAACTGAGAAGGCAGTCAAGAGCTAACTACATTCCTGTGGGTCTGGAGTCCCATCATAGCCCGACTGGGTAAAAAACAGCAGACCTTCTTCACCTCAGAGACAAGGGCCGAAATGCTTCTGTCGTATTTGCTGGCAGGATCTTCCAGTCCTGCGGACTGCAAACCCCCGTCGGCTGCATCTTCTGGCAGCAAGGGATGCATACAACGGGAAACCCCTTTGAAAACGGCTCTACCAGAAGATCCTGCCGCCAACCAATGTCAGGCTACCGCGATGCACACCGTGGGAGGAGCGGGAAATCCTGTCCAGCTTTGTATTCCAGATATTATTTAACTCATTTACTTTCCATTCCCCATTTGCCATGGTGAGATCTGAACACATGTTTGCGGATTATTAGTCCAGACCTGTGGGTTACAAGTTCAATGGTTTATGGGGCTGGTTTAGCACACTGGGCTAAATCGCTGGCTTTTAAAGCAGACCAAGGCAGGCCAGCAGCACGGTTCGATTCGCGTACCAGCCTCCCCGAACAGGCGCCGGAATGTGGCGACTAGGGGCTTTTCACAGTAACTTCATTGAAGCCTACTCGTGACAATAAGCGATTTTCATTTCATTTCATAACATAACCACTATGTTACTGAGCACCAAGCTCCTCGTAGAATCCTGGAAGAGAATGAAAAAGGAAGAGGGACAGGGGAGATATGAGGGACTAAATTGAGAGAGAAAATGATAAGAAGACATTACTGGTTCTGTTGAGAATGTGGGGAAGGTGCAGTTGGGAATGAGTCAAAACACATTGTTTAGGGCAGCACGGTAGCATTGTGGATAGCACAATTGCTTCACAGCTCCAGGGTCCCAGGTTCGATTCCGGCTTGGGTCACTGTCTGTGCGGAGTCTACACGTCCTCCCAGTGTGTGCGTGGGTTTCCTCCGGGTGCTCCGGTTTCCTCCCACAGTCCAAAGATGTGCAGGTTAGGTGGATTGGCCAATGATAAATTGCCCTTAGTGTCCAAAATTGCCCTTAGTGTTGGGTGGGGTTACTGGGTTATGGGGATAGGATGGAGGTGTGGACCTTGGGTAGGGTGCTCTTTCCAAATGCCGGTGCAGACTCGACGGGCCGAATGGCCCCCTTCGGCACTGTAAATTCTATGATAATCTATGATAAAATTGTTTGAAAACCACAGAAGCATGGGACATAGTCCACATTTTTTAAACAGGAAGAAAACAGAACAATGATCCAATTAACTATAGGTCAAATAGTTTGCCTTAATTTTATTAGAAAGGATCAGATAAATCACACCTTGAATGGGTGATAAAAGAACGACTTTGCACATCTCATTCAACTGGGCCAAGTGATCAGAAACCAAACGCTAAAATAAACCATTTATTTTAACATTTGCACTTCATGCCCTGGAGGTTGGGCAGCAAATATTATACTCAGCAACAGAGGGGTAAGATGATGATACACAGGTTAATCAAGGGTGTAGCCTGGTTGAGCTCTCAGTGCCAGCCATTTGTGGCAGGAAGGTCTGGACAGAAAGTGAGAGCATTTTTCTGAAAGTGAGGGAGACAAGGATTATATTTTTAAAAAGGCATGAAAACGTGTTTGTTCAAACCCTAACTCCAGCACATGACAGGTTGTGCTTTGAAAATTAACTATTTTGATTGTAGATCTTTTGTTAACAATGTTTAACACAGGCACTCACACAAAGGAGAAATATTTTGTTGATACATTCATCACACCTCCTCGTGAAGATAATTACATAGGATTCACAAGTTGGGTCAATGGCCCTTTTCCAGGCTGGTGTTTGTACCCCACACATGCCTTCTCCCAAACTTTCTGATCAAACCCTGCAGCATGTCCCCACCCCCATGCCAGTGTTTGCTGCATGTTTGTCCAGCCCCGGGTCACTGTCTGTGTGCAGTTGGCACATTCTTCCTCTGTTTGCGTGGGTCTCACCCCCACAACCCAAATGATGTGCAGGGTAGGTGGATTGGCCACGCTAAATTGCACCTTAATTGGGAGGGAAAAAAAGAATTGGGTACTCTAAATTTGTAAATTTTATTTTTAAAACATTTACGGGCGGCCAGTGAGAAATACATGGTGGGAAAGACTCAGCACTACCGGAGAGGGAGCAGAGAAAAGGGAGAGCGTGGATTGGCGCTTTAAATGGGCTCCCTTTGGGGGACTGCCTAGGTGGCGCCATCTCAGGGAGCTGCCGACCTGTAAAAATAAATTGCATTGGGAAAACTACGCAAAGAGTATCCAGACACCACATTCAAACACAAACCTGTCTCCAGATACCATTTTTTTTTAAATTCTTTCAGCCTCGACATTTCATCCCCATCGGGTCAAGGTTACAGCTAAACCGTAAAGGCTGCCTAGTGAATCGGCTTGCCCACTAACCATCAAAGTAAATGGGCCACGGAAAATTGCATCCAATTGGCCTCTTAAAGCAGGATTGTTGCAGACTCAATGGGCCGAATGGTCTTCTTCTGCACTGTAGCAATTTCATGGAAATTGCCAGCTCGATTATCTGTGGGCGCGCTTCCAACTCTCGCGTGCCCGCCGACCACAACATTGCTCGGGTGCACAATCACATCAAGGCTCTTGCCTGATGTCTTCACGTGCAATTTCACGCACGTCTGGGTCAGGCCCGCCCAAGCAACATAAAATTCTGACCCCAACAGATTTCATAATCACATTCAATGGATTTACCATTGCTGAAACACCCATGAACAACATTTGGGAACTACAGACGTCAATTTGCGCACTCCTAAAAACAATATCATGATGACTAGATCATCTGTCTTCGGCATGGTAAAAAATGCTCAACATGCTAGAAATATACAGGTCACTGCAAGAGAAAGATAAGATTGTTTTAAGAGGGGCCCTTTGTCAAACAATGGTCAAATAATGTAATAAACTGACTGTAATGTGCAATTTATTTTTGAACAAAAAAATATATTATTATTGTTCTTCACTAGCTACAAGGATATGCCTGGTAACAAATTAAGAATGTAAATCACTGATACAACTGTGAAAATATACACAAATCTCAAATGAATATGAGTTACACAAAAGCAGCCACTGTGAACTTTACTCTGCACAGATTTCATTGTGGAGATAAATATTGGCCAGGACACCAGCGAGAGCTCATCTACTTTTCATCAAAATGGTGTTGTGGCGGCAGATAGGGCCTTGGTTTAAAGTCTCATCTGATAAACAGCACCTCGGAGGATGCAGTGCTCCCTCAGCGTTGCAATGGAGTGCTGATGCAAGATCAATGACTACTAAAGCGAGGTTGTAGTCCAACTGAAGGCTTTAATAAGCTGGATGTTTCCCCCAGCAGCTCAGGTACAGAAAGAAAGCTGCTGGGGTGGCACGGGCTCTTATACCCCACCTTGCAGGGTGGAGCTACCATACAGCTTGACCAATGGAAAACATACATTATCTACCAATGGTGTTCCAGCATTACTAGGTACCGTAATACCTCTACACAGACTACCACATGTGCCAACTTAGATCATGAGCTAAAGTCTGTCGAGTGGAACCTGAAGCAAATCCGATGCCAATATTTGTGAGATGTTATAGTGTGGCAAATTGGATGCCGCATTTTCCTACATTACCACAGCTACTACAATTTGAACATACCTCATTAGCTGCAAAGCAACCCTCAGGTTGTGAATGGCACTATATAAATGCAAGCCTCTTTTCTTTTGATACTTATGATACTTTCTTTCTCGCTAGTTTAATCTGGATCTGCAATAGGAACAGTTTCATCATTGCTGCGCATTAACCCAAAGGTTACAGATTTTAAATACAGGTGTCAATTGCATTAGGAATTAGAAACCCAAATCAGCAAAACACTTGTTCCAAAAGTCTGTTGGCTGCCTGGAGTGTTGTTCCATTGTGGAGTCAGCAAATATCTACACCCGTACAAGAACTGGACACTGGTGGAGACTGACTGCCAACCTCCAGCAAAAACCCTAACCCAATCAGCCGGCCGAGGCCTGGCTTCCCCTCGGACAAAACTCACTCCTCTATCAACTCCCTCGGCGCAGAAATAGTGACAAGAGCGGCCAACCACAACGAGCCATGCATCGCGAGTCACGTACCAAGCGCCTAACAGAGGCTGAGATGAGACATTATACACTGAGGGTGCACTCAATCGCTGCCTTTGAATTCCCCGCGTGGAAATAGTCACAATGGAACAAAAAAAACCTCAATGTTGGAAAGCTGAATGAAAAAAAAATGCACGAAATGCTGGAAACGCAAGAGGTCACTGGAAGAGAAGGATGGATTGTTTTAAGTCAGAACATTGAAAAGGTAATAAACTGACTGCAAGGTGAAGTTCATTTTGTGCATAAAAAAATGCTGTTTTTGTCCTTCACAAGGATATCCACGATGACAAATTAGAAATTAAATTTTAAATCACTGATGCAACTCTGAAAATCTACACAGAAATATCAAAAGAATGTGAATGACTCAGAAGCAGCTGCTGTGGAGTTTATTGTATGTACTCAGCACAACTTTCATGGTGGACCATAGCTCCCTCCAATGGTAGGGAAAGTCATCAGGTAGAGATGTCTTCAAATGGATGTGAGCAAACACCAAGAATAGCATATCAATGGTAGCATCTAGGTTGCTCTGCTGGCTACATGTGGAATAGGTCTGAGGAGTATCCATGGTCAATCCGGGGAACAAAGGCCACAATTCTCCAGCTAGGCAATAGCAACAGGTCGATAACATGTTTTTAAAATTGATATTTTTATATGGAGCATGAACATCACTGGCTAGGCCAGCTTTTATTACCTGTCCCTAATTTCCCCTCAGGAGATGGTGATGAGCTGCCTTCTTGAACCGCTGTGGTGTTGGTAGGCCCACAGTACTGTTGGGGAGAGAGTTCCAGGGTTTAGACCCAGCGGCAGTGAGGGAGCAATGATATATTCTTAAGTCAGGATGGTGAGTGACTTAGAAAGGAACTGCTCGGGGCTGGTGTTCCCGGTACCTGTTCCTCTCGTCCTTCCAGATGGCAGTAGCTATGGGTTTGGAAGTGCTGCCTAAAGAGCCTTGGCGAGTTCCTGTGATGGGGCATCTTGTTGATGATACTCAGTGCTCCCACTGTGTGTCGGTGGTGGAGGCGGTGCCAATTTGTGCCGCTCCTGGGTTGAAACATGGTGGGTGGGATTTTCCATCGGCTGACGGCGGAATCGGGAAACACGATTGGGTGGAGAATCGGTTTTGATGCCGAAATCGTGGCGGGCGCCGGTTTCACTCCAAATCCTAATTCTTTGGTAAATGCGTTCCTCTCCACGCGTAAACGGACCCCGGAAGTGTAGAAGATTTTAGTTTAGATGGGCAACATGGTCGGCACAGGCTTGGATGGCCGAAGGGCCTGTTCCTGTATTGTACTTTTCTTTGTTCTAAACGCCATTTACAAATCATTAGCCAGCCTGACCCGGTATTCTCCGGGGCCTCCACGATTCTCCGCCTCCACTGGGGGAATTCCCAGCGATGAGATTCAATTGTGCTTTTAAAAATCGCGAAACAGCCACCATGGCTGGTGAGGGAGAGAGGGGGGGTACGGAAAGTGTCCAACATCGCCATAGTTTGCTGACAGTTGTGCCGTTGGCCGGTGGGGAGGGGCTTCTGCCAGGGCGAGTAGCGGCGGGTGTACAGGAGGTGGGCTGTGTGCCTGGGTGGACGGGCACGGAACACCATTGCTGCGGCCTGCCGACTGTGGACTTAGGGCCACGGGTCATATGGATGTTTCTCCCCCCCCCTCCCCAGGCTACCCTTCTATGTGCCCCATGGTCCCAGCCGACCCATCAGCGGGATGGCTCCACCTTTCTCCCAAGCACTCTGGACATTGCCTCGAAGAAGGCATTCCAGAACCCATTGTGCCTGGGGCAGGACCAGAACATGTGGGTGTGGTTAAGCAGGTCCCTCCGACACTGCTTGCACTAATCCTCCACCTCCGGGAAGAACCCGCTCATGCATGTCCTGGTTAGGTGCGCACTGTGCACCACTTTTAGCTGAGATAGGCTCAGCTCTGCTCATGAGGTGGACTTGATCCTGTGCAGAGTTTCGATCCAGGGTCATAGAATCATAAAATTTACAATCCTCCCCCTATCTCCATGTGCAACTCCGCCTCCCACTGTTGTTGCATCTCGTCCAGTGGGGCCCTTAACTCTTCTAACAGTCATCTGTGTCTGTCGCCACATTTAGCTCCTTCTAACAAGTCTGGCGCAAAATGTCTGTCCAGTAGGGCGTGTCTGGGTATCTGGGATGACATCGAGGTCTCCCTGCGGAGGAAGTCTCGCAACTGCAAAGCTTGTTCCCTTTCGGGAGCTGGAGCTTTTCTGTTAGCTCCCCCAAGGTCCCTACTCTACAGTCCACGGACATGTCTCTCACCGTCAGTACCCCTTCGTCCTCTCTCCACGTTTTGAAAGTGGCGTCTATTTTTGCCGGTATAAATTTATGGTTCCTGCAGATGGGGGCCGCGACAGGCATGCCACTGAGTTTGAAGTGGCGCCTGTGCTGCTTCCAGGTCCTGAATGTGGCTACTATCACTGGACACAAGTATTTGGTCGGAGGGGCTGGGAGTGATCCGGTGGCCAGCACGCGGAAGGACATCCCCATACAGGAGGCTTCCTCCATCTGGACCCATTCTGCCTCCAGCTATCCCAACCACCCCACACTCTGTTTGTTGCCAGTGGGAGAATAGGAGGTTCAGCAGAGCCAGGTCTCCCAAGCACCGCCCTCTTCGCAGGACAGTTTTCCGTATCCTAGGATTATTTCCCGCCCAGACAAATGCCATGATCAGTTTATCAACCCTGGTGAAGAAGGATTTGAGGCTGAAGATCGGGGGTGATTTGAATATGAAGAGGAACCTTGGCAGCACGTTCATTTTTATTGTCTGAACTCTGCCCGCCAGAGATAGTGGGAGTGCATCCCATCTCTGTAGGCCTCTCTTCACCTCCTGCACCAGGCTGGACAGGTTCTACTTATGGAGTCACGCCCAGGTGTGAGCTATCTGTAGGCCCAGGAACTTGATTTTGGTTTTGGCCAGTTTGAATGATAGCACCTCCAGCTCGGTTCCTTTCATTCGGCGGTTTACTAGGAAGATTTTGCTCTTGTTCAGGTTGAGTTTGTAACCGGAGAAAGCTCCGAACTCCCTCAGGAATTCCGTTATCTTGCCCATGCTGGCCAGGGTTTGAGACATAGAGCAGTAGGTCACCCACATGGCGGGAAACTCTGTGCTCCCTGCCTCCTCTCTGAATGCCAGTCCAGTCCTTCGCTGATCTAAGAGCGATGGCCAGCAGCTCAATTGCCAATGTGAACAGCAGTTGGGATAACGGACACCCCTGTCTCAGGCCTGTGTGTAGCCGGAAAGATGCAGAGCTGGTGATGTTCAGCCGTACACTCAACATGAGAACACTTTACAGAAGTTTCACCCACGAGGTTTACACTGGCCCAAATCCAAACCATTTGAGCACCTTCACGAGAGACCTCCATTATACTCGATCAAAGGCTTTCTCAGCGCCCAGGGAATCAATCATGTCTGATGCCCCCTCCCCAGGTGGGGTCATAATCACGTTCAGCAGATGTTTGCCGTTAACTGTCTGCCTTTGACAAACGCGGTCTGACCTTTCACTATCACTTCTGGCAAACCGTTCTCCAGTCACCTCGCCAGAGCTTTCGCCAGAACTTTAGCGTCAGTGTTCAGGAGTGAGGTGGGTCTGTATGACACCGCAGTCCATCGTGTCTGTCCTTTTTTTAGGGATCAGTGAGATCAAGGCCTGTGCCAGGATGGGTGGCAGGACCCCTTTCGACAAGGCATTGTTGACCACCACCTTTTCAAGGGAAATTAGTAAATGCAGGTCTAGCCAGTGACACCCACATCCCATGAACAAATAAATAATGAGCGCTCTCTTTCTCCAAATTTTGTCCATTTGTCCCAATATTTCCTCACGTTTCAAGGCTTCAAGTTTTGTTCGGTAACTCTCATATGAAGCGTTTTGTTACAAGTGCTATATAAACGTTGCTGTTGCTTTACATTTCCGAACCCTGCCAAGATCCCTGCACTGCTCCAATTCTGACCCAGTCAGAATTTCCTTTATTCCACCATGGACAGCTGTTCCTTCAGTAGGCCCTCCAGAACACCTTTCCTCCTTTAAGTCACACTTTAGGATCTACCTCTTTGACCAAGAGTTGGGTCACCTTGACCTTATACAACTTTAATGATGTTTCTGTGAACACCTAGTGATGCCTTACTTGATTAAAGGTGCCATATAATTGCAATACATTATAAATTGTTGTCAGGTATTGGCACTTCTGACCTACATTCCTGATACCCCAAGTGGAACTTAGGTGAAGGGGGAGGAGAGAGAGAGAGAGAGAAGAGGTGTCGTCAGTGCAATATTCAGTCTCGTAGTTAAGTAAAGCTCTCAGATGCAACCAAGTGTACGACTGCTCTATGACTGATTTCTTATACTGGTCTCAGCACAGAAAAAGCACGACTGATTAAATTTAGATCGGATTTCCGGTGCTAACCTTCTTTTAGAGCTATCCATAAATGAAGAAAACCAGACAGGAATAGTACTGAGGGCGTATGCACCATCAGGGTGCTGGAGTTCAGAGTTGCCATTAGCCCAAGGCCCGACCTGGCAGCTCAGGTGGATGGTAAAGATCCATTGGCCCTATTCTGAAAAGGGTAATGGGAGCGCTTCCTCTGTCTGAGCTTTTATTTATTCCTCAACAAAAGCACCTTAAAAAAAAACACACATAATCTGGTCACTACCACATTTTTGTTCATTGGATGAACAGGTTTGATTCCTGGCTTGGGTCACTGTCTGTGCAGAGTCTGCACATTCTCCGTGTCTACATGGGTTTCCTCCCACAGTCCAAAGATGTGGGGGTTAGGTGGATTGGCCATGGTAAATTGCCCTTCGTGTACAAAAAGGTTAAGTGGCGTTACTGGGTTACGGGGATAGGGTGGAGCCGTAGGGTTCTCTTTCCAAGGGACGGTGCAGACTCGATGGGCCGAATGGCCTCCTTCAGCATTTTAAATTCTATGATTCTATATGAGCTTACTGTGCACAAATTGGTCGCCTCATTTGCTAGATTACAATGATAACTACACTTCAAAAGTATTTCATTCACTGTAACGCACTTTGGAGCACTCTGGGATGCTGAAAGAGGGTGAATAAAAGGCAAATTATTTATTTTGTCATCTTTGCTTGGCTCTTGAAAGAAATGTAGTCCTCCAGTCATGAGGAGCAGACACATTGATCACAGCATTGTCAGCCAATCAGGAGCAGCTGCCCTTTGGTACTGGCAGGAAGGGGACGAGACCACTAAAGGCCGAATACTTGGATGCAGCTTTCAGGTTTCAAAATAAAATCCAATCCTGGCAGCAAAGGGTTGCCATGTTAGATACAGTTCGGTGTCCAATTCCTTTTGATGAAACACCATTTGACCTTCGACAATACTTTTTCTTGCTGCTTTTCCCCAATTATTTCACATTTAGATTACTCAGAAGTATTTGGGAAATGGGGTCCGAAAACATTTTTAAAGGTCAGAAAATGTTTCTGAAAACATCCCCTGATCTTTAAGCCGTGAAAGGTAGTTGAAGACTGTTCCAATTATAGAAATGCAGCAACAGGGTTGGCATACACCCACTCTCCATGATCGCGGAGGTGGGGTGGCGCAAGCAAACAAACGGACAGACAGAGGGGCAGAAACACGGGCAAGGCTCAGGCAGGAGGGATTAAGAGCAGACAGAGACAGGGGGGTGCACAGGCAGACAGACACGCGCAGGCAAACAAACAAATCAACAGATGGGGAGGTGCAGGCAGACAGACAGAGAGAGGCATAGGCAGACAGACAGGGAGGGAGGGAGGCGCAGGCAGACAAGACAGACGAGGTGGTGAGGCGAGGCAGACAGACGGGGAGACGAGTCGCAGGCGGACAGACAGACAGGGAGGGCAGGCAGACAGGGAGGGAGGGAGGGAGGTGCAGGCAGACAGACAGACGAGGAGGTGAGGCGAGGCAGACAGATGGGGAGACGAGGCGCAGGCGGACAGACAGACAGACAGAAAGGGGGTCACACAGGCAGACAAACAGACAGAAAGAGAGGGGCACAGGCAGAGAGACAGGCAGACAGGGGGAGGCATGGACAGACAGACAGAAAGGGGGAAATGCAGGCACAGAAAGGAGGAAGCCTCAGGCAGAGAGACAGATGGGGGGAGGCAGCGGAGGGGGGGCAGGCAGACAAACAGACAGGGGGGGCGCAGACACAGAGACATACTGATAGGGGGAGGCACAGACAGACAGACAGGAGAGGCGCAGGCAGAGAGACAGACAGGGGGAGGCGCAGGTATAGGAATAAACATACACCGCAAACATCCAAACCAATAAAGTCTTGTTCAAAAATTAACTGTCAACATTTTGTTGTTCATCTGAACCTAGAGAAATAATTTTGGACTTTGAACTTGTGGAAACATCTAGGTCTCTGCTATCCGAGCCCTTTAACTCAAACATCTTTCTTCTAGTGCACTATTTGATTCATGGCTGGTTTAGCACAGTGGGCTAAACAGCTGGCTTGTAATGCAGAACAAGGCCAGCAGCGTGGGTTCAATTCCCGTACCAGCCTCCCCGAACAGGCGCCGGCATGTGGCGACTGGGGGCTTTTCACAGTAACTTCATTGAAGCCTACTTGTGACAATAAGCGATTTTCATTCATTTTCATTTCATCAACACAGACTTCAATGCCAGGGAAATCCATGCTCAGAAGAGACCTACTTTGAGGAACCTCCTGATTGAAGGGGTACGATTCTTCAAGGACACCTGATGGCAAGAGGAGGCCCAGAAAAGGAGCCCGAGAAAGGAATACCCGTGACTTAGCGCCCAAGGACCAATCCCACCTCCCGGAATCACCTGCCAAGTGTGCAGTCAGAGATGCGGCTCTCGGTTTGGGCTCTTCAGCTATGCAAGGACCCACAGACCCCATGACCAGTAGCATGGAGTTCCTTAGATGAGACAATCACACTTGTTAGCGAGTGATCGCCGAAGAGGATTTGATTCAGCCAGAAGAATACCATGTGAGGTCATTAAATATGAGGCTGTAGTGCAAAGTCCTTGGAGTTTTGACTTCTGGCAATCACCTCTATGCCTATCTTCTCCCATTGGTTCCTGAACATGTGTTTGTAGGGCCTTTATTCACCACCTCTAACTTCTTCCGGTTCAAATGAAAAGCCATTGACCTGAAACACCAATGCTATTTCTGCCTCCCAAGCCTGCCGAGTTTTCATTTTAGGTTTCCAACGTGGGCAGTATTTTCCAAAATTGCTTGCGTTGAATTTGGCTGCTTTCTTGGCAGAATTAGAAGCAATAATATTTTACATTCCAAAGATCCAATCCCAGCCAAAGTGTGACGCTCCAGGTTTTTCCTGTCATTCCTGATCCACTTAGTGTTTGAAATCTAGTCGCACTACTGTACTCGTACTGCTCTATTCCATGTCCTGATGCAAGCATTTTCGTAGGGATTTTCTGCACACCCCACACCCTGTGTTCTGCAGCGGTGGAAGCAGCTCACCATTGGATGGTGTCGGGATCGTTGGGTCCCGCCATTGTCAACGGAGCTTCCCAGTGAACGTGCCCCTCCGCTGCTGGGAAACACACAGCAGAGGGGTGCGCTGTCGGCGAGCTGGAAAATTCTGGTCATAGTCTTGGTGCAGCGACAGGATGCATTGTGGAGGCTGACCAGGTGTGTTCAAGGTCTCAGCCGAGCTTGTCTAGTCTTGTAGCCTACCATCCTGGCTATAAAACCTTGGCAAATAAACCTGGAATTCATCAGACATTTCATTTCCCTCACTAGCATGAGCATTCAACAGGAGCTGGCAGGAATAACAGCTGCAGCAACTTCAATATCCACGGAACACTTATCTGCCAGTGTTAACCATTGGAGAGGACAATGTTGAGCAGTGTTGCCAAGTACGTGAGCCACTGGTCACTGCAGCTAATTCAATGATCTGGATTTGTATTTGCACGCTGCGCTAAAGCACTTGTTGTTAAAATGATAAGATGGAAATCAGAGTGTGGGAGTCACATTCTTGGTTACTGAATAGTGATAGTTATTTGTTCAGCAAACACTAGGTACATTTACTAGTATTGTTCTCATATATTGCTATTTTTTCCGTTCAGTCATAGGATGTGGGCACTATTGGCACGGCAAACATTTATCGCCCATCCCTAATTGCCCTGGAGAAGATTGTGATGAGCCGCCTTCTTGAACCGCTGCAGTCCATGTGATGTAGGTACATCCACACTGCTGTTAAGGAGGGAGTTCCAGGACTTTGACCCAGTGACAGTGAAAGATTAGCGATATATGTCAGAGTCAGGATGGTGGGTGGTTTGGAGGAGAAGTTCCAGGTGGTGTTCCCATGGATCTGCTGCCCATGACCTTGTTGATGGTAGAAGCTATCGGTTAGAAGATTGAAAGGGGATCATATTGAACAGTCAAAATCCTAAAGGGCTTGACAGGCTGGATGTTAAGAGGATATTTACCCTTGTGGGGAATGAGGAGACCATTTAAAAATTAGAGGTCCCTATTTAAGACTGAGATTAGGAGGAATTTCATGAGCCGATGGCATTCTCTTCCCCAGAGAGCAGTGGAGGAGGGTCACTGAATATATTCAAGGCTGAGTTAGATATATAGATGTTAGGTCGATAGAAGTTACTTGTCTCTACCGAGATCGCTACACGAACCAACAATCCATCTAATATAATAATAACAATCTTTATTGTCACAAGTAGGCTTACATTAACACTGCAATAAGTTACTGTGAAAATACCCTAGTCGCCACACTCCGGCGCCTGTTCGGGTAAACGGAGGGAGAATTCATAATGTCCAATTCACCCAAGTCTTTTGGGACTTGTGGGAGGAAACCGGAGCACCCGGAGGAAACCCACGCAGACACAGGGAGAACGTGCAGACTCCGCACAGCCAGTGACCCAAGCCGGGAATCGAACCGGGGTCCTTGGCGCTGTGAAGCAACAGTTCTAACCACTGTGCTACCATGCCACCGTGGATACACCTTCAACACGCAAATTGCCGCTGTTCATGGGGGGGGGGGGGGGGGGGCTCAGGAACATCTTCGGAAGGGCTCAGAGATGTGCAATAAATGTCAGCCTCACTAGTGATGCACACGTTTCAAATGTTATAACAAAATGTCAAATGTCATGCACATCATATATCATTGATCTACACCTTTGTACAAATATTTTGCGCATCCTCTCTTTCTCGCTCTTCACTACACCATCTCTTTTAGTTTTCCATTTTTCTGACAATATATACGTTTGAAATCCCAGGTTAATACATTGTTTGATTTACTCTTTCACCTGAATGGCATTCTGCTACACCTAGATTTCCAATTCAAAACCAATTCACTGATTAGGATTCATCTCCCACACCCATTTTTTACATAAAATACCTATGATGTTTATAGAATCACACAGCATTGAAGGAAATTTGTGGGCAGCATGGTAGCACAAGTGGATAGCACTGTGGCTTCACAGCGCCAGGGTCCCAGGTTCAATTCTCCGCTGGGTCACTGTCTGTGCGGAGTCTGCACGTTCTCCCCGTGTCTACGTGGGTTTCATCCTGGTACTCCGGTTTCCTTCCAAAGACGTGCAGGTTAGGTGGATTGGCCATGATAAATTGCCCTTAGTGACCATAAAAGGTTGGGTGGGGTTATTAGGTAACGGAGATAGGGTGGAAATGAGGGCTTAAATGGGTCGGTGCAGACTCGATGGACCGAATGGCCTCCTTCTGCACTGTATGTTCTATGAAACCTTCCTAGAATCCCTACAGTGCGGCAGGAAGTCATTCAGCCCATCAAGTCTGCACTGACCCTCTGAAAGAGCACATTACCCAATCTCACGGTCCCTCCCCATTCCTGTAACCCACCTAACCGTTTGGTCACGAAGGGGCAATTTAGCATGGCCAATCCTCCTGGGCAAGCTATCCAATTACTTCTACTTCCCAGCTCTTTTATCCCCCTAGCTCAGCACCTTTCTCCTTTCCACATATTTTTCCACTTCCAAACTTCTTCTGAACCTGCTTCCTCCACTTCTTTAGATAGTGCATTTCGGATCAGAACACACTGCATAAAATAAAGATTCTCATCTCCCTTCTGTTCTTTTTTAAAAAACAAATATTAAATATGGAGGTTTTAGTCGCATCTATTCCTGTGAGCCAAAAGTTGCAGGTACACATCGCTTCCCAGGACCTGGTGGCCAAGGAAAATAAGGTTGAATATCAACCTGTAAACCCTTCCGATATGCCTATGGCAGGTGGTAACAGCAGGAGAGATTCTGGTCAGCCATCTACAGAAAGCAATGGCCAACTATTGTAGTACCTTGCCAAGCACATCAACTAAAGGTTCATGGTTGCCAATGCCCTTTCAGGCCATGGCATCTGAAGAGATATTGGGTGAAATTTATCGGCTATGTCTCGCCTGAGGCCTCTCCTGGGATTCCCGACAGTCGTTACGCCTCTGGTTAGATCTGGCAAGATGTCACGATCAGGATCCTGCCCACAGTGGGCGATGACCCAGACTTGCATAGTTACGCGAGCTTAAAAGCCCACTTAACTATGTTTATGCCGGATCGAACGACCACCCAGTCGGTATCTACCGGTATCCGCCTGTCGGAACACCTCAGTGCAGGAAATGACACTAAGTGCGGCCTCGGAGGGGCATTTCCCGCTGGGGACCGAAATAGGAACAAAGTGCTGTTAGAAGGCAGGGTCATGTCCACCGCTTTTCCCTGCTAATCCCGCCCAGTACAGACTGGCTTTTTAAAAAAAATTAAATTGCGCCCATCATACCGGTGGGCACTAAACATCCTGCCAGTGAAAATGGATTTGCCTTACTTACTCTCTGATCATAATTTTGAACATCTCAAACAAATTTCCCCTCGACTTTCTCTACCATAAGGAGAACAACACAGGTTTCTCGGTGTAACAGAAATCTTTCATCCTGGTATCGTTGTAAATCTCTCCTGTAACCACTGCAAGGCGTCAACTTCCTTCCTGAAGTGCGGTGCCCTGAATTGGACACAATGCTCCAACTGGAGTCTCCTCACCAACGATTTACAAAACATTTGACGTAACCTCCCTGCTTTTGTAGTCGATGTCCCTATTTATAAAATCCAGGATCCTGTATAACTCTTTTAGACATCGAAGCACACGCATGGATGAGGCAGGGTGACATCACAGTGTCTTCCATCTCATTTCCCGGGGCTCTCGGTTGAAGGGGAAAGGGTGGGGGAGGCAGTGGTTGGGAGGACAGGTCGATGATCCTCAACTTGGTGGGCAAAATAATTCATTCCCAAACCCAATAGAGGATGAGAGGAGAATAAGGCAGCAAGCTGACAAGGGTTAAAAAAAATACTGATTGAGTGCAGAAAACGGTTTCGATTAAATTTGATTATTAGTGTTGAAGCTTTTCCCCATCCATTTCCACTCGATTCCTATTTAAAAGGAAACAAGAGAAGCTTGGATTCAGAAGTTTTCACAACAGCCTCACAAAGAGGTGGGTAATTGTAGCTTTAATTATGGGTGAGGCAAATGTCTTTTTTAATTAAATTAATTGCAGTTCTAATTATAGCTCCATTCCTGGAGGAAAATCACCAAGTCATTTACAATCTATTTTTCTATTGCTGTCTGACCCATTGTTTCCAGCATTTCCTACGTTTAGTTCAAATTTATATCTGCCACATCCGTATTCAGTTCTGTAAATATAACAAGGCCACCAGATCATGTAACAACGTACAGACTCTCAGGATACGATGCAACAAACTTGCATTTACATTGTGCTTTTCTCGTGTGCACAGATGCCTGCGAAGCACTTCACAGCAAATTACTCAAGTGTAGGCTGCGCACAGTAACACCCCATAAACAGCAAGCCAAAGATAAACAAATGGCTAATCTTTTGTGAGTGGTAATAAATATGGGAGGATTTTTTTGCCAAGCCAGCAGCAGAACGGTGTTCTTTTTGGAATAGGGTTAGGGTCCTGATGGATGCATCCAACCAGCTTCAGCCGATTCATCAATGGCCTTCCCTCCATCATCGTAGGATCAGAAGTGGGGACGTTTGCTGATGACTGTGCGCAGAGTTCAGTTTCATTCACAACTCGCCAGATAATGAAGCAGTTCCTGGCCACATGAAGCCAAGACAGCACTCTTCCAACAATGCGGCACTCCAAACTCAAGAGGCGCCCCCAGAGGGGGACTTGAACCCATAACCTCCTGATTCAGAAGGTTTCTACATTTCAATGCAGACATTTCAGAAGTACTTCATCGACTGCAGAGCACTTTGGGATGTTAAGAGTTTGCGAAAATCGCTATATAAATCCAATTTTCTCGAAGAGCCCGATATAGAGCCCAACACACACCATGACTAACCATTTGATGCAACATACTGTTGACGCAAGAAATATAAAACCGCCACAGTGTATGCTGACTATTAAATTATTTATTTACTGTTACCCTAGGCAGCGCCAGCAAATTTCATGTCAAAACTTCGATCAAATTTTTCCTTCACCCTTGTGAAGTCCAGGAAATACAACTCTTTCTATCCTGATTAGGAATTATCCAATTATAGCCAATGCAGGTCACGTCTCAACAGGTCAAAGAATGTCCCACAGTAAAGCTTTTGCATAGTCAGGTAGGGTAAGAAATAAATTTGTGTTGTGAAACTGTGTGCTCAGTGATTAAACCACTAATAGATTAAACAATTCATGGAAAAACATTCACCTCAAAATTAAATTGGAAAGCAATTGTACTGAAAGGCAACACACCCAATGATTACCACTTCTGATCTATGTTATTGATGCTACCCCCAGTATTTAAGCTATGAGGGCCTCATTCAATCGACAGCTGTATCAACTATTGATTTATGACCAATTACCTCAACAGCCCAGCTTGATGAGAAGTTAACTTATTCAATATTCCATGAGCAAATATCTGCCATATTGACTGAAAGAGCAGTCAATTTACTCAGGCCACATCCTCTGGGTCAATAAGAAATGAAAATAATAATAATATCTGAGGTACAGAGGTTATATTCTCCACCACTAAAATTGGACCTGCCAAGTGCAGCACTAAACAAGGTAGAGAAACATTAACCACAATATTATCAAGGAAAGTTTGACAGCTGTCCTGTCAGGAGTGTTGCATGATTAGTATGGACAGTTCCATAGACAACCACCGGATCCCAACAAGACAGAAACCTGGAATGCTGTTACACATAGGGATCAACTCAACACAAGGTGCCATTAGATACAAGGTCCAAACAACAGGCAGAGTCCAGTATCAGACACCACACTGGACTCAAGTGTTTGACAATATAAAAACTCCTAAGTAATTTCTATTTGCATTCATTACATTACACAGTGACAACATTGCAGAAGTACTTTACAGGCTTTAAAGTGCTTGAAGACATCCTGTGGTCATGAGAGCAAGTTTTAAAAAATGTTATTAAACACTAAAACCACTGCTTGTGCACAAATATAATCGTAAACTAGCCAAGCACAAATGCAGTTTTGTTGAGGCATCAACCAGGACATGAGCTGACATGTCTTCAATATAACCGACTGTGTATGAAAGCCCTGAAATTCCGAGGAAAAGCGATTATATTCTCCCAAGGAAGAGGTCCATAAACCAGGCATTTTCAAAGTGGGGGTCGCGACCAGCGGGTGGGTCGCGACCCGTGGGTGGGTGGCGGGCGGGTGTCAGGAGGGTCTCGGAGCCATCCTTCGAGGTGTTTCCGATCGTGGGAATTCAGGCACAACGGCCGCAGCAGCCGGCTTTCAAAATTGTCGTCTGCGAGCTACTTTAAATATGACGGCAGCAACCTGCTTTAAAAATGCGGGCATGCTGCACATGCGTGCCCGCTCATCAGTGAGAGAGGAACATCGCCTCCTCCTAACGTCGGCGCGCTGACCCAGGAGATGATTGTATTTTAAATTCAATTCAGTCTTCCTGCATCTGACTTGAATATGCTCAATGGCTGAGCCTGCAGAATTCTCTCCGATTGTGAATATGCTCAATGGCCGAGCCTGCAGAATTCTCTCCGATTGTGAATATGCTCAATGGCCGAGCCTGCAGAATTCTCTCCGATTGTGAATATGCTCAATGGCCGAGCCTGCAGAATTCTCTCCGATTGTGAATATGCTCAATGGCCGAGCCTGCAGAATTCTCTCCGATTGTGAATATGCTCAATGGCCGAGCCTGCAGAATTCTCTCCGATTGTGAACATGCTCAATGGCCGAGCCTGCAGAATTCTCTCCGATTGTGAATATGCTCAATGGCTGAGCCTGCAGAATTCTCTCCGATTGTGAATTTTAGAGATTAAAAAGATTCACAATACTGTGAGCTAAGTAATTCCTCCTCATCTATGTCTAAAATCGTCACATTGTAATTTGCAGACTATATCCCCAGACTGTAAACCACCCATCTGAGGAAAACTTACATTCTGCTCTGGAGAGTCCTGAGAGAATAGTGCCTGTTTCAATAAGGTCAGTTCTCGTTCTTCGCTATTCTAGACTATAGAATATAAGCCCAGGCTCACCTCTCGCATTAAAAGTAAGAGAAAATGGTGAGTCGCGAATGTCACCAGCGTGGGTCGCGAAGGTCGGCTGGAGTGGGTCGCGAAGGTCGGCCGGAGTGGGTCGCGAAGGATGGCCGGTTGGTAAAAAATGGGTCCTGGGCCAAAAAGTTTGAAAAACTCTGCCATAAACGATAAAGTTGGATGGACTTTAGTTCTTTCCATTGTAAATGCAGAGCCTGATACGTAACACATTGTACATTGGACAGTGTTGTCCAATACAGGTTTGGGGACTATGATGGTGATACCATTTACAACTAACTAGCCAACTCCCACCCTCACCATCACTTTTCAGTAACCAAGGAACCCAAGTACACTTCATCCTTGCGTTTACCTAGCATACAGAATGATTGGGCAAATCATATATATGCCCAAAGAGGTGCCCATCACTCCAATTTTAAATTTATCATCAGTACAGTTCGCCACATTGGATTCCCAATTAGCTGAATGTGCTTGTAGTTAACATTTTGGACAGCAAGCAAATAGAATACACTTCCTTGAAAGTAGATCATAAAACATTTGAAACTGGCAGCTGAAACACTTGCATTGTAATTGCTCACAATAAAAAGGGCCACCATCATTCCCAGTCACTTAATTTAAATGTTGTGATTAATAATCGACTTGTACTACATGTACACAAAAGGTCATCGTACTGTGGACACTAGAGGTAAAAAGATAAAACGCTAGGAACACTCACTAGTCTGGTAGCATCTGTGGCGAGAAAGGCAACGTTTTAGGTTGATCACCTTTCACCCAATTCTGTCCTTCAGCAGATTCATTCTGTTATTCTGATTTGCACCTCTTAGAAGCCCATCTTTTGTTTTGTTTTTTGTCCCATTACCAGTGTACCCAGGACCCAGGTGGGACCAGCAGCGCCAGGGCACCACACTGCCCAAAAGGCATTCGGCTGGGGGCCTCCGATCTCCTTGGAGGCCCCCACATGTGCCGTTCTGTCAGGCCCCCGTTTGTGGGGACCAGTTCCAAACAGCAGTCACCCGAGGTCCCCGAGACAAAGGGAATGAATCCCAAAGCCTCGGGAATCTGCACATTAGAGTAAGGCTTACTGCCTCGCAGATTTGTTAAAAAGTGATCCCGCACATTGTGGGCCTTGCGACACCTCGTGAGATCGTGTTGAATCTCGCGAGGTGTTGCAAGCCGGGAAGGTCCCAGGAGCGGGATCTCCCGGCTTTCACTGGCCACGCTGCGCCACGGCGAGATACTTTTCCAGCGCAGCGTAGCCAGAGGATCACGACCCTGTCTCCCCTTTCCCTGCCTCTGTACTGGCTTAAAACCTGGAACTTCCCCAACTTGTTTCAGTTCTCACAAAAAGGTTACCGACTTGAAACGTCAACTCATTCTCTCTACGCAGATGCTGAGTGTTTCGCTGCTTAGATTTATTACTTGGTAGATTACCAACAGCAACCCCACCTGCCAAACTCAACTTTCTGCAATAAACCATCACCAGGCCACACACAAAATAAAGGTGTCACAAACTAATGCAAATGACCAGGGCTGAATTACAAGTCAGAAGTTATGTAATAGGACCAACTCGACACCAGAGTGACTATCAAGTTCAATGCTACCACAAATAGCACAGCCAATCATTTTACTCAATTGCCCCTCTGAAATGTAATTCAGTTACAAACTGAAATTCTAGTTGCGAATTTAGGCTGCAATAAGGTTATTAATATCACCCTCAAACAACTAGACAGTTGACCCTTTGCATCAGTTTAGGCCAATAGTAGCTGTTTAATGAAGCAGAAACTGCAAGATTTGTTCTTTTACATTAAAAAAAGATTCATTCATGGCTCAATGCCGGTCCTTTGTCCCCGCCTCCCCCACCGACTCCAAGGGTCCCCCAACCACCACGCTGTTCCATTCATCTTCCTTCTGAGCAAGACTGGGGGTTGGGGGGAGACAACAAAAAGCACCCCCTTCCTCCACCACAAGGACTGTCAGACAATACAAGTCCCAAATACACTTTCCAACATTCGATTTACCACGATGTGAACTTGTTAAATCAGGATAATCAAAGGTACAGGCCATCACAAACCACATTATTCACTTCCCTGTAAACTGAAACATTCCTATAAACTGAAACAATTGACAACATCAAGCAGACAACAACATGATCAACAGGGAGCAAAGACCAGAATGACTCGACCAAGTCAGGCACTCTCTACCCTTCATGACCGACATCCAGAACAAGACAACACAGGATTAGTGGTCGGAAGGCCACACCAACCCAGGCTTCGACGACAGGATTAGATGTGCTCCATCAAACTTAATTTGCCCGGCTTCCAGATCGAGATTGCCAAAACATGGCACCCGATTCTTGAACTCAACTGGGAATTCTCCACCACCTCACTTTGGGGACCTGGATCAGCAGCAGTCCTCTCCTGTTCCCCATTTCTCTCTCCAGGCTCCATCAGGAAGGATGACAGGCCATGCAGCAGGAACCCGACTTTATGGAGCCAGACTCCTACCAAGGACAGTGCTCTCTCTATTGCAAGAACCTTCTCGTGCACCTCCATAAATATCCCACAACTCTTGGAATTGGGCCCTAATAATCTGTACCTCAGCCGAGATTTTCAGCCAGAACAGCATCTTCGTTGGCTGCCGTTATCCGTGGATGTACATTGCACCATCAGGGCGGGAGCCCGCAAAAAAACAAACCAGTGCCACCAAAAGGCAGAGGTGTACCACAACTTCCGCCAGCCGCCACGAACAAGCAAGGATTCAAACATTCTTACTCAGCTCCATCATGCAGAAACACCAACCAACAAGTCTCAGGGCCTATACTATGTAAACCAAGAAAAGACAAAAAAGAAATATGCACAAGGGTGAAAAGATGGATTAAAAGATGAGCAGAACTGGAGCTCGCAAAATCACAACCGCTCCCATGCTCACATGACAAACCACTCCCCCCCCCCTCTCTAGCATACCTTCCCTGTACTCTCTCCAATGCGTTCACATCCTTCCTACAGTGTGACGACCAGAGCTGTACACAATATTCCTGCTGAAGTCCGACTATTGTCTTGTATAAGTTCAGCAGAACCTCCTTGCTCTTGTATTATATGCCTCTATTAATAAAACCCAGGATATGGTATATTTTATTAACTGCTCTCCATCTGGACTTCCGGTTGCGGCAAGGATGAGCTAGCCGCACGTTTCGGCGGCTCCAGCTCCGACGGACCTTCGGGCTCTTTTAAGAGCCCCAACGGGGACTTTGCCGGCCGAAAAACCCGGTGGGAGGTGCGTGGGAAGGGAGTCCCCCCCCGAACGACGGAGGAAAAACCGGCGGCGGCGGCTGCAGCCCGAAGAATCTGCAACCAGAAGGTCAGAGGGAGTGGAACAAAATGGCGGCGAAGGGATCGCAGGTGACATGGGGGCCTGAGCAGGACGAGGTCGTGAGACGGTGCTTGGACCTGCTGAAGAAGGAGGTAATGACCCCGATGTTACAGGCAATTGAGGGGCTCAAAGAGACTTTAAAGACCCAGGAGACTGAGCTTCGTGTGATGGAGCAGAAGGTATCAGGTATTGAGGACGAGGTCCTGGGCCTGGCGGTTAAGACTCAGACGCACGAGGCACTTCATAAAAAGTGTGTGTAGCGCACAAAGACTCCCTGAGACAAATAGAGTGAAGTCGATGAGGCTTTATTAAGCGTGACTGTTCCCCCGCAGCTCGATAGTAAACTGGCCTGCGGGAGAAGACTCCGGCTTCTTATACTCCGCCTTCAGGGCGGAGCTAGAGGTCAACGGCCAACCAGGACCCGGGATCTGTCAGCCAATGACATTAGGGCTTCCAGTCCCACATGACCCCCAATACATACTACCACATTCACCCCTTGTCAAAAATGAACCCGGCGGGGTGATGCTTCGTATGGTGGTAAGGGTTTACAGGGCTGGTCCTGGGAGGATAAAACATTCACATGGCAATACAGTATTGGACAATTTCGTCCTGTTGCAACTATTTACAGAGGGTATAGGAAGAAAAGCAAAATGTTCTTGTGAACAGTCCATATTTGTTTTACATCGACGCCACGAGTCGGTCGGGTGGTCTGGTCGTCCGTGTCGATCGCCTCGGCCCCGGCGGTGGTGGTGGTGCTTGTACCAGTGTTGTCGCCTCCAGGAGCCGGACGGTTTCAGCTGTCGGTGCAAAGGGGAGGGGGACCGATCCTCCTGCGAAGGGGGCGGTCGCGGGGTGCGGCGGTGGCAGGAAGGGGGGGGGGGGGGTTGGGTTGATGGTGTCGGGGGGGTGTGCGTGTTGCCGGCGGGCGCCAGATCCCGCAGGGAGACCGTGTCCTGTCGGCCGTCGGGGTACTCCACGTAGGCATACTGGGGGTTTGCGTGGAGGAGGTGAACCCTTTCGACCAACGGGTCCGCCTTATGTGCCCGCACATGCTTTCGGAGCAGGATGGGTCCTGGGGCCGCCAGCCAGGTCGGCAGCGACGTTCCAGAGGAGGACCTCCTAGGGAAGACAAGGAGACGCTCATGAGGCGTTTGATTAGTGCTCGTACATAATAACGACCGGATGGAATGGAGAGCGTCCGGGAGGACCTCCTGCCACCGTGAAACTGGGAGATCCCTGGACCGTAGGGCCAGTAGGACGGCCTTCCAGACCGTGCCGTTCTCCCTTTCTACTTGCCCGTTCCCCCGGGGGTTGTAGCTGGTCGTCCTGCTTGAGGCTATGCCCTTGCTGAGCAGGAACTGGCGCAGCTCGTCACTCATGAAAGAGGACCCCCTGTCGCTGTGGACGTATGCGGGGTAACCGAACAGTGTGAAGATGCTGTTCAGGGCTTTAATGATTGTGGCCGCAGTCATGTCAGAACAGGGGATGGCAAAAGGGAAGCGGGAGTATTCGTCCACTACGTTAAGAAAATATGCGTTGCGGTCGGTGGAGGGGAGGGGCCCTTTGAAATCGAGACTGAGGCGCTCGAAGAGGCGGGAAGCCTTAATCAGGTGCGCTCCATCTGGCCTGAAAAAATGCGGCTTGCATTCCGCGCAGATGTGGCAGTCCCTTGTGACTGTACGGACCTCCTCTAAGGAGTATGGGAGATTGCGGGACTTGATGAAGTGGTAAAACCGAGTGACCCCCGGGTGGCAGAGGTCCTCGTGGAGGGTTTGGAGGCGGTTAATTTGTGCGTTGGCACATGTGCCGCGGGATAGGGCATCGGACGGCTCGTTCAGCTTTCCGGGACGATACAAGATCTCGTAGTTGAAGGTGGAGAGCTCGATCCTCCACCTTAAGATCTTGTCATTTTTGATTTTGCCCCGCAGTGCATTATCGAACATGAAAGCTACCGACCGTTGGTCGGTGAGGAGAGTGAATCTCCTGCCGGCCAGGTAATGCCTCTAATGTCGCACAGCTTCCACTATGGCTTGGGCTTCCTTTTCTACTGAAGAGTGGCGGATTTCTGAGGCGTGGAGGGTCCGGGAGAAAAAGGCCACGGGTCTGTCCGCTTGGTTAAGGGTGGCCGCTAGAGCTACGTCGGAGGCGTCGCTCTCGACCTGGAAGGGGAAGGACTCGTCGATGGCGCGCATCGTGGCCTTTGCGATATCCGCTTTGATGCGGCTGAAGGCCTGGCAAGCCTCTGTCGACAGAGGGAAGGTCGTGGTCTGTATTAGGGCCTTGTCTGCGTACTGGGGGACCCACTGGGCGTAGTACGAAAAGAACCCCAAGCAGCGTTTCAGGGCTTTTGGGCAGTGCGGGAGGGGAAATTCCATGAGTGCGCGCATACGTTCGGGGTCGGGGCCTATTATCCCATTGCGTACTAAGTAGCCCAGAATGGCGAGCCGGTCGGTGCTAAAAACGCACTTGTCCTCGTTGTACGTGAGGTTCAAGGCTTTGGCGGTCTGGAGGAATTTCTGGAGGTTGGCGTCGTGGTCCTGCTGATCGTGGCCGCAGATGGTTACATTGTCGAGATACGGGAACGTGGCCCGCAACCCATGTTGATCAACCATTCGGTCCATCTCCCGTTGGAAGACCGAGACCCCGTTTGTGACGCCAAAAGGGACCCGTAGGAAATGGTATAATCGCCCGTCTGCCTCGAAGGCTGTGTATTTGCGGTCACTTGGGCGGATGGGGAGCTGATGGTAGGCGGACTTGAGGTCCACGGTGGAGAAGACTTTATATTGGGCAATCCGATTGACCATGTGGGATATGCGGGGGAGAGGGTACGCGTCTAGTTGTGTGTACCTGTTGATGGTCTGGCTATAGTCAATGACCATCCTTTGTTTCTCCCCTGTCTTCACTACTACCACCTGCGCTCTCCAGGGACTATTGCTGGCCTGGATTATGCCCTCCTTTAGTAGCCGCTGGACTTCGGACCGAATGAAGGTCCGGTCCTGGGCGCTGTACCGTCTGCTCCTAGTGGCGACGGGTTTGCAATCCGGGGTGAGGTTCGCAAACAAGGACGGGGGTTGCACTTTGAGGGTTGCGAGGCCGCAGATAGTGAGTAGGGGTATGGGGCCGCCGAATTTGAACGTAAGGCTCTGTAGATTACATTGGAAATCTAATCCCAGCAAGGTGGGGGCACAGAGTTGGGGAAGGACGTTAAGTTTGTAGTTTTTGAACTCCCTCCCCTGCACCGTAAGGGTAACTATGCAGAATCCCTGGATCTGTACGGAGTGGGATCCTGCAGCTAGGCAAATCTTTTGTGCGCTGGGATAGGTGGTCAAGGAACAGTGTCTTACCGTGTCGGGGTGTATAAAGCTTTCCGTGCTCCCGGAGTCGACTAGGCATGGCGTCTCGTGGCCGTTTATTAGGACCGTTGTCGTCGTCGTCTGGAGTGTCCGGGGCCGAGCCTGATCGAGCGTAATCGAAGCGAGCCGTGGTTGTAGTAGTGGAGTGGGGTCCGTTGTTGCCGTCCAAGATGGCGGCGGGGATGAACAAAATGGCCGCCCCCATACATCGCACGTGGCTGGGGGGTCACAAGATGGCGGCGGGGGTGGACAAAATGGCCGCCCCCATGCGTCGTACAGGTCTGCGGCGGTCAAAGATGGCGGCGCCCCTCCTCCCCTCGTGGTGGTCGGGACCCAAAATGGCGGCTCTGCGGGTCGCACATCGGCGCCCCTCCTCCCCTCGTGGTGGTCGGGACTCAAAATGGCGGCGTCTGTGGGTCGCACATGGTGTGCTGGGGGGGCTGGGGAGCGCTAGGACCGCGAGCGCTAGGACCGCGCGGAGTTCCCTCACCGCGAGCGCTAGGACCGCGCGAAGCTCCCTCACCGGGGACAGCGGTGGTCGGGGCCCAAGTCGGCGGCGCCGGCGGGTCAGGCGTGGGGCCGCGAGCGCAAGGACCGCGCGGAGCTCCCTCACCGGGGACAGCGGTGGTCGGGGTCCAAGTAGGTGGCGCCGGCGGGTCAGGCGTGGGGCGCGGGACGGGGTTTAGGGTGGCGTTAGGGACGCGAAAAACTCCCTCCTCTCCGTGGAGAGTGTTGGCCGGGACCCAAAGCGGTAGCGCCGGCGGCGGGTCATACATGGGCTGCGGGGAGGGGGGTTGGGGAGCCTAGGCGGCGTGCAGGGCTCCCAGTTCTCCCGGGACCGCGGTGGTCGGGACCCAGAGCGGCTGCGCCTGCGGGTCGTACATGGCGTGCTGGGGGGGTTGGGGCGCATAGACTGCTTGCAGGGCTCCCTGTGCTCCCGGGACGGCGGCGACCTCGCGGGACCGGCACACAACCGCATAATGGCCCTTTTTCCCGCAGCTTTTGCAGATGGCTGCGCGGGCCGGACAGCGCTGTCGGGGGTGTTTCGCCTGGCCGCAGAAATAACAGCGGGCGCCCCCGGTGTGACTCGGCGTTTGGACCGCGCAAGCCTGTGGGGTGTCCGGGGGGGGGGGGTAGGGGGTTTGGCGCGACGGGTACGTACGGCGCCCAATGGCTTGCCGCGCGGTCGGGGCCGTAGGCGCGGGTATTACGCGCGGCCACGTCTAGGGAGGCTGCTAGGGCCCGTGCCTCTGAGAGTCCTAGCGACTCTTTTTCTAGAAGTCTTTGGCGGATTTGGGAGGATTGCATACCTGCCACAAAAGCATCGCACATTAACATGTCCGTGTGTTCGTTTGCGTTCACCGACGGGCAGCTGCAGGCTCGTCCCAAAATCAGCAGCGCGGCGTAGAACTCGTCCATCGATTCTCCGGGAGCTTGCCGTCTCGTCGCGAGCTGGTAGCGAGCGTAGATTTGGTTAACTGGGCGGACATAGAGACTTTTCAGTGCTGCGAACGCCGTCTGGAAATCGTCGGTGTCTTCAATGAGGGTGAAAATCTCCGTGCTCACCCTCGAGTGCAGGACCTGCAGTTTTTGTTCGTCTGAGACTCGGCCGGTGGTCGTTCTGAGGTAGGCCTCGAAGCAAGTCTGCCAGTGTTTGAAGGCTGCTGCCGCGTTCACTGCGTGGGGGCTGATCCTCAGGCATTCTGGAATGATCCTGAGCTCCATAGTCCTTTTTAGGCACGCTTAATAAATTGTAGCGCACAAAGACTCCCTGAGACGAATAGAGTGAAGTCGATGGGGCTTTATTAAGCGTGTCTGTTCCCCCGCAGCTCGATAGTAAACTGGCCTGCAGGGGAAGACTCCTGCTTCTTATACTCCGCCTTCAGGGCGGAGCTAGAGGTCAACGGCCAACCAGGACCCGGGATCTGTCAGCCAATGACATTAGGGCTTCCAGTCCCACATGACCCCCAATACATACTACCACAGTGTGCTGACAGGATTGAGGCCCTTGAAAATGGAGCGCGAAGGAAGAACCTTAGGATACTAGGTCTCCCTGAGGGCGTGGAAGGAGTGGACTGTGGAGCGTACGCAAGTAAGATGCTGAGCTCACTGATGGCTGCTGAGGCCGCTACGGGCCCCATGGAGGTGGAATGGGCAAATCGGATCCCGGCGAGAAGACCAAAAGCGGGAGAACCACCGAGGGCGATAATCGTGCGATTCTACCGCCTTAAGGACAGAGAAGAGGTCCTGAGATGGGCTAAAAAGGTGCGGAGTAGCAGATGGGAGAATGCTGTGGTAAGGATATACCAGGACTGGAGTGCGGAGGTGGCGAGAAGGAGGGCGAGCTTTAACCGAGCTAAAGAGGTTTTGCACAAAAGGAAGGTGAAGTTTGGGATGCTACAGCCGGCAAGACTATGGGTCACGTATCAGGAGAGACACTATTATTTTGAGACGGCGGAGGAAGTATGGTCCTTCATCAATGAAGAGAAACTGGACCGGAACTGAGGGACTGACGCTGCAGGGAATTGTTATTGTTATTGTTTTTGTTAATGTTATGGTGAAAGTGAATCGAGAAGTAAACAGGGAAAGGGGGGGGGGGACACTGGGGAAATGTGGGCGCCGGTGAGGGGGGAAAGGCGGGACATAGTCGAAGAATGGGGAAGGAGGGGGGGAGGGGAAAGGGAGCTGCGCCATAAGAGGCGGGTTAGGTAAAGGGATGTTCCCGCGCCAGAAAGAATAAGGCGGGAAAACAGGCGCAAGGCGGATGGGAGTTCCCTCACACCAGAGGGGCCGAGGAGTGAGCAGGAGTAGCCGGGGTCAGTTGAAGTCAGCTGACTTACGGAAGTGATATGGGGGGAGCAATCAAGCTAGATAGGGATCTAGCGGGGGGGGGGGGGGGACAACTGGGTTGCTGCTGCGGAAATCCAAAAGGAAATGGCTAAAGAGTGGGTGGTCGGGGGCGGAGTGCGACGCTGGGGGAGCGAGCGGGAGCGCGGAGGCGGGATATGGGACTGGCCTAGAGAAGGTAATGGCTAGTCGACACGGGAGGGGGGCAGGTAGCCCCCCAGTGAGGCTGATCACGTGGAACGTGAGAGGCCTGAATGGACCGATAAAAAGGGCCCGAGCACTCGCGCATTTGAAAGGACTAAGGGCAGACGTGGCTATGCTCCAAGAGACGCACCTAAAGGTGGCGGACCAAGTTAGGCTAAGGAAAGGATGGGTGGGACAGGTGTTCCACTCAGGACTGGACGCAAAGAACAGAGGGGTGGCCATTTTGGTGGGGAAACGGGTAGCATTTGAAGCAAAGAACATCGTAGCAGACAGTGGAGGTAGATATGTAATGGTGAGTGGTAGGCTGGAGGGAATGGAGGTCGTGTTGGTTAATGTGTATGCCCCAAATTGGGACGATGCGGGGTTCATGAGACGGATGCTGGGGCGTATTCCGGACCTGGAGGCAGGAAATTTGATTTTAGGAGCGGACTTCAATACGGTGCTGGACCCGGGGCTAGATCGATCCAGCTCAAGGACCGGAAGAAGGCCGGCAGCGGCCAAGGTACTTAAGGGATTTATGGACCAAATGGGGGGAGTGGATCCATGGCGATTTCTTAGACCCAGGGCTAGGGAGTATTCCTTCTTCTCCCATGTCCATAAAGTGTACTCCCGGATAGATTTTTTTGTTTTAGGAAGGTCGTTGATCTCTAGGGTGGAAGAAGCTGAATACTCAGCCATAGCGGTTTCGGACCATGCCCCACATTGGGTGGACCTGGAAGTAGGAGAGGACAGGGAGCAGAGAACACTCTGGCGATTAGATGTGGGACTGATGGCGGATGAGGGAGTGTGTGCAAGAGTGAGGGGGTGTATTGAGAGATACCTGGAGGTCAATGACGACGGCGAGGTCCCTGTGGGAGTGGTCTGGGAAGCACTAAAAGCGGTGGTCAGAGGAGAGCTGATTTCTATTGGGGCCTACAAAAGGAAAACAGAGGCCAAGGAAAGGGATAGACTACTGGGGGAGATTTTAAGGGTGGACAGGGAATTTGCAGAGACCCCGGAGGAGGAGCTGTACAGGGAGAGGAGACGACTCCAGACTGAGTTTGACCTTCTGACCACCAGAAAGGCGGAGGTACTGTGGAGGAAGGCACAGGGGAGGAGGTATGAATATGGGGAAAAGGCTAGTCGCTTGTTGGCCCACCAACTGCGAAAGAGGGCAGCAGCGAGGGAGATAGGAGGAATTAGGGATGAAAGGGGAGACACTGAGCGAAGGGCAGGAAAGATAAACGAGGTGTTTAAGACCTTTTATGAGGAACTGTATAGGTCTCAGCCCCCAGAGGGAAAGGAGGGGATGCGGCAGTTCCTGGACCAATTGAGATTCCCGAAAGTGGAGGAGCAGGAGGTGGAAGGCCTGGGGGCACCGATTGAGGTGGATGAGGTTATTAAGGGACTGGGAAGCATGCAAGCAGGGAAGGCCCCGGGGCCGGACGGGTTCCCGGTGGAATACTACAGAAAATATGTGGACTTGTTGGCCCCGTTGTTGGCGAGGACGTTCAATGAGGCCAGGGAAGGGGGGACTCTACCCCCGACGATGTCGGAGGCGACGATATCGCTAATTTTGAAGAGGGACAAAGATCCGTTGCAGTGCGGGTCCTATAGACCTATTTCACTATTGAACGTGGACGCCAAATTGCTGGCAAAGGTGCTGGCATCGAGGATAGAGGACTGTGTCCCGGGGGTGGTGCACGAAGACCAGACTGGGTTCGTAAAAGGGAGACAACTGAATGTTAACGTGCGACGACTATTAGGGGTGATAATGATGCCCTCAGTGGAGGGGGAGGCAGAGATAGTGGCGGCAATGGACGCAGAGAAGGCATTTGATAGGGTGGAGTGGGAGTATTTATGGGAAGTGTTAAGGAGGTTTGGGTTTGGGAACGGGTTTATTAGCTGGGTTAGACTTCTTTATGGGGCTCCAACGGCAAGCGTAGTTACAGGTCGACATAGATCGGAGTATTTCCGATTAAATAGGGGAACAAGACAGGGATGCCCGCTGTCTCCATTGTTGTTTGCATTGGCAATCGAACCTCTGGCCATGGCGTTGAGAGACTCCAGGAAATGGAGAGGGGTGACTAGAGGGGGAGAAGAACACAGAGTCTCGTTATACGCGGATGACCTATTGTTATACGTGTCGGACCCAGCGGGGGGGATGATAGAGGTTATGCGAATTCTGAGGAGGTTCAGGGTATTTTCGGGGTATAGGTTAAACATGGGGAAGAATGAATTATTTGTGATACATCCAGGGGACCAGAGTAGAGAGATAGAAGGCTTACCGCTGAGGAAAGTGGAAAGAAACTTCCGATACCTGGGGATTCAGATCGCTAGGAGCTGGGGAACGTTGCACAGACTTAATCTGACACGGCTGGTAGAACAAATGGAGGAGGACTTTAAGAGGTGGGAATGCAGCCTTTATCGCTGGCGGGCAGGGTGCAAGCAATTAAGATGATGGTCCTCCCGAGGTTCTTATTTGTATTCCAATGTCTCCCTATTTTAATCACCAGGACCTTTTTAAATAAAATAGACAGGAGCATTACGAGCTTTGTGTGGGCAGGGAAAGTTCCGAGAGTAAGGAGAGGGTTCCTTCAGCGCAGTAGGGACACAGGAGGACTGGCACTACCGAACTTGGGAGATTATTATTGGGCCGCCAATGTGGCAATGATACGTAGATGGATGCTGGAGGGTGAGGGAGCGGCGTGGAAAAGGCTGGAGAGAAGGTCCTGTAAAGGGACGAGTCTAGAGGCGCTGGTGACGGCACCGCTACCGCTCTCACCTAAAAAGTACACCATGAACCCGGTGGTGGCGGCAACACTGAACATATGGGGACAGTGGAGGCGACAGAGAGGGGTGCGGGGAGCCCTGGTGGGATCCCCTATCAGGAACAACCATAGGTTCGCCCCAGGAAGAATGGATGGAGGATTTCAGAGTTGGTACCAGTTGGGAATTAGGAAGGTGGGAGATTTATTCATAGATGGGACTTTTGCGAGTTTGGGAGCATTGGAGGAAAAGTATAAGTTACCCCGGGGAAATTTCTTGAGATATATGCAGGTGAGGGCGTTTACTAGACAACAGGTGAGGGAATTTCCGCGGCTCCCGACACAGGGGATACAGGACAGGGTGCTTTCAGGGGTGTGGGTCGGAGAGGGCAAGGTGTCAGAGATTTACAGAGAGATGAGGGAAGAGGGGGAGGAGTCGGTGGGCGAACTAAAAGGAAAGTGGGAAGAAGAATTAGGGGAGGAGATAGGGGAGGGTATGTGGGCTGATGCCCTAAGCAGGGTAAATTCCTCTTCCTCATGCGCCATGCTTAGCCTGATTCAATTTAAGGTGCTACATAGAGCACACATAACGGGGGCAAGATTGAGCAGGTTCTTTGGAGTGGAGAACAGATGTGGGAGGTGTGGCGGGAGCCCGGCAAACCACGCACATATGTTTTGGGCGTGCCCGGCACTGGAAGGATATTGGAAGGGAGTGACGGGAGTGATCTCGCAGGTGGTGAATGCCCGGGTCAAACCTAGCTGGTGGTTAGCTATATTTGGAGTTGCGGAAGAGCCGGGAGTGCAGGAGGCGAAAGAGACCGATGTCGTGGCCTTTGCGTCCCTCGTAGCCCAGCACAGGATCCTACTCATGTGGAAGGAGGCGAAACCCCCCGGCCTGGAGGCCTGGGTAAACGATATGGCGGGGTTTATTAAACTGGAGCGGATAAAGTTTGCCCTGAGAGGATCGGCTCAAGGGTTCACCAGGCGGTGGCAGCCATTTCTCGACTACCTAGGGGAACGTTAGAGGGAAGACAGATGAGCAGCAGTAGCAACCCAGGGGGAGGGGGGGGGAGGAGATTTAGTTGAATATAGGTCAATTGAGAATGAGGTTTTGTTACTTGTGTATTATTATTATTATTGTTAAAAAGTTAAAAATTTCTGTTTTGTTATTGTTATCATTTCGTTTGTTTTGTAAGTGGGAAAAATGTTGTTCAAGGGAAAACATTTTCAATAAAATATATTTTTTTAAAAACTGCTCTCCATCTGTCCTGCTACCTTCAATGACTAATGCAAATATATACCCAGCTCCTGCACTCCCTTAAGAACTGTGCACCTTTGGAGCTGCTAAATTAACCAGCGCGTGCAAATAGGTTAACCATGTTAAAGCCACGGATAGTACAAACCTGTAACGGAGCAGTGAGTGTCGAACAGGAATAAAATGGCACTTGTAATGCGCTGCCTATAATGGTCTCAATATCTCATTTTTGACAGTAGTTGAATATTAAAATATTGAACTATCGGTTTGTAGATCACAATTGTAAACGTTAATTTATCATTTAACCGGTCTTTTCAAAAGTTGGCCTATAATTTTGGTTTGCTTTCAGATTCAAATGACAGACAAGGAGGAAAGTATTCCAAATAAATAGTCAACTTGGCTTCTTGCTTTGCAAAGGTTCTTGCTGGAATGAGAATTGGAAGCTGGCAGTTGAATGGTCGATCAAAATGAAAAAAGTTACACTTTCCAATTGCTGTTCCAGATTGCAGTAATGCCGAGGCCAATATCTCTTTTGTGAAAAACAATTTTATTCTCTGATTTAATTGAGTAACAGTTGCTATTTCTGTCACAAAATACTTCAGTCTTGACCACATAAAATGGGAACCCAAAAATTGTTGATTTTTGGTTAGTTGCACTTGAAGAAATCCAAAACTAGGATGAATTTTCTGGTTGTTTTAAAGTCAGATATCAATCAATGGAACTTTTCTAAGGACCCTAATGACAAATGTGAGAGAGCTGATGAGGTTACTGAGACTTTCAGGTCGGGAAGATGACAGGTTCGATCCCTGTTCTATGGCAGGTTAGCTAACAGCAGCATGCTGACAGAAAAGGACCAAAGCAACAGTCCCTAATCACTGCGCAATCAATCAAGGTGCTATATAGCTACAAGCTATTGAATACTTTTTCAGGAGACTGTTGGGATGGATAATGTAGCGATATCATAGTTGTGTTGTAATTCACCGACTGACCACTAGGAGTCTCATTAGTTTATAAGTGAATGTTAGAGTCAGGCAACCTCAGACTGACCAGGGAGCTGAGAGACAGATCGTGGTTTGTGCATGTTCATACTGTTATTCATCTGTTGTTTTGTGTACATTTGACCCACTGTTAATGTTAATAAATTGATTAGCTATAGTGTTCTTGTAACAAAAATCAGGCCATCCGATGAGAACATTACAGATAGGTTGCAAAGAGGAAAGAGAAACCACAAAGGAATGGAATGGAAATGAAGGCCAGGTGAACACACGAGAGAGCGTGGCGTCAGGTGAGCACGCGAGAGAGCACTCTGCCAGGTGAGCACGCAAGCAAGCACCCCGCCAGGTGAGCGTGCGAGAGAGCACTTCGCCAGGGGCAAGAGACTACTCCGCCACGTGAGCACGCAAGAGAGCACTCCGCCAGGTGAGCACGCAAGAGATCCACCTAACCTGCACATCTTTGGACTGTGGAAGCAAACCGGAGCACCCAGAGGAAACCCACACAGACAGCGGGAGAACATGCAGACTCCGCACAGACAGTGACCCAAGCAGGGAATCGAACCTGGGACCCTGGAGCCATGAAGCAACTGTGCTAACCACTGCGCTAGCGTGATGCCCACAAATAAACATTATCATTAATAAAGATTGTTATTACCAGGTGAAAGCATTAGAAGGCACTTCATCACATGAAACACCTTCATTACATACAAGCAACCTGGCAACCTATTTGAAGATATGGTGATGGGGGTACGTTGAGACAATCTGATCATTTGCAATTGCTCTTACAGAGCTGAAAACCTGCCTCTGACTAATGCAAATATTGGAAGACAGTGCAGTGAACAGTCATATTTCATACTCAGCACAAGGTCCCATTATTAATGTGCCAGAATAAAATCAATGTCAGAGGTCCATTTAATCACATGGAAGCAGCTTTGACGCATTCTGCAGATAACACGCATCATTAACAGAACCTTGATTTGCTGAAAAACAGAGTTTAAAGATACAGAGAGCCTAATTATGGAGCAACAGCATTACGCCAAACAAGCCAATCAACTCAAACCAAGTGTCATAAATGGGCTGGGGCAAATATGGTTGCTTTGATGGGAAACCATCTGCACAGTTCTGGCAGCAGGATTAATTGATGTCAAGAGAAAAATCTTTCAGGGAACATAAAGAACATAGCAAGGGCTGGGCAACTGATCCCTGGAAGCTGAGAAACCTCCTCCCGCAAAACCACCCACTTCACTCACTAATGGAACCCATGGTCCAATACAATAAATATTTCCCATTGTGTGCCAGCCAAATGCACATTGGGCAAAGAATACTGCAAATGGTGGCTCGTTTCACAATGAAAGCACATTTTGGTGACAGACAACTGCAGGACACCAATTAAATTGAAGGAACAGTGGTGTGCTTGGGCTGTTCGAAGTTAGCAAAGGACACCACAATGTGAGCCTGGTCTATCTGGCTGAGAGTACTTGCTTCCATCACCTACTTTAGTTACCGAGAGCTAAGCAGAGATACCTGATCAGTCCGCTCTCAGCCCCACCATGTAGTTTGTATTAGAGTCGGTCATTAAATTGTACCAACTGCAACATATTCAAAAATAATAGTTAAAAATTGAAAGAATGGATTTATCCAATTGATAGCTCCAAAATAACTGATAGCATAGTTTGATACATCAGATTGTCGATGGGTTTGAAGTCAGCATTCCTCAATCATTATGATCTATTTAGTCGATCATGTGACTTCGTGATCAAGGTTCGATTTACTAATGGACACTTCAATTCAATTTGATCTCAGCCTGTTTATTATTTCATGTCATTTGCTGTCTGCCGAGGTCATTATAGGACCATTAAAATTTAATGAGGCAGCAACCTAAAGCTTGCTCAGATTTTAATGTTTCTGGATGGATAGTACACTCCTGATTTAAATAAATCTAATGACCAGCCAGAAGATGATGCTGTGCTGAAAATAAATTTAAATTAGCAGGTGTGATATAACAAGCATAATGCTTCAGGTGGAGGGACCATATTACAACACAAATCTCTCTGAACCTTAATGATCTCAAAAACTGAGCACTGAAATGCTGTGACAAGATTATCCCACCAGACAAATCCATGAAACGCAATCTAAATACATTTTAAAATAGATTTAGAGTACCCAATTTTTTTTCCCAATTAAGGGGCAATTTAGCATGGCCAATCCACCTACCCTGCACATCTATTGGGTTGTGGGGGGTGACACCCATGCAAACACAGGGAGAATGTGCAAACACCACATGCACAGTGACCCGGTGCCGGGATCGGAACCGGGTCCTTAGGTCTGTGAGGCAGCAGTGCTAACCACTGCGCCACCGTGCAGCCAACGCAATGCGAGACAGCATGACCGGAAGCTACATTTTACAGTAAAGCGGGAGGGCACAAAATGACTAATTACTCAAAGCTTGCAAACATATTTTCATTCAACAAGAACCTTGGATTTCTGCTTCGATGAAAGGCTGGCAAGGGTCGGGCTGCGCCAAAGGGGTGAGGGTGTGACTATGCTTTAAGTTACTGAACTCCAGCACCGTAAGGAGTTGCTGGTTAGTACAGAAGTTGATTATCGATGAAAAAGAGATATTTTGCTGAAGCTTTACATTTTGCACTCACCAGGACAAACACAACACCAAATTTCAAACTTCGAACTAACACAACAATTTAGACTGCAGGAGAAAAGTGTGCCATCTCGTAAGTTTAAAAAAGAACAGGGCAGCACGGTGGTGCAGTGGGTTAGCCCTGCTGCCTCACGGCACCGAGGTCCCAGGTTCGATCCCGGCTCTGGGTCACTGTCCGTGTGGAGTTTACACATTCTCCCAGTGTTTGCGCGGGTTTCGCCCCCACAACCCAAAGATGTGCAAGTTAGGTGGATTGGCCACGCTAAATTGCCCCTTAATTGGAAAAAATGAATTGGCTACTCTAAATTAAAAAAAAACAGAATTACTTACATCAAGAACAAAGAAAGGAGAAATGAACATTTATATAGTCCCTTTGATGACTTCAAGATGTTCCAATGCATTTTTATAGATAACTAGGTACTAGTTGTAATGAGTTGCCCTGGCGGAGCTCAAAAGGAGCATCAGTGAGCACAGCACAGCAGATGACATTTTTTGCTCATGATCGAGAATCGATTGATGGGACGGTAGCTGACAGGATTTACCCTGCTTTTTGTGGCGAGATGATAACTGGGCGATTTTCACATTGTGGACTGGATGCCAGTGTTGCAGCTGCACCTACAGCTTGGCTCAGGGAAACAGCTCATTCTGCAGCACAATTATTTCCTACTACAGCCTGGATGTCATCAAGACTCTAACCAACGACCAGATAATCCATTACATGATATTAACGTATAAATACTGGCTAGCAGTCTGTGAGGAACACCCTGCACTTCATCAAAATAGTGTCCGGAGACTTTGCATGCCCACTTGAGTGCAGTATAATTGGTTAATAGAATAATTATGGTAATGACAGACGTAGACCCTCATGTGCCAGTGACATCAGTCATATGCTCAAGACTCTATACAACAGATCGAATAGTCAGCATTCCGGAGAGATGTACCTACTTGGTAGTTCATTATTTTTTTAGTGTGCAGAGTGCAAACAAACCAGTTTGAAGTCATGACTGAAGTCAGACTACATTTGCTCCAACTAAAATAGGCCACACAACCAGTATAGGAAACATGGTAGCAGCGGTGGTGACACCAATTTAATGAAGCGTTGGTGCTAATGATGAAACGCATAGTGTGAAACTACAACAAAACCTGATCAAATGACAAACTGCAAAAGTACCCAAGGCAGGGGCAAACAGGAAAGTGGTAGTGATGGTAGCACCAGGTTAAGCAATCACTGCCCCTACCCCACCCGCTCTAAAGTCATGAGAGCCTGCACAGAGGTTAACATTGGAAGTTATAGCGAGATAACTTCCTGAGGTGACTTTACGAGCATGGAGAGAAGGCCATCGCATTAAGAAGTTTGGGTGTATGGAAAGGGATAGTGCTGGGGGGGGGGGGGGGGAGAGAGGAGGAGGTGGAATAGAGCATAGGGTGTCCTTATATGTGGATGACTTGTTGTTTTATGTGTCAGAACCAAATGTTTCGATAGGGGGAGTATTGGAGCTGCTTCGGGTGTTTGGGTCTTTATCGGGGTACAAATTAAATCTAGACCAGATTATTTTGTGGTGTCTCGGCTGGGGATGAGGGGATAGAAGATGTGTGTGAATGTTGTGGGGGAAGGCAAACCACGTTCATATGTTTTGGTTCTTGGCAAAGCTGGAGGATTACTGGAAGGAGGTTTCTGGGGCATCTCTAAAGTGGTGCATGTGAAACTGGACCTGGGCCCTCGGGAGTCCATATTTGGGGTGACGGACCAGCCGAGGTTGCTAACAGTTGCGGAGGCAGATGTTGTAGCCTTCGCCTCATTGATCCTGTTGGGATGGAGAGCAACCTCTCCACCCTGTGCCCTGGCGTGGCGGGGGGACCTGTTGGAATTCTTGACTCTTGAGAAGGTTAGGTTTGAACTGAGGGAAAGGATGGAGGGGTTCTACAATTCATGGGTGTTATTCATTATGCACTTTCAAGAATTGGATAACATCGAACATTAGTGGGGGGGGCAGTTGGGAGGGTTGGGGAGAGGGGGACTGTATATGTTAATGGCGACTGTGGGTGATTCTTGATTCCTTTTTGTGATTTGTTTATGTGAACATGCGGCAGTTGTTTGGGGGTTGGTGGGAGGATGGGATTGTTGTTGTCGATATGGGGATTGACATTATATTCATTACTGCTTATTATTGATGGGTGTAAATTTGGGAGAAAATGTGAAAAAGGAGAATAAAAATATTTTTGAAAACAACTTTGAGGTATCGAGCACCCTCGATCTTCTTGATAAAAAGCAGAAGACAAGGCTAATTCAAGCTGTAGTGCCCATCGCCACTGAGGCCCTCTTGAGACAGGGGGTAGAGGCCTCCACAGACTTCAAATCTGTCCTATTTTACTCCGAAAAGGAACCTCGCTGCCAAGCGAGTACAATTTGGAGATTTAAAAGACATGGGGAAATCATTGAATCGTTCCTTACTGACCTGTAGACGTTAGCTTGTTGTAGCGAGCATAGGACATTTGAAGACGACCTCACACTTGATTGAATTCTTCAATACATTAGCCAGGCCCAACTAAGGAACTGAAATCAGCCTCTCTTCCACCAACATACCGATGCCGAGATGTCTGTTAATTGTTTAGGGCCAAAAATGTTAACCCGACTCATTCAAAATGGCAGGAGATCCTATAACCTATATAGATCCTATTAGTGGGCAGCACGGTAGCATAGTGGTTAGCACAATTGCTTCACAGCTCCAGGGTCCCAGGTTCGATTCCCGGCTTGGGTCACTGTCTGTGCGGAGTCTGCATGTTCTCCCCGTGTCTGCGTGGGTTTCCTCCGGGTGCTCCGGTTTCCTCCCACAGTCCAAAGATGTGCACATTAGGTGGATTGGCCATGCTAAATTGCCCTTAGTGTCCATAATTGCCCTTAGTGTTGGGTGGGGTTCGGTCGGGTGCTCTTTCTAAGAGCCGGTGCAGACTCGATGGGCCGAATGGCCTCCTTCTGCACTGTAAATTCTATGATGATAACAGCCAAATCAGCACCAATGGCTGGGGGGGCCCACACAGAACACTTCAAGCGGCTCTGTAAATTAAAAGCCTCCAAGGGAAGAACGCAGCAAAACGAACGCGGCACACAGATGTCTCCATAAATTAATCATAAACAAACAAACACTATCACAGATTTCCTGGGGGAAGTAAAGGACCATGAACAAGGCTTCTGGTCTGTCACTTAGGAAGTTAAAAGCTTCAAAACCAACTTTAAGCTTGATACCAGAGCTGGTGTTTCAATACTGGCTGATCCTTTTGCAATCAAAACAAGTCCTGTCCAGCTGTCATCAAGGTCCAGGTGGAATGAATTTGCAGGTGAAATGTCAGCTCACTGCCACTTTTCACCAGAGAGGGCAACAGGTGCATATTTTGCACAATCAAAGCATCTCTTTACTCATTAGAAGTGCACACATACAACTGGGCATTCTATAAAACGTGGGCAAGTCCTACAGCCAGGCAATAGGGCTAAATTCTGCCAAGAATTTCACAGGTCTTGGACGGGCTCGGTAAGCTCAAACATGAATACCACATTACACTGCTTCCAGCTGCTACGCCAGTAGGAGTACGTGGGTTTCCTCCGGGTGCTCCGGTTTCCTCCCACAGTCCAAAGATGTGCAGGGTTATGTGGATTGGCCATGCTAAATTGCCCTTAGGTTGGGTGGGGTTCCAGGGATAGGGTGGAGGTGTGGGCAAGATGCTCTTTCAAAGAGTCGGTGCAGACTCAATGGGCTGAATGGCCTCCTTCTACACTGTAAATTCTATAAGATATAAGATTCTATATAAGACTATTTACCCCTCAAGAGGGTACCACATCCACTGCTGCCAAATGCACTCGACTGAGAGTTGCACAGGAGCCGCATTACCTGACAGCAACCCAGTGGTGTTGGATGAGGACCTTCAATTATGAGGATAGATTGGAGAGGTTGGGACGGTTCTCCTTGAAGAGAAGACTAATCATGGAGAAATACAGTGCAGAAGACACCCTTCAGCCCATCGAGTCTGCACCCCGCGTGAAAAACACCTGACCTACTTACCTAATCCCATTTGCCAGTACTTGGTCCATAACCTTGAATGTTATGACGTACCAAGTGCTCATCCATGTTCTTTTTAAAGGATGTGAAGCAACCCACCTCCACCACCCGTTATATTACTTGTTTGTAATATGTCGTTACTCTTTCCATTACTTCCAGAATGGTCTGATGGTTAGATTTCACAGAAACTATCAATCTTCAAAGCAAAATAGGTTTAATGAATAACAAATTAAATATTAATGAGTTTGTTCACTCTTACAGAACTATCACTGGTGATAAAGTAAATCAGAATAAGTATTAACTGTATTTAACTATAAGTATTAACTAAGTTATATCTCTCTCTCATGCTGTCTAGTCACTCCTGCTTCGAAGAGAGCAAGGTCTTCTGAGCTCACATATTTATACATGGATCTAGTGCTGCCATCTAGTGGTTGTTGTCTCACACTATGATGTGGTTGTTAACTCTTTATATACCAGCACATATACATAGCACTACACCATCCTCCCAGGCAGTGCATTCCAGATCGTCACCATCCTCTGGGTAAAAATGTTTTTCCTCAAATCCCCCCAAAACCTCCAGCCCCTCACCCTGAACCCATGTCTCCTCCTAACTGACCCTTCAACTAAGGGGAACAACTGTTCCCTATCCACTCTGTCCATACACCTCATATTCTTGTACAACTCGATCAGGTCACCCCTCAGTCTTCTCTGCTCCAGCAAAAATAACCCAAACCTATACAACACTTCTTCATACCTAAAATGTTCTACCCCAGGCAACAACTTGGTGAAACCCCGCTGCACCCGCTCCAGTGCAATCACATCCTTCCTATAATATGGTGACCAGAGATGCACACAGTGCTCCAGCTTTGGCCTCACCAAAGCTCTATACAGCTCAAACATGACCTCCCTGCTTTTGTAATTTATACTTCAATTGATAAAGTGTCCCATATGCCTTATTCATCACCCTATTAACCTATCCTCCCACCTTCAGAGATCTATGGACAAACACGCCATGGTCCCTTTGTTACTCGGAACTTCCCAGTGTCATGCCATTCATTGAATACTTCTTTGTCCTTCTATAGGGCAGCACGGCGGTGCAGTGGTTAGCACTGCTGCCTCACGCCGCTGAGGACCCGGGTTCTATCCCGGCCCCGGGTCACTGTCCATGTGGAGTTTGTACATTCTCCCCGTGTCTGCGTGAGTCTCACCCCTACAATCCAAAGATGTGCAGGCTAGGTGGATTGGCCACAGTAAATGCCCCTTAATTGGAAAAAATTTAATTGGGTACTCTAAATTAAAAAAAAAGAAGAAAAAAAAGAGGGCATTAGCTGATTACTTGAATAAAATCACGTGTAGGGGGAAAAGGCAGGGCGACGGCACTGAGCCATGATGCTCGTTTGGAGAGGTGGTGCAGACATGATAGGCCAAATGGCCACCTTCTGCTCCGTCACAATTTTGTGATTCTGCTCGGGGTCATAAACAGTCCCCAAACTGAATGATCAGTTCAATCTTTGCATAGACAACACTGTTGAACAAAGCAGTCCAGAGGGAAATCCATCCTCAATCATCAGTGGACAACGCACCATGTCGAGTATTCGGGAAAGTAAACAAGGAGTCATTTGTCACATGGATCATGGTGTCCTTGTCCACGGGGCCACAAGACAGGAGCATCACCACAGGGTTCGAGAAGTTCTCAAAAGCCCGACAAGAGACGGCCTCATCTTAAATTAAAACATGATTTCACCAAAACCACAATCAAATTTCTGGGACACGTCATCCAAAGACCAGGAGTTCATGGTAGACCATCAAAAGAACGAAAGCCATCAGAAGCTTTCCAAAACCAAAATCTGTTACGGATGTCCACAGGCTCCTTGGAATGGTCGCTCAAGTTGGCAAAATTGTTTCAAATCTTGCCCCATTACTGAATCTTGAAGTGATCTTCCACAAAATGGTAAACAGTGGTTCTGGGGCCTTGAACAAACCAAAACATTTCCATGGATCAAAGGAAAGGCTGATCTCTTCAGGTGCGCTGGTAATTTACGATCCAACATTGCCCATAGTGGCTGCTGCTGATGCACCCTCAACAGGCCTCGGAGCAGTACTCAATCAAGTCAAGGAGAATGACGACAGAAATCTTGTATGATTGTTCTCCAGAGCATTGACAGAAATGGAGCAATGCTATTCGACTACAGAGAAAGAAGCATTGCCAGTGACATGGGCAGTAGAGATTCTCCAACTACCTGATGGGTCTACCTGTCCACATTGACCATAAACCATTAATTACCACTCACAAATTCAGACTTTGGTCAATGTGTTACCAGTCGACAGATGCATGCGTGCCAGGAAACACGCAGACCACATCTGATACCCTATCCAGAGTTACGGTGGACCAAATGTTTATCCAGGACTTCTTACTACTCGTTTCCAAGGTGGAAAGCATTCTCATCAACCGTAATGAATTCCTTGCCAGTCTCTGCCAGAAAGCTGACAGGTGTCCGAAGAGCACAGGAAGAGGGTGTGGTGTGTGCCCGAGTCTGAGAACTTTGCCAAAAAGGTTGGTCCAAATACAGTGCTGTTGACCAGCTCCTCCACCATTTTACATGAACAATGCAGGCATCTAATGGTAGTGAATAATCTTCTGGTCTTCAACGACTGTTTGGTCATTGTTTAGTCACTGCACAAAGAGATCCTCCATAAATTCCATTGGAGCCACCTGGGGTTTTCAAGGTACAGGGCACATGTTCTGCAATCGGTGTGGCGATCAGGTATTACACAGGCCATCTATCGAAGATTCCGTTTTCACCTGCTGCACTTGAAAAGGATTCAGGACAGTTCTTCTGCATAATCGGCTGGCATGCCCTTCAAACACGTCCTACCCTCATGATGGCCAGCGGATTAGGAATGAACACTTTCACCTCCCCATCAGCCATTTTTCTCCTGAGGGATGCGAAAGAAACAAGAAATCCAGATCCAAAAACACCTAGAATGTCCCTCCCCACCCCCAACAGTGCAACTATTTAGCATGGCCAATCCACCTAACCTGCATATCTTTGGATTGTGGGAGGAAACCCATGCAGACACGGGGAGAATGTGCAAACTCCACACAGTCACCCAAGGCCAGACTTAAACTCAGGTCCCTAATGCTGTGCTAACCACTGTGCCAGCCTGCATTAAGATAATTCAGCATGTTACCTGCGGACAAGTGTCATGTGAGAGTACCTTTAAGAATAGGGTATTCATTAAATAGCTGTAGTGGATGTACCTTTAAGAAATGGGTATTTATCAAATAGCTGTAGTGATGTCAGAGAGTGTGTGGAGCTGGGCTGGCTGTCTTTCACTTTGAACAAAAGTTGGTGTGTGTCTGGGAGTTTTTAGTTTCGTTTTGAGGGCTGGATAGCTGCAGGAAAAGCAAGCAGCTGTACAAGGATCTCTCTGTAATCTAAAGACCGTCTCCAGATCATTTGGATGATTTCAAAGTGATAACTGCTCCCAGTAGAGAATTTAAACCTGATCTCGGTGTTAAAAAAGGTTCTTTTTTCTTATGGATGTAGCAAGGAAAGATTAAGGGTTACTTATAGAATATTGTATCTATGGGGATGATTGGTGTTGATCGTTAAGATGTTTACTGTGGGTTTATAAATTGTTAACTGGTTTCATAAATAAACATGGTTTTAATTTAAAAGTACTTTAACGCTCTGTTGTACCACACCTGTAAAGTAGGCCCGTGTGCTCCCCATAACCACAATCTATTAAAAGTTGTGGGTCAGGTGAATTCCATGATACACTTTGGGGTTCTCTAAACCCTGGCCCATAACACAAGTTAATGCTGACCAAAGCTATAAAGAGGGGCAAAGCGACTAAAACAAGTTTACACTTGAAACTACCTCCCATCTTCCACACTCTACAAGCTCAAATTCACCGAAAAATCTCTGCTTGCATCCTAACTCATGTGGTCATCTCCATCCATCACTCTGGAGCTCGCTGACCTACACTGACTCCCAGGTCACCAACACCTCAACGTCAATATTTTAATCCTGGTGTTCAATTTCCTCCATGGCCTTGCCTCTTCCCATGTCTTTAATTTCCTCCAGCTCGAGAACCCTCCAAGGTTTCTGTATTCCTCCAATCCAGAACACTTGTGCATCTCGCCCATCCTTTATCCCACCTGTTGGAGCTGTGCCTTCATCTGGCTAGCTCGAAATTCTGGAATTCTCTCTCAAAACTCCTCCGTCTCTTCACTTCTCTTTTCTCCTTCAGGACACCGCTTAAAACAAAGGCTTTGAAAAAGCTTTTGGACAGTTTGAAACATTGTCCGATAAGGTAACCATGAAGTATTTGGATTGTGGGAGGTATTAGGCACCAGATAAATGGAAGTTGTTTTCACAACAAATTTCCAGTGATTTCCGAGCCTAATCACTCGTCTTCCATGTCATCTGTTCAATTCATTGCTGTGTAGTTCAATGGCTTGGGTTAGAGCGCTGCTGCGATATTTGAACATAAAATAAGACAAACTCACAACAGGGGTTATAAAGATTTAGGAGCCTGGAGAGTCATATCAAGTGAGAGTACTGGATGGAATCACTTAAATACCACTGTACTAAATCACCAGAAATGGGAAAACCTAAAGCATCTGCAGGAAATTAAACTCCCAGACGATGCACTCGGGAGTGTGAGGTAACAGTGTAAAAGTGAAAAGGGTTACGAAACCATAGCAACTAGCATCTGTTTTGCTCTTTGTTTTAGAAAGGCAAATGGGAACATTCCAAAACTAAAATGCAAAAGTAATTTTTGTCTCAATCGAAAGCATCAGAGCTGTGTCAGCCCAACAGAGTAATTCTCTGAAAGTTTGTACCACGGCAATGATGCGCCGAAAGCATAATCCAATAATTTGGTAATCAAGGCCCAACACCATCACCCAATTATAGTCCGAAGTTCATTTGGGTATCTTCCATTGGCACTCACACCACTCACCATCAGCCCATGCTCACCGATCTATATTGTCTCCCAGCCCAGTAATTACTCAATTCTAAATCCTCATCTTGGTTTACTTCTCACTCAACAGCCTATTTCCACCTATTTCCTTTGCAGCCCTACAGGGCCCCCTTTCGCCATTCCGGGTTTTCATCTCTCCACCAATGGCAATAATGCCTCCAGCTCAGAGTTTAGAGAAGCATAGAAAATATTTGGCTTGGAAGGCGATGTACCATCAATGACCACGAGACGAAATAGCGAACCATTGAGGCTTTATTGTGCTAGATGTTAAGCCTTCTGCAGCTGGAACCAGAATGGAGGCAGTGCAGGAGAGAGCACACTTTTATACAGAGCCTGCTGGGTGGAGCCAGCAGACCGGGATTTACTGTAGTGACTGTAGTACAGTGACAGTACCGTAATACACGTATTGTATGACCAGTGATGTTTACCACATTCACCCCCTGTTTAAAAAAAGAGTTCAGCGGGGGTGAAGCAACGTTACAGGTCGAGTCTGTATGGGGCTTTGACCCTCCGCCGCGATCGCCTCAGTCCCAGTTGTGGTGTGGGCGCTGATGTGGGTACCTGCGACTCCGGGAGCGTGTTGTCCTCTCCTTCTTCATCCAGTAGTGGATCCGGTGAGGGGACGGATGCTGCTGGGGTGGGGGTTGCGGTGATAGTCGTTGGTGGGGGGATGAACGGCGCAGGGACGGGGGTAACAACCGGAGGGGGAGGAGTCAGTACCAGGTCGTGGGTGGTGGTGATTGTGGTTGGGGAACCAACGGGTGCCAGGTCCCAGAGGGATTCTGTATCCTGTCGCCCATCATGGTGTGTCACGTAGGCGTACTGTGGATTTTCATGGAGGAGGACTTTTTCAACGAGGGGATCTGATTTGTGGCTCCTCGCATGCTTCCGGAGGAGGACGGGCCCATGAACTGTCAGCCAGGTGGGAGCGAGACCCCTGAGGTGGACTTCCTGGGGAAGGCAAACACACGTTCGTGAGGGGTCTCATTGGTGGCAGTGCACAGGAGCGACCGGGTGGAGTGGAACGCATCGGGGAGGACCTCCTGCCAGCGGGAGACCAGGAGACTCCTAGACTGAAGGGCCAGCAGGATGGCCTTCCAGACCGCCGCGTTCTCATCTCTCCACCTGTCCATTTCCCCGGGGGTTGTAGCTGGTCGTCCTGCTCGAGGCGATGCCTTTGCTGAGCAGGAACTGACGCAGCTCATCACTCATGAAGGAGGATTCCTGAATGCCATGGATGTAGGTGGGGAAACCAAACAAGGTGAAGATACTGTGTAGGGCCTTAATGACCGTGGCAGAAGTCATGTCAGGGCATGGGATGGCGAAAGGGAAACCGGGGTACTCATCAATGATATTGAGAAAGTACACGTTGCGGTCAGTGGAAGGGGGGCCCTTTGAAGTCGATGTTGAGGCGCTCAAAGGGCCAGGAGGCCTTCACCAGATGCGCCCTGTCCGGCCGGTTTGCACTCCGCACAGATTTGTCAGTCCCTGGTCACAGTCCTGACCTCCTCAATGGAGTAGGGCAGGTTGCGGGCCTTGATAAAGTGGAAGAACCGGGTGACGCCCGGGTGACAGAGGTCATTGTGGAGAGCCTGATGTCGGTCCACTTGTGCGCTGGCACATGTACCGCGGGATAGGGCATCTGGGAGCTCATTGAGCTTCCCCGGGCTATACAAGATCTCGTAGTTATAGGTAGAGAGTTCGATCTTCCACCTCAAGATCTTGTCATTCTTAATCTTGCCCCGTTGTGCATTACTAAACATGAAGGCAACCGACCGTTGGTCAGTGAGGTGAGTGAATCTCCTGCCAGCCAGGTAATGCCGCCAATGTCGCACAGCTTCCACAATGGCTTGGGCCTCCTTTTCGACAGAGGAGTGCCGAATTTCGGAGGCATGGAGGGTGCGGGAGAAGAAAGCCACGTGTCTGCCGCCTGGTTGAGGATGACGGCCAGAGCCACATCCGATGCGTCGCTCTCTACCGGAAAGGGGAGGGACTCATCGACCGCGTGCATCGTGGCTTAGGCGATGTCCGCCTTGATGTGGTTGCTGGCCCGGCAGGCCTCAGCCATCAGGGGGAAAACGGTGGACTTGATGAGTGGACGGGCCTTGTCTGCATAATTAGGGACCCACTGGGCGTAATACGAGAAAACCCCAGGCATCGTTTCAGGGCCTTGGGGCAGTGGGGGAGAGGGAGTTCCAGGAGGGGGCGCATGCGGTCGGGGTAGGGCCCTAGGACTCCATTTTCAACAACATAGCCAAGAATGGCAAAGCAGCTAGTGCGGAAAACGCATCTCTCCTTATTATAGGTAAGGTTAAGGAGTTCAGTGGTGTGGAGGAATTTCTGGAGGTTCGGGTCGTGGTCCTGCTGGTTGTGGCCGCAGATGGTGACGTTATCCAGATACGGGAACGTGGCCCGCAATCCGTACTGGTCAACCATTCGGTCCATCTCTCGCTGGAAGTCTGAGACCCCATTGGTGACGCCGAAGGGGACCCTAGGAAATGGTAGAGGCGGCCATCTGCTTCGAATGCAGAGTATTGGCGGTCCTCCGGGCGGATGGGGAGCTGGTAGTTTGCAGACTTCAAGTCAACTATGGAGAAGACTCGATACTGCGCAATCTGATTGACCATGTCAGATATGCGTGGGAGGGGATACGCGTCGAGCTGCGTGTACCGGTTGATGGTCTGACTGTAGTCGATGACCATCCGGTGTTTCTCCCAGTCTTAACTACCACCACTTGAGCTCTCCAGGGGCTGTTACTGGCCTCAATGACCCCCTCCCGCAGAAGCCGTTGGACTTGCGACTTGATAAAGGTCCTGTCCTGTGCACTGTACTGTCTGCTCCTCGTGGCGATGGGCTTACAGTCCGGGGCGTGGATCGCTCCAGTGCCGTGCTGGCCACCTGTAGGGGCCAGAATTGCTCATTCTGAGGCCGTGTTGACGCCGTCGAGAAGCGCGACGCCGTTTCTGACACTTAGCCTCAGGATCACAGAATCCTGCCCCATGTTTTCTCATTAGTTTGACTGAGACAGCAATAAAGGACAGTGGCAATGTTAATCACCTCCTGTGTCTACTTGGCTCCGGGCCAAGTTTTGCAACAAGTTTTCTTTACTGCTTTCTGCCTTTAACCTCTGCAGTGAGCTATTTCACAGCCTAGGTGATTTTTAACCTCCGTCACAATTCATCATATTTTTTCTCCCGAGTTCTGTGCCCTCCAATCCTCCCTTAATCTCTCCCTCAATGTAAACTCCCCAACTTACACTCACGGTTCCCAACTTTACCTTGCCATCACATGCAGTCTTGTTTGTTCCATCGTATTATCACAGGTGCGACCATTGTGGATCACTTCCTTGAATCACTCACCACCCACATCCCCCCTTCCATGCTCTAACTCTACTTCCTTCTGCATCTGCCCAGGGAAAACATTTCCACAATTCACATCCAATTGCATTCTCAAATTTCCAACCTTCTTCCTTTTGGCTCTCCACTAACCACAGCATTTTTGCCCCTACTGGTCTGCTCAACCTCATCATCACAAGAGTCCCATTAAAAGTATTACCTGTCGTGTTGGGTGTTCCGATGCACAAATGATCCAACACGGCTGTAGATGGTACAACTCTGTTTTATTGTCTTAAACTGCGACAACTACTAACTGCTGGCTTAGGTTCGTGCTTCACCAGCTAACCTGTGGACCCAGCCCTATCACTATCTTAGTGAGGCACTCAGCACATGGTCTATGTCTGAGTGGCACGCTGTGAGCTCTGTGCTCTGAGCTATCTCCTGGTAGAATGAGCGGGAACTGTGGTGTTCCCTGTTTTATAGTGCGTGTGCTCTCACTGGTGATTGGCTGCGATGTTATGTGTGTGCTGGTTGGTCCAACTACCTGTCCATCAGTGTGTGTGTGATTGCACCATGATATGCTGATGTGACCATTTGATCAGTACAGTTCTCATTCCTGATCTCAAACCCAAGGGACATAGACATGAATGGCTATGATGGATAACTGGTTCAGCCTTTGCCGGTAGATCCGTCTGGACCCAAACCTGCTTCCTTCTCCAATTTCTCTCCCATCTCCCCTCATACCCTCTCTGAGCTTAACTTGTTCACAACAACCACCCCCTAGTCCCTCCAAGCAGATATTCTCTCCCACTAAATTTTTCTTTCCTTTTTAATCATCTAAGAGGCAACTTAGCGTGGCCAATCTACCTCCCCTGCACATTTTTGGGACCCATGCAGACACGGGGAGAATGTACAAACTCCACATGGTCAGTTACCCAGGGCCAGGATTGAATCCGGGTCCTCGGCAACATAAAGCGGCAGTGCTAACCACTGTGCCACCATGCTGCCCTCTTCCCACTGAATATTGGGAAATGGGAAGCCATCGTTGTTGAATCCCTCCACAAAACGATCCCGAGCCACCCTCTGCCATCCCTCCACTTGGGGCTGGTTTAGCACAGGGCTAAATAGCTGGCTTTTAAAGCAGGCCAAGCAACGCGGGTTCAATTCCCGTACCAGCCTCCCCGAACAGGCGCCGGAATGTGGTGACTAGGGGCTTTTCACAGTACTTAATTTGAAGCCTACTTGTGACAATAAGCGATTTTCATTTCATTTTTCATTTCAATAGTGAGGGTGAACCAGACGGTTTGCAATTTAGAGTCCCAAGATGAGCGTTCAACTACATATTTCCTCATCACTAGATCATCTCTTTCCATGTCTGTAACATCACCCGATGCAGCCCTGCACAGCTCTTCTACTGCTGAAACCCTCATTCGTGATTTTGCCACCTCCAAACTTGATGATCAAAATGCACACAACGTCCTACCAGGAAATACCCAAATGTGCTGCAGACAGCAAACATGGAAATTGTTGGACTTCTTGATAAGTCATCCATGTTTTACAGCCACCCAAGGTTCTGAGAGCACTGCTTCATAGACCATAAAACTCCAACAGTGCAGGAGGCCATTCGGCCCATCGAGTCTGCACCGACACTCTGAAAGAGCATCCTACTCTTTCCTTGTCCCATGCCTGTAACCCCACAACTCCCATCTACACTGCACATCTTTGTACACTAACGGGGAAATTTAGCATGGCCAATGTACCGACCCTGCACATCTTTGGACCAGCATCTTGGTCCCAAGGCTCGACTTGATCTTATTCCATGCACAGCTGAGTTTCTGTGTGGGTGACCAGCACAGATAACCAGCATCGAGAGATTCTCTGACCATGCTACAATGTGTTGCATTATGGGTGTATCCCATCTGGGAAAAACCCTGAATGCAGCAGTCCTCTCAAAGGCAGAGCTCACATCAAACAGAGGAGGCTTCGTTGGCTAGGACAGGTGTGCATGATGGAAGTCTGTAGAACCCACAGAATCGCTAAACTGCAGGAGGAGGCCATTTGCCCCATCGACTCTGCACCAATCAACCAAAAGAGCACTCTACCTATGCCCACTCCCCCTGCCCTATCTCCTTAACCACGCACATTGAGCATGGCCAACCCACCTAACCTGCACATCTTTGGACTATGGGGGGGGAACCAGAGCACCTGCAGGAAATCACACAGATATTGGGACAACATGCAAACTCCACACAGACAGTTGCCCAAAGCCAGAATTGAACCGGGGTTCCTGACGCTGTGAGGCAACAGTGCTACCCACTGTGCCACCGTGCAGCATACCCAAGGATTTTCTGTATGGTGAGGTCGCCGGAGCCAGATAACCTGTAGGACGCCCAAAGTTCCGCTTTTAGGTTTTTGCAAGGATGTAGGCCCTAGACATTGATCATTACAGCCAGGAGTAACTAGCTAATGACAGAGGAAAATGGTAACACCCCCTGGGCTGGCATGAGCCACCCATAATAACCAGTGCCTACACAGCTTGACAGTAAATGCCAGCACTGTAAACAACCCACACCAACACTTAATAGCTTCATGTGTAGCATTTGAGGACGAACCTGACTCTTTAGCCAAAGATGAACCATAAGACACCACATCTGAAATGGATTTGTTGGCTGCATTTCCATCACCTTTTGTAGATGGAAGGGTTCCAATAATAGAAACAGGAGGTCATCGAAAACTCTATTGCCCTTTCCATAACTCGCACCAAGTCCCATTCACCAAACTGACCTGTCTCCTAGTAAAGTACCACCTGAATTTTCTAATTCTTATCCTGGTTTCAAATCCTTCCCTCTCCCTGCGATGCATTCCAGCTCCATACCCTGAGAGATCTGCAGCCCACTAATTCTGGTCACCTTAACGTCCTTGACACTTCACCATCGGAAGCCGTGTCTGCAGGTACCTGGGCCCACCTCGACCTTACATCCCCATGTTCCTCCTTTAAGACTAACCAAGCCTTTGCTCATCTGTCCTAATGACTCCTTCTTTGGCTTGATGTCATCTTTTGTTTCATAGCACCTTCATCAAGTGCCTTCAGACTTTTTATTAGATTAATGGTACCACGAATACAAGTCATGTATTTTGAGGCCATTTGGCCCATCATACAAGTGCTAGCTGGGAAAGAGTAATCCAGCCCAATACCATTTTCCAGCTCTTGGTCTATGATCCTGCAGGTTATGGTAATTTAAATGTATATCCAAATAATTTTTTTAAGCAATTTCTGCCTCTGCCATCCTTTCAGGCAGCAAGTTCCAAATCCCACCATCACCTCGGTGAACAATTTCTCAATTGGCAATTTATTGACTTTCAAAAGGTGTTACACTGCTTACAATTTCCATTCACTATCCTTATTCTATCCACTATTTTACATTCCTTAACTAACTGCAATATCTGTAACAATCCCTTTGTTTGTAATTATAGGAACAAAGTCCACAAGAAGCACCATACACATTGCTTCCACCTCGCTCCACACACAAGTTCCTTTTTTGGTCCATAATGAGTCCTCATCTTCCCTCAGTTATTCTCTTGCTCTTGATGATTTATTTGAGTTTTACTCGCAACAATGTTTCACGTCTTCTCTTTGCTTTCCTAATTCCCTTGATCATTTTACCCTTGAACACTCTATATTTCTCTTCTGTGCGGCACAGTGGTTAGCACTATTGCCTCACAGCACCAGGGAGCCAGGTTCAATTTTGGCCTTGGGTGACAGTCTGTGTGGAGTTTGCATATTCGCATCATGTCTGCGTGAGTTTCCTCCCGCAGTCCAAAGATGTGCAAGTTAGGTGGATTGGCCATGCAAAATTGCCCCTTTGTGTCCAGGGATGTGCAGGTTAGGTTACAGCTATAGGAAGGGTGGGCTGGAGAGTGTTCTTTCGGAGAATCGATGCCGACTCAATGGGCCAAATAGCCTCCTTCCACGGTGTAGTGATTCCAGTGTTGAATGCAGGGTGGAGTTCACTTGCTCTTCTTTAAAACCTTTAGCTAAACTTTCGGTCACCTGTCCATTTAGCTCCTACTGTTGCTTGGTGTTAACTTTTTTCGGAAAGTACTTCTATGAAAGGCCTTGGAATGTTGTTACTACGTTTTTTTAATAAATCTAAAGTGCTCAATTTATTTTCTCCAATTAAGGGGCAATTTAGCGTGGCCAATCTACCTAGCCTGCACATCTTTGGGTTGTGGGGGCGAAACCCACGCAGACATGACACTGCCCATTATTACTATGTTTAAAAAAAAACTCCTTCATAACTGCAGTTTGTGAATTGGACTTCCACAGAATGGATTCTGATAATGGGGCAGCAGTGGAGTTCAATAACTGTTGAGGCAGCAATTAAATGAGTCCAATACTGGGATTAGCAACAACAATGAGTGGGTCTGGATTTAACATAATAGCCTCTGTCCATTTGTACTGTCCCGATTATAAACCAATGAGAATTAGATACTAAAAGACAATGAATGCAAAGGAATACTCGAACTCTTATTTATGCCATCACCTGCGTTAATAATAAATATTTTTAACACGCACAAGTGGGGAAACTTGGCTGCTCACCTCTGGCTTTTCCTCAGTTCTGAAATGACTGGAGTCCAGCCGCAATGTGTGTCTGACGATGACCACACTTTATGACTTGACATGGCTTATTTTGATCAGGTCTTCAGAAAATTCAGGTATAAATTCACGATTGGAGCAGAACGTGTGCATTTTTCATACAGGTCATCCGAGCTGTCAATAAACATTCAGTGAAAAGCTTTTGCTGCTGTCTGATAAACCTTTAAATTGATCACCCCACATTTGTCCTCTTCACCAGTGGCAGACTGGAACCATGAGGACTGCACCCTAGGTTTTGTGTAGCTCAAAAATCTTCATCCCATCCATGCTTGAAAAAGGACCGTCTTAAATTGCCCTGAACGTCTTGCACAGTTCAAATGGGCACCGCTCAGAAATCAGCACTGCTTCACTAAAATTTAACTGGTGGCACCGCAAGAAACCATAGCCAGTCAAATGGATACAAACAGAAACACAGCTTCTGTCGAAAATGCGGTCTGTGGAATAGACTCATAGAGTTGGTGGAAGCAGTTATCATTGAATTAGTCAGATGCAAGTTATGGAGAAAAGGGATTTCTTTCAGAAAAATACATTTGTGGATATCATAGTGCGATTTGAGACAGGACACATTGGTTAAGCGTGATTGAGTGTATCATGTGACTTGGATTCGCGGTTTCCAAAGTTCTTCATCACTGGGATCTCCTTGCCTCGTGTCTAGCTCTGTTAAAACCTGAGAACAATGCAGCACAAAAGGCCAGTTGGCCCTTCATGCCTGCGCTGGCTTTTTGAAGAGTTACCTCATTAGTTACACTCCCCTACTCTTTCACATCGTTATTGTTACAACCCCAATGGGAGGTCCCGGGATCAGGACTCTACGGTTTTCCATGACCTCCCCAGAATATGAATTTCCCCTCAACAAGGAGAGCCCCCAGATGTATAAAACCCGGCCTGGGTGATGTCGGAGGAGGAGACCCTAAGGAAAGTGGAGGAGTATTGGAATTGTATTGTAAGAAACCTCGTTCGTTCATTTCTACCATCTTCCATGCAGATCTTTGTGTTTTCCCCTTCAAATATTTATCCAATTTTCTTTTGAAAGTTATAATTGAATCCTACTTCCAGACTCCTTTCTGGCTAATGATCATTACAGCTTGCTGCCTATTTTTCAAGTTACTTCTCTTTCTTTGTCTATTGTATTAAATCTGCGTCCTCTGGTTACCAACCCTTCTGCCATTGGAAACAGTTTCTCTTTATTTACTCTGATCAAAATGTTGATAATTGAAAGAGATCGATTGCGGTAGTGAATAACTGGTTATATTGTGTGACAACCAGGGTAGTAGAAGTGCAACCAGATGGAACCGGTCGATTTTCATCCAGCAATTCCACATGCTCCCAAAACACCAAAAATTAGATTTCACGACCAAACCAATAATCCCAATACACACCCATACCAACAACAGAAAAAAAATAAAAGAGTAGAGAGTGTTGTCAAGTTGATAAAACTGCTGCTGTGAGAGCCAGCAGTCAGTTTTTGGTGGGTTCTTCTTTTTTCATTTCCATTGTTTCTTAATCTTTCGGCAATTGGGTTGGAGGGTGCGTATCGCATTTAGAGGGATGTGAATCTGAAATTAATGTACCTTTCCAAAGTCAGAGCAGTGTGGATACAATTCTGGGTGGGCTGGTTTAGCTCAGGGGGCTAGACAGCTGGTTTGTGATGCAGAGAGGGGCCAACGGTGTGGGTTCGATCTCCGGACCGGCTGAAGTTACTCATGAAGGCCCCGTCTTCTCAACCTTGCCCCGCACTGGAGATGTGGTGATCCTCAGATTAAATCATCACCAATCAGCTCTTTCCCTCAAAGGGGATAGCAGTCTATGGTCATCTGGGACTATGGAGACTTTAGACTTCAGGGTGGGATGGCAGCACAGTGGTTCGCATTCCAACCTCGGGTGACTGTCTCCATGGAGTAGAGATGTTCTCCCCGTATCTATGTTGGTTTCTTCCTGGAGCTCCGGTTTCACCCCCAGTCGAAAGACGTGCAGGTTAGGTGGATTGGCCATGCTAAAATTGCCCCTAAGTATCCAAATGTTAGGTGGGGTTATGGCATTACAGGGATAGGGCAGGCAATTGGGTCTAGGTAGGGTGCTCTTTTGGAGGGTCGGTGCAGACTCAAATGGTCTGCATGGCCAGCTTCTGCACTGTAGGATTCTATGAACAGTTCCTATGTGCAACGCCAAGGACAGATAGGTGCTATAAGCACCTTTCCTATTAAGTTAGGGGCTGCTTTAGCACAATGGGCTAAACAGCTGGCTTGTAATGCAGAACAAGGCAGCAGCACGGGTTCAATTCCAGTACCGGCCTCCCCGAACATGTACCGGAATGTGGCGACTAGGGGCTTTTCACAGTAACTTCATTGAAGCCTACTTGTGACAATAAACGATTATTCTTATTAAGTAAACTTATTTATAACTATTTTGACTTTTAGACCTGAAAACATGAACAAAGTTTGCCCAGAGCAGTCTTTTAATACAGGAGAATGGTGAACAACATGAATTTCTGCTGCACAGACTTAGTTTTTCTGAGTGCAAATCAGTTGCACTGGAGATCAAGTTGGATCCAATTCGGATGCAGGCAGTCTAAACTGGTTGATACTATTTTTAAGCAATGAAGGCTGAGTGAACTCGAACGAGCGAACATTTCCATAAACATTAATACAATCAGCTAGATTGAGTTTAAAGAAGAAAAATCAATAAATCTTGAAGTCATGGAAATGGTGGTAATTCGGCTCGCAAAACTTGTGACTTAATAAAAGGGAGATGTAAAAGGTCAGCCCCTGGGCTAATCTGTATTACCGGAGGTCACAAGTGTTTTTCTCATCTGTGGAACAAGCATTGGTTTATTTTACATCTGACACGGGAGATCATGTTGCATGTGAACTAACAGGGGGGAAAAAGCACAGACTCAACACTGAGATGCAGCAAGGCTGCATTTGGTGTACTGTGGAAGGGATAATAGAAATTTTATTGCATCAAGATCTGAATTTTTAATGAACTCTCTGCACACACGGAGACAATAAAAAGTAAGCCACTGTATCCTCCTCAGTCATGATAGCATAGACCGTGCACACGCCCAATATTCCCTATTATTTATTCATTCTTGGGAAATAGGCATTGTGAGCCAAGGCCATCCTTCATTTTCAAAAGCAACTTGCATTTATATGCCACTTTAAACACAGGAAAACACTGTAAAACCCTTCACAGCAATTTGACACCGAACCACTTGGGAAGAGCGAGAAAGGAGAGAGCAAGCAAAATAACAGAAAGAAAGGAGACAGAGCAACAACACAAGAGAATGCGAAAAAGAAAAGCTAAGGAGCACCCGTGTGAGGAAAAAAAAGGACAGCAAAGCGTGAGAGTGAGAACACGAGACAGTAAAGAGTGAGAGAGCATTACTGAGGGAGACGTGTCCCGAGGTGTCGACCTCAGCAGTGAAAGCATCGGCTAGCGATGCTGGGCAGTGAAAATTAAGAGAGTACATGAGATCAGAAATCATGGAGGATTTTTGGACTGCATGTTACAGAGGTGGAGTGGCATCGGATGGTGGTGAGCCTCCTTCTTCAACCACTGCAGTCGGGGTGATATAGGTACCCCATAGGTTGGGCTTTGACCCAGCAACTACCATGGAACTGTGATTATATTGTCAAGTCAAGATGGTGTGTGGTTTAGAGGAGAACTTGCTGGTGGTGGAGTTCACACGCATTGCTGCCTTTGTCCTTCGCGGTGGTGGAGGTCACAGGACTGGGCGGTACCACTTCCTGTCTTGGCTAGTTACTGCAGTACAGAAATCCCAGACTCTGTCCGCTTCACTGTTATGTATGCCTGGTGCTGCTCCTGATATACTCTCCGGCATTCCTCATTAAACCAGGATTGATCCCCTGGTGATCGAGTGGGGGATAAGCAGTGCCTCATGGATATCCAGTTTTGAGTTGCAGAACAAATCTATGCAGCTGTCAGTTCAGCACACTGGTTGAACCACACAACATAACAGAGGTCTTCAGTGTAAAGACAGAACCATCTCCACAAGGACTGTATGGTGATCACTCTTACCAAACTGTCATGCACAGTTGCATCTGCAACAAGCAGGTTGATGAGAACAAGGACAAGTGGGATTCTCTCCCATGTTGGTTTTCTTACCACATGCTGCAAGCCCATTTTGGCAGTTACATCCTTCAGGACTTTTCCAGCTTAGTGAGTGCTGCAGTGACCTAGTCACTCTTGGTGGTGGACATCGAAGCCCCTCATCCTGAGAACACTCTGCCCCTTGCCATCCTCAGTGCTTCTTCCAAGTCATATTTAGCATGGAGGCGTACGGATTCATCAGCTGAGGGCGGACATTAGGTGGCAATCACCAGGGCATTTCCTTGTCTATGTTTGACCTGATGCCATGAGACTTCATGGGATCTGGAAACAATATTGACGACTCCCAGGGCCACTGCCTCTGAACATGATAGCACTGTGCTGCCATCTCTGGTGGGATGATGATGCCTGGGACATTACCGGTCAGGTATGAATCTGGGAGTTATGACTTGTGCCATAATTGGGAGAGTTGTCCCACAGCCTAGTTTTCAATTCTGAAGAGTAGTCTCAGTGGATTCAATAGCCCGAGTCAAGTATCAGAATTGTTGCAGGATTCCCTCAAATGAATGGATTTTCGGCTGGTCACAAAAGTTAGTTACCTGTAGTGTCATCACCGGAAGGTCAGTTTTCTAAGAGACCTTAAGGTGTTGCGGTCTCCAGTTTTTAAAGGTGCAGATGTTGTTGCCCTTTCTGGAGCTCCTGACTCTGCAGTTTTGTTCTGTATTCTGCAGACAGCCTTGAGGCTTTTTAAAAAAAGGGTGACCAACCAGGCTGCCTTACCACATGGTCCATCACAGCTCCCATTAAAATGTGGTATTAGGCTTAAGTTAATTAGCTACCACCTGGTCATCGTGTGCAGATATTCACCCTGGCCGGAGTCCGATATAGTTACCATATTTTGTTCTTGAAAAGATCCATTCAAGTCAGGAAGTTCCTTTCCGGGTGCTTTGCAGAGATGAGTATTGACACTTCTCAGGCTAGAAGGTTGTCCTTTCACGACAGCGTGGCAGTTGAAATCCACGAACCAGATTGAGTGATTCTCGACGGCCATCTTTTGCAGCCTTTTATTGTCAATTTTGTTTTTAAAAGAAAAGTTACTTCTAGAAGATTCCAAACTGATTGCACTTCATGTTATAAAAGCCAAGGAAAAGACATGCCTCTACTGGGCATGACAGTAACCAAATTCATTTAGATACAGTAAGTTTACATATCACATGAGCAATGGATCCCCACACCCTGATAAGTAACTTGATTTTGTGTGCTGCTATTTGAAGAGGACAGAGGAGTTCCTACTGGTACCAAGGCCAACAATTGTTCGTCATTTAACATCACAGCAGCATTACTTCATGGAAGTGTCAGCTGTTGCAGAGTTTGGTAGCCCTCTGACTTCCACATCAGAAGTTGTGGGTTCAAGTCCCACTCTGGAGACATGAGCACAAAACCCTGTTTGACACTCCACTGCAGTAATGGGTGCAATGTCGGTGGTGTCGTCGTTTGGATCAGGCATTAAACGGAGGCCCTGTCTGCCCCCACAGATGGTGGGAGAGATCACATGGCATTAATTTCAAGAGCAGGGGCGCTCACTTTCACGTCCTGGCCAACATTAATCCCTTCACCAATATTACAAGCAGATTACCTGGTCACTATTGCACTACTTTTTGTGGGAGCCTGCTATGCATACATTGGCTGCCACAATTCCTACTTAAATGACTACACTTCAAAAGTATATTATTAGTTGTACAGTGATGTAGAAATGCAAGCCTTATTGTTTCCTTGTTTCTTTGCCTTTTCTTCCTTTTATAAAGGAGTTGCTGCCTTTTGGCAGGAATTCTCCGGTCATCGGGATTCACTTTTCCCACGGGTTTCGTGATGGTGTGGGGTGATTTCAATGGGAAATTCCATTAACAAGCGGCAGGAGATAGAATTCCACCGCCAGCAAACGACACGCAGCCAAGAATCACATGGCTGGGGGACCAGAAAATCCCACCCTTTGTATCTCTTGAATTCTGCATTGATATTATGATGCTCTTAATTTGGTGTCAGTGTCACCAGTCTTGGCGGCTGCCCAGCCAATTGCCTCCTTCATGGCTTGTGCTGACTGTGGCATTTCTGCGCTGGGTTCTTCTATAAATACACTTTCAATTTACATTATACAACGTTCTGAAAGTGCTCGTTTGGGATGTATTTCAGCATATCCTGAGGGGCTGGGGCTTAATCCTGAGGGGCTGGGGCTTGGGCATTTGGATTTCTGAACCCTCCAATTGCGGCTTTGAAAATTTTCTCTCGCTCTCTCTCTCTCACTAAATCATGTTGGGTTTAAGCCAAGTTATAGCTGTGCAAGGTGTGTGTTTAATAGCAGCAGTTTGGTTTAGTTAGTCACTCCCTGTAGCCATTGTGCAGCTGGTAGTTGATAGGATCATAGAGCCCAAAGGAGACCATTTGGTACTACATGCCTCTGTCAAGAATCATATGATTTTCAACACCTCAATTAGGTCCATACTTAACCTCTGCTCTAAGGAAAACAACCTCCATTTCTCTAGGCTATCTACCTAGTTTTACAATTCTTTTTGAGGTAATCACGGAAGTATTTTCTATTTAAGCAAAAGCCATGTTGCCTTACAATCAGACAGACAATTTTGATAGTTGTGTTGAGGACCTATTACTTCTACATTTTCACCCTCCTTTATGTTGGTTGACTTCTAACTGTCCACTGATATGGTCTAGCAAGCCACTACTGAAAAGTCAAAGAAGAATAAATTAAGTAAATTAATCCAACCTCTATTTAGGCACCAAATATGCCGAGTCGCCACCCAGAAGCAACACATGCTTTTTTTTCCCCAAGATGAGAAGGACAAGAGCAGAGTGCAGCACGGTGGTGCAGTGGCTAGCATTGCTGCCTCACGGCGCTGAGGTCCCAGGTTCGATCCCAGCCCTGGGTCACTGTCTGTTTGGAGTTTGCACATTCTCCCAGTGTTTGTGTGGGTTTCACCCCCACAACCCAAAGATGTGCAGGTTAGGTGGATTGGCCACACTAAATTGCCCGTTAATTGGAAAAAATGAATTGGGTACTGTAAATTCAAAGGACAAGAGCAGCAAATACCTGGGAACCCCACCACCTGGAGCTTTCCCTCCCGAAGGCAGCTCACCACCACCTTTTCCAGGGCAACTAGGGATTAGCAATAAATACTGGCCTAACTAGCGACACCCAAATCCCGGAAATTAATTATTAAAAAATACATGATTGACTGTGTCAGTAGTACATCATCTACATCCTATATTAGCATATTCCATCTGTTAACTCTTTATATTTTAGTCAATTAATTTGAAACAAATATTATCCACATAGCACAAGGTGGCGAACAAGACACTCGTGGAAACATTCGAGTGCATGTTCTCTTAACTTAAATGATTAAACTACCTTTGCAGATGTATAGTCAAAATTACTCAACAACCTGCCAGATTATTAAAACACCACACTGACTGAAACCAATGGCAGACGATTTTGACTCAAATCGATGCTTCTTGCAGAACTCTGATAAGCCAGTTTTAAATGACAAAGGTTACTTGTTTGTGGTTTCATTCCCGCGAGGCTAGCTGGTTGTTAGCTGGGCAATAACACGACAAAAAGTGGCAGTTCCGATCCTCCACCCTCTACTCCAACTTGCTTGGCAATAGCTGGGATGATGATTAAAAACAGGATTGGCCTCAGTAAACCAGGGTGAAGGACAAGTGAAAAGAGAGAGAGAAAAATTAAAATTGCATTTCTAAAACACCATTCACAACCTCAGGGCATCCTAAAGTGCTTTTTTTTTTTAAAAAGCGGGAGCCCCCCCCCCGCCGCAACGTTCACACACATCTTCTCATCCTTCAAATAATCGGCTCATCCTCGCCCTCGTGAGGTGCGCTCTGTATACCACCTTGAGCTGTATCAGCCCCAACCTCGCGCACGAGGTGGAGGCGTTCACTCTCCGGAGCACCTCACACCAGAACCCCTCCTCCACACCCTCTCCCAACTCTTCCTCCCACTTTGCTTTGATCCCTTCCAGTGGTGCCTTCTCCTCTTCCAAAATAGCTCCGTAAACCGCCGACACTACCCCCTTCTCCAGTCCCCCTGTCGTCAGCGCCTCCTCCAGCAATGTGGAGGCCGGCTCCACCGGGAAGCTCTGTATCTCCTTTCTGGCAAAATCTCGAACCTGCACGTATCTAAACATTTCCCCCTGCTCCAGCCCATACTTCGCTTCCAGCTCCTTCAATCCTGCAAACTAACCCCGAAGAAACAAATCTTTTAGTGTCTTAATCCCCTTCTCCTCCCATGGTGGACAAGGATAAGAGTGGTCCGAGGATGAATGTGCTAAATTGGGGGAAGGCTAATTATAACAATATTAGGCGGGAACTGAAGAACATAGATTGGGGGCGGATGTTTGAGGGCAAATCAACATCTGACATGTGGGAGGCTTTCAAGTGGCAGTTGAAAGGAATACAGGACCGGCATGTTCCTGTGAGGAAGAAGGAATAAATACGGCAATTTTCGGGAACCTTGGATGACGAGTGATATTGTAGGCCTCGTCAAAAAGAAAAAGGAGGCATTTGTCAGGGCTAAAAGGCTGGGAACAGACGAAGCCTGCGTGGAATATAAGGAAAGTAGTAAGGAACTTAAGCAAGGAGTCAGGAGGGCTAGAAGGGGTCACAAAAAGTCTTTGGCAAATAGGGTTAAGGAAAATCCCAAGGCTTTTTACACGTACATAAAAAGCAAGAGGGTAGCCAGGGAAAGGGTTGGCCCACTGAAGGATAGGCAACGGAATTTATGTGTGGAGCCAGAGGAAATGGGCGAGGTACTAAATGAATACTTTGCATCAGTATTCACCAAAGAGAAGGAATTGGTAGATGTTGAGTCTGGAGAAGGGGGTGTAGATAGCCTGGGTCACATTGTGATCCAAAAAGACGAGGTGTTGGGTGTCTTAAAAAATATTAAGGTAGATAAGTCCCCAGGGCCTGATGGGATCTACCCCAGAATACTGAAGGAGGCTGGAGAGGAAATTGCTGAGGCCTTGACAGAAATCTTTGGATCCTCGCTGTCTTCAGGGGATGTCCCGGAGGACTGGAGAATAGCCAATGTTGTTTCTCTGTTTAAGAAGGGTAGCAAGGATAATCCCGGGAACTACAGGCCGGTGAGCCTTACTTCAGTGGTAGGGAAATTACTGGAGAGAATTCTTCGAGACAGGATCTACTCCCATTTGGAAGCAAATGGACGTATTAGTGAGAGGCAGCACGGTTTTGTGAAGGGGAGGTCATGTCTCACTAACTTGATAGAGTTTTTGCGAGGCGGTCACTAAGATGATTGATGCAGGTAGGGCAGTGGATGTTGTCTATATGGACTTCAGTAAGGCCTTTGACAAGGTCCCTCATGGTAGACTAGTACAAAAGGTGAAGTCACACGGGATCAGGGGTGAACTGGCAAGGTGGATACAGAACTGGCTAGGCCATAGAAGGCAGAGAGTAGCAATGGAGGGATGCTTTTCTCATTGGAGGGCTGTGACCAGTGGTGTTCCACAGGGATCAGTGCTGGGACCTTTGCTCTTTGTAGTATATATAAATGATTTGGAGGAAAATGTAACTGGTCTGATTAGTAAGTTTGCAGACGACACAAAGGTTGGTGGAATTGCGGATAGCGATGAGGACTGTCGGAGGATACAGCAGGATTTAGATTGTCTGGAGACTTGGGCGGAGAGATGGCAGATGGAGTTTAATCCGGACAAATGTGAGGTAATGCATTTTGGAAGGTCTATTGCAGGTAGGGAATATACAGTGAATGGTAGAACCCTCAAGAGTATTGAAAGTCAAAGAGATCTAGGAGTACAGGTCCACAGGTCATTGAAAGGGGCAACACAGGTGGAGAAGGTAGTCAAGAAGGCTTACGGCATGCTTGCCTTCATTGGCCGGGGCATTGAGTATAAGAATTGGCAAGTCATGTTGCAGCTGTATAGAACCTTAGTTAGGCCACACTTGGAGTATAGTGTTCAATTCTGGTCGCCACACTACCAGAAGGATGTGGAGGCTTTAGAGAGGGTGCAGAAGAGATTTACCAGAATGTTGCCTGGTATGGAGGGCATTAGCTATGAGGAGCGGTTGACTAAACTCGGTTTGTTCTCACTGGAACGAAGGAGGTTGAGGGGAGACCTGATAGAGGTATACAAAATTATGAGGGGCATAGACAGAGTGGATAGTCAGAGGCTTTTCCCCAGGGTAGAGGGGTCAATTACTAGGGGGCATAGGTTTAAGGTGAGAGGGGCAAGGTTTAGAGTAGATGTACGAGGCAAGTTTTTTTACGCAGAGGGTAGTGGGTGCCTGGAACTCGCTACCGGAGGAGGTGGTGGAAGCAGGGACGATAGGGACATTTAAGGGGCATCTTGACAAATACATGAATAGGATGGGAATAGAAGGATATGGACCCAAGAAGTGTAGAAGATTGTAGTTTAGTCGGGCAGCATGGTCGGCACGGGCTTGGAGGGCCGAAGGGCCTGTTCCTGTGCTGTACATTTCTTTGTTCTTTGTTCTATTTCCAAAAATTTCCATCCCACTTCCCTGGCTCAAATCTGTGGTTCCCCCAAATCGGCATTTCCCTTGACCCTGCCCCCAACCCAAAGTGTTGGTGAAACTGCCTCCAAATTCTCAATGAAGCTATTATTACCGGACTCCCTGAGTATTTCCCCGGGGCTATCGGGAGCGGCGCTGTTGCTAGTGCTTTCAGTCCCGACCCTCTGCACAAACGCTTCTCCATTCTGACCCACTGGGAATCAACCCCTCTGACCCAGCTCCGCACCTTCTCCACATTCGCCGCCCAGTAGTAATACAACAGGTTCGGGAGACCCAAACCCCCTGCCTGCCTTCCCCTCTGCAGCAGCACCTTTATAACTCTGGCCACCTTCCCTCCCCATATGAACAAAGTAATCCTTCCCTCAATCTCTCTGAAAAAAAGCCTTTGGCAGGAAAATCGGCTGGCATTGAAAAATAAACAGAAATCACGGCAATACATTCATTTTAACCGCCTGAACCCGACCCGTCAGTGACAGAGGGAGACCATCCCACCTTGCCAGATCAGCTTTCACTCTCACCACCAAACTAGAAATGTTGTACCTGCAGAGCGCCCCCCCCCCCCTTCCATTCCCGGGCAACCTGCACCCCCAGGTATCTCAAGTGAGTCCCTTCCCTACGGAATGGCAGCCCCCCCCACCCCTGCCCCCAGTCAAGACACCACAAAATACTCACTCTTGTCTGGATTTAGTTTGTACCCAGAGGAAGACCCAAACGCTCGAAGCAGCTCCAATATTCCCCCTATCGACACACTCTGTTCCGACACGTATAACAGCAAGTCATCGGCATATAAGGACACCCTATGCTCTATCCACCCCACACTATTCCTTTCCATACCCCCGGACTTCTTAATGCGCTGGCCAACGGCTCAATCGTGAGTGCAAACAGCAGGGGGGACATAGGACATCCCTGCCTAGTCCCACGGTGGAGAGAAAAGTATCTGGAGCTGATGTTGTTTGTGCGGACACTCGCCCTCGGCTCCTTATATAGTAGCTTTACCCAGTTCACGAATCTTGGTCCAATCCCAAACCGCTCCAGAACTGCCATCAAGTACCCCCATTCAACCCGGTCAAACGCCTCCTCAGCGTCCAATGCCACAACCACCTCGGTTTCCTTCCCCTCTGCTGGTGCCATAACGACCCTTCTAATGTTTGAAAAGAGCTGCCTCCCTCTCATGAACCCCGTCTGATCTTCACCTGTCACCTTCGGAAGGCACTCCTCCAGCCTACCCGCCAGTACCTTCGCCAATAATTTTGCGGCCACATTCAGACGTGATATGGGCCTATATGACCCAGACTCTGTCGGATCCTTATCTATTTTTAGCAACAGGAAAATCGATGCCTGCCCCAAAGTTTGTGTCAACACCCCCTTCCCTATCGCCTCTTCAAACATCCCCACCATCAGGGGTGCCAGCTTATCCTTGAATTTTTATTATATTCCACTGGAAACCCATCCGGCCCTGCCACCTTCCCCGACTGCATCCTCCCAATCGCATCCTTTATCTCCTGCTCCACTATTGCTCCTTCTAATGTAGCCCTGTCCCCCTCCCCTAGCCTCGGGTACTCCAACCCATCTAGAAATTCCTGCATCTCACGGTCTCCCCCAGGTGGTTCTGACCTGTACAACCTCTCATAAAATGCCTCAAAAACCTTATTAATCAGATCCGGAACCACCACCAACTTCCCTGCCCTATCCCTCACCTGAACAATTTCCCTTACCACTGCCTCCCTCCGGAGCTGACCTGCTAACATACTTGTCTTATTTCCATGTTCGTAAACTGCACCCCTTGCTCGTCTCGGTTGGCGCACCGCCTTCCTGGTAGATAGTCGGTCAAAGCTCGCCTGTAGTTCCTTCCTCTTTTCCAGCTTCGCTGGGTCCCCATCTTCTACATAACTCCCATCTACCTCCACCATCTCATCTATTACCCTCTGCCACTCTAACCTCTCCTCTTTTTCCACCCTGGCCTTAAACAAAATCACCTTACCCCTCACCATCGCCTTTAGAGCCTCCCAGACAACTGCCTTTGACACCTCACCCGTACAGTTGAAACCTACATATTCCTCAATTACCTTTTCAATTTTGTATCCTAAAGTGCTTTATAGCAAAAGTTATTTATGAAGTGTAGTCACTGGTTCAACATAAGAACGGGGACAGCAAGATCGACAAACCACAATGAATTAACAGCATAATCAACTTCAGCGGTGTTGTTGAGGGGCAAATATTGTACAAAACTCCCCTGCTTTTCTTTCACATAATGCCAGCAATCGTTTACATCTATTATAGAGGCCAGCTGGACTTTTCATGCCACTGACAGGGAAGAACTCCTTTTGTACCGCACGGAGTTTATAGCAGTGATTTGCCTAAAGGCAAATCCTCTGTTCATTTCTCCACACCCAACGGTCTTGTACTTCTCCTCTCCGGTTGCTCTTAAGAGCCTCTCATTTTCAGTTTCAAACAGCAATATGATTAGGAAAAGAATACGTGCGGTTGTTTCCTGTTGTCTTCCTCACATGAGCTGAAAGGAAAGCTAAGTCCTCGACCCGAAGGATCCTCCTCCACCTGTAAGAAGCCATTGGCTCTCGAGGTACTAGTTCTTCCGCCATCACTGCAGAAAACTGGTTCCGCCACTGGCCGTGACTCAATATCCTGAGTATGGGACCCTTACCTGAGGCAGCCTGCCAAAGGGCGGAGACGATCACCCAGAGGTCTCAAATGACTCTGCTATCCATAGTGCACTAAAGTGTTCGACTTGGGCATGAAATCTATACTATGGTGTGGGACTTGAACCCACAATCATATGAATGAAGAGATAATATGATCCACTGAGCTGCAGCACCTCCATTAAGTACTATTGAACAGCTGACTTGGAATTGTACACCAATAACAGTTACTGGTCTATGGGAGGTGGAAGGATGGGGAAAAGGGTGGCTGCAGGAAAAAGATCAATAAAGCTTGGGCTTCCTAATAATCTTTTTAAAAGGACAGTAATTTGACCAGTAAGGTTCAGAATCACTTAAATGTAGTGTCATGGATGCTGGAGAGTGGGTCATGCGTGAGGGAAAATAAAGGAATAAAGTTTTTGCTTTGAGATCCCTTCATAGCCCACCCAACAAATTCTTCAGCACATTACAGAACTAGCACCATCAAACAAGCAGATGAAATAAGGACTTCTACATACAAACAACAGTTGTGATTGTGAAATTCCAGCAAGGTGTCTATGACTTCAGTTGGGAAATGATTGGGTCACACACAGATATTTCATCACTAAAAGCATAAAGCTCTTTACTGTGAGGAAGGCAACACTTCGCCACAGGTCACGGGCATTTTAATTTCCATTACTGGATTAGCCAGCTCATGAAAATCTAAAAATACATTTCAGCAGTTGCTATTCCAACAATGTCAACAGTCTTGGTTTGAACACCACCAGAGCAGCACAACATCATTCACACGGTGCGCCTCATTAAAGGGAGATTAAATCAGGACAGGCAAATAACTGTCGGAGCACGGCTACATCGCTTCCTCTAGCACAGGAAACTATTGAGGCAAATGGCTAAATGTTATCAAAAGGAAACGCAGATGAGTACCTGAGAGAAAAGGGAATAGAAAGAAATGCTGAAAGTGGGTAAGATGAGGGAGATGAAATGGGAGGAGACTAGTGTGGAGTATAAACACCAGCATACAGACTGGTTGGGCCGAATGGCCTGTTTCTGTGTTGTCTATTCTATGCAATTTTTTATCCAACATTCATCAGAGTCAAATCTCAACTTCAAAGGATACGCAAATCTGTAGGTAAATGGTTGGGTTCAACACTTCATGGTAAAAAAAAATTCAGTCCCAACAAGAAGACGAAACTGCTAAAGCAGACACCATTGCAAAAAAGGAGGTATTGGTGAAAGCAACGGCCATGGTCCCAGAAACAGTACCGGCAACAGCCTCTTCCACCCAATTCACCCATTACCTGTGCCCGCTGCCCTATGTAGAGTTCCAGCCTGGCATTGCTTCAATTTTGAAGTGCTCATCCTGGTTTTCAAATCCTTTCATGGCCTTGCCCCTGCATTTCGCTGTCACCTCTTGCAAGCCGACAAGCCTCAGATCCTGGCCTCTTGCATACTGCCAATTTTTAATTGCTCCGTCATGGTTGGCCATGCCTTAGGCTGCCGAAGGCCAATGCTCCGAATTCCTCCCCTAAACCTCTCTCCTCCCTTAAGGCAGCTTCTAAAGCCCACTTTCATGAACAAACTTTCGACAATAAGTCCTATTACAGTATCGCCTTGTGTGGCTCACTCAAACCTAGTATGATAATGCTGCCTTGTGATGTTTTCCTACTATTAGATGTTGCAAAATGCTGTTCTTATTAAGAGTCTGCCCCCAATTCATTCGAGAGTTGACATGAACAGGTCACAAGTGGAAGCAAAAGTAGATGTATAATTTCAGTCAGTCAATTTGAATATTAGAGATGGAAAGCACACAGCAATAATTTGAGGAAGTCCCATAAAGCCAAAAGCATTTCGCAGGGGCTAGACTTATGCCGTTTATGATCTGCTTTTACTCAAGTCGCGGTGAGGAGCAAGACCAGTAGGGCTGAGAGAATCCCCGTCTTGCCTAAATCAAGCCCACACAAATGCAGTACAGATAAACTATCTGAACCCTTCACGCTTTCCAACATATTCAGGTCAGAAGACAATGTTTTGTTTATTATTTGGAGGGGGTTGGGGGACAATTTGTCTGAGAATGAGTCAGTGTTTCTGAGTGATAGTGAGAGAGAACCGAGGTCGATGATTTCACTGTAAGGGTTTTCTATGACTTAAACTGATCTGGCGGTATATCCAATTCAATATTCGTTTTTATTGAACAAATGGCACATTTGATGGTCTATTTATTGAGCAGCCTTTCACACTGATACCTCCTCGCTATATGGAATTCTAAACACTGCAGAAAGACAAAGGAATTACAATGAGATCCTCCTGCACATGGAACAAGTCACAACATTCACTGTGGTACAGCAGCATAATAAATAATAATAATAATAATAATAATTGCTTATTGTCACAAGTAGGCTTCAACGAAGTTACTGTGAAAAGCCCCTAGTCACCACATTCCGGCGCCTGTTTGGGGAGGCCGGTACGGGAATTGAACCCGTGCTGCTGGCATTGCTCTGCATTACAAGCCAGCTGTTTAGCTCAGTGCTAAACCAGCCCCTAAATGAACCATTAAATGAACCATTAAATGAACCAGAACACAAAAATACAGATTCAAATCCACATAGCTCTGAGGAAGTGAGTGAACTGCTGGATCTTTAATGGCGCAGAATGTGCGGGGATTTTGATGGCGAGCTGTTAGCTTTCGCCATCATTGACCTGCTGAAACCGGCCGCAATTTGCGGATTTCACACTAACGCAGGTTAACAGAGAAATCGTAAAGTTGCAGACTTCCATTCACAGCCCCGTGGCCCGCCATGCTCCTCTGCCAGCAACAAAATCAGCCACTTTTCACTGTCTGAAACCCAATGTAAAGTTAAGCCTTGTTCAATGAGATGTAGTTAGGTTTTTAAAAGCAGCATAGTAGTAACTAAAAAAAAAGAACAGGGGCAGGACTCTCCGTCCCACCCGACCCGTTTTCTGGTGAGGCGCACCTCCGCCGGCAGCGGGATCCTCCGTCCTTGGCAGCCAGCCAAAGGGGTTTCTCATTGTGGCCACTGCCGGCGAAGCGGAGGATCCCGGAGAATCGCGCCCTAGATCTTTTAAAGAATTGATTTTGTTTCAAAGTTTGTTCTTCATATTGGAGCTCATCCAAGCCCCAATTCATATTTTCCTCTATGCAAATATCTCAAAAGTAACTGAAATCACTGCTTTTCATTTCCTGGTTGGATGTTAGTGACAATTCTTTATTTTGATTGACTACTTAAACAGCTTTGATAACATCACTGCAACGCGATGCTGTGAATCCCCATTCAAGATCACAAATTCTCTTCCTGTGCAATTGATTGTAATGTTCTAGTAGAGATTGCTCAATCTCTCAATGAGGCTTTCTCAAGAGGTCAGTGCCAAGCACCCTTGTTCACAGCAAAATCTGGGCCAATATAAATTTCAAATGTCTTCAATTGGATTATTCTACTGAGAGCGATGGGTTACTGGGATGCGGCCGATGGCAAGGAATGTCCTAGTAAAACCTGGGGGAGCACGCTAGCCAGGGTTGGCCTCAGCCTCATTGGTTTTCAGCCTATCGTTTTGTCGCACTGCCACCTACAAGTGTTGTTGAAGCAGTGCAGAGGGCAGCCAATGGCACCTTAACTATGACTGCACGGTGCATTTTTGGAAAGAGCACTTGTCTAACTGCACACAAATCTGAGCATCAGAAGATGATCCACTGAATTATTTCACTGGTGGCTGTAATTCTGGAATCTTCCTCAGAGTGAGAGCTCACATTTACATGACTGGTACCTCAGCCTGCCTTGGTCTTGGCGTAATTGCAGCTCTCAGTAGGATGGAAAGCTGGGGCTTATCAGGACCTTCCCAATTTTGAAAATGCTCAAGAAAAGCTCAAGCAGTGCAAACTGTAATATAGGACATGATTTAAACTGAAGAAAGCCCAGTTTTGGGCTCTTTGAACTGGACTCTTTTTTTTTTCTGGCCTCACCGAGGAACCGCACTGCCGAGGCCGCACTTAACTTAATTTCCAGCTCACTGGTACAGGAAGAGATCGGGGCGCCAATTCTAACTGCCACCCCAATCTCCAACCCCCCCAAGGCAGCCTCAGGACACCCCCCACCCCCCCAACTTTTTGTTAGGGGATCATTGATCCCCCTTACCTCAACTCATAAGGGCAGGGTACCCCCGGCCTGATCCCCGGCATGGGCAACCTGCCACTTGGGCACCATGGCACTGCTGGCCTGACACCCAAGCAGTGCCAGGCTGGCACTAGCAGGATGCCCAGGTGGCACTGCCAGGCTGCCCATGTGGCAGTGTCAGGGTACCACCCTGCCCTTGACCCAACCACGCGGGGTCTCCCAGGCACAGGCGTTCGATCTCGGTCTTGGGAGAATCAAGCACAGACATATTTAAGTGAGACTAACTGCTCACTTAAACATGCAAATCTGGATCCTGCCCAGTAAGGACATGATCCAGATCGCGACATCTCACGAGGCACACAGAGCACCACAACTCTCTCGAGAGGCGTCACACGAGATTTAAGGCCTCGTCGCGTCACCGAGTTGGATACACGACAAGGCCGTACAATCACACCCATCATGTATGCTGCCCAATGAAACAAAATATAATTCTGGGTGGCACGGTGCACAATGGTTAGCACTGCTGCCTCACAGCGCCGAGGAACTGGGTTCGATCGTGGCCAGGGGTCACTGTCCGAGCGGAGTTTGCACATTCTCCCTGTGTCTGCGTGGGTCTCACCCCCACAATCCAAGATGTGCAGGATAGTTGAATTGGCCACACTAAATTGCCCCTTAATTGAAAAAGAAATTATTGGTCCTCGAAATTTATAAACAAAAACAAATATAATTCTAGTGGGAAAAAGCATTTTAAACATAGCATCGTTTTTAAGACATTTAGGACATCCTGAGCTTTATGGACAATTAATGTTTGAGCTTCTTCCACAGCATCTACCATTGAGATGGATAAACAGCGGATGCACCACCAGCGGCAGCAAGCTCCTCTGGAACTCATACACCACCCCAACTTGGAAATCTATCACAGTTCCTTCTCCTTCACGGAGTCAATCCTGGAAGTCTCTCCCTAATAGCAGTATGGATGGATTTGCACCGCAAGGACTGCAATGGTTTGAGTTTGCAGTTTACCACCACTATCTCAAGGGTGGTCAGGAATGGGGATTAAGTAAACGCTGATTTGCCAGCATTGTCCACATACAGGAAATATGGTGGGACCTTGCTGTGCACAATCGCCAGATAACCTGTTTTAGTTATGTTGGTTAAGGGATAAATATCAACCCAGGGTACCTGGAAGAACTCACCAGCTCTTCAAAATAGTACCACAGCTCATTCACGCCTACCTGACAGAACAGACAGGACCTCAGTTTACAGTCCCATCAGAAAACTGGCACTCCCTCAGAACTGCATTGGACTCTTACCCAAATTTCAGACTCATGTCTATGCAGTAGGACTTAACCCCACAACCTTCTGACTAAGCCACACAAAATCACCTCAACAGTGAGAAAATTCTTTCCATGCTAAGAAAGCACCAAATCAATAATTTAGTCAGAGTCTGACTATTATTCAGTGCAACATTGCACTGTAAGAGTTTGGAGACAGTTCTTTATTTAGGGGCTGTCCTAAGCAGGGGCTTGGGAACCTGAATTGTAGCTCCAATATACAGGAGGTTGAGAGTAGTGAGGTCATGAGTAAGGTTTCAAAGTTGCAGGAGTGTACAGGCAGGCAGGAAAGTGGTTTAAAGTGTGTCTTCTTCAATGCCAAGAGCATCCGGAATAAGGTGGGTGAACTTGCGGCATGGGTTGGTACCTGGGACTTCAATGTTGTGGCCATTTCGGAGACATGGATCGAGCAGGGACAGGAATAGTTGTTGCAGGTGCCGGGGTTTAAATATGTCAGTAAGCTCAGGGAAGGTGGTAAAAGAGGGGGAGGGGTGGCATTGTTAGTCAAGGGCAGTATTACGGTGGCAGAAAGGACGTTTGATGAGGACTCGTCTACTGAGGTAGTATGGGCTGAGGTTAGAAACAGGAAAGGAGAGGTCACCCTGTTAGGGGTTTTCTATAGGCCTCCGAAAAGTTCCAGAGATGTAAAGGAAAGGATTGCAAAGATGATTCTGGATAGGAGCGAAAGCAACAGGGTAGTTGTTATGGGGGACTTTAACTTTCCAAATATTGACTGGAAACGCTATAGTTCGAGTACTTTAGATGGGTCTGTTTTTGTCCAATGTGTGCAGGAGGGTTTCCTGACCTAGTATGTAGATAGGCCAATGAGAGGCGAGGCCATATTGGATTTGGTACTGGGTAATGAACCAGGACAGGTGTTAGATTTGGAAGTAGGTGAGCACTTTGGTGATAGTGACCACAATTCGATTAAGTTTACTTTAGTGATGGAAAGGGATAGGTATATACTGCAGGGCAAGTGTTATATCTGGGGGAAAGGCAATTATGATGCGATGAGGCAAGACTTAGGATGCATCGGATGGAGAGGAAAACTGCAGGGGATGGGCACAATGGAAATGTGGAGCTTGTTCAAGGAACAGCTACTGCGTGTCCTTGTTAAGTATGTACCTGTCAGGCAGGGAGGAAGTGGTCGAGCAAGGGAACCGTGGTTTACTAAAGCAGTCAAAACACTTGTCAAGAGGACGAAGGAGGCTTATGTAAAGATGAGACATGAAGGTTCAGTTTGAGCGCTCGAGAGTTACAAGTTAGCTAGGAAGGACCTAAAGAGAGAGCTAAGAAGAGCCAGGAGGGGACATGGCAGGTAGGATCAAGGATAACCCTAAAGCTTTCTATAGATATGTCAGGAATAAACGAATGACTAGGGTAAGAGTAGGGCCAGTCAAGGACAGTAGTGGGAAGTTGTGCTTGGAGTCCGATGAGATACGAGAGGTGCTAAATGAATATTTTTTGTCAGTATTCACACAGGAAAAAGACAATGTTGTCGAGGAGAATACTGAGATTCAGGCTACTAGACTAGAAGGGCTTGAGGTTCATAAGGAGGAGGTGTTAGCAATTTTGGAAAGTGTGAAAATAGATACGTCCCCTGGGCCGGATGGGATTTATCCTAGGATTCTCTGGGAAGCTAGGGAGGAGATTGCTGAGCCTTTGGCTTTGATCTTTAAGTCATCTTTGTCTACAGGAATAGTGCCAGAAGACTGGAGGACAGCAAATGTTGCTCCCTTGTTCAAGAAGGGGAGTAGAGACAACCCCGGTAACTATAGCAGAAAAGTGTGAGGTGATTCATTTTGGAAGGAATAACAGGAAGACATAGTACTGGGCTAATGGTAAGATTCTTGGCAGTGTGGATGAGCAGAGAGATCTCGGTGTCCATGTACATAGATCCCTGAAAGTTGCCACCCAGGTTGAGAGGGTTGTTAAGAAGGCGTACGGTGTGTTAGCTTTTATTGGTAGAGGGATTGAATTTCGGAGCCATGAGGTCATGTTGCAGCTGTACAAAACTCTGGTGCGGCCGCATTTGGAGTATTGTGTGCAATTCTGGTCGCCGCATTATAGGAAGGATGTGGAAGCATTGGAAAGTGTGCAGAGGAGATTTACCAGAATGTTGCCTGGTATGGAGGGAAGATCTTATGAGGAAAGGCTGAGGGACTTGAGGCTGTTTTTGTTATAGAGAAGGTTAAGAGGTGACTTAATTGAGGCATACAAGTTGATCAGAGGATTGGATAGGGTGGACAGTGAGAGCCTTTTTCCTCGGATGGTGATGTCTAGCACGAGGGGACATAGCTTTAAATTGAGGGGAGATAGATATAGGACAGATGTCAGAGGTAGGTTCTTTACTCAGAGAGTAGTAAGGGCGTGGAATGCCCTGCCTGCAACAGTAGTGGACTCGCCAACGCTAAGGCATTCAAATGGTCATTGGATAGACATATGGACGATAAGGGAATAGTGTAGATGGGCTTTAGAGTGGTTTCACAGGTCGGTGCAACATCGAGGGCCGAAGGGCCTGTACTGCGCTGTAATGTTCGGTGTTCTATGTTCTATAAATCCATATTCAGCTCGTTAGCTTAGTGGCAACATCTGATCTGCAGCAAGTAGTAACAACTTGATAAACAAGTGCGAATTCTCCAGAGGTCTCAACTCAAGTAACCATCCTCATCAACTTCTCTCTTCCATAGAGCCAACAATAGCGCAGTGGCAGAATATGGCATGACAGGTCCCTGGTTTGCAGCCGCTCCTAACAGGTTCACCTACTGGTTAGCAGCCAACTGTCACCCGCTCCTTTTGCTGTGATCTGCCCTTACGGTGCACAGAAGGCTTACCGTCCGGCCGTACTGCGCAGTCATGCTTTGCCTGATGCTAAATGAACTGCCCAGTTACTCCACAAGATCTTTTGCTGTATCTATTTAATGTGCCATTTACAGTTTATATTGATCACAATTTGTTTGTTGGTTTGTTTGTGAATGGATTGATTTTTGTTTGATTGTTAAAGTTAAAGGAAGTGAAATTTTGCCCATTTTGTTTGTTTGGGGACGGGGGGGGGGGGGGGGGGGGGGGGGGGGTCACTCGGTAAATGCTGTTTTAATATAAATTTAAAGTACCCAATTTATTTGTATCCAATTAGGGGGCAATTTAGAGTGGCCAATCCACCAATCCACCTACACTGCATATCTTTGGGTTGAAGGGTGAAGCTCACGCAGACACGGGGAGGATGTGCAAACTCCACACAGACAGTGACCCAGGGCCGGGGTTGAACCCGGGTCCTCGGCGTCGTGAGGCAGCAGTGCTAACCACTGCGCCAACGTGCCACCCATGGTAAATGCTTTTAGCTTGTTGATTACCGTGGGGATCATCATAGCTGCAGCTGCATGTGGGTGCAGAGGGCAATCTCAACCTTGTGCTCTTGGACTCTATGCAGTCTGTAGATCTGCACTTCAGTCAACACCAAGCATGGCCTACCCCCTGTGAGACTCTGCGTTATATGACAATAGACACCTGGTCAGGTGCCAGCATTTTCCAAGCTCACGACAAAAACATCAGCTCGTTTTACTCGCTTGTGGTGTCAACCATTGCTCAGCGAGCAGCACTCGCATCATGCAGTCAGAAGATTGTGATTTCAAGCCCCACTCCAGACAGTTGAGCACAAGAACCCACGTTGTTGCTTCCATTCAAAGAGAGAGTACTCTACGATCGACAGTGTCGCCTCGAACGCAGTTAAACAGAGGTCCCTTCTGCCCCCTTAAGATGGGCATAAACCCTATTTTAAATATTCTCCCTCCACCAACATTACAAGTAGATGATCTGGTCATTATCACACTGCTGTTTGTGGTGTGCACAATTTGGTTGCTGCGTTTCCTACATCACAACAGTAGTTACACTTTTAAAAATAGTTAATTAGCAGTGAAGTGCTTTGGTGGGGCCAGAGGATGTGAAAATCATTGAGAGAACTCATTCTTTTAATTTTTTAAAAATACATTCACGGAATTGGACATTGTTGGTTAAGCCAGCTATTGCCCATCTCTAATTGCCCTCGAGAAGGTGATGGTGAGATGCCTTCTGGAACCGCTGCTGTCCATGCGGTGTAGGAACACCCACAGTGCTACTAGGGAGGGAGTTCCAGGATTTTGACCCAGCAACAGTGAAGGAACAGCGATATTCCAAGTGAGGATGGTGCGTGGCTTGGAGGGGACTCCCAGGTGGTGGTGTTCCCATGTGTCTGTTGTCTGTGTCCTCCTAGATGAAAACAGTCATGGGTTTGGAAGGTGCTGTTGAAGGAACAAATTAAAAAGGCCACCAGGAGGCAACAAGACACAATAACACATTGTGTTCCAAATACTCTGCACAGAACACCAGAGACAAGAACTTCACACACTGAACCAGCTCCTGAAACTCTTCCAGAACATGTTACCATCTGGAAGTGGTTGTTGCAGCTAATTATCTTTTGCTGATCTGGAGCTCCTAAAGGCACTTCTGGCAGTTCAAGAAATGCTATTTGCAACCACACAAACAAAATCCAATACAAGGGCCATCAATAGAAGATCCTCACCAATAAACGCAACTGGGAATTCAGAAGATACTCCTCTACCCACAGAGTGTTGCGAATTTGGAACATAATAATCTAATCTTTTATTTATTATTGTCACAAGTCGGCTTCCATTAACACTGCAATGAAGTTACTGTCCATGCTATCGCAAGGAGTAGCTGAGGCAAATTTAATTGTTGCATTTAAGGGGAAGCAAGATAAGCATGAAAGAAATAGAAGATTATAGAGAGGAAGTGAGATGAAGATGGATGGGGGAAGACCCACGGCGCATAAATACTGATTATACACCAGTCTGTGATACAGGCTGGGGATTAATATTGTTGAGTCTAAAATAGCCCAAATTGTAGGAAGTATCGAGGGAGAAGACTCCCCAATGAAAAATCGCCACTTATATACACACCTGAAATTTCCAAGACTGAAACGCAGAATGTTTGGGTGGAATAGATCCTCATCGACCCATCCAAGGGCTATAACAATTGATTATTGTCTTGTGCCAGACTCTGTAGGGAGCCAGACACACACTTAGTTTTCCAAGCACATTCACAGAACAGTACTAAATTGATTGAGCCTGCTTAAGGTTTATACCAGCCTGTGTATAAGAGAACACTCAGTGGAGGAGGTAATTTGATACATATTGTCTAATGTGAAAGTCAAAAATCAGAATCAAAGCAGGAAGGAAAAGTGACAGTGCATTATTTCTCAATCTATATATGAAACTAGATCATGTCTTAAAAACCTGGGAAAAACATCCAGCAAGCCAAGGCAACCAGTGATATTCATAACTACACCTTACTGTCGAGAACACCATATCAACTAGCATAAAGCATTCAACGTCCTTCATTCAATTATTGAAATGGAGGGAATTTCTTCACAAACCATTTGTCCCGTTAAAAGAACGGAAGGAGATATTCATGTACAGCTCAAGCCAACAGAGGAATGATCCACAAGCATCCCAAATATATTGGGCAATTCCTTCCCTAATTTTGACAACACCCATTTTCGCATACTGCCCTCACACAATAGAGGCAACTGTACTCCACACGTGCAAATTTAATAGCTACGATCAGTTATCAAGGAAATAAAGCACTCAACCATCAAAAACTTTCACATTCTACTTTGCACCTAAAAGGGTATCAGTTACTCAGGTACAAGTCATGCAAATATCAACATTGTGATCACAGCAACGATGACTTGTCGATCTTTTAAAAATGACTTGGTCCAGGGACATTGGACTGGTTTTCCAGCATCTGAAGGGGGTCAAAGGATAATTTCAGAGTTATTTTTTTTCCTTTATTGACCTTGTGTTTTTCCTCTCCCAGGATATTACAAGGGTACTTGATGGGGAGGATGGGAGGAGAGAAAAAGGAGCGAGAGAAGGGGGGGGGGGGAAAAAGAACCAAGAGAAAAGGGGTAAAGAAGGAGAAAGCGTCTAGAAATGCTTCTGTAGCCGCACCAATTTTTATTTTCCACCGACTGAGAAAACACTGCCAATATTTTATTTTCAATCCAAGTATAAAAAGGAGGAGATTGCAAGACTGGGAAACAAAGCACCAAAAAGAATTTGAACCATCATTCTGTGATCGTCAGAAGAAAGGTGGAGCATAAGGTAAGAAAATAGAACAGAATTAAAAATATAATCAGCTGCAGATTTTTCCAAGCCCATGCATGCTGATGTTGATCAATATTGCCCCCAAGGGGTGTTAACCAAGGATCGATATTCAGCCCTTGCTAAATTGGCCAATAGCCTTGGTTTGGGCCATGGTTTCAGTCACAAAAACAGCAAACCTTCAGAACAGATGTATCTGAGGTGGTTTGTATTTAATAAAGAGGTATTGTGGATGAGATGAATAATGATTGAAAGCCTCAGGAGGTCTCTCGAGGTAACTGTATCCCAAACACGGCAATTTAAAAAAAAGACAGGTTAACCAGCCTGTAGAGGAGCTTCAGCTAATGTGACATGATCTCAAATTACTGCTCAGATTTCTGGCCCTGCCAGTTGAAACTTCTGACCCAAACATCGCCATTCTCATGTTATTATTCTTATACGGCGTGGTGAGGAAGACAAACTCACTGCCATAAGTATTTGAGGTGAATATTACTGATGCATTTCAGGGAAAGTTTGATAGGTACAGGAGTTGAAAAGGAATAAAAAGATATGTTGATAGGGTTAGATGAAGTGAGATGAGTTCTGAAGTGATAAATGCTGTTGGAAAGAATCTTCAAAAATTAGATATTAATTGAGTGACAATTTGAATTAGTAAAACCCTTATGCTTCCCATCAAATATTTTAAAAATCAACACACAACCTCCAGATGGCTGGAAGTTTATACCGGAGAGATGATGAAATGGAGGAAAATACCTTTATCCTCTTAGCAAGGAATGAAACGAAAAATTAGCAATTTTCCTGTCAAATCTCACAGATTGAGATCCATTTAAAAAATCTACTCAATACACCCTCCCAGAAACAAGGTTTGATCTGTGAGATTTTTTATTGGTAGTTGAACTCAGTGATCGAGGTCATGTTGTTAAAATACGCCTCAACACCCCCATACCAGGAGTAAGAAATTTTAGCTACAGCTTCCACTCCAGATCACTATCCTGCTGGAAAATGCAGGCACATCAGAAAGGCCATGACGGCCTCCACAGCTAAAGGTCCTGGTGACTGTCGCCACTGAAGTGCACGTACGAGGAATGGTTATTTGAGGGTATGTGCCACCAGCATTACTGGAAAAAGTTGACGTGACTTGCTGCCTCATCCAAACAAAATGAATAGGTATCAGCCATGAGTCAGTGGGTAGCACTCAGACCTCAAGAGCCAGCAGGTTGAGAGTTTGAGGCCCAGTCCAGCGACCGGAGCACAAAATGTAGACACACCAGTGCGATACTTCATTTTAAAAATAAATAAATTTAGAGTACCCAATTATTTATTTCCAATTAAGGGGCAATGCAGCGTGGCCAATCCACCTAACCTACACATCTTTTGAGTTGTGGGGGTGAAACCCATGCAGACATGGGGATAAATGAGTGTGATAGTTTCAGCTGAAACATTCAAGCAAGGTCCCCTCGGCTGCAAATTGAACCAGTGCAAAAGAAAACAGCAGGGCATATTCCCCAGTGTCCCGGCCAATATTAATCGCTTAGCCAACATCACCAAAACAAAAACAAAAAAACACAATCTAAACATTATTACATTTGTTGCTGTGTGCACAATTGACTGTTGTTTCTTCTGCTTTAATAAATACACTTGCGGGACAGCACGGTGACAGTGGTTAGCATTCTTGCCTCACGGCGCCGAGGGTTCGATCCCGGCTCACTGTCCGTGTGGAATTTGCACATTCTCACTGTGTCTGCATGGGTCTCACCCCCACAACCCAAAGGTGTGCAGGATAGGTGGATTGGTCACTCTAAATTGCAAACTTTTTCTTTTTTTTTTAATTAATTAATTAATACACTTCAAAAGTACTTCATTGACTGTGAAGTGCTCTGGGGTGCCTTGAGGTTGCACAAGGTGTTGTTAAAATGTACAGTCTTTGAAACACTAAAAAGACCCGATGATGGGAGACAGGGTGGAAATCATAATGATTAAAATGAAATGCAAGTAAAACCAATCACTCCTAAGTAATAGAAGTGTTAAACAGAAAAGAGGGGGTTATTTTTAAATGTGAAGTAGATGAGTGAGTCACATTGTGTGGATGTAACCAAGTCCACTTGGGTGCAATGAGTATACATAGCATTCAGGAACAATGAAATCCCACACATCTATAAACAACCTTATTTTGTGCAGCACTCCGTAAATGGCATTAAATTGATTTATGTTACATCAACGCTGGTAGTGATTGATTTGTCAATAATTAAATGGGTTTGGTTACAAACTCCACTGTGCAGGATACAACCATAGGTAAAAAGTTGAAAAGGGTGGGGAATGAATGGAAAGGAGCCGGTGAAAAAATCTTGGGTTTTATAGATTGTTAAAGCAAAGAGTGGCTGAAGGAGGCAGAAATTGGCACTGCCGAGGGGTCCTGGCAAAGAACAAGTTAGATTAGGAAGCTGTGCTACAATTCTTTGCTTCTACACAAAGATGCACAAAGTAGTAGGGCTAGAGTTTCCACTTTCGGTGCACTCACACAATGCAAACCTTGAACCTAAATATTGAAATCTAAACCTACCCCTGCAGAAAATGTGTGGAAAACTAAGTACACACAGATCTTTAGGCGTACCCCATTTGTATTGAACATTCCCCAATCTTTTGAGTTTCTGGTGATGATATCTGTGTCAACGTTGCCCCACCATCTTTCTTGCAAATTAATATTGGCCGGGACACTGGGGAATATGCCCTGCTGTTTTTTTTTTTTGCACTGGTTCAATTTGCAGCCGAGGGGATTTTGCTTGAATGTTTCCTTTGCATTCAAAACATTTTGAATGTTTGTTACAGTTTGTAGCACCGTCAATATGACGTGAGGCAGGTTGAGGTAATGTCAATTGAAGGCTTTATTAAGCAGAACTTTATCCCCAGCAGCGTGGTTACAGAATGCAGCTGCTGAGGGAAATGGAGGGAAAAACTGGGTTCTTATACCGGCATTTCTGGGGGGAGTCCAGTAGGTGGCAGATCCTATCAGGACCTGGCATCCCTCCACCAATCGCCTGTCGACATGTGGTGTACCGTATTACCCCTAATACATACCACCACACAGTTTTTTAAAGCAACGACACAGTAGAAATAATTTTAACGCAACGACACAGTAGAAATAATGACCATAATTCTAGCACTGATAAACAGAAGATCAAGGCAAGGAGCAGGAAAAGCGAACGGGAAAAAAAGAAAAACATGAGCGAGAAAAAGAATGAATGAGGGTGATTGAGTCAGCAGGCAAGAAAGGAAAAAGGGAGAGAAATGTGAGGGGGCAAAAAAAAACAGAAAACAAAGACAGCAAGGCAAAAGAAAATGAAAAAAGACAAGAAACAATATCAGAAGTCCTACATAGAAACACAAGTTCTGCAGTACAAACACAATCTTCATAAGTTTGGGCAGTATGTTGGGAGCACTTTCTGTGAACCATTACAAAGCAGTTGGCCTTCTCTGGTGAGACATCTGTAGGAAGTGGAAAAATAATCACAATACTCTGCAGGATTTATCACATGCAGAGGAAGCAGAGCAATAACAGCTGCCCCCTACCCCAACGCAATACATTGGATTTCAGAACACACAACAATGGTGAGTGTGCACAAAGTATCCATACACAATAAAATTCTGCACATTGGTAATCATAGGTGCATGCACTTGTGCCTCCAGAACATTTTAAAGAATAAATTGACACCCTTTACTGACAAGGAATTTTAAACAACTCAGGCTAATGGGATATATAAAGTGAAATATTGTGACATCTTGAATTGAACTTGCTTGAAAGGAGAATTTCCAAAACTCTTGTCCTCTTTGATCAGATTGCATGGAAAGACTCCAGAGTACTCGCAAAATCAAACTTACAAACTGCTTGCACATAATCTCAGTATGAAGAGATCTTTAACAAAAAAAGTGAAGGGATCTTAATATTCAGATGCAATTTATCAAAATGTGAGGCAATAGTGCTTATAAATAAGGCCTCTTACAAATCCCTCCAGAGTCAAACAAAAAAATAAATCAAACTGAACAAACAGCTCAAAATAGAAGCACAATTGGTCATCTGTTGTCTGGGCTTCTGACGTCAGAAGACTAGAGTATGCAAGTCACACTCGACTTGGGGTTGAACAACTTTCTAGAACATTGGAAAACGGTGACTTGGAAAAACATCTGCAAGAATCGACAAGCTACCCCGCCATTTTCTTCAATCCTTCTCACTTGCCCACTCCAGCTTCACCAGCAACTATAGACCTTTTCTGTCATAAAGGTTGAGATCATCGATTCAATTGCCTCTGGTGCAACACTTTCCCAATTGCTGGCTTCTACCATAGCTCTGAACCTCTTTCCAATGATTGTCCAGCTCCATCCACACCCTCTCCCACCTCAATATCTTCATGAAGTCCACCTCCTCCTTCTTCAAACCCATTCCTACTATATTGCTGATCACCTAACTTCCCTTCATGGCCCCCAATAGGGATGAATTGTAAATATTCCTTCTCCTCCATTACTGCCTCCCTCTTTTCCAAAACCACCATTCATCACCCCTCTCCGTAAAAAACGAACTCTCGGGCTTAACCTCCGTTTCTGTTGAGGAATCTGCGAGGGGTGATACCACGTGTTTATTTGTTTTGTGAAATAGTTTTGTGTTGGTCCCAATATGGAACAGTGATGTTTCCCTGTTCATTAATGGGTTAGTGTGATATGATACATAGTTGCATTTTGAATGTTGTTCTTTGACCGGTTTTCCCAATAAAATATTCTCAAGTGGCTTCTCGTGGGTACAGGTGCCACATCTCAGATGATGATTATTGCATCGCATTTCAATCAATTTTGAAGCCTGAACAGTTTGCGTCAGCGTCAAAGAGTCAGCAGCCAACAATCAAGCACTCAAGTGCTGGGCTTCAGCACTGGGGATATTCTCACAACTAGTGTATGGATCAGGGAAGGGCACCTGAGCACGGTCTCTGTTCCGGCAGGTGTTTGGGGTTTAGGTGCTCCTGCTGTGGCCGGGGTTGAGTGTGCAGAGTGAGATTTTCCAGCACAACTTGCTCGCTGGATGGCACTCAGAGAAGGTGGGACACATGAGGGTGGGGGAGGATTGGAAGATTTGAGGGTCCCCGGATGGAAGCCATAACTGCTGGTCAGCATCCCCCCTTCTCCTTGCAGATATAACAATATGGCTGGTTATGTCATTTCTGCAGAGGCAGCCCTCGCAGTGATGGTGGCAGCCCAGGTGGCCAGACACCAGAAGGTAGCAGTGTCGACACAGGCTGGAGGCAGCAGCCCATGTGTAGGGGGCCGCCGCTCACCCTGAAGACCTGCCGCTCAAGCCCTAGGGTGAACCCAGAGGGGGATGCCAGTGACAGCCCAAGATGGACAGGCATCATAAGAACATAAGCACTAGGAGCAGGAGTAGGCCATCTGGCCCCTCAGGCCTGCTCCGCCATTCAATGAGATCATGGCTGATCTTTTGTGGATTCAGCTCCACTTTCCGGCCTGAACACCATAACCCTTAATCCCTTTATTCTTCAAAAAACTATCTATCTTTATCTTCAAAACTTTTAATGAAGGAGCCTCAACTGCTTCACTGGGCAAGGAATTCCATAGATTCACAACCCTTTGGGTGAAGAAGTTCCTCCTAAACTCAGTCCTAAATCTACTTCCCCTTATTTTGAGGCTATGCCCCCTAGTTCTGCTTTCACCCGCCAGTGGAAACAACCTGCCCACATCTATCCTATCTATTCCCTTCATAATTTTATATGTTTCGATAAGAACCCCCCCCCCCATCCTTTTAAATTCCAACGAGTACAGTCCCAGTCTACTCAACCTCTCCTCATAATCCAACCCCTTCAGCTCTGGGATTAACCTAGTGAATCTCCTCTGCACACCCTCCAGTGCCAGTACGTCCTTTCTCAAGTAAGGAGACCAAAACTGAACACAATACTCCAGGTGTGGCCTCACTAACACCTTATACAATTGCAGCATAACCTCCCTAGTCTTAAACTCCATCCCTCTAGCAATGAAGGACAAAATTCCATTCACCTTCGTAATCACCTGTTGCACCTGTAAACCAACTTTTTGCGACTCATGCACTAGCACACCCAGGTCGCTCTGCACAGCAGCATGTTTTAATACTTTATCATTTAAATAATAATCCCTTTTGCTGTTATTCCTACCAAAATGGATAACCTCACATTTGTCAACATTGTATTCCATCTGCAGACACTAGCCCATTCACTTAGCCTATCCAAATCCCTCTGCAGACTTCCAGTATCCTCTGCACTTTTTGCTTTACCACTCATCTTAATGTCGTCTGCAAACTTGGACATTGCCCTTGGTCCCCAACTCCAAATCATCTATGTAAATTGTGAACAGTTGTGGGCCCAACACTGATCCCTGAGGGACACCACTAGCTACTGATTGCCAACCAGAGAAACACCCATTAATCCCCACTCTTTGCTTTCTATTAATTAACCAATCCTCTATCCATGCTACTACTTTCCCCTTAATGCCATGCATCTTTATCTTATGCAGCAACCTTTTGTGTGGCACCTTGTCAAAGGCTTTCTGGAAATCCAGATATACAACATCCATTGGCTCCCCGTTATCTACCGCACTGGTAAAGTCCTCAAATAATTCCACTAAATTAGTGAGGCACGACCTGCCCTTTATGAACCCATGCTGCGTCTGCCCAATGGGACAATTTCCATTCAGATGCCTCGCTATTTCTTCCTTGATGATAGATTCCAGCATCTTCCCTACCACTGAAGTAAAGCTCACTGGCCTATAATTACCCACTTTCTGGTTGGTATTTCAAGGAGATGGCAGACAGCATGTGCCGCAGGATACACCGTCTCAACAAAGAGACACTTCCCAGGGAGCATGCATAACAACTATATCCCGGCTCATGCAGAGATCCCCAGCATTTTCGAAGACCACCCCAGGATGACAAGTTGTCTCTTGGAGGAGAGGTCCTGGCGGATGGTGCCAGTGTGGAGGCTGTGACGCCTCTATGGTGGTCTCCTCGGAGCTCTCCGGCCCAGTCGCATCAGATGGAGGATTCGTAAGCCAATGGACATGTGGTCAGTGAGAGGGAAGGATCATTTGACTGACATGAACAACTCACTTGAGATGGGCCATCTGGGTAAAGGGACAGTGGATCCTCACCAACCTTGCTGCCAGTGACTGCTCTCTCCTCGGACAACCCTACCATTTTCAGGGCCCATTCCTCATTGGTTTGAGGACTCAAATTTCTTGTACTCCGCACCCTAACTTGACTCTTTCTCGCGTATTATGAGCTATTTCTCCTGCGGGGACAAAGAGAGGGCATTGTGAGCCCCACGCTTGATGAGTTAGGGAAGGTCTGTAACAAATGGCATGCATGGGCACTGCACATGGACATGAAGGCTTTGTACTGGTGGGTGCCAATGTGTTCTGAGGAGCAAGCACAAAGATCGGATGTGGGGGGGGTAAAGTTGTCAGCCCCGAGGGTTTGGGAATTTGAGGGGTGGTCAGTGAAACTGATGCCCAGAGAGAGGTGGTAACTTATCTTTGCAGCTCGGTGGAGGTCATTGGTCTTCTTCCGACTTTGTGCAGTGGTCCTCGTCTTGCTGCCTGAACTCCCTCCCAGGCGGTACTGATGACCCTGCTGCTAGTCATCCGATTCCCTCGAGGGACCAGAATGTCCCATCTCGCAACAATGCTTCGGGAAGCCTGGCCAGGTTGGCATCCCCGAAGTGAGGAGCAGGTCTGCGCCTTGCCATGGTTATGTATTGACTGGGAGAGAGTGCTGAAAGTATTTAAATGCAGACTAGACACTGAGGCGCGAGTCTGGCGAATCAGACAACCAGCAATGTGAAGAATCTCGTTGAGGCTCAGTTCTGGCATTAAGAGTTGTTAAATACAGGACACAATCTCGCCAATCTGGCCGTCGAGAAGCACCTCACCAATCGCGCCCAAAATTACACTTCAAAATTCTTCTGTCAATTGCTCCCAATGGTAGGGTCATTTACTTTCTGCTGTCTAAATGTGACCCTATAATTAATTATGCTCTGAGATAATAAGTTATATTGTGCTGTTGCTGGAAGATGTAAAAAGCTTGGAGAGAGAAAGGGCCTGGATTTATACCATGCCTTCCACAACTTTGGGATGTCCCGGGACACTTTACAGCCACTGAAGGACTTTTGAACTGGAGTCATTGATGTAATGCAGGAAACAGGGCACCATCTTGTGCACAGCAAGACCCCAACAGCAGTGACCAAATCATATGTTTATTTTTCGTAACATTGGTGAAGGAATAAACATCATCCAGCATATTCCAGAGAACTCCCCTGTTCTTAGAATAATGCCGAAGGATCTGAGGTCTGATTGGACCTTCAATTAACATACTTCATATTTTTTTCCAATTAAGGGGCAATTTAGCGTGACCAATCCACAAAGCCTGCACATCTTTGGGTTGTGGGAGTGAAACCCACGCAAACACGGGGAGAATGTGCAAACTCCACACGGACAGTGACCCAGAGCCGGGATCAAACCCGGGACCTCGGTGCCGTGAGGCAGCATTGCTAACCACTGCGTCAACGTGCTGCCCCTAACATACTTCATTTAACAAGGAAGAGACATCCGACAGTGCGGATCTGCCGCAGGATTGCAGTGGAGTGGGGCAGGAAGCCACGGATTTGGGTGTGCTACCCACTGAGCCACAGCTGCTACCACAGGGAAATTAAAGGAAGACAGGAAGAATGTGTGGGGGGGGGGATAGAGCATAGGGTGTCCTTATATGCCGATGACTTGCTGTTATACGTGTCGGAACAGAGTGTGTCGATAGGGGGAATATTGGAGCTGCTTTGAGTGTTTGGGTCTTTCTCGGGGTACAAACTAAATCTAGACAAGAGTGAGTATTTTGTGGTGTCTCGGCCGGGGGTGGGGGGGGGGGGGGGCTGCCATTCTGTAGGGCAAGGACTCACTCGTGAAAGCTGATCTGGCAAGGTGGGATGGTATCCCTCTGTCACTGGCGGGTCGGGTACAGGCGGTTAAAATGTACGTGTTGCCGCGATTTCGGTTTATTTTCCAATGCCTGCTGATTTTCCTGCCAAAGGCTTTTTTCAGAGAGATTGAGGGAAGGATTACTTTGTTCATATGGGGAGGGAAGGTGACCAGAGTTAGACAGGTGCTGTGACAGAGGGGAAGGCAGGCAAGGGGTTTGGGTCTTCCGAACCTGATGTATCACTACTGGGTGGCGAATGTGGAGAAGGTGCGGAGCGGGGTCAGAGGGGTTGATTCTCAGTGGGTCAGAAATGGAGAAGAGTTTGTGCAAGGGGTAGGGATTGAAAGCACTAGCAACAGCACCGCTCCCGATAGCCCCGGGGAAATACTCAGGGAGTCCGGTAATAATAGCTTCATTGAGAATTTGGAGGCAGTTTCACCAACACTTTGGGTTGGGGGCAGGGTCAAGGGAAATGCCGATTCGGGGGAACCACAGATCTGAGCCAGTGAGGTGGGATGGAAATTTTCGGAAATGAGAGGAGAAGGGGATTAAGACGCTAAAAGATTTGTTTCTTAGGGGTCGGTTTGCAGGATTGAAGGAGCTGGAAGCAAAGTATGGGCTGGAGCAGGGAGAAATGTTTAGATACATGCAGGTTCGCGATTTTGCCAGAAAGGAGATACAAAGCTTTCCGGTGGAGCCGGCCTCCACATTGCTGGAGGAGGTGCTGACAACAGGGGGGCTGGAGAAGAGGGTAGTGTCAGCGGTTTACGGAGCTATTTTGGAAGAGGAGAAGGCACCACTGGAAGGGATCAAAGCAAAGTGGGAGGAAGAGTTGGGAGAGGATATGGAGGAGGGGTTCTGGTGTGAGGTGCTCCGGAGTGTCAATGCCTCCACCTCACGCGCGAAACAGCTGAAGGTGGTATACAGAGCACACGTCACGACGGCGAGGATGAGCCAATTCTTTGAAGGAGTAGAAGATGTGTGTAAACGTTGCAGAACGGGCCCCGCTAATCATGTTCATATGTTTTGGTCCTGTCCAAAGCTAGAGGATTACTGGAAGGAGGTTTTTAGGGTAATTTCTAAAGTGGTGCACATGAAACTGGACCCGGGCCCCCGGGATGCCATATTCGGGGTGTCGGACCAGCCGGGGTTGGAAATGGGTGTGGAGGCAGATGTTGTAGCCGTCGCCTCGTTGATCGCCCGAAGGCGGATCCTGATAGGTTGAAGAACAACCTCTCCACCCTGTGCCCTGGCGTGGCAGGGTGGACCTGTTGGAATTCTTGACTCTTGAGAAGGTTAAGTTTGAACTGAGGGGAAGGATGGTGGGGTTCTACAATTCATGGGCATTATTCATTGTGCACTTTCAAGAACTGGATAACATCGGACATTAGTTGGGGCGTGTGGATGGGAGGGTTGTATGTGTTAATGGTGACTATGAGTGATCCCTAATTCCTTTTTTTCATTTGTTTGTGTGAACATGCGGGTTAATGTTTGGGGTTTGGTGGGAAGATGGGATCGTTATTGATATGGGGATTGACATATTTGTTCCTGATTCTTGTTTATTGTTGGTGGGTGTAAAATTGGGAGAAAATGTGAAAAAGGAGAAGAATAAAAATATTTTTTTTAAAAGGGAGACAGGAAAAGTACGAACAATTCAGAACATCATGGAACATCCTCCAATAAATAAGTTCAGTGTTCTCCTGTTTGACCCTTGCTTTGCAGCAAGTTCACATGCAGCAAAGTCATACATTTCATTTTACTGGGACAGCTTCCACTGCAAGCCTGCATTGGAGGCGGGAGTATGTAGGAAGGTGCCTTTAAATAGAGTTCATTATATAGCCAGTCTAATTTAAAAATTCCAATCATCCTGCCACAAAAGGAGGCGGATTCATATGTGACATTTAAAAGGCTTTTGAGGAATTTTAGCTGCTTCAGCCTCATGACAGAATTTATTCAGTGGCATTAACTTAGAAAATGCATAACCTTTGCCCCCCACCCCCACCCCCCTCAAAAGTAAGAAAAGTGACCTGACCACAAACAAAGAGGAAGCGATTCAATGTATCCCAGACATTCAATCTCCTTAAATTGTTTTAAAGTGTGCAGATGATCAATGAGAAACGTATGCTTATTCCATGGGAATTCTTTTTAAACCCACAAATTACTTTAAAGTCAGCTCCACTCAAAGAGAATCACAAGACTCTGGACTTTAGTGACTGCGTAGAATTGGATGCAAGCAGTTAATCTCACATTGATGATCTGAACTAACTTCAAATGCCTTGTAATTCTTCATCTTCAACACAGGAAATCATCCCAAGGAGTGTTATCGGACAAAACTGACAGTGAGTCACACAGGAGACCAGAAGCTCGGTCAAAGAGGTAGCTTTCAAAGAGGAAACGTGAAACGAAAGAGGGTTATAAGAGGTTGAGAGAGGGAAATCAGAGCTCAAGGCCGAAGCAGCAGGAGGCACGATCTTCGATGTTGGGAGTGATGAAAATCGGGAATGTGCAAAAGGCCAAAACTGGAGGAACAAGGGTTGCAGGAAGAGGGAGGGGTGAGGTCCTGGAAGGATTTGAACACACGGAATATTAAAATTTCACGTTGATAAAGCGGAAGTCTAGGGCAGCACGGTGGCGCAGTGGTTAGCTCTGCTGTCTCACGGCACCAAGGTCCCAGGTTCGATCCCGGCTCTGGGTCACTGTCCGTGTGGAGTTTGCACATTCTCCCGTGTTTGCATGGGTTTCACCCCCACAACCCAAAGATGTGCAGGCTAGGTAGATTGGTCACGCTAAATTGCCCCTTATTTGGAAAAAAATAATTTGATACTCTAAGTTTATATTTTAAAAAATAAAGCAGAAGTCACTGTAGGTCATTGAGGACAGGAATGATGGGAGAACACAAGTTAAACACAGGGGCAACACAGTGGTTAGCACTGCTGCCTCACCGCACCAGGGACCCAAGTTCAATTCCCACCTCGGGTAACTGTCTGTGTGGAGGTTGCACCTTTGAGAGTCTGCATGGGTTTCCTCCAGGTGCTCCTGTTTCTTTCCACAGTCCAAAGATGGGTCGGTTAATTGGATTAACCATGCTAAATTGCCCCTTAGTGTCCAAAAGGCCAGGTGGGGTTACTGGGTTACAGGGGTAGGGACGGGCATGGGCCGAGGTAGGGTGCTCTGTCCAAGGATCAGTGCAGACGCGATGGGCCGAATAGTCTCCTCCTGCACGGTATAGATTCTGTGATTCTAGGTAACAGAGTTCTTCTTGAGCTCCAGCTGAAAGGATGGTAATGTGGAAGGCTGCTCAGGAAGGCAGTGGTATAATCGAGCCTGCGAGGTACAGATATGGGATTCAGCAGCAAATGAACTGAGGCAGGGGTGTACCAGGTGTTAAAGCCTAGTGGGCGGGATTCTCCAGTCCACCAGCCCCGCTTTCCGACGCGGCGTGCCCCCACCAGCAGTGGGATTCTTCGTTCCTGCAGCCGGCCAATGGGGTTTCCCATTATGGCCACCCCCATACCGTCGGGAAATCCGCGGGCTACCGGCGAAGCGGAGGGTCCCGCCAGAGAATTCCACAGTATTTTTAAAGCTTTAACTTGCGGCCAGCATAAATTGAAATGTAGTCCTGAATGGAAATGGTGTGGGCTGCAGTCCAGCGATATTACACCACTGCTCCAACACCACTACGACATACAATCATGGTCTTGTAATAATTCCAAGAGGTGCAGTCTAAAAAGGCAAAGCAGGTTTATTCTTCCACACAAACATAGTTGTAGCCACGACCTACAAAACAAATGCCCCAGCCCCGTCCAGGGTGAGGGGTTGATATTTAAGGCCCCGCTGGTGAGCCCCTATAGGGTGGGCCTCCACCCGCTCAACATGGAAACTCATATTCTACAAAGCCCACGGGGAGATCAATCAGCAATCTCCTATGGTCTTTGTGTGGTTTAAAACAGTCCTGTGGAACAAGCCACTATTCCTGATACTTCACAACTACCTCTCAGAGCCTGGCTATAGAGCGATGTGATGAATGTAGGATTTCAGATGTATTGTATTGTAGGTATTTGGTGCAGTTAAGGGTTACAAGCCTGGGTGTGTGTGTGTATGTCTGCCACAGTCAAGTTTTAAAAGAAATCCTAGTTTGAAAGACAGAGGTTTTGGGAGCCAGGGGTGCAAAGCTTTGGCTAATGCAGTTTTGGTTGGATTAAGGGGATTCCCGTGGAGTGAATTAGATTTCAGCTTGTAAGATGATGCCATTGCTGGGTGGAGTTAAGTTATCAGGCATTTTGCAGAAAGCAGGTCAGTGAAGTTCGAGATGTAGCTGTGACCAGAAGTCAAGCAGCTTTGCTCTCACAGCTTTGCTCTCACTGCAGTTCAGTTGAAAGAGATTAACAGTTTTTCCAAGCAGTGTAGATTTGTCCGAGAACAAGGGGGAGCTGAAACAAGATGAGAAGCAGCTTCTGAAGACATACAGCCAGAGTTTCTGCATGGATCTGATAGGGTTCAGGTCTTTTCTTTAAAGCAGTAGCACAAGATCTTTCTTTCTCAAATAACATCTCCTTACAGCAGGTATGCCAATAGGGGATTAGGTGCCAAGATGTTTTTTCTTGTTGTTTGAGTGGGAATAAAAATAGCAGTTAAGGGTAGTATATTCATTGTATTGAGTAGCATTGTTAAGGGCTCATTGCAAGCTATTTCCTCACGTAGTATATTTTAGTACTGTGCCAGCAATAAAGTTTTGTTTCAAACTACCATATCCCTATTTATCCGTGGAATCGCTCCTGGAGCAAGGGATCCTTTCCTCACAGTCTTACAAAATTAAAATAAAATAGTGTGATTCTGTCCAGTATCCTAGCCACTGTTGGGGTCGGGTCGGAGACCGCAATAGGGGTGCACTCTGAGTTCTCCCGCTTACCTAGTTATTGCAGGGGATGGGTAGAAAAAACAAAACCTAAAAGTATTCATGATGGTGGGGAGAAAATGTGCAGTCAACTCATGAAACCAGGGATGGCAAGGTGATGCAGTGGTTAGCACTGCTGCCTCACAGCGCCAAGGACCCGGGTTCGTTCCCAGTCCGTGTGATGTTTGCACACTCTCCCCGGATCTGCGTGGGTCTCACCCCCACAGCCTAAAAGATGTGATCAGGTGGATTGGCCAGGCTAAATTGATCCTCAATTGGAAATATTTAAAAAAACACATGAAACCAACTGCCAACGAGCACTCTATATTACTGTATATTAAGGGTTGTAAGGAGGAGAAGTTTGGGAAGGGTTGCCCTAGTGCAGAAACCAATTTTAGCAGTAGAACTGGCACGAACGAACATTCCAAGTCAAGAATAATTTTAACAAAGAATCAATTCCTCAAAGCTTATCATGTAATTTGGAAATGGTGCATCCCAGAAGATAGATATTGTCTCTTATTGAAATCACACCATCATTCATACTAGTCACATTTTATTACTAATGCAGATTGTATTTTGGATGACCAAAATGAAATAGCGGTTAATTGAACGGTGTAACGTTTTGCATAAAATTAGTTGACTGCTGCCTCACAGCGCCAAGGATCCGGGTTAAGATCCTAGCCCCAGGTCACTGTCCGTGTGGAGTTTGCACATTCTCCCCGTGTCTGCATGGGTCTCACCCCCACAACCCAAGAGATGTGCAGGGTAGGTGGAGTGGCCAAGCAAAATTTTCCCTTAATTGGGGAAAATAAAAATGAATTGGGTTCTCTAAATTTATTTTTAAAAATTAAAATAAATACAATTAACTGTGACTTAATGCAAGTGTAAGACCCAAAATGGAGACTGCTTTTGGAAGCATAAAAAGGTCTACAAAAATGTTTAAGACTTACAGGGCTAGCCTTGTACCGCACACTAAAATTCAAAGTGAATTCTTCATCTCGCAAACTCTTAACAGAGGCTCCTTACAGAATCTGCATTAACATTTTTCAGAACACATTGTTAAATCCAGATAGGGGTGAATTCTCCCCCACCCCACCACCAAACCGCATGTTCCTTGACAGCACACCATTGCCAGTAGTGGGATTCTCCGTTCCCGCCCATTGGGATTTCCCATTGTGGTCACCCCATGCCGCCAAGACACACACGGGCGGGGTTGCGCTGCTGGAGGATCAGAGAATCCCACCGGCGGAAACCTCATCTCATAAATAAATGTATGTTAAGACATGTTAATTCCATATAAAAGTATTTCAGAAACAAGGATAGCTCTGGTGCACTAAATTGAAGATAGTCAGTTTTATGAGGAATCAGAGTCAGAGTCATGAACAGCACAAGAGGCTATTCAACCCATTGTGGCCATTCAACCCACAGAAATCCAGTCAGTCCCACTCCCCACTTCATCCCCTGAAGGTTTATTTCCTGTAAGTGTCCATCCAATCTCCTTTTAAAATAATCAATTGCTTCCACATCCACCACCCCCTTGAGGGCAGTGAGTTGCAGGTGGTTCCACCACTCGCTGCACAGCTTTAGCAGTTAAAAATGCTACCTGGGACTGACGGGATACTCAATGGTCTATTAAACCTCGAAAGCTATCAAAACAGTTAACAGCAGATACTGATATTTTAAAATAAGGTTGTGCAACCAATTATAGGCATTAAAGTATCAATATGTTTGTGACCAGTGGTAATCCATCACGAGGGAGAAGCATTATGCAGAAAGAAAAAGACACAGAAAGCTTGTTATGCTTTGTCCAAGATAATCTAAACAGTTGCAGACTAATTCACCTAATGTGGGACATAAATGAACTACGGGAAACCTGCAGGCTCGCAGTATTGGTTGTTCAAGCCCAATTGTGTGGCACCAGGACATCTGAACATTTCAGAAATTTCAAGTTTAAAAACAGCATCAAATTCATATGAAGTGTGAAGAGGGAGGATAAATCTTGGACCTCTGGAGGAAGAGGCACTTTAGGAACAGACTTGTGATATGAATGCATCAGAACAAAGAGCCAAGATTCCACTGCTGATGCATCATACGAGTCTGTCCCTTGGAGAGTGCAGCAACTGCTATTTTCACAGCTGACTCTCCCCTAGTTACATTATGCAACAGCTGAGATGAGATCTAATTTTATTCATTTACAGTTTAATCCTGTTTAATGGATTAAAATAGTGAACACGCCCATCACAGACAATGGCAATACACTGTGCAACACTGCCAGATTCTGACAATCCACAACAACTTCCATTTTTATGGCACCTTTAACATGGTACGGCATCCCAAGGCTTCACAAGAGTGTTATCGGACAGAAATTGGCACCGACCAACATAAGGAAGTATGAGGGCAGGTGACCTGAAGCTTGGTCAAAGAGTGAAAGGCATATCCACAGTACATCCCAAATACATCACTGCGCCATGACATCAACTTCATTTATTAAACAGAATATGTCAACTTTTAACAAAAAAAAACTGAACCCTTCACCAGTTTCCTCCATGGGCATTTTACTTAGAAAGCTCAATGAGTAAAGATAGCAAATACTTGTACAACAGTGCCAAGGAAATACATCTCAACTAGGGTGGGACAAATGAACCTCGCTTTGGAAAGGAAGTGGGAGTCAACTTGAGTTCTAATCCCTGATCACCAGACAGTTACACTGTTCTGTGCGCACACAACAGTGCAGGATGGGGGCAGCCCACAGTCAAGGCTATGCTATAGGGAATGAGCATTTGGTCAAGGTACCAAAGGTCTGTCAGTTGAGGTAGGATTGGCCCCTCGCTAGTGAGCACTTTCTGTGGACTGAGAGAAACTCAGGCTGGGGGGGGGGGGAAGAGAGAGAAAGAGGGTGTGATAGGGAGAGGGAAGGAAGGAAAACAAAGAAGAAATCGCCCAGTGTTCCACAACACTCAATGGAGACTACAAAAAAAAATCATCAGGCTCCTCCCAGTGTAAAACAATACTCCTGTGTCTGTTAAAGCCAACAATTCAAATGTTACTTATCGACAGAGAATCTATTGCTTTTGTAGATGCTGCATCCATTCTTATACCTCATCCAGAAATATATAAACACGCAGCGCATAAACCGGATACTTGTTTACCTCCAAAAAAAAAATTCATCAAGAACCAAAGGCAACGTGAGATTGTGAAATAAATGCGGCAATTGTTCTGATCAATAATGTACTGCGTGAAAGAGCTGTGGAAACAGATTCAATGGCAGCTTTCAAACAGAAGAGAACCCGAAGGGGAGAAGGCTGTTGGATTCTGGGGAAAGGATGTGGGAGTGCGATGAATTGGATAATTCTGTCAAAGAGCATGTTGAACCAAAGAGCTTGCATCGCGCTGCCATCAATCTGCCAACGCAGTTACAATACTGCTTCAATTGTTCCCTGCTCTGCACAGGGTAGCACTCCACTGCACTAAGGGACAAAGGTGTCCTCATTCTTCGTAACTGCCTGGCAGACTTCAGTCCCAGTTGAGGGGGGGGTGGGGGGGGAGGAGAGAAAGTCGAGTCATTTCGTTCCCAGTTGTCTTCGGAATTGATCCAATGACTAAGCAGAATCATCACCTGACAGAACGATCCCAGTCTCTCTTTGGAAGGTGAGCAGTGTCACAAAATGCAGCATTTGTACCCTCCTGGGGTACAATTCTTTGTGACAGCATGTGTGTCACGTTGGACAGGAGCTGCTAAGGCCAGACTGCTATCAGTAAGAGGCTCAAGTGTTACACATCACACGTCAAGTAATGGGCAGATCTCTCAAACTAATCTGATTTGAAAGATGGAAGGGTGGGGGTGGGGGGTGATAAGTTCTAGTCAAATACATGATGTTTGTTATTATTTATAGAAAGTTCGATTTTTAAAAAGTCAAAATCCAGATGGGCATCATTAGGCAAGGAGGACTGTGAAAATAAATCTCAGACTCTGCGTTTATATTTCAGTTCACACACAGCAGCATACACACACAGAAAATATTTGTATCAGTGTCTGGATCAACCATGGAAAAATAAATCGACTGCAGTGCTGACAAAACACTTCATTTAGCCGTTATTACGGTCCAATCATTCGGGACAATACACGGGCCAAAATAAAAGGGGGAAGAGAGAAGAGATTGAGAGAGGCAGACAGAGGCGAAACCGTTAGCTTAAAGCCCAGGCAAAGCGGATTTACCTTTATACCGTTCCAGCACGTCTTCGTAAGCCTGCAGATACTCCAGTTCATCGGCGAAATAATAAGCAGCGGGGGTGAAACCGGCCATGGGTGCTGGAGGGAGGGCTGGACACCGTCTTTCCAGTTCTCCTTTAACTTGGAGAGAAGGTCTGACACACACACACACACCCACCGAGGGCTGGGAACTTGGCAGAGCCAGGCTCCAGGGGCGAGCTGTGCGAAGGACCGCCCTGGAATCGGCAGCACCAATTGCTGCAGTTAGCCCTGCCCTCATCCTCTCGCACCAATCCCAACAGGCGAGAGAGGGAGGAGAGCGAGGGAAGCCATGGACGCCGGCGTTCTAGTCACTGCTTCCCTCTCCTCCCTTTCCCATTCACACAACCTCCAGCCTCACCTCTCCCTCTCCAAAAACCCCCTCCCATCTTCCCCAACCTGAACCCTGATCCAGACCCCCTCCCCGCCCCACACACACACACCCCTACAAGACAGGGGGGGGGGGGGGGCTCCATCACCGACCACATATATTTGAAGTACATCGCTTTTCATGCTATTGTTCAACAGGCCGCAGAAGATGGCGTGGGATCTCTCCGTGTGTGTGTGGAAACGGCAGCGTTTAGTATTGTCTGGGGATGCAGGGAGAGCAATGGAATAATCCCATCATAATAAAAGTCTTGACCCATGCATCTTTACATCAAATGGTCTCCTTTTTTTAAAAAAATGTACATCCTGAACAGAGCAAAAATATATATATATATTTTTAAACTCAGTCTGCAAAACGTTCCTATTTATAATTGAAATCCAACGTTATAGCTTGCAGCCGAGCATGTCTGGGTGCACAGAGTACTCGGTTCATCGCTGCCTGGGTTATTCCGGGAAGGAAAGGTAAGAGGAACAATTCGCCCCCGAGGCACAGTCTGTGGGAGGGAATTCTTTACATTGCATTCAACCCAAGCTGCTCTTCATTTCTATCCCAATGTTATATTACAGTACACCCCCTTGCCTGTTCGGGGCACATTATAATATAACATCGGTAGTAGATAGGGTGTCAATGTCAAGAGAAAAGGCAAGAAGGTGCATCGGTTTGGCCAAATCCCACATCACCTTTATAGATCAGAGTGTGATTGCAAAATGGGATTACAATGAATGTAAACGCGTAGGGCGATGCTGGTCAGCTTCACACACCACCCAACCGTAGCTCCAAATCACTAGAAACAAAAATGAAAGCTTTCAGCCTACAAGGGAGATAAGAGTTAGAAGACCTGGAGAATCCTGCGGCTCTAATGCACAATAAAGAGTCCTCAATGTACATAGGGGGAGGGGGTCCAGATTTTGAGCAATGTGAACATGATGAAGCAATGGGATCTCACCGGCTATCCTGAGGACGGCTCTCTCTGCCGGGTCCAGCACCGAACCTCCGTGAATCTTCCTCTTGGACCTCTCGTGTTTGGGCAGGTTCCAGGGCAGCGTGTCCCCGGGAGCTGGCGAGACAGCCCCTGATCTCTGACCAGAGTCATCCTCTTCGTCTGAATAATCGGCGGAAGACATGGAGCAAGGGCGAGAGCTGCTGCCGATACTCTGCAGACAGAGAGGGACAGACAAAAGATCAAATAAAACACAGACATCTATTGGTGCGCAAGTGATGAGCAGGACAAATGATTTCAACCAACATTTCTTCTTCAAAACCTGCCGTCAACCACTCACGTATAATCTTTACCCCCCCCCCCCCCCCTTTAATTAATAGGCTTTCATTTTTATAAAGAATGTGTTTCCAAAAGACATGACTGATTTCTTACTGCCGACTGACACACACAAAAAGCCTTGAACATGAGAGGGTGGTGGGTATTTCTGCTGACAACATATTGTATTTGTCTCCCCCACCAGGGCTAGCACAGACTTACCATGGCTCACAGGAAGCGAATCCTTCACCAGTATTTCTTTTGTTGATGCAGATTTCTGATTTCTTTAGTTTAAATAGTTAGATTATTCCCATTGCACTCACAGGAGGAGGATTCAGTGGAGGCACTCTGCTTCCCTCTCTCTTCCCGACGCCTTACTGAGCCCCAGGTGCTGCTTGCAAACCCTCCCTAGGGTATGATGCAGGCTGCCGAAGTGAGTGCATTAAAAAAGTCCATCCATGGGATCATTCACACGAAGCTCCCGCACTGGCCAAATGAAGCCAGCCGCTGCTTTAGCAAACCGCAGTTCCGGCTATAAGGGGGGACTTTAGGTTCAGTGCATCATTCAAGTGACTCATCACCACTCTGCTTTCAACTTCTTTCTTCCCTCTCTCTCAGCCGCACACTAATGCCTTTTGTTTACCCCGACGTCGAGACACACAGCATCGTTATTATGTACGAGGGATGCACTGGTCTCCTGGTACATTGCAAAAATCCCCTTTCCTCGTCACACAGTTCACGAATCAACCAACTCGTGCTTTTCCGATAGGACAGCCCCCTCCCCAGCCAGCCAGCCAGTCAGCGAGAGCCCAATGGGTCCCAGGTAGCAGCGATTGCCTGATCCTGGCTGTCAATCTCCATGGAGGGAGGCTGTGGTTTGGTACACTGTCACAGTCACTGGTCCCATCCCAGATATATCCCTACATCACAAACACCATCAACGAATAAAGAGAGGCTGTAAATACCCGGAAATGAACCAAAACTATTGTTGCCACTCCTCCCCAGGTCGCTCCTGTACGTGGAAGGAATTTATTTTTCTTTTGTTGCCACAGGGGCAATAGGACTAATTGGGCAGCTCTTTTTTTTTAAAAGAAGGAGGTATTATGATGGGCTGAACGACCTCCTTTCTGTGTTGTATCATTTTAGAATTAATCGGTTCCATCCCCCACTGACCCATTGACAGAATATGCCAGAGTGAAAGTCCCACTGGTTCAAACATCTATTAACAGCTATCAATGTAGCAGCAAGAGGAAATTCGCATCGGCTGGCCTGCAGTCCTGCTTCTGTTTCACACAAACCTCTTCCGACCCCTCCATCTGATGGAGGTGGGCAAAAAAGTGGAGTTGAGGCAGTGGGGTGGCACAGTGATTAGCACTGTGGGACCCGGCTTCAATTTCAACTTGGGTCACTGTCTGTGTGGAGTCTGCACATTCTCCCCGAGTCTGCATGGGGTTCCTCCGGGTGCTCTGGTTTTCTCCCAAAGGTGTGCAGGTTAGGTGGGATTGGCCATGTTAAATTGCCCGTTAGTGTCCAGGGATGTGCAGGCTAGGTGATGGGGCTACGGGGATAGGGCGTGGTGAACATGAGTAGAGTGCCCGTTCGAAAGGCATCCTTCTGCACTGGAGGCATTCTATGACGTGTATGTGGTGCAAAATCAGTCATTGATGGAGAATGGGCTTGAGGGGACACCTGGCCTCCTCCTGACTTTTGCTATGTTTTTAAGACTGAGTCAGATAACAAGGGAATTGAAGGGTCTTGAGGACAGAAAATTGCAGTTGAGAACCATGATCTAATTGAACAGCAGAGCAGGCTCAAGGGCACAAATCGCCTGCTCTTACTCCTAATTCATATGTATGTTCTTATCACCATTCTGGAGTGGCCAGAATGGACTGGGAACGGACACTTTTAGGTAAATCTGTGACAGAACAGTGGGACGCATTTAATCAGCAAATAGGGAGGGCACAGGGCCAACATGTTCCTAGACAAAGGGTGGGTTAAACCAGGAAAGTACAGGTCAGTCAGTCTAACCTCAGTGGTGGGGAAACTACTGGAAGCAATTCTGAGTAACAGAATAAATCTGCATTTGGAGAGGCAGGGATTAATCAAGAACAGTCAGCATGGTTTTGCTAAGGGTAGGAGATCATGTCTGAGCAACTTGATTGAATTTTCCGAAGAGGTGACCAGTTGTGTAGATGAGGGAATTGCATTTGATGTAGTCTACTTGGACTTCAGCAAGGTTTTTGATAAGGTGCCACATGAGAGACTGATATTGAAATAAGAGCCCATGGGATCCAAGGAAATTGAATCTAGAACTGGCCAAGTGGTAGGATGGAGAAGGTGATGGTCAAGGTGTGTTGTTCTGACAGGAAACCAGTGTCCAGTAGGACCCCGCAGGGATTGTTGTAGGGGCCCTTTCTGTTTGTGGTTTATATAAATGATTTAGACATCAATATAAGAGGGTTGATCAGTTCATGGACGATGCGAAAATTGGTGGGTGTGGTAAAGCGTGAGCAGGATAGCTTTTGATTACAGGAGGAGATAGATGAGCTGATCAGTGACAAATGGAATTCAGTCTGGACATGTGTGTGAGGTGATGCACTTGGGCAGGACAAGCAAGGCAAGGGAATACATGATAAACGGCAGGACCCTGGAAACACCGATGATCAGAAACTTTGGTGTGCATATACACCGGTCCCTTAAGGTAGCAGGGCAGGTGGATAAAATGGGTAAGGAGGCATATGATAAACTTGCTTTTATTAGCCGAGGCATAGAGTTTAAGAACAGGGAGGTTATGCTGGAACTGTATAAAACATTGGTTAAGCCACAGATAGAATAGTGTGTGCATTTCTGGAATCCACATTATAGGAGGGATATGATGGCCCTGGAAAGGCTGCAAAGGTGATTTACTAGGATGTTGCCTGGGATGGAGAGTTTATATATGAAGAGCGATTGGATAGACTGCTGTTGTTTTCCTTGGAGCAGGGAAGACTGAGGATGTCATGATTGAGATGTATCAAATTATGATGGGCATAGATAGAGAGGAAGAAACATGTCTTCTTTGTGGAGGGATCAATGACATGGGGGCATAGATTTAAGGCAAGGGGAAAAAGGTTTTGAGGGCATGCAAGTAAAATATTTTTCACCCAGAGGGTGGTGTTGATCTGGAACTCACTGTCTGAAACGGTGTTGGGGGCAGAGATTCTAATAACATTTAAGAAGTATTTAGATGTGAACTTGCAATGCCAAGGTATATGAATCAAATGATGAAAATGGGACTGGGATAGTTGGGTGATTGTTTATGACTGGCCCATATGCGATGGGCCGAAGGGCCTATTCTGTGCTGTAGACCTCTAACACAAAACAGCTCACTTGATTGGCATCCCATCCAGAAACATTCATGCCATTCACCACCAATGCACAGTGGCAGCCATGTGTACCATCTACAAGATACACTGCAGGAACTCACCAAGGTTCCTTAGACAGCACCTTCCAAAACCACAACCACTTCCATCCAGAAGAATAAGGGCAGCAGATACCGGTAACACCATCACCTGGATGTTCCCCTCCAAATCGCTCACCATCCTGACTTGAAAATATATTGCCGTTCCTTCACTGTCGCTGGGTCAAAATCCTGGAACTCCCTCCCCAACAGCACAGTGGGTGTAGCTACACCACATGGATTGCAGCAGTTCAAGAAGGCAGCTCACTACCAATTTCTCAAGGGCAATTAGGGATGGGCAATAAAAGCTGGCTTAGAAAGCGGCGCTCACATCCCATGAATGATTGTTTAAAAATCCGGCCAGCGTAATGTTCCATTCCTTTCTACACCATGTGTTTACGTCCTTTAACCATAAAATGCTGCAAGAGGAATACAATGAAATTCCACCATTCAAACCTGTGCAGGAAACTGCAACATGTCAAATTTACAGATGGAAATATTGTTTGAGAAAAAATAATAGTACTGCTGGGATTTTTTGCCATTCAGCAACCAATCACTCAAGCTGGTTACAGTTTTTATGAACACAGACCGTTCTGTGATTCAACGCATTTGTAAATGTAAAAATCAAAATCATTTGATATCCACCGTTACCCAAAAGGTCTAAAATAATCAGTTTTAAAAATCTGAACATGTTCCGCTGTCCAATTCAGGACAATTCCACAGAATGTATATTGCCAGGTACCCTCATCTACTACCACTGAAGGAAGCCATTCAGCCCATCCTTTCTGTGCCAGTTCTTTGAGAGAGCTATCCAATTAGTTCCTGTTCTCTCCCCAGAGTTTGTATATCCCCCCATCCCACTCGTTTCCAATTCAATTAATTCCCTTCAGCAAGTTATTACTGAATCGACTTTCATCGCATGTTCAGGCAATGTCCTTTAACACATAAGTAAACATACAACAATTACAATGTTGATTGGGTGTGGTATCATATTATTAATATTTGAAACTTCAATTGCCAAACAAGAAATACCTCCAAACACCCTCCACCCCCTCTCCCCATTGTGATTGCTGGGGATTCCAGGTTAGCTGAAAGTACAGCTGAGCACCCATAAGGACGTTAACTGTGCTGTTGAGAACCAGAAAACAAATGCACAAAATGCCAGGAGCTGACCCAACACCATCGCCCACAGGTATGAAGATTGTGCCCTGCAAGATCAATAAATGCATTAAACACAACCCTCCACCCGGATCCCAGGGAAAGGTCACAAGTTTATTTGCCAATCGCCAATTTATTTGATGTAACAACAACAGTCCCACTCTTCCACCCTGCCCCGAGATACCCCCTCTCCCCCGTGGTGTGTGATCACACTCACCGCTCTGCGTGTTGGGGTTCCCTGCACCGAGTGATAAAACTCCGGCTGCACCCGGCTGCTCCGCTTGATTTTCCTCCTCCTCACCAGATGCTCCTGGTCGCTCTCGGGTATCTCCACCAGAGGCTTGGACTCGTCCGAAACTCGCAACCTGCTGCTCCTCCTGCCATGCCGCGGGCTGTGCCGAAACCCCTGCCAAAAGAGCAAGACGGGTGAGTCTTTTTTGAATGGAAAGCTTTCAAACTCAAAGATGTGCTCTCCGCCCCGTCTGCAGCTCCGCCTGGCGTCACTGCGGTGACAACTCCCCAAGTGCAGAAGGGCGGGATCGGAGTTCAGCACTGTTCCTAAGCAACATCTTTATAGGATATTAATTACACAGCTCAGAATAAACCGTGGGACGACAATAAGGATGCTGGGGCATCCTATACATTCCTCCTCCTCCCCCAATGGTGTCTCCAATTTAACGATAGTTTTCTCAATATTCATTGAGCAGAAAGTTGCAAAGGGACATTGATGGATTAAGTGAGTGGGCGAACTGGTAAATGGCCTTCAAGGTGGAGAAATGTGACCTCATCTGCTTTGGACCCAAAATAAAGGTAGATCAGAGTACTTTCCAAATGACCAGGAGCTCCTGGAGGAGCGAGGAGAGGATTCGAAGTCCATCTACAGAAATCACTAAATATTATTGAGCTGGGTCAAAATCAATGGAATGTTGGTCTTTTCATCTCAGGGGCTGATAGACAGAGTGCTCGAGCAATATAAAGCTCTGGTTAGACACCATCGAAAGCACCATGTACAGTTCAGGAAGCATATAGACCCTCGAGAGAGAGTGCAGCTCTCAGATTCACCAGAATTACAGTAGAGCTAAAAGGGTTAAATTATGAGGACATAATCTCCCTCCATAATTGTCCAATGTTCCTAGATCTCTAAGGTGAGGCTCACTGCTGACATTTCAAGCACTCATTGACCATCCATAGGTCAGGTATGGTACAGCCGGCTGCCCAGTCGAGCTCCCTTTATACTTTCTACACTTACCAGAGCCATCCTCACAAAAGCACCCCACCATTGCACCAACCCTGAAAGAGCCATCGCCTGATCTTCTTATGTGGCTAGTCTGTGTTTACTGGGAACAAGATTCAGATATTATAATAACAATCTTTATTATCGTCATGTAAGTAGGCTTACATTAACACTGCAATGAAGTTACTGTTGTCATGGGGGTGTCCCTTTAAGAACGGTTTTGTATTATCGAATGGCTTCAGTGATGATATTGTGTGGGTGGAGCTGGGCTGTGGCTCTGAGTTTTACTTTTGGAAGCTGGAATCAGAGAAGTCTGTCTTGTATCTCTCTCTGTATGTTAAAAGGTGTCTCCAGATTATCTGATAACCTCAAAGTAATAACTGTTTTGTGGAAGGAATTCAAACCTACTGTTTTGGTAAAAGGGTTTTTTGGTTTATGGATGTTGTTACTTGATTGAAACAGTAAAGGGAATTCATTAAGGGTTTTAAATAGTACTGTAGCTGTGTGGGGTATTTATGTTTGTAGTTGATAAAAATGCTTACTGTGTGCGTTCATAAAAATGTTAACTGAATTTGTAGAATAAACTTTGTTTTTGATTAAAAGTGCTTAAGACCTCTGTTGAATAACACCTGAAGAGTAGGCCCTTGTGCTCCTCATAACTAAAATCTATAAACAGTTGTAGGTCAAGTGAACTCCATGATATACTTTGGAGTTTTCTAAACCCTTGCCCATAACACTGAAAATTCCAGAGTCACAACACTCCAGCGCCTGTTTCGGGTACACAGAGGGAACATTCAGAATGTCCAATTCACCTAACGGCATGTCTTTCAGGACTTGTGGGAGGAAATCGGAGCACCCAGAGGAAACCCACGTGGACACAGGGAGAACATGCAGACTCAGTACAGTCAGTGACCCAAGCGGGAATCAAACCTGGAACCCTGGCGCTGTGAAGCAACAGTGCTAACCACTGTGCTCCCATGTCGCCCAAATATTCCAAACACAAAATACTGCAGATGCTGGAAATTGGAAAGCAAAAGAAAAATAAAGCTGGAAATACTCAGTAGGTCAGGCAGCATCTGTGGAGAGAAAAATAGAGTTAATATTTCATGTCAATGACCTTTCACCAGAACTGAATAAACAGGATAAAATTAGAAACGCAAAAAGCAAAATGGAAGGCGGACAGAAGAAGGGAAGATCACGGATAAGTGACAAAACGGTTCATGGTGCAATATAAAAGGGAGTGATAACGGGGCAAGTAAAGAAGTAAAGATAAAAATGGCAGAATGGTGAACAGCTACTAGCCAAAAGCAAAACAAAAAGAGAAACAAGAGAAGAAAGCCGAAACCAGGAAAGATAAAGGAAACAGAATGAGGGCCGAGATTATAATCAAAAATCTTGGACCTTAGTATTGGGAATGGAAGCTGTAAAGTGTGCAGTAGAAAGGCAAACTGCTATTCCTGCAGCTTCATAAGAACAGAAGAAACAGGGACAGGAATAGATGGTACAGCCCCTTAAGCCTGCTCCCGCATTCAATAGAATCATGGTTTATTTTCTGTCTTAACTAGACTTGCCTGCCTGCTTCCCACATCACTTGATTCCTGAGAGATTAAAAATCTATCCCTGCCTTTAATACACTCAATGATGAAACATTCACCATCCTCTGGGATGGAGAATTCCAAAGACTCACAACTCTGAGTGAAGACATTTCTGCTGATGTCCTTTCTAAATGATTGGCCCCATGCACTGGAAACAACAGCAGTCATAACCCTTCAGTCTTATATATTTCACTGAGATCATCTCCCATTAGGACCAATTTGTACAACCTCTCAAGAAAGGACAATCAACTTATGCCAGGAACCAATCTGGTGAATGTTTGTTATATTAACTCCAAGGCAAGTATATTCTTCCTTAGATTATGGAGATGAAAACTGTGCAGTGTTCCAGGTCCGAGCAACTTCCAAAATCATTATTACTAGACTTCCTTAACTTTGTCCTCCAACCTCCTTGCAATGAGGGCTACTGCGCCATTTGCTTTCTGAATTTCTTGCTGTACCTGCATTCCAACTCTTTGTTCCTTGTACAAGCATACCCAACTTTCTCTGAACATCAACATTTACAAGTTCGTGCCTTTTAATAAATATTCTGTTTTTCTGTTCTTATTACCAAAATGAATAACACACTAGATTATACTCCATCTGCCACCTTGTTGCTCATTCATTCTGGTGATGTTAATTACCTTAATTTTCTCACTTTTATTAGTCCCTTATGTTGCCCTCAATTTCTGGAATATAACTTGTGTGTTCTACTGCAAAGGTAGACACAAGATATTTCAGCTATTTCCTCAATCCCCATTATAGTTTCTCCTGTCTGTGCCTCTAAAGGACCAACATTTACTTTGTCAGCTGTCCTCCATTTTGCAAAACCTTACTCACTTTTATATTCCTGGTTTATTTGGTCTCAATCTAATTTTTCCCTTATTAACTTGTTGGTTGCCCTTTGCTGACTTCTAAAACACTTGCTTAAGCTTACTCGGGCAACATAGTGGCACAATGGTTAGCACTGCTGCCTCACAGTGCCATGGACCCGGGTTCGATTCCAGCCTTGGGTGACTGTGAAGTCTGCACATGGGTTTTCTCCGGGTGCTCCAGTTTCCTCCCACAATCCAAAGATGAGTAGGTTAGATAGATTGGCCATGCTAAATGGCGTCTACGTGTCCAAAGACGTGCAGATTAGTTGGATTGACCATAATAGGACGGGGGAGTGGGCCTAGATAGGGTGCTCTTTCAGAAGCTCGTTGCAGACTCGATGGACCAAATGGCCTCCTTCTGCACTGTAGAGATTCTCTAAATTCTCTAAATTACTATTATTTTTTCACAACATTATAAACCTCTTTTTTGAACCGAACACTATCTTTAACGTCCCTAGTAAGCTATAGATAGATCTTACTGAGTTTTTGTTATTTAATGGAATGTACCTTTGTTGACATTTTGAAACACTTCTTTAAAATATTTCCCATTGGAGACTTCCGGTGACGGCGGGCGGGAGGCGGCCGCACAATGGAGAGCTCCCGCTCGGGAACGGCATTTTCGGAGCTTTAAGCCCGGTCCCAGGGTCCACGGAGGCGGCAGAAGCAGGGAGAAGGCACGGAGGAGGCACTGTGAAGACACAGGAGGGAAAAAAACCCAAAGAAAAATGTCGAGGGTGAGCAAAAAAACGGCCGAAAAAAAACCAGCTGGAGGTCCGTCGGGGAGTGGAAAGGTCACCGCGGGGTCACCAGGAAAAATGGAGGCTGGAGCACCAGGGAAGGCCGCACTGCTTACGGCTGAAGAAATAACCAAGGTGATGGCTGCGGAATTTGAAAAGCAGTTGGCGCAGATTGCGAAATGCATGGAGACGGTGAGGAAGGAGATGAGGGAGGTTTTGAGTGTGCTGGTGGAGGAGGCGGTTCCCCCGGTGAGGACGGAGGTGGCGAGCGCAGTGGCGGAGGTGCGAGAGCAAGGGGAGGCGCTGAAGGAAGTGAAGGAGACGTTGTTGCAGCACGGTGATCAACTTGCCTCGATGGGGAAAGAGATGCGGAAGGTGATGGATACTAACAAGGATCTGCGAGGAAAAATGGAAGACCTGGAAAATAGATCCAGGCAACAGAACTTGAGGATTGTGGGGCTGCCCGAAGGAGTTGAAGGACCGAAGCCGACTGAGTATTTTGCCGCGATGCTGGTAAAACTATTGGGGGAGGGGGAGGACCCCTCCCGATATGAACTGGATCGGGCTCATTGGTCGTGGAGGCCTGTATCAAAGGCGAGTGAGCCACCAAGGGCAGTGACTCTGTGCTTCCGTAGGTACAGGGTGAAGGAGAAGGTCCTGAGCTGGGCCAAGCAGAAGCGGGTGGTGCAGTGGGCTGAAGCTGGTAAACATGTATACCAGGACTTTACGGTGGAGCTGGCAAGGAGGCGGGCTGCCTTCAACCGGGTGAAGAGGGCATTGTACATTAGCAAGGTGCAGTGCGGCATTGTATATCCAGCGAAGCTGAGGGTGACTGACAAGCTCAGGGACTTTTATTTTGGAACGGCGGAAGCAGCGGAGGTGTTTGCGAAAGCAGAAGGACTGTGGCAGAACTGACAAATTGAGGAATGGCCAAGTGCCGATGTAACCTCATGACTGTATTATCTTCCTTTTTGTATCACTGCGTGCGGGTGTAGAGATTAAAGGAGCCAAGGTGGTATATATTTGGACAAGGGCAGGGATGGGACTTTCACTCGAAATGAGAGTTCTTTGGGGTGTAGGTGGATAGGCGGGGTTTGTGTGCTAAAAGGGGATCTTTGGGCTTTTCCTGGGGCCGGGCAAGTGGGAAAGGGACCCGGGCGGGGGCCTCCACGCTGGCCAGTTTGTGCCGGCCAGTGAACGGGAGTGAGGTGGGGGGAGGGGCTGCGGCCATCGGAGCCTGGCAGAACAGGGTCCGAGTGGTCTAGCCGGGGTGGAAAGTTGGGGGGGAAGGAACCAAGGGTGGGGGGAGGAGTTTTACAAGAGGCAGTGGACGGGAGGAGCTGGAGACCTGGGGGGGGGGGGGGGGGGGGGGGGCGGGGGAGCTGTGTAAGATTAAGGGTGACTACGGGTAATCCCTGATGTAAACATGCGGGTTGAGGTTTGGGGGTTGGTGGGTAGATGGGATTGTTGTTATTATGGGGACTGACATATCTTGCTGATTATTGTTTATTGTTGATGGATGTAAATGTGGGAGAAAATGTGAAAATGGAGGAGAATTAAAAAACATTTTAAAAATAAAAAAAATATTTCCCATTGGTTAGTTACTGCCATGTCTTTCAGTACATTTGCCCAATCTGCTTCAGGTAGCTCTCCTCTCATACCTACCTACTTGGTTTTGTAGAAGTTTAAGATCCTTGTTTTAGGCTTAGGCTCAATTATGTCTCTCTCAAATCTCAGATGGAACTGTTATTTATTATTCTTCCCGGGGAATCTTTTACTGTAATATTACTAATCAATCCGGTCTCATTACAATATACCAAATCAAAAATAGCTTTGCCACTGGTTGCTTCCACAAAGTAATCTCCCAGGGAGCGGTCAAGGAAGCATTAAATCCAACTTCTGGACTACCTTTGCCAATATGATTTGCCCATTCTCTACAAAGACTAAAGTTCTCCAAGATTAACTTTGCTTAATTGTTTGTCCAACTGTATGACAGCCTCCACTGGTGGTGGGTGGTGGGGATAGTGTTCTGACCTTTGTTATTCCTAAACTCCACCCATACAGATCTTACTTCCTGATCTTCTGAACCAAGATCCTGCTTACAACTGTCCTTACATTATCCTTTATTATCACAGCTCGTCCCTTCTTTTCCATTCTGTTTGTCTTCTTGAAATGTCCTGTACCTGAAATATCTATTTCTCCAACCATGATCACCTAGCAACTATCTCTCTGTCATTGCGATTTTATCAAGCTCATTTCTCTCTATTTGTGCCTCGAGTTCATCTATATTTTTATGAGTGCTTTGTGCATTCAGATAAAGAGCCTTTGATTCAAATTTTTTTTCACCACTATTCTTTTCACGGACCTTGTGCACCATTAGTATTAAACTCTTCCTGCCCCACTCAGCTGGTCTTAACCTACATCATTACATTGCTTTGACTTTTCTCTTCAGAATTCTAAATCTCCCTTCATCTGACGTCTCCCACCTCTTCTAGTGGAAGATGCCTAAAGACAGCTCACGTTACATCATTCATCAGGATGCTGAGCCCAGCCTGGTTTAAGTGGAACTCATCCCATCGGAACAGCTCCATCTTTCCAGAATTGCTGCCAGAGATCCATAAATCAAAACTGTTTCTCCCTACACCACTCTTTGAGCCATGTATTTAATCCTCTAGTCTGTTTGAGCCTATGCCCATGCCCATGCGCTGAGGTAACAATCCAAAGATTGAGGTTCTCAGCAGAACATCATTCCTCATTCTATGAATGTCATTGGTTCCTTTGTGCACCTTGACACTGAAAGTTTGCCCTCTTTCCAGCCACAAGCAGATGTCTTTAGCCTTGGCACGGGGCAGACAATGCAATCTTCAGAACTCTTGGTCCTGGTTGCAGAAAACAGTATCTATCCCCTGACTATATTGTCTCCTATCACTATCATATCCCTTTTTGCTCCCCCCTCCATTGTAAATGGATTCCTGCACCATTGTCCGCTTGCCCATCTATCCTTGTTCTCATCTGCACCCGTAGCATGTACCTCGCACATACTGGTCTAAATCAAGGGCTTCTCCATCATTACATGCTGGTTCCCCATAAAAAACAAACTCACAGTCGCACTCTCCTGCCCTGACCACTGACCAATTTTGAGGTTCAACCTAACCCAAGAGAGTGAACAAAGGGTCCAGATAACTGTCTGCCTCACATGATGTCTGCAGCTCTGACTCCAGCTCAACAACTCTGAGCCAAAATTGTTTTGAGCTGCTGACACTGAACGCAAATATGGTTGTCCAGGTTTGGAATGCTCTCTACAAACTCTCACATATTGCTAATAGCAAATTTCTGTGGATGCTGGAATCTGAAACAAAAGCAGATAATACTGGATAATCTCAGCATGTCTGACAGCATTTGTGGAGGGGGAAGGGAGCTAACACTGAGTCTGGATGACTCTGTCAAAGCTGACAAAAAGTCATGCAGACTCCCAACATGAGCACCCGTCTCTCTCCACAGATGCTTCATTTCGTAAAGTAACAGAACATAGCAGTTTCTCAGCTTAGCGTCAATCCAGCTGCAGGAGATGAAACAAGAATAATAAAAGGGTGTGTCTCCTTTCCCCTCTTCATTGAATTCATGACTTCAGCACTCTTGTTCACAAAGCACTGACTATGCGCCCCAATCACTACGTGCTCCACATTCCCTGCAGTAACGTTTTAGGAAGCAAAGGAAGAAAAGTCAGAGTGAAGTATGATGGAGAATTAAAATGACAAGCAATTAGTGCCCCCTCCCCACTCTCTTTCCCATACAAAGCACACACCTGCCCATTCACCTCCTCTGCACGCCATCCAGGACTTCAACATTCCATCCAGATGAAACAGTGATTTACTTATAGTCAAACGTAGCATAGTGTATTTGCTGCTCATGACATGTCTCATAGAATTTACAGTGCAGAAGGTCTCCTCCCCATCGAGGAAACCAAACAGACCCTCACCCTCCAGTCGCCTGTCATTTTAATTCTGCACCTTGCTCCAATTCTGACCTACCCTTAATATTGAATACGCAGAAAGTAGCACGCACAAGAGGGAGGTAGAAAATACTGGTTAACAGTTTATTAGCAATACAACATGTCTCCACTCCTTCCACGACCTACACTCAGGACGGGGTTTTTATACGTGAGGGCTCTCCTTGTTAAGGGAAATCCCACCCCATTGCCAGGGAAGTTTGTATTCTGTGGAGGTCACGGGAAACCAGATGGTCCTTATCCCATGACCTCCATGGGGGTTACACTTAACCTCCTGCACTGGTCCAATGAAGCTCATAAGCTCAAGTAAAAGCATGTCATCTTTCAACTGGACACTTTGCCACCTTCCAAACTCAACACAGAGTTCAACAAGTTTAGATTGTAGCCCCTGCTCCCATTTTCTTTGTTGGTTTTGGTTTTCATTCTCATTTTCCTCACATTTCCTTTTTGGGTTATGGATGGTAGCTGTTCCACATTCTGCCATTCGCACCTCCTCCAGATCTACCTTTTGTTTCTTCACTTGTCTCACCATTCCTCTTTGCCCTGCACCATAAAACCACTTGTCATTTAATCCCTCCTGCCTTCCACCCTGTCACAGGCCATCCTGCTTCTCCATAGCTAGTCCCCCATCGTATGAGAATGTCCGCCACAAGTGGCATCCCGAGGTGACCCACCACTGCCCAGATGTGCCCATGCTCTTGGTGGGCACCAAGAAGGACCTGCGGAACGACCCGGAAACCGTCAACAAGCTGAAGGAGCAGAGCCTGGCACCGATCACGCAGCACCAGGGCAACGGGCTGGCCAAGCAGATCCAGGCCGTGAAGTACATGGAGTGCTCAGCACTCAACCAGGAAGGAATTAAAGAGGTGTTTGCTGAGGCTGTGAGAGCTGTGATTAACCCAACTCAAGTGAAAATCCGAAAGCCCTGCGTCCTCTTGTGAGGATGGTTTCTCCCACCCGCACCCCTCCATCTCCCCTACCCACTCCCACCTTGATTTGCCGCACAGTCAGGACATTTGTGATATCGGTCCGGCATCCAGTCAGTGACTCTGGAATATCACTAACGCTCGTTGGGAAGAAACATGCTTCGACCAGTTTGAGAAGGATTAGCCAGATTGACGTCTCCAATTGGACTGGTCCCTATTTTCCCCTCCCTCCCGCATCAATCAAACATCCAGGAAACATTTGAGTATTTTGGGATGAGTGTGGGAAGGGGTCCTCATTGCTGTCCTTGTCCCCTCCTCACTTTGCTGAGCAGGCTGACCCTGTCGATCCTCCATCCTTTGACCTTCCCTCCCCAGAGCTCGTCCCAGCTGGACATTCCCTATATTCCTTTTCCTGGAATAACACGTTCCTGAGGGATTGTTCACATCGCCCTGTTGGATGAGTCCCACCTTTTAGCCGTTGTAAAATGGATTGGCCATGATAAATTGCCCTTAGTGTCCAAAATTGCCCTTAGTGTTGGGTGGGGTTACTGGATTATGGGGATAGGGTGGAGGTGTTGACCTTGGGTGGGGTGCTCTTTCCAAGAGCCGGTGCAGACCCGATGGGCCGAATGGCCTCCTTCTGCACTGTAAATTCAATGATAATCTATGATAATCCTTTCCTCTTTCACTTGCTTAAAACCTCTAACATTCCTAACTTTTCCCAGTCCAGATGATAGATCACTGACCTGAAATGTTAACTCTGTTTCTCTCGCCGCAGATACTGCCTGACCTGTAGCCTATTGCCAGAAGTCTCTGGGGGGTTTTTAAACCTTGAGATTGGTCAAACTCATTTCAAACTGGCTCCTTGCAAGTGGGGAAGGGTTTCAAGCCGGGAGTCTGAAGAAACATACCTTTACAACGCGGCACTCTTCTCCTGGCTGAAATCCTGGTTTTGGGACCTAAACTTGTGTCCCGACAGTTAGAGTGCAAAGGCAGAGCCAAACTGATCCTTGCAATTCGTGAGCACATACAAATAAATGTATGTGGCTGTGAACCATTTTAGAATATCAACATGGGCTCAGCTTCATATGTTTTAATACATTTTTCATATAAAATTGGTTATGATTATGCTACAGGTCAATATTGACTTTTGAATATGTTTTCTCCCTCAAATAATGAGATAGGATTTGCACTTACCATCTATTTGAAATGTATGTTGCCTGGTTGTATGATAAACTCTGATAACACATCAAGTCCTGTTCACCCAGGGCTTTGGTGCTTTAGTCTATACTGGTTCTGAACTGCCCACACCTCAAGCCTTAAAATCTTTATTCTTCCATGGCCTCATTCCCAATCTCCATAACCTCCTCCAGTCCTCCGCCCTCAGTGATCTCTGCACTCCTCAAGTTCTAGCCTCTTGCACTTCCACAATATTTACCAATCCGCCATCGGCAATCACGCCTCCAGCTGCCAAGGTCCTAAGCTCTGGAATTCTTCACTGTCACTGGGTCAAAATCCCTGCACTGACTGTGGGTGTTCCTACAACACATGGACTGCAGAGTTTCAGGCAGGCAGCTGACCACCACCATCTCAAGGGCAATTAGTGATGGACAATGAATGCTGACCCAGCCAGTGATGTTCACATCCTATGACCGAATGAAAACAAAATTCCCTTGCCTTCCCTTCCCAAACCTTTCCGCCTCTTTTTCACACACAACTCAAGTCGTTTCTTAACATGTGACTTTTTGACCAAGCTTTTGTTGACCTGCTCTAGTATCTCTAAATAGCATGAAGCAATAAACTTTTGAACCACTTCTGGGATACCCAAGCCCTTAGTAACTTCTGTGACCTGGGTGAATCCGACAGTGTTTCTCTTGGCTCTCCAGTTGAACTCTTCCCTCTGAGTCAGAAGCTTTTTGGTTCAAGCCCCACTTCAGAGACTTGAACACATCAAATTGGGTGCATTCCAGTCCAAAGGAATTCTGCACTATCGAAGGTGCTATCTGTCAGATGAGACATCAAACCAATACCCTGTCTACTCACTAATGAAGAAAACACTCAGAACAGTCTCCAGTTTCATCATCTCCAAAAGAGTCCAAAGATGTGCAGGTTAGGTGGATTGGCCATGGTAAATTGCCCCTTAGTGTCCAAAGGTTAGGTAAGGTTACGGAAATAGGGTGGGGGAGGGCGTAGGTAGGGTGTTCTTTCAAAGGGTCGCTGTAGACTCAATGGGCTGAATGGTCTCCTTCTGCACTGTAGGAAGTCTATTGTTCTAGCTGGCTTGACCATGCCACCTGACCTCCTTCACTGTGACTAGCCCATCAAATCATGCAGTGGGCTCCGAGGGACAGGGTGACTCAAGATGAGCTGGTGCCAGACTGTCTGTAGAGATCTCCAACAAGTCAACAGATGTCGAAGCGATGCAAGAACACTGGTTTTGGACAGGAGAGAATAGAGAGCTTTGTCTGCCTCGTGCACCTCCTGACGTGGGAGCTACTAAGTTGAAGTCAACATCACTAAACACAAATCATCTGGTCATGATCATGTTGGCTGCTGTGTTTCCTACATTTCCACAATGACTATGGGCAGGATTTTCCAGCCTCGCCCACCACGGGAATTGTCTGGTCCCATCGGAGGTCAAGGGGCTTTTGCCTGGCCAACCTTTCTCCCAGCGGAAGGTCCCACTGCAGAGTGGCCAGCAAATCCCAGCCCATGTTTCAAAAGTATTCGATTGGCGTGAAGAGCTCTGGGTCACCGAGGTCATGAAAGGTATCATATAAATGAAAGTCTTTAATCTTTTTGTGGAGTGTTGCAACCCATAATATATTATTTGAGGAGGCTGCTCCTGAATTCAGGGTTGCACTACACTCCTGGCCTTCAGTCACCTGGGTTACAGTGTTGGGGGGTGGGGGGGGGGGCACGTCAGACGACCTTCACATGGGTCTGCTCTTGCACCGAGCAAAGATTCACACATCCAGCACTGATGACACCTATGGTCACTCGTGTTTCCAACCTCGTTTCCACGGCTTTACCTGTATCCAGGTTGGTCCTGCAGAGGGAGCATGTCCTGTCCATAGATATGCTCAAGACCATCCAGAGGACACCACAGGGTGTGGGTTGACTGACAGACACAGATACCAAGATCGCAATTTAGATGAGAAGTTTACTTTGGCTTTGTTCAAATTAGCTTATCTGTTTAAATTATTCCATTAGTGGTGTCTGCTCACAAGAGAACTTGCGCATATTTTATCCCCGATAATAACTGACTCAGGGATAATGGAGCAGGATCATTCTATGATTCTATGTCACTGGGCAATCCGGAGTCACCCTTATGGAACAAACAAGAAAAACATTGGAAAATATATACTTTCCACACCCATCAAATTGCAGCTGGCGAATACCATCATGCCTTTTTCCAATGACCCTGCCTATCTACAGGTTAAGTGGAAAATTCTGTTCTCAGAATGTCCCAATGGCTTAACAACCAATTAAGTACTTTTGAATTGCAGTCACTGTAGGAAACTGCCATCCAATGTTTGCACCTTTCTGTACTTTACTTGTAAATAGTACATCGTATATGTTCCTAAGGAAATAATTCATACGACTTCCGGTTGCAGCTATGCAGATCTAAGTCGCACGGTCGACAGCTCCCGCTTGGAACAGACTTTTGGGCTCTTTTCAGGACCCCCAACGGTATTTTCTCGACATTTCCCAGTGTGGGAAGTAGACTGTAACATTCCCCAGACAGTGTATGGCTTGGACCAGGAGCGGGGCGACTAAATAAGTGGTGGTGAACCCAAAGAAAGTGCGAGGGAAGAAGAGCAAGATGGCGGCAGGTGGGGGCCAGACAGCATGGATGCAGTGGGCGCAGGAGCAGCAGGAGGTTATCCAGCGCAGCTTCAGGGAGCTCAAAGCGGACCTGATGGAGCCGATGAAGGCTTCTATCGATAAGCTGCTGGAGACCCAGACGGCCCAGGAGGTGGCGATCCGCGAGGTCCGACAAAAGATCTCCGATAACGAGGACGAGATCTTGGGCCTAGCGGTAAAGGTGGAGGCGCACGAGGCGCTCCACAAGAAATGGCAGGAACAGTTCAAGGAGATGGAGAATCGGTCGAGGCGGAGGAATCTGCGGATCCTGGGCCTCCCGGAGGGGCTGGAGGGGTCGGACGCGGGGGCCTATGTGGTCAACATGTTAAACTCGCTGATGGGAGCGGGGTCCTTCCAGGGGCCCCTGGTGCTGGAAGGGGTCCATAGAGTGCTGGCGAGGAGGTCCAAGGCTAACGAGCCGCCGTGAGCGGTGCTGGTGCAGTTTCATCGGTTCGCTGAACGGGAGTCTGTGCTCAGATGGGCCAAGAAATAGAGGAGCAGCAGGTGGGAGAACGCAGAGGTTCGAATACATCAGGACTGGAGCTCGAAGGTGGCAAAGATGAGGGCCGGGTACAATCGGGCGAAGGCGGTGCTGCACAGGAAGGGGGTGAAGTTTGGCATGCTGCAGCCGGCGCAACTGTGGGTTACCTACAAGGACCGGCACCATTATTTTGAGTCCCCGGAGGAGGCGTGGGCCTTTGCTCACGCCGAGACGCTGGACACAAACTGAGGGTCGGGATGGGTGGTCGGGGATTGCTGTTGGTGTGTTACATTTTGAGGGGTTTTTTTTTGCTCGTTTCTTTTTGATTCGGTGTGGGTGGTTAGGGTGGGTTGGGCACTGTTTCGGTTGGGTCTGTCGGGTGGGCTCTTGGAGGGGGGCAAGTAAATGGAGTAGGGGTGGATGGCTGGTAGGGGGGATGGGGCACCACGGGGGAGGATGAGGCCCGAGTCGGGGTGAGGGGTCTGGGCCTGTAAAAGGAGCTGCGTCTGAGGTGGCGGGGCTGGGGTCGGGCAGGTGGAAAGCACGGGCTTTTTCCTGCACTGAAGGCTGGAGGGGGCGGGGAAGCGAGGGTTGTTTCCCGCGCTTGGGATGGAAGGGGGAGGCGGAGAGCCTGCTGATGGGTAATGGAGGAGGAGGGGATGCCCCACAATGGGAGGAGTCGAAGGAGAGACGGCAGTGGCCGGAGTCAGCTGACTTGCGGGAGTGCAATGGGGGGAGCAAGGCAGCTAGGAGGGGTCCTAGCTGGGGGGGCGGGGGGTTGCTGCTGGTATGGTCAAGGGGGAGGTGGAGCGAGTAGAGGGGGGTTGGGACCGGGTCTGCCGCCGTGGGGAAGGGGCCGGGTGTGGGGTGCGGGCGCGTGGCTGGCCGAGGAGTTATGGCTAGTTGGCGGGGGAGGGGGGCGGGTAGACCCCTGATCCGGCTGATAACCTGGAATGTAAGGGGCCTGAACGGGCGGTCAAGCGGGCCCGGGTGTTCACGCACCTGAAGGGGCTGAAGGCAGATGTGGTCATGCTCCAGGAGACACACCTGAAGACCAGGTAAGATTGAGGAAGGGGTTGGTAGGTCAGGTGTTTCATTCGGGACTGGATGCCAAAAATCAGGGGGTGGCGATCTTGGTGGGAAAGAGGGTGTCGTTCGAGGCGTCGAGCATTGTGACAGACAATGGCGGCAGGTACGTAATGGTAAGTGGTAAGCTGCAAGGGGAGAGGGTGGTGCTGGTCAACGTGTACGCCCCGAACTGGGACGATGCGGGTTTTATGCGGCGCATGTTGGGTCGGATCCCGGACTTGGAAGTGGGGGGCCTGATAATGGGGGGGGGACTTTAACACGGTGTTAGATCCTGCACTAGACCGCTCCAGGTCTTGGACGGGTAGGAAGCCGGCGGCGGCTAAAGCGTTGAGGGGGTTTATGGACCAGATGGGAGGGGTGGACTCTTGGAGATTTGTAAGGCGAGGGAATTTTCATTCTTCTCGCATGTTCATAAGGCTTATTCCCGGATCGACTTTTTATTATGAGCAGGGCGCTGATAGCGAGAGTAGAGAATACCGAGAACTCGGCGATAGCCATTTCAGATCATTGGGTAGACCTAGAGCTGGGGAGGAGAGGGACCAGCGCCCGTTGTGGCGCTTGGAGGTGGGGCTGTTGGTGGATGAGGAGGTGAGTGAGCGGGTCCGAGGAAGCATAGAGAGATACCTGGAGGCCAATGATAACGGGGAGGTCCGAGTGGGGATGGTCTGGGAGGCACTGAAGGCGGTGGTGAGGGGAGAGCTGATCTACATTAGGGCCCACAAGGAGAGAGAGCAGAGGGAGAGGGAGAGGCTGGTGGAGGAGATGGTGAGGGTAGACAGGAGGTATGCGGAGGTGCCTGAGGAGGGACTGTTGAGGGAGAGGCGTAGCCTCCAGGCCGAATTTGACCTGTTGACCACCAGGAAGGCGGAGGCGCAGTGGAGGAAGGCCCAGGGGGCGATTTATGAATATGGGGAAAAGGCAAGTTGGATGCTGGTGCATCAGCTTCGGAAGCAGGACGCAGCTAGGGAGATCGGGGAAGTTAAGGACAGGGAAGGGAGTGTGGTGCGGAGTGGGGTTGGCATCAATGGGGTCTTCAGGGACTTTTATGAGGAATTGTATCGGTCCGAGCCCCCACTGGAGGAGGGAGGGATGGGCCGCTTTCTGGACCAATTGAGGTTCCCGAAGGTGGAGGAGGGACTGGTGGCAGGATTGGGGGCCCCGAGTGGGCTGGAGGAGCTGGCCAAAGGGATAGGGAGCATGCAGGCGGGGAAGGCACTGGGGCCGGACGGTTTTCCGGTCGAATTCTACAAAATATATGTGGACCTGTTGGGCCCGTTGCTGGTTAGGACCTTCAATGAGGCAAGGGAGGGGGGGGCTTTGCCCCCGACGATGTCCCGGGCACTGATCTCCTTGATCCTGAAGCGGAACAAAGATCCCCTGCAGTGTGGGTTTTACACGCCAATTTCGTTGTTAAACGTAGGTGCCAAGGTGCTGGCGAAGGTCTTAGCCACAAGAATTGAGGATTGTGTGCCGCAGGTCATCCACGAAGACCAGACGGGGTTCGTGAAGGGGAGGCAGTTGAACGCGAATGTGCGGAGGCTCCTGAACGTTATTATGATGCCGGCGAGGGAGGGGGAGGCGGAGATAGTGGTGGCGATGGACGCTGAGAAGGCCTTCGATAGGGTAGAGTGGGGGTACTTGTGGGAGGGGAGGTGCTGAAGAGGTTTGGGTTTGGGGAGGGGTTCGTCAGGTGGGTTAGGCTGTTGTATGAGGTCCCGATGGCGAGAGTGGCCATGAACAAAAGGAGGTCTGAGTACTTTTGGTTGCATCGAGGGACGAGGCAGGGGTGTCCCCTGCCCCCCTGCTCTTTGCACTGGCGATTAAACCCCTGGCTATGGCACTGAGGGAGTCGAGGAACTGGAGGGGGTTGGTGCGGGGTGGGGAGAAGCATAGGGTGTCGCTCTATGCGGACGACTTGCTGCTATATGTGGTGGACCTGGTGGGAGGAATGCCGGAGGTAATGAGGATCCTCAGGGAGTTCGGGAATTTCTCAGGGTACAAGCTCAACATGGGGAAGATCTCGGCAATTTACCAGGTGATGCAGGAGGAGGAGGCCTCGGTGGTGGAGTTGAAAGGTAAGTGGGAGGAGGAGTTGGGGGAGGAGATCGAGGAGGGGACGTGGGCAGATGCCCTTGGGAGGGTGAACTCTTCCTCTTCGTGCGCGAGGCTCAGCCTCATACAGTTTAAGGTGCTGCAGAGGGCACACATGACCGGGACAAGGATGAGCCGGTTCTTTGGGGGTGGGGACAGGTGTGTTAGGTGCTCAGGGAGCCCGGCAAACCACACCCATATGTTCTGGGCATGCACAGTGCTTGGGGAGTTTTGGAAGGGCGTAGCAAGGACGGTATCGAGGGTGGTAGGATCCAGGGTCAAGCCGGGCTGGGGGCTCGCAATATTTGGGGTTGCATGGGAGCCGGGAGTGCAGGAGGCGAAAGAGGCCGGTATTCTGGCCTTTGCGTCCCTGGTAGCCCGGCGAAGGATTCTTCTTCAGTGGAAGGATGCGAGGCCCCCAGGCGTGCAATCCTGGATCAACGATATGGCGGGGTTTATTAAATTGGAGAGGGTGAAATTTGCCTTAAGGGGATTGGTGCAAGGGTTTTTCAGGCGGTGGCAACCATTCTTGGACTTCCTGGCAGAACGGTAGACAATGGTCAGCAGCAGCAACCCGGGGGACGGGTTCTATTTTATTTTTGTTTGTCTACACTGGTGGATCTGAGGGGGTGTATACATTTGCTATGTTTGCCATGTGTTAACTCGGGGTGTTAATTTATTATGTATGTATGCGGGGAGGGGGGCACGGGGGTGGTTTTGTATTTAATTCTGTTGGGTTCCTTTTTCATTTTGTTGTTGATATTTTGTGAAAACTTCAATAAAAATTATTTTTTTAAAAAGGAAATAATTCATATGCTCATTTCTGTGATTGTATTTGTCAACTTGATCAGGGAAATAGTTAATGTAAGGAATCCCGGTCATTAGTATATTACACATTTCTATTAGGACAGTATTAAAGTATTTTCACAGATATGCTTTCTCACAGCATGACCCCTTTAGTCATCCAACGTTTTTTGAAAGCACGTCTGATTGAACAGTTAGTCATCATATATCTTGGGGACGGTCTGTGCTAATGGAACACACTGCTGAAGAAACCTTTGCCCAGTTCAGTGAATTAATACTGGCCATGTGATTTGGATAACTGACAGCAATCACTTTCTATGTGGGTCGTTGGTTTTTTTTCTAAGATAAAGCTGGGAGAACAGGATTTGCTGGGCTCACAATCCTCACAAATCCCTTGCAGGGGATAGGTTTGATGAGATTGGGGCTTCTGTGAATGACACGCAATTACAAGGATATATTTATGACCATTCTCTCATGCTTCTTAGCCACCTTATTTCTTTTTTTTTAAATTTGGAGTACCCAATTCATTTTTTTTCCAATTAAGGGGCAATTTAGCGTGGCCAATCCACCTAGCTTGAATATCTTTGGTTTGTGGGGGGCGAAACCCACGCAAACACAGGGAGAATGTGCAAACTCCACACCGACTGTGACCCAGAGCCGGGATCTGACCTGGGACCTCGGCACCGTGAGGCCACAGTGCTGCCCCTTTGCCACCTTATCTTTGGGTAACTGGGTCAGAGTCCGATTTGTCACAAAACAGGAAAGCAGTCAATGGTACTTTGTAGCCTTTATCTGTGAAAGCAGTGGCCAATAGCAAAGCTGCCAGCAACTGTAGACACTGGTCTCATTTTCTTTATCCAGACATGGTACTTACGGATTACTGGGCAATAAAAAATATATATTCATTATTTTTTATTAAACAGCAAATACTTTTAAAATGACAGACGGGTAAACTTGGAGTTTCTCTATTTAAAATAAAACATTGTTTAAAGAGACCTTTTGAGAGTAGAAAAGCTGCTTTTTATTTTACTTTTGACATTTGCACTCTGATAATCCTAACCTATTATTACTTTTCAGCAGAGATGGGGCAGCACGGTGGCGCAGTGGGTTAGCCCTGCAGCCTCACGGCGCCAAGGTTCCAGGATCGATCGCGGCTCTGGGTCACTGTCCGTGTGGAGTTTGCATATTCTCCCCGTGTTTGCGTGGGTTTCGCCCCCACAACCCAAAGATGTGCAGGCTAGGTGGATTGACCACGCTAAATTGCCCCTTAATTGGAAAAAATGAATTGGGTACACTAAATTAAAAAAAAAAAAAACTTTTCAGCAGAGATTTAGAAAATAAATCTGAAAAGTTGGAAATAAATTGCACAAAACATCAATAGGACGAATAATCTCCGTGCAAGTTCATTGCAGTGAGAAATGGCAGTGCTGTGAATTGAACAGAATCAATATTCAGCCTCGCCCTATTTGAATTTAACAGAGGCCAGAGACATATAGCCGTAACTTCCTCAGAGGGGCAATCAGTGTTGGATTGTCACTCCATGCCCAATTACTTACGCAAAAATGTCTTCTGTGCCTGTCTCGCCCGACCTTCCGACTGAGGCCGGGCAACATCCAGGCAGCACAGCTGTCTCCGAAACCAGTGTCGAAGTGCAGAGAGTGCCCCCCCACCCCTTTTTATGGGACTTGCTGCTGTAAACCAGGTAGGTTTAAAGGTCCAGTGAAATTTACAGGCCAGGGAGATGGTAAATGTCCAAAGTGAGTGGGCAGGATTCGAGAGGTGGGGGAGATCAGAGGTTGGGTGAGGGTATGGACATCGGGTGGGGGTACTGAACATGGGGCGGGTGGTGTCAAGACTTCTGGGCTGGGGTCGGAGGTCGGATATTGGGTCGGAGGACAGCATGCAGGTCCAGTCGGATTGGGGTGGGGGGTGGTCAGCCCTGCAAGGGAGAAAGGAGGGGGATGTGGGTGGAGTGGATCAGGACAGGATTGCACGGTTGGCAGTCAGGGGAATCCCGTGGGGAGGTAGAATTGGGGGTGTGGGAGGAGTCCCATAGTGGTGCCGGTCTTTACAATCGTTACCCAGAAGTTCTTCTTACTTTTTCTGGACATTTAGTTGTGTAACACAGCCGGAACCAACCAAAGTTTGCGATATAAATTGCATTTTCAGATGGTTTCCAGCACAGGACACTTGTCAAGGAGTAATTGGCCCTTCAGGGCAATTGCCATGCAAACTCTTACCTGTAAAGTTCCAAGAAGGGTTCCCTGGTATGTCTTTGGCATGTCTCCCCCCCCAAAAACAATCTGACGCTGGGTAGCTCAGAATTCATGGCACATAATTAACTTTCTTCTGCTTGCTTCTACTAAAAAATTGATCTGAATCTCAAATGTATACCCACACATGTGTGAACTCTTCCCTTATTGCTTCTTCAGTGAACCTCTAGTTTGTGTTTTTTCGTCTAGGTTGATGCTTCCAATGCAGTACAGTACTGAGGTAAGTGCTGCCTTTTAGGTAGGATATTAAACCAAGGCTTCTCTGCCCTCTCGGGTGATCTTAAGAGAACCCGTAGCACTACTTCAAGTAGAGGAGTTCTCACTGGTTTTCAAATCAACACTTATCCCTCAACCAATTGAGAGAGTGCTGCACTATCGGAGGTGCCACGTTTCAGATGAGATGTTAAACCAAGGCCGGGTTTGCTCTCTCAGGTAAATTTCAATATGGACCTGCTGGAATTCTTGACACTTGAAAAGGTCAAATTTGAACTGAGGGGAAGGATGGAGGGGTTCTACAATTCATGGGCGTTATTCATTATGCACTTTCGAGAATTGGATCACATCGAACATTGGGGAGGGTTGGGGGGAGAGGGACTGTGCGTTCATGGTGACTATGGGTGATTCCTGATTGTCATTTGTTTATGTTAACATGCGGGCTAATGTCTGGGGTTTGGTGGGAGGATGGGATTGTTGTTATTCATATGGGGATTGACATTACATTTGTTACTGATTGTTTATTGTTGAGTGTAAATTTGGGAGAAAATGTGAAAAAGGAGAAGAAAAAATATATTTAAAAAAATATATCTACATGTAACACATCACTGGGAGGAGATTTCACATTCCATCTCATATTCTCTCAGTCAGGGGGAAATCAATTTAAGTTGTATTAGCAATAATCCCTTACGGGTTGCTCCAAACACTGATGGCAGATTGCTAAGAGCCTCTGCCAGTTCAGCATGAAATTGACAGTCAAACAAAACAGGGTTCTCGGAATGTTGGAAAGTTGACGTAAGCCCCTGACATTGTCATTGTGGTAGGCTATATGTAGGGATCCTACATATAGCCTACTTGTTCAGCCACACAACAAGTGCCAGGCAAACACTTTCTCCAACAAAAAAGCTAGCCATTTGCCATGGCATTACCATCACGGAATTCCCCCACTATCAACATCTTGGCGGTTACCTTTAACCAGAAACTGAACTGGGCTCGCCATTTAAATACTGTGGCTACAAAAGCAGGGCAGAGGCTGGGAATCCTGCAGCAAGTACCTCACCACCTGACTCCCCAAAGACTGTTCACCACCTACAATCGCGGTACTTAGGTGGGATGTACCTTATACTGTAGTATGAGTGGTAGAACCTGCCTGCTGGTTCCGCCCAGCAGGCGGAGCATAAGAGTCTGTGTTTCACCCACAGCAGTCATTCTGTACCGGAGCTGCTGGGGTAACTACTTGTTCATTAAAGCCTTCAATTGGACTACAATCTCGCTTCAGTAGTGATTGATCGTGCATCAGTCATTAGTGCTCAAGTGCAGAATTTTTGTTGCTGTCACGTCAGCGGATTCACAGACTGAGAATGAGCCCAATGTTAGATGGAGAAATCTAAATCTCGACTCCAGAGGTGAGAGTGACTTCCCTGGAAGCATTTGACCTAGTGTGGCACAAGGAGTCCTAGAAAAACTGGAGTCAGTGGGAACCAGGGGCAAAACCTTGTGCTGGTTGGAGTCATACCCAGCACAAAGGAAGATGGTTGTGGTTATTGGAAGGTCGGCATCTCAGTTCCATCACTGTAGGAGTTCTTCAGGGTAGTGACCTCGGCCCAACCATCTTCAGCTGCTTCAGCATTGGCCATCATCCATCAAGAGGTCAGAAGTGAGGATATCGGCTGATGTTTGCACAAATGTTCAGCAATATTTGCAACTCCTCAGATACTGAAGCAGTCCACGTCTAAATGCAGGAATGCCTGGGCTTAGGCTGACAAGTGGCAAGTAACATCCATGCCACACAACAAGTGCCAGGCAAACACTTTCTCCAACAAAAAAGCTAGCCATTTCCCATGGCATTACCATCACGGAATTCCCCCACTATCAACATCTTGGCGGTTACCTTTAACCAGAAACTGAACTGGGCTCGCCATTTAAATACTGTGGCTACAAAAGCAGGGCAGAGGCTGGGAATCCTGCAGCAAGTACCTCACCACCTGACTCCCCAAAGACTGTTCACCACCTACAATCTAGGGTAGGCAGTGGCATAATGGGAATGCTCCTGCAGTAATGCTCTGGGGATCTGGAGTGAAACCTCACCATGGCAGATGTGAAATATGACTTCACCAAGAAATACTCTGGAATTTAAAAACCTCCCATTTGGTTCACCAGTGCCCTTTAGGGAAGGAAATCTGCCATCCTTACCTGGTCTGGGCTACATGTGACTCCAGACCCACAGCAGTGTAGTTGACTCTGAAATGGCACAGCAAGCCACTCAGTTCAAGAGTAATTAGTGATGGACAATAAATCCTGGCCCAGCCAGTGATGCCTACATCCTCTGAATGATTTTTCTTTAAAAACAAGGACTATGATGCAATACTGTTCATCGAGTGTGGCTCCAACAACACTCAAGTACCTTAATCCTATCCAGAACAGAGCAGCCCAATTGACTGACATCCCACCCACAAACATTCATTCTCTCCACCATTGATGCACAGTAGCAGCAGTGTTCCTACTAGAGGATGCACTGCAGGAACTCACCAAAGCTCCATAGACATGACCTTCCAACTCACAACCACCACCACCCTAGAAGGACAAGGGTAGTTCCCCTCCAAGCCACTCATCATCCTTGGAAATACATCACCGATCCTTTAATGTCACAGGGTCAAAATCCTGGAGCTCCCTCCCGAACAGCACTGTGGGTGTATCTACAGCACTGCAGCGGTTCAAGAGGGCTGCTCATCACCACCTTCTCAAGGGAAGTTAGGGATCGGCAAATACCACTCGCCCACATACCTTGAATGAATGAATAAAAGGGGGGGGGGATTTATTCCTTCTGCTCCAAACAACTACTTGCTCTCAGATAGCACCTTTCAACATAGTAAAACGTCATAAGATACTTCGCAGTAGCATTATCAAACAGAGGCTGACAGTGAGACAGGTGACCAGAAGCTTGATCTTGAAGTAGTTTTTCAGGATTTTTTAAAAGGAGGACAGGGACATAGAGGTTGAGGAAGGAATTTCCAGAGCTTAGGGCCTAGCAGCCAATGGTGGGGCAAAGGAGATTCAGCAATGTACAAGAGGCTAGAAACAAGAGGCTAGAACTGGAAGAGCGCAGATATCTCAAAAGGTTTTAGAGCTGGCGGAGGTTACAGAAATAGGGCAGGATCAGGCCATGGAGGATTCAAAACATTATTTTTTAAATACTTTTTGCGGCATGTGTGCTTCGCTGGCTAGACCAGCATTTGATGCCCAACCCGAATTGCACTTGGAAATGTGGTGGTGAGCTGCCTTCTTGAACTGCTGTTAGAGTCTCTCTTGCTGGAGATGATTTGATTGTTGTCTGGCACTTGTGTGGCGCCAATATTAGTTGCCACTTGTCAGCCCAAACCTGGATATTGTCCAAGTCTTGCTGCATTGTCATGAAAACTGCAGTTCCTGTGGTGTGGGGACATCAACAATGCTGTTGGGGAGGGAGTTCCAGGATTTTGACCCAGCGATAGAGAAGGAACAGTGATATATTTCCAAGTCAGGGTGGTGAGTGACTGGGCGTGAGTATTCACGGCGTTTATAAGGATTGTGGGGGAGGATGTTGAGCCGGACCCTTTGGTGGAGATATTCAGGATATCGAAGAAGACGGAGCTGATGGAGGGGAGGAGGGCCGATGTTGTGGCCTTCCTCTCTGATTGCCTGGTGAAAAATTCTCTTGGTGTGGCAATCAGCAATGCCACCGAGGGTAGCGGCCTCGCTGTGCTATTTGACTTTCTTTGGCTGAGAAAGGTCAAGTACGAATTAAGGGGTTCAGTGGAGGGCTTTGAGGCAAGGTGGGGGATGTTCGTGGCTGTGTTTGAGAAGCCCTTGACGGGAGTGGGGCGAACAAAATGTACAAATTGTATAGTTGTGTGTTGGGGAGTTTGCTCCCTGAATTGTTTATGTTTTGTAACCTTTTATATAAGTTTGGAATCAAATACATTTTATTTCAAAAAATCAGAGAACATCCCCACATCTGACATTATGATGGAAAGAAGGTGATAAATCATCCAGCTGAAAATGGTTGGGTCAAAGACACTACCTTGAGGAACTCCTGCAGTGATGTCCCAGGACTGAGATGACTGACCTCCAACCACCAGAACCATTTTCCTTTGTACTAGACATGACTGCAACCGGTGGAGAGTACCCCCCCTCCCCCCTCCCCGGATTCCCTTTGACTCATATTTTGCTAGGGCTCCTTGATGCCACACTCGGTCAAATGTTGCCTTGATGTCAAGGGCAGTCACTCTCACCTCACCTCTGGAATTCTGCTGTTTTGTCCATGTTTAAACCAAAGCTGTAATGATGTCAGGAGCTGAGTGACCCTGGTGTAAACCAAATTGAGCGTCAGTAAGCAAGGTGTTGTTAAGTAAGTGCCGCTTGATATCACTATTTATGACCCCTTCCATCACTTTACTGCTGATGATTGAGAGTAGACTGATAGGGCAGTAATTGGCTGGGTTGGATTTGACCTGCTTTTTGTGTACAGGACATACCTGGGCAATTTTCCACATTTCCAGGTAGATGCCAGAGTTGTGGCTGTACTGGAAAGGCTTGGGTAGGGGAGCAGCAAGTTCTGGAGCAGTCACAAGTCTTCAGTACTATTGCCGGAATATAGTCAGGGCCCATAGCCTTCACAGTACACAGTGCCTTCAGCCGTTTCCTGATATCACGTGAGTGAATCGTATTGGCTGAAGACTGACATCTGTGATACTGGGGACCTCTGGAAGACACCGGGATGGATCATCCACTCGGCACTTCTGGCTGATGATTGCTGCAAATGCTTCAGCCTTATCTTTTGCACTGATCTGCTGGGCTCTTCTCTCATTGTGAATGTTTCATTTGTGCAGCCTCCTCCTCCAGTCAGTTGTTTAATTGTCCACCACCAGTCAAGATTGGATGTGGCAGGACCGCAGAGCTCAGATGTGATCTGTTGGTTGTGGGATCGCTTAGCTCTGCCTATCGCTTGCTGCTTATGTTGTTTGGCACACAAATAGTCCTGTGCTGTAGCTTCACCAGGTTGACATCTAATTTTTTGATATGCCTGGCGTTGCTCCTGTCATGCCCTCGTAGACTCTTCGTTGAACTTCAATTGCCTCATTTTCTACCAGACAGGGGCAATACATTCATGACTGTCTCCCCTAATCTTTGCATGCAAAGCTCTAAGAGGTTTATATTTAAGTCAACAATCACAAACATATTTATTTTCTTCCCTATTGAGGGATCTGGTGGAATTGGGTGTTGTAGAACAAGTCCCTGGAAGCAGTGACACAGGTTTCCGAGGAGGGTTTGGGTGAATTGATCCTGAGTGTCTGCCGATTTTCGATGACAATGCTGATGGCTGCATTTCTATCGTTCTGCCAGAGGAATCCTGCTTACGCCAGCAACCTCAAAGTCACGGCCCCACTCACATGACACCGACTTTGAATATATTGATTTTAATCTAAACATATTCTTAACAAAAATGGAGTACTTGTACTAGCCCCATTTTCCATAGGATGACCTTACTTTATACAATTCCCCCCCCCCCTTTGCCGCCACTCACCACCACCACCCCCCCCCCCAAAATATGCAAACCTATCTGTTTCCCCAACCCCAGCTACCGTTTTTTCTTGGAGAGTTAACATTTCAATACTACCCAAAGGCGGAGTTGATCACTGGTGGAAGGCTTTAGAAGTAACTTTGCATAACCTTGAGTTCAAAAAGCGACAACAGAATGCTGTACCTCAGAACGGAAGTGCGATCTCATCCCTGCATCTGGGAGAAAATCAGGGGAAACAAAAAGATTTACTGCACAAAAGCAAATCATAGCACAAGTTACATAATAATGATAATGTTACATTTGATGTAGTTTAGATTAGAGTGAGAATATACAGCAATAATTTAATGACAACACTGCACTTGAATTTCCAAGTCACCTCATCCAAATATCTATCTGAATATAAGCTGCTGATGGCTATCTTGATACATTATCTTCTAAAATGTTAATTTAACCCAGTTCCTTTGAGCCTTTGGTCAGCATATCGAGTAGGAGGGGATAATGATCTAGGGAAGGGATGGGAGGGGAGGAAGGGATGGGGGGGGGGGGGGGGGGAGGGTGTAAAGGGAGAGGGCACTTTGTGGGGGGGGGTTGGTAGGGGATCGGGTGTAGGGAGGGAACAGGGTTAGAGGGCCAAGAGGGGGTAGGGAGCTCTGATTGGGGGGTTGGGGGCTGGCAAGGAGGCCAAGTTGGTATGGGGGGCACTGGTGGGAACGGGGGTTGTCAGTGGACCGGGATGTGGATGGGGTAGGGTGCCAAGAAGGTGTTGGGGGGGGGGGGATTAAGGGAGATGGCAAGTGGGGGTTAGGAAGGAGGAAAGGGTTGGTAGGGAGAGGGTGGGTCAAGGGTGAGGTTAGGAGCTGAGGTAGGGAGGAATGTGATAGGGAAGTGGGGTGTGGTAGAGAAAGGGTGAGGTGTAGTGATGGGGTGAGGGTAGGGATGAGGGATTTATTAAGGAGTGGGATGAGGCAAATGTGGGGAAGGGGTAGAGAAAGAGGGGCTCAGGGTGCGAAGGAGGAAGCAAAAGGAATGAGGGTGGTGTAGGGAGGAGGTGGATAGAGGGGGAGGCAAGAAGTTGGGTTAGGGAGATGGTGGGGTAGGAAAGGAAGAGAGGGGAGGATTAGGTAGGAGGTGGCATAGCGAAGGGAGGGGACAAGGGGTTGGAGTGATGCGACAAGTGGGGAGGGAGCAAGGGTGCATGCGGGAGACAGTTTGGGGTAAGGAAGGTGCTGGGCTGGGGGTTAGCGTGGGGAGCAGAGCAAGTAAGAAGTGGATGAGAGGGAAAGGAGATGTGTCGTGGAGGTAGGAGGTGATGATGGTGGGGAGGGGGTGGAGGTAGGTTCAAGGGAGGGCTCGAGAGAGGGTTCAAGGGAGGAAGTGGGTGGGCTGAGGAGAGGGTGGGGAAAAGGGAGGGGACAAGGGGAAAGGGGAGGAGTGGTGAAGGAGGCAGATTGAGTGAGGGTACGGGATGATTGGGGGTGTGGATGAATGAATGGAAGGGGAAGGGGTGGAGAGGGGTCGGGGGTATATGTGTGGGAGGAGAGTTTGAGGGGTGGGGAGGGGTGACGGGATGAGATGGAAGCGGAGATGATATTGCGGGATGGAAGAGGAGAGAATGGCATTGGGGTGAAGGGCGATGCTGGAGGAGGCGGAGATGGAGATTGGGGGGGGGGGGGGGGGGGGGTATCCGCGTGGGGCGCTGGAGAAACGGAGAGGGGAACGCTGCTTACCTCGACTCCTGGAACGGCCCGAGCCGACCGACTTGATGGGGTGCCGAGCCTTGCGGAGTTTACGGTGCCAGCAGCAAAAGAACAAGATGGTAGCGATGGTGCCCAGCAATAGCAGCAGCAGCAGCAAAATGCATTGGACGCTGTAGGGCTTGAGCAGGACCAAAAATGCCGCTGCTATCATTGTAGGTGGCTGCGTGCAACAACAAAAAATGCCTCTTCTCTGCTACAACATTACCTGGATGTGAAGATTCAAGGCATTTATATCCCGGTGTCCAAACCACATCACGCACTTTTAATTAAACACAGACATGTAAGTCTGTCTCTCGCAGGAACTCAGGGGAAGGTCTCCTGATATTTTGGAAGCCCTGCTTCCCCTGCAGACAGCCATCCTGGGACGTGGAGGGAGGGAATTATTGATTGGATGTGGAAGTGGAGGGCACCAGTCCATGAGTCAGCATGATGCAAAGCAGCAGACTCACCATCCTACACTTACTTGCATCCGCAGTCCCCGTGAATTAAAAAAAAAAAGCGCCCGGGGCATAATCTAAAACGTGCCATTCACAACATCCACCTCAGGGCAGGCAGAATTGAGAGAGCGCGTTGCCATCGACACGACCCAATTTAATAACAGTCCCGGATTCAGGATGCCAGAGTGTTCGGACCACGATCAATCAGAACAGCAGTAATAAAAATAAAAGCAACAGCAGCAGGGTTTGAGGGGACGAGGCAGATTTTCTTCACAGTCTGGCACCACCCAGCACCAACTCCTGAAGAATTCCGTCTCGGGTTTTCGCCCCCTCCCTCCCCGTTATCCGACACAGCATTCTCACATCACCACCAGCACTCCACGCGAAGCTGCTGCATTTAAACTAGGCGCATTGCATGTAGTCCGTTTAATTTCCGCAGCAGTGCGAAGCACCAGCCAGGCCGCAGTAAATGCTTTTTTTTCCTAAACATACAAGTCGAAACATGCCCTTTTAAAATCAGGGTCTTATTTACCCTTGCAACACCCACAACTTGCCTTTGAACACCGCTTTGCTGAAGGGGACGTTGGGATCAAATTAGTGGGACCAGCTTCTCTGGGGTTGACTTACATTTGGTACAAAACTTGGACTTGTTTAAGTTGCGTTTCGCTGCAGCGCAAGAACAGAAACCCGAAAGGCCTGGTTTATAGTTGCCGAATATCTGGTTACACCCACTTAATTACATCCCAAATAAATACTCGCTTGATCATTTATGCAGACATGGGATTAACACCGGAATGACAGAACAGAGTTGCCAATTCTCTCCAAAGTCTCCATGCCGGGGTTTGTGCTCCGCCCGAAGCCTCCTCCCACTCTACCGCATCTCATCCTATCAGCAGATCCTCCTGTTCCTTTCTCCCACATCGACTTATCCACAGACGTTATCTGGTTAACTTCATTTCAAGAACAGGAAACTTTGGTCTTGTATTAATTAGTCTTGTATTACGAATAAGCGGAATCAGCCTCTGTCTATCCCACCGGAAGCGAAAGCAACCTGTGTCAGAGAGTGTGGCTACAGCTGAAGGCCCAGGGCAGAGGAACATTGGCCGAGAAGGCCATTCAACCTCTTGAGCCTGTCCAGTTATTCAATGAGATCACCGCGGATGTGCATCTTAACTATCTTGATTCAATATTCCTTAACACCATCACCCAACAAAAATCTTTATCAATCCAAGTTTTGAAATGTCAATTGACCCCTGGCCTCAACAACTTTTTTTGAGGGGGTGGGGGATGGGTAGAGCGTTCCTGATTTCCACTACCAAGACACCAGGGCAGTAATGTGTGAAACCCTTCGCCATGAAAGGATCCAATCCTATTTTTAAAAAATCTTTCTAAGGGTGTGGTGGTTGCTGGTTAGGCCAGCATTTATTGCTCATCCCGAAATGCCCTTGAGAAGGTGGTGGTGAGCCGCATTCTTGAACCGCTGCAGGAAGGGAGTTCTTGAAATGTGAGACAACGATGTTCTGCAGAACTCATCAATGTGTTCAGGTCGAGTTGCCATTGTTGGCCCAGTTGGGAGCACTCCCAGCTCTGATTTAGAAAGACACAACGGGCAGGATTATCTGTCCCGCTGCACCAATTTTTGGGGATCCTCCCTCCTGGTAGCCGGCCAATGGGGTTTCCCATTGTGGGCACCCCCATGCGTTGGGAAATCCGCAGGCATGAGTGCGCTGCTGGCGAAGCGGAGGATCCCACTGATGGAGAATCCAGCCCAATGGGTTTAATCACCATGTCAAAGACATAGCAAGCAGCCAGAAACTTAATGGAGGTTTACTGAAATAAAGTTATGAAGGGTTTAAATAGAGTGAAGACTGAAAGCCTATTTTCTCTGTTTGAATGTTATGTGACGAAGACTGTTGAACACGAGAATGAGACATGTAAAATTTCACGACCACTTTAGCAAGAGCAATTTGGGACATGCAGTAAATGCTGTCCTTGCCACGGATTCCCACACGCTATTAATGAATAAAATAAATTTGGGGCATTGCCAAACCTGGAACCAATGTAGTTGGGCGAGTGCAGAGGTAATGGGTGAATAGAACTTGGTGCGACCTGTCTTAAAATTGTATTGTCACTCCAAGAGGCAAAAGAGGTGAGAAGAAATGTCTTTATATGCAGAACTGTTGGAGATTTGAATTCCTTGCTCAAGTCGTATTGGGAGCAGAGATCATGGCATATTTAATGGGAAATATGGATAAACATTGAAGGAAAGTAAGATATGAAGCTAAGGGCCAGAGAGAAAACAGGCTTTAGTTTTGATAGCAGTGACAGTGGGGTCTTTTGAAAATTGGAAATGTGCAAGGGACCAGAATTGGAGGATTGCAGAGATCCCAGAGGGTTATAGGACAGTAGAAAGTTTCAAAGATAAGGAGGACATTTGAGCACAAGAATGAGACATGTAAAATTTCACGACCACTTTAGCAAGAGCAATTTGGGACGTGCAGTAATTGCTGTCCTTGCCACGGATGCCCACATGCTATGAATGGATAAAATAAATTTGGGGCATTGCCAAACCTGGAACCAATGTAGATGAGCGAGTACAGAGGTAACGGGTGAATAGAACTTGGTGCAAACTAGGATAGGCACAGAGGAGATTTGGATGAGCTCATGGTTGTGGAGGATGGAGGGAAGGACCTAGTTGAGGGCATTGGAATAGTAGAGTCAAGAAGTTACAAAGGCACGCATGAGCATTTTAGTAGCAGATGGATTAAGGTGGATGGAGATGGGGGAATGTTAGTGAAGTTTAAGTAAGTGGCCTTGGTGATGGAGAAGATATGGATCGGAGATTCATCTCAAGATCAGATAGGATGGCAAGATTGTGAATCGCCTGGTTCGTTGGCAGTGACCGCAGGATGTCAAAAACAGTCTCTTGCAGCAAGATGTTAATACCAAAAAAGGTCATTCCACTTTAAAAGCTGTGAGAGCTTATGTCTACAACATGAAAGATTTATCATGAGACAAATCAAAGTATAAATCTCTTGAACTCCAGGCCTAACAGGCTGGACTCCACAGGTCAACTGATAATTGCATCACCCGCATAAAATGCTGTACTTTGAAGATCTGAAAAGCCCCTGAAAAGCACCCAAAACCCCTGCTGATTATCAAGCCATAAAAAAATAAATTTTACCACAATATTTGTTGAAAATGGCCATTCATGTTCCTCCCTCTGAATGTAAAAATATTCTGTTATTGTATGGCAGCTGTTACTCGATCAAAAATCACATTCTTTGGGAAAGATTCAATATAAATTTCACCTCCGCAAAGCTTCTTCTTGGATAATTACAAAATTATTTGAGGAACATACTGATCAAAAGCAAGAAGAAGAATATTCCATCAGTTCGGTGGACTGAAAGGTATTGATTCGCCGTGGGATATTGGGTCATTGGACATGATTGGAATGCTTAATGAAAATGCATTCACTGGGCAAAATGATCAAATCCAAGCCCAGGCTTTGGGAGAGGATGAGGCCTCCAAGTAAAAACCTGAATGAAAACACAAAAAGACATTAAAAGAGGATTAATTTAATGGGAAATAAGTAATTTTCCATGTTTACTCATATCCTTAATTTAGACATGGACATTTTAGTTGTTGAGGAAAAAAATGACAAATGAAAAACATTTTCGGGAGGTTTCTTTAAAACAGTTTTTAATTTTTTTAAAGAACTTGATATGGTCCAATTCTCTTTCCGTACCTAGTGGTGCAGTAAGACAGACCGTAGCTAGTAATTCCTGGAATGGTGGCTAGACTGTCGCCAGGGGCTCACAGCTTGAGGGGCACCACTGCACAACAAGCATGGATGACCAGGAGCCTCTCCCACTCTTACCCCCAACCATTGGATTTACAGGTTGACACACTCAACCTGTATGACCACATTATGAACACCCCTTCCTTGACCACCAAGTCCTGGGGTGAGACTTGAACTCAGAGCTTCTGGCTCACAAGAGGGCACACTACCCACTGCACCACAAGAACTCCACTTCGAAGAGTAGATAGAAATTATTTCCTCTGATGATGGGGGGGGGGGGGGGGGGGGGTGGAGTCCAAACCATGGGGAATAACCTTAAAATTAGAGATAAGCTGTTCTTAGGGGTGATCTTAGGGTGTCCTTAGGTGGCACGGTAGCACAGTATTTAGCACCGTGGCTTCACAGCGCCAGGGTCCGAGGTTCGATTCCCGGCTTTGGTCACTGTCTGTGCAGAGTCTGAACGTTCTCTCCGTGTCGGCGTGGGCTTCCTCCAGTTTCCTCCCACAAGTCCCAAAAGACGTGCTTGTTAGGTGAATTGGACATCCTGAATTCTCCCTCAGTGTACCCGAACAGGCGCCGTAGTGTGGCAACCAGGGGATTTTCACAGTAACTTCATTGCAGAGTTAATGTAAGCCTACTTGTGACACTAATAAAGATTATTATTATGCCAGGAAGCACTTGTTCAGACAAAGGGATGGTGGAAAGATGGAACTCCCTCCCCTACCCAAACTCGTGGAGGCAGGGGAGTCAATTGAAAATTACAAAGTACAGATTGACAGATTTTTCTGAGGCAAGGGTACTGAAGGTTACAAAATCAAGATGGATCAGTCACGGTCAAATCAAACAGCAGAAGAGACTCGAGGGGATGAATATCTAACTCCTGTCTCTATATTCCTAATGTGTAGCAACCTCGTTGGCATATTGTGCAATCTCAGATAATATATTCTCAAAATTGTTAGAATCATATCTTTTGTCACGACCCCCTGGGCGAGTGCATGGTCACTTCCAGCACCACTTGACCTGAACTCAGAACATAAGCAAAAATAGATTTTGTATTAAAATACCTGAGGTCCTTGGCTGAGCCGAATAAACTGCAGTCACCAGGTTTGTAACTTTAACATTTCTACAGAATTATAATTAAACTGACAGAAAAATGTAACTTGCTGCCTAATACCCCTTCCAACAACCCTCCTCGCCCCCCCCCTCCCCCTGTTCTAAACTAATCCCTCTGCACACACATGCAGACAAATAATACAGAGGGGAAAGAGTGATTGAGAGGTAAAGAAAATCTTCATAAAAATAAAATGAAAAAGAATCTTTGATTTTTAACAAAATTTAACAAATGTTTCCAATTAAGGGCAATTTAGAGTGACCAATCCACCTAACCTGCACATCTTTGGGTTGTGGGGGTGAAACCCACTCAGACACGGGGAGAATGTGCAAACTCCACATGGACAGTGACCCAGAGCCGGGATCGAACCCGGGTCCTCGATAAAGGATCTTTGATGCATGAAGGCAGCTTCCAGTTAATGTCTTTCTGGAGTTCAAGCTTTCGTTTCGGTACTTCTTTCTTCTAGACTTGAGATGTTTTTTCTCTGAAAAGGCTGTCTACTTTCTTTGTAGATTCAAGATTACTTCAAGTTCACAACAAAGATGTGGCAGGCGTTCACTGGTTTTAGAACAATAAAGCAGTTCTTTACTTCTACAGTGAGAGAGAAAGAGAGGACACGTTTCTATGGCCATGCTACACCGGAAAAGCAGCTCGCCACAGCGTGGCCGCTGAAAGCCGGGATACCCCCTCCTGGGATCTACCTGGCTCGCAACACTTCACGAGATTCAACGTAAACTTGCGAAAGGTTGCGATGTGAATCCCGCCGACAATGGGCAGGATCACCTTTTGGCAAATCTGCATAATAGAGCGAGACAGTTAGTCTCACTCTAACCTGCAGATACCTGAGATTCAACCCCTTTGCCTCAGAGAACATGGTTGAGCGCTGTTTGATACTGGTCCCCACAAACGGAACGTCATTCGTGGGGGTCCCTAAGGGCCCCCTGTGCACACTCTGGGACTGCTGGTACCACCTGGGTACCCTGGCAGTGCCACCTGGGTGCCAGCCTGGAACTGCCAAGGTGTCCAGTTGGCACTGTCAGCTGACATGGGCACTGCAGTTTGGCACTGCCAAGCTGTCATTTCTGCGTGCGTGCGATCGGGCCGGGGTTGCCTTGCGTAGGTGTTGGGAGGGTGCGGGGGGCACATTGCGTGGGGGGGAGGTCGGGGAATCTGTCGGGGGCCTAAGAGACCAGGATGCCATTTTAAAATGGCACCCCAATCTCTCGACACAATGGGGAGTTCCGGTGAGTGGAGCTCCCTACTGTAAAAAACGGGGCTATGGCGTGTTCACCATTCAGGCCCCTTATTCAACAATAGCCACATGTTTCTCAGCACTGCGACTGTTGGGAAACATGGCTAAACGTGCTCGTTAGGGGACCTTGTTCCCTTTTGGGAGAATCGGCCCAGAGTGTCCCTTTCACTTCCAAGGTCTAATCATTTCTGCCAAGCTCTCTCAGAAAGCATCACGCAGGAACCAACCACTGACTGTTGCCAGGCAGAACACTGTCCCTGGCCAACCCGGTTGCCAGCCAACCAATCAAACCAACTTCCTCCAAAGCTGGTTACAAAGTTTCACTCATCGCCAGCAAGTCTGTTTATCCTCTTGTTATAACCTGCCTGCTTACCATTGGCTGGGGACTAATGACAATCCCACAATCCTGTGGGAGTATGAGCTTCCCCAATGAGGGGGGCGGAGAAATCATTAGCAGACTCCCTGTAAAAATAAAGCTGGCCAGTTTGGAACCAGCAGGAAGGAGTAAGCAGCAAGCGAAGTTGCTGTTGTGTATATATGTTATTGTAAATAAATGTTATTTCTTTGTATCCTTGAAACTCATGCTGGATTCTTCGTGGTCCTCACAAAACTGGCGACGAGGGTTAAAGGGAATAGCTGTCTACACTGCTGAAGCCACCTCCCTGGATTTTTGTTGGATACAGATTGGAAGTTGTTTTCTATTACACCATGCCTCTGTATGGACGTTTGGATGTTTTTGATGCTGCGCTGGAAAACTGGAACCAGTACGCACAACGGATGCGTTACTATTTTCGGGCAAACAATGTCACCGAAAATGAGTGCCAGATGTTCATATTGCTCACCGCCTGCGGCCCGCATATGTATGGGGTGATTAGGAGCCTTACGTACCCAGCTGCGCCGGACACCAAAACGTTTGATGAACTTGTGAATTTAGTGAGGCAACATTTTAACCCAACCCCGTCCACGATAGTCCAACGTTACCGGTTTAATACCGATGAGAGGACCCCAGGAGAATCCCTTACCGACTTTCTATCCAGGCTACGCAGGATTGCGGAGTACTGTGACTATGGTGAGACCTTGTCAGAAATGTTATGCGACCGTTTGGTTTGCGATATTAACAATGCGGCCATCAAGAGAAAGTTGTTCGCTGAGCCAACATTGACTTTTCAACAGGCCATTCAAATAGGATTGTCCCGAGAGAGCGCAGAACGAGGAGTGCAGGAGCTACAGGGAATGGAAGTGCATGCCTTGGGGCGCAACCCCTTCCGTCCAAAAACGTCCCCCCGCACTCCTGCGGTACCTTGGGCAAGGCGATGTCCGGATCGACGCCAGTGGCTGTCGGACATTCCTCCCCGAAGGGAGCCTTCTTCAGAACCAATGGATGAGGAGCCATGTCCGTGTCAGACTTGTAGGCGCCGACCCCATCGCGGACGCCGGTCCTGGGGGCGCCAGAGGCACCGTCATTCCGACAGAAACTGGGACCAGCCCAGGGGCCATACCGTCCATGTGGATGAACCTGCGGCGACTACTCCTGAGGACGTGGAGACGGAGGACGACTGCCTGCAGCTGCATTGTGTGGCAGCTCCCCGTGTGGCCCCCATTAAGGTGACAGTACGGGTCAATGGTCAACCGCTCGAGATGGAGTTGGACACTGGCGCAGCGGTCTCCGTGATCGCCCAGAGGACATTCAACCGCATCAAGCAGGGTATACAGACCCTTACATTAACTGACACACAGGCCAGGTTGGCCACCTACACGGGGGAACCATTGGACATTGCAGAAACGACGATGACCCCTGTTGTTTATAGACGCCAGGAGGAGCGTTTCCCACTTATCGTGGTGCGCGGCCATGGGCCCAGCCTGTTGGGCCGGGACTGGTTGCGCCATTTGCGGCTGCAGTGGCAGCACATCCTCCAAACAGTTTCTGAAGGGTTGACTGAGGTGCTAGGACGATACCCAGATGTATTCCAGCCCGGTTTGGGGAAAATAAAATGGGCCGTAGCCCATATCCAAGTCGAACAAGGAGCCACGCCGCGCTATTTCCGGACGCGCCCGGTGCCTTACACCTTGCTCGAGAAGGTAGAAGGGGAGTTCACTCGTTTGGAGACTTTGGGTATTATCAGGCCCGTCCGTTTCGCTGACTGGGCAGCACCAATTGTACCTGTAATGAAGCCAGATGCCACAGTTCGCTTGTGCGGCGACTATAAACTTACAGTGAATACGGCTTCCCGACTCGACCGATATCCAATGCCTCACATAGAGGATCTCTACGCGAAGCTTGCAGGCGGACTCTCGTTCACAAAATTAGATATGAGTCACTCCTACCTACAGTTGGAGCTGGACCCTGCCTCCCGACCATATGTAACGATTAATACACACTGGTGCCTGTATGAATATACACGTTTGCCCTTTGGAGTATCCTCTGCCTGCGCTATTTTTCAACGCATTATGGAAGGCATTTTGAGAGGTTTACCGCGTGTCGCTGTCTACTTAGATGACGTTTTGATCACAGGGATGTCGGAGCAGGAACATTTGGAAAATCTGGAGGCTGTCCTTAGACGCTTTTCAGAGGCTGGAGTCCGTTTACTCCACACAAAGTGCGTCTTTCAGGCGAAGGAAGTAGTCTACCTGGGTTATCGGGTGGACCGCGAAGGTTTGCACCCCGTCGCAGAGAAAGTGCGCGTGATTCAACAGGCACCCGCCCCGACTGACACTTCGCATCTTCGTTCTTTTCTCGGCCTCGTAAACTATTACGGGAAGTTGCTCCCCAATCTGACAACTACGCTGGCCCCGTTGCACCTTCTGCAAAAGAAAAATCACACCTGGGTTTGGGGTCAGCCGCAAGAAACCACGTTCCGCCGGGTAAAACAACAATTGTCGTTGTCTGGGTTACTAACCCACGAGGATCCTGGAAAACCTTTGCTCGTCACATGTGATGCATCCCCGTATGGTATTGGGGCCGTTCTGTCCCACAAGATGGAGAACGGGGCCGAGCGACCGATAGCTTTCGCCTCCCGCACATTGACTGCAGCGGAAAAAAAGTACGCGCAGATCGAGAAGGAGGGCCTGGCGGTGGTCTTTGCGGTGAAACGTTTCCACCAGTATGTGTATGGCCGCCACTTCACTATCATCACTGATCATAAGCCTCTGCTGGGACTAGCCGCGCTCCTACATCACTGGGAATGGCCAGGGCGGCCTTGGGCGCGCTTGCATGCAGATTTTGCCGGCCCTTTTCAAGGATCCATGTTCCTTTTATTAAAGTCTCTTTTTTAAAAAAAATATATTTATTAAAGTTTTTTAACACAATTTTTCTCCCTTACAAACAATAACTACCCCCCCCCCCCCCCCCCCCCCCCCCGTAACAAAAAAAAACAAGAAATCGCGCAGAGCAAGATATATACATGTATACATGGCAAAATGATCTATTTACACAGCTTTGTACACTGGCCCTCACCCGTACGTGCCAGTTTCCCCAACCCTTCATGTTATCTCTTGCTCATCCACCCTCCCAGGCAATCCCCCATTACCGACCCCCCCCCCATCCCCCCCCCCCCCCCCCCCCCCCCCCCCCCGGTTGCTGCTGCTGCTGACCGACCTTCCTCTAACGCTCCACGAGATAGTCTAGGAACGGTTGCCACCGCCTGTAAAACCCCTGCGCAGACCCTCTCAAGGCGAGCTGAATCCTCTCCAACTTTATGAACCCAGCCATATCATTTATCCAGGCCTCCAGGCTGGGGGGCTTCGCCTCCTTCCACATTAGCAAGATCCTTCGCCGGGCTACTAGGGACGCAAAGGCCAGAATGCCGGCCTCTTTCGCCTCCTGCACTCCCGGTTCGTCCACTACTCCAAATATTGCTAGCCCCCAGCTTGGCTTGACCCGGACTTTCACCACCTGAGATATTGCTCCCGCCACTCTTCTCCAGAACCCCTCCAGTGCCGGGCATGACCAAAACATATGGACATGGTTCGCCGGGCTCCCTGAGCACCTTCCACATCTGTCCTCTACCCCAAAGAACCTACTCAACCTCGCCCCCGTCAAGAGCGCTCTGTGGACCACCTTAAATTGTATCAGGTTGAGCCTGGCACACGAGGAGGAGGAATTAACCCTACCTAGGGCATCAGCCCACAGACCTTCATCGATCCCCTCCCCCAGCTCCTCCTCCCATTTACCCTTCAACTCTTCTACCAGCGCTTCCCCCTCTTCTTTCAACTCCTGGTGTATTTCCGACACCTTGCCCTCCCCGACCCATACACCCGAGATCACCCTATCTTGAACTTCTTGTGCCGGGAGCAATGGGAATTCCCTCATCTGTCGCCTCACAAAAGCCCTCACCTGCATATATCTAAAGGCATTTCCTGGGGGTAACTCGAACTTCTCCTCCAGTGACCCTAGGCTCGCAAACGTCCCGTCGATGAACAGGTCCCCCATTCTTCCAATCCCCGCCCGATGCCAGCTCTGGAACCCCCCGTCCATCTTCCCCGGGACAAACCGGTGGTTACCCCTGATCCGGGACCACACCGATGCTCCCATTGCACCCCGGTGTCGTCTCCACTGGCCCCAGATCCTTATCATTGCGGCCACCACCGGGCTCGTGGTATACTTTGTCGGCGAGAGCGGCAGCGGTGCCGTCACCAACACCCCCAGGCTCGTTCCTTTACAGGACGCCATCTCCATCCTCTTCCTTGCCGCCCCCCTCTCCCTCCATAACCCACTTGCGGATCATCGCCACATTTGCTGCCCAGTAGTAGCTCCCCAGGTTTGGCAGCGCCAACCCTCCGCGGTCCCTACTGCGTTCCAGGAACTCTCTCCTTACTCTCGGGGTCTTATTCGCCCACACAAACCCCATAATACTCTACTCTCTGAAAAAAGGCCTTGGTGATCACGATGGGAAGGCACTGAAACACAAACAGAAACCTCGGAAGGACCACCATTTTGACCGGCTGCACTCTACCCGCCAGCGAGAGCGGTAACATGTCCCATCTTTTGAAATCCTCCTCCATTTGCTCCACCAACCTCGTCAGATTCAGTTTATGTAGGGTCCCCCAACTCCTGGCTATCTGCATCCCCAGATACCAAAAGCTCCCCTCCGCCCTCCTCAGCGGTAGGTCCCCTATCCCTCTTTCTTGGTCCCTCGCCTGTAATACAAAGAGCTCACTCTTCCCTACATTGAGCTTATAGCCCGAAAACTCCCTTAGAGTCTGCATGACCTCCACCATCCCCTCCATTGGATCCGCCACGTACAGCAACAGGTCATCCGCATATAGCGACACACGATGCTCTTCTCCCCCTCGGACCACCCCCTTCCATTTATTAGACTCCCTCAATGACATGGCCAATGGTTCGAACGCCAATGCGAACAACAGGGGGGACAGGGGGCACCCCTGCCTCGTCCCTCGGTACAGTCGAAAGTACTCCGACCTCCGCTGGTTCGTCACTACACTTGCCATCGAGGCTCTGTAAAGGAGCTTAACCCAATTGATAAACCCTGCCCCGAACCCAAACCTCCGCAACACTTCCCAGAGATACTCCCACTCTACTCGGTCAAAGGCCTTCTCCGCGTCCATAGCTGCCATTATCTCCACCTCTCCCTCCTCCGATGGCATCATTATCAGGTTTAAGAGCCACCGCACATTGGTGTTTAGTTGCCTGCCCTTTACAAATCCCGTCTGGTCCTCGTGGATTACCTCCGGGACACAGTCCTCGATCCTCGTGGCCAGCACTTTTGTCAGCAACTTTGCATCCACATTGAGGAGCGAGATCGGCCTGTACGATCCACATTGCAGTGGGTCCTTGTTCCGCTTTAGGATCAAAGAAATTGTCGCTTCCGACATTGTCGGGGGCAGGGTCCCCTCTTCTCTTGCCTCATTAAAGGTCCTCACCAGTAACGGGGCCAACAGGTCTGCGTACTTCCTGTAGAACTCCACCGGGAATCCGTCCGGTCCCGGGGCCTTCCCCGCCTGCATGCTCCCCAAACCCTTGCTCAGCTCCTCCAACCCAATTGGTGCCCCCAAACCAGCCACCTCTTGCTCCTCCACCCTCGGGAATCTCAGCTGATCTAGGAATCGTCTCATCCCCTCTTCCCCCACTGGGGGCTGGGATCTGTACAGCTCTTCATAAAAGGCCTTGAATACCTTGTTTATTTTCGTCGCACTCCGAACCGTGGCTCCCCTTCCATCTTTGACTCCTCTTACGGAGCTGGTGTGCCAGCATCCGACTAGCCTTTTCCCCATACTCGTAGGTCGCCCCCTGCGCTTTCCTCCACTGTGCCTCCGCCTTCCCTGTGGTCAACAGGTCAAACTCCGTCTGGAGCTGTCGTCTTTCCCCAAGTAATCGTTCCTCCGGGGCCTCTGCGTATCTCCTGTCCGCTCTCAAAATCTCCCCCACTAACCTCTCTCTTTCCATACCCTCTGTCTTCTCCCTATGAGCCCTAATGGAAATTAGCTCTCCCCTGATCACCGCCTTCAACGCCTCCCATACCACCCCCACCCGCACCTCCCCATTGTCGTTGGCCTCCAAGTACCTTTCGATACACCCCCTCACCTTCCCACACACCACCTCGTCTGCCAGCAGTCCCACATCCAGCCACCACAACGGGCGTTGGTCCCTCTCCTCTCCCAGCTCCAGTTCCACCCAGTGTGGGGCATGGTCCGAAACGGCTATAGCCGAATACTCCGTCCCCTCCACCCTCGGGATGAGCGCGCTACCCAGAACAAAGAAATCTATCCGGGAGTAGGCTTTGTGTACATGGGAGAAGAAAGAAAATTCCCTGGCCTGCGGCCTTGCAAACTGCCATGGGTCCACTCCCCCCATCTGATCCATAAACCCCCTAAGTACCTTGGCCGCCGCCGGCCTCTTTCCAGTCCTTGATTTGGAGCGGTCTAGTGCTGGATCCTACACTGTATTGAAGTCCCCTCCCATTATCAGGCCTCCTATCTCCAGGTCCGGAATGCGCCCCAACATGCGCTTCGTGAATCCTGCATCATCCCAGTTCGGGGCGTATACGTTTACCAACACCACCCACATCCCTTGCAGCCTACTGCTCACCATTACATATCGCCCTCCATTGTCCGCTACAATAGTCTTGGCCTCAAATGACACCCGCTTTCCCACCAATATTTCCACCCCTCTATTCTTCGCGTCCAGTCCCGAGTGGAATACCTCTCCTACCCATCCCCTTCTTATCCTGACCTGGTCCGCCACCTTCAGGTGTGTCTCTTGGAGCATAGCCACGTCTACCTTCAGTCCCTTTTTTAAAAAAAAAATATTTTATTCAAGATTTTTTGGCCAAACATAACAGTACGTAGTGTTTCTTTTAAACAACAATAAAGCAATATAAATAACAGTGGCCAGTTTTAAACAAATAAATAAATAATATATGAACAGAAACAAAAACCAAACTAAATGGCAACTGCCTGGTCAAAAATAAATACTCTCCAAAGATACAATCCAACAGTCCAATATACATTGCCTAAAACAAGTGCCTATGCATATACAATAACATCCCTGAGAGTCCGTCCGATCCCCCCCCCCCCCCCCCCCGGGTTGCTGCTGTTGTCTTCTTCTTTTCCATTCCCTCTATCTTTCTGTGAGGTAGTCGACGAACGGTTGCCACCGCCTGGTGAACCCTTGAGCCGAACCCCTTAGTACGAACTTAATCCGTTCTAACTTTCTAAACCCTGCCATGTCGTTTATCCAGGTCTCCACACCTGGGGGTTTGGCTTCCTTCCACATTAACAATATCCTGCGCCGGGCTACTAGGGACGCAAAGGCCAAAACATCAGCCTCTCTCGCCTCCTGCACTCCCGGCTCTTCTGCAACCCCAAATATAGCCAACCGCCTTCAGTCCCTTTAAGTGCGCGAACACTCGAGCCCTCTTCACCAGCCCATTCAGGCCCCTCACATTCCACGTTATCAGCCGGATTGGAGGGGCTCTCAGCCCCCCCCACGCCCCGCCGACTAGCCATCTCCTTTTCTGGGCCAGTCCCGTGTCCACGCCTCCCTCACCCTCCAGTTCCCCAGAGGGGGGATCCCCGTCCCGACCACCTCTTCTGTGTCCCATTCCCTTTCGGCCAGTGCAGCAGCAACCCTTCCCCCCCCCTTCCCCCCCTCCCCTCCCCCTACTAGACCCCTGTCTAGCTTTTTTGCTCCCCCCATGTCACTCCCGTAAGTCAGCTGACGCCTGCTGACCCCGGCTTCCCCCGCTGTCCCATTGACCTTCCCACGTGGGAGTCTCCCAATCCATATGCATTCCTTTGTTCCCCTTCCCGCCTTTCTTCCCGCGTGCGGGAAAACACCCCGCGCTTTCCAAAGCCCGCTCCGCCCCCTCTGGCGCAGCTCCTATCGCGGCCTTGTCTCTCTCCCCCAGCCCATGTAACATTTCCTGCGCGTGATTGACCCTCTATGTACAACAACCATCACACATCAAACCTCATACATCCCCCCTACCCTCACAAACCCTCAGTTAGAGTCCAACTTTTTGGCTTGTACGAAGGTCCACGCCTCTTCAGGCGTTTCGAAGTAATAGTGTTGGCCCTTGTATGTGACCCACAGTCGCGCTGGCTGCAGCATTCCGAATTTTACTTCTTTCCGGTACAACGCCGCTTTGGCCCGGTTGAAACCCGCTCTCCGTTTTGCAACCTCCGTGCTCCAGTCCGGGTATATTCGGATCTCTGCATTGTCCCACTTACTGCTCCGCAACTTCTTGGCCCATCTCAGGACCCACTCTCTGTCCGTGAACCGGTGGAACCTCACCACCATCGCCCTTGGCGGCTCACTTGCCTGGGGCTTCTTCGCCAGCACCCGATGTGCCCCGTCCAACTCCAACGGCCTCGAAGGGGCCTTCGTGCCCATCATCGCCTCGAGCATCGTGCTCGCGTATGCCCTGGCATCAGCCCCCTCCACTCCCTCAGGGAGACCCAGGATCCGCAGATTCTTTCTCCTCGACCTGTTCTCCAGGTCTTCGAGTCTTCCCGCCCACCTCTTGTGTAGCGCCTAGTTCTGCTCCACTCTCACCGCCTGGCCCACGAGCTCGTCCTCGTTTTGACTGACTCTTTTCTGTACCTCCTGGATCTTAGCTTCGTGGACCTTCTGGGTGATCCTGAGTCCTTCAATTGCCGAAAGCATAGGCTCCAACATCTCCTTGCGCATCTCCTCACGCTGCTCCTATGAAGCAGCGCTTGATGAACTCCTGCAGCTCCCCTTTGTCCCTGGCCGCCGCCATTTTGTTTTCTTTCCCTCGCTTCTCCCGTTGCTCCAGTGCCGCTCCTTTGGCCGTTACACTTCTGGTCCATTTAAAAAGTCTATGGAAAATCCTGAAAAAGGTCTGAGAGTCAGTTCCAGACGGGAGCTGCCGAATGAGCGACCTACTCCTCCATGGCCGCCACCGGAAGCCTCGTCCCTGCTTCTTCAATGGCCCTGGTAGATCCTTTCACAGTTGTTCCCTCTGCTGCTAGAATTCACCTTTGATAGAGTCAAGTCAGATTGCAGCTTTAAGCTTGCCCTTCCCCCACCTGCATGCTGGAAGAGGCCCTTGTCTAAACCTGCAGCCAAAGCCAAATCCTTTACTGTTTCTGCCGGGTCTGGCAGCCAAAAGACACAACATTCCTGGGGGACACCATCAGAAGAATGCTGCAGTCTTCTTCCCACACCGGGAAATGTCAAACAAATGCTGTGGGGGCCCTGTAAAAGAGCCCAAAAGTCCGTTCCAAGCGGGAGCTACCGAATATGCGACCTAGCTCTGCATAGCTGCACCCGGAAGTCATCGATGCCCAGTCTCAATGGCTAGAGGTGCATATGATGCTAGGCACAACATCCTGCACAACAATTGAGAAGATGCGTTTGTCTTTTAGTACGCATGGCCTCCCCGAGGTGCTGGTCACGGATAACGGCACTCCATTCACCAGTGAGGAGTTTGCGAGGTTCATGAAGATGAACGGCATACGCCATATCCACACTGCCCCTTACCACCCGGCTTCAAATGGGTTGGCGGAGCGCGAAGTGCAGACATTCAAACAAGGCCTAAAGAAGCAGTCTTCCAGGTCAATGGACACGAGACTTGCTCGCTTTTTGTTTTCGTATAGGACCACCCCCCATGCGGTGACTGGGGTAGCTCCCGCAGAACTCCTAATGGGCCGGAGACTTCGCACCCGCCTTAGTATGGTTTTCCCGGATATTAGCGCAAAAGTACGCCGCACACAAGAATGGCAGGGACAGGGTTTTTCTCGGCATCGGCCAATTCGGCAGTTTGGGCCCAGTGACCCAGTGTTCGTTTGCAATTTTGCTGGTGGTGCCCAGTTGGTCCCTGGCGTAATCTTTCGCCAAACGTGCCCTATATCTTACCAGGTGCAAGCCCAGGGTCTTCTCCAGCGCAAACATGTAGACCACGTTCGGTCCAGAAGACTATCCCTTCCAAAGATACCCCGCCCCCGGAGTTCATTTCTACAGCCACAGAGACAATGGAAAGTAGTCCTCACAATCTTCCTCTGGTGCCTCACTCAAAGCCTGCGCAGGTCGTTACAGAACCCCGTGGAGATAGAGACGCCGAGATGACAGAGGCAGCAGACTCTGACTCCGAGATGGAGACACAGGACGCATCAGAGGGGGAATCCTCGGGCCCATGGGCCGTGGACCGTGGATGTACAACCGTTACGCCGTTCATCGCGGAAGCGCCGGTCTCCGTCTCGTTACACGCCGCCCGATCCAGCGCTTCATGCAAATGGTGTCCGGCCTGCGGCAAAAAGAGTCCGACGCCCTCCTTCGCCAGGGTCTTCGGTGGATTCCTTGGACTTTGGGGGGGAGGGATGTTATAACCTGCCTGCTTACCATTGGCTGGGGACTAATGACAATCGCACAATCCTGTGGGAGTATGAGCTTCCCAATGAGGGGGAGCGGAGAAATCATTAGCAGACTCCCAGTATAAATAAAGCTGGCCAGTTTGGAACCAGCAGGAAGGAGTAAGCAGCAAGCGAAGTTGCTGCTGTATATATATGTTATTGTAAATAAATGTTATTTCTTTGTATCCTTGAAACTTGTGCTGGATTCTTCGTGGCCCTCACAAAACCTCTATAATAGAATGTAATATTTTGACAAGCAGCTGCTTCAGCTTGAGTCCTCTGCTTAAAGGCACATTCTGAATTATTTGTGGACGGACCAAAAATAATAAAAGAAAAGAAAAGAAAATGGGAACAAAGGAAATAAACAGGAAGGACTCTTACACTTTCTAAACTATATTTTTCTTTGAAAATATGAAAGGACACTTATTTGGACACTTAATTCACCTTGGACTGTCAACAAGAATATCTTTTCTAAGAAATCACCTGACCAGCATGCTACTTGAGAGGAAAGAGCTGATTGTCTGTTTTGAATTACAATCACTTTAATTAATGGGGGGAAAGCTGGCAAAGCTAGTGGTTTTCTGGAAATCACATGACAGAGACAAGCTCTAAGATTTGGTCCTGTTGTTTTCAAAATCAATGCGTTATGGGGATTAAGCTGAGAAGGAAGGAAGGTCCTTCTCTCTCTGCCTTGTCTGAAATTCCGTGTGTGGTTATGAACCTGCAGACAGAGAATCCTCATCTGAGTATAACCTGTCTGCATTTGGAAACCTGCAAAGCTGAGATGAGAAGAATTGATCCAGCTCTATGTTCTCCTCTATGCCAAAGCTCCATTGGTGAGTGCCTCCGGACATCTACAAGCCCCAGTTGCCCTGTCTTCACATGAGGGCACTCCACATCAACAGCATCAAAAACCTGCCAACTATATCCTTTATATTATAATGCCCACGATTCATGGTCTTGTTGCGCTCGAGCAAGAGTGCAATGAGCCCGGTGAATAACGGAAGAGGCCAAATAACGCGAACCACGCTGGGCGCCAAACTGTTTGCGATGCAACAGGCCCACTCTAGTAGGCAAAATCAGGATCTGACGGAGCGTGATGAGAAACCAATAATCAGCACTATTTCCATACAATTAACGGGAGCCACCCCATATCCAACGGCGTCCTGTGATCCAGCAATGTCCCCAGCAAGTGTCACGCTGGCGCCAATTAGTACTCTTTTGTAAAAACATGAACCTGGCAGAAAGGCTTCTGTGGGGAGCCGAGGAGGTGAGCAGCCATCTTTGCTCACAGGCAATGAGCACAGGTGCACTGGGCTTGCTGCCCTGTGGTCAGAAGGGGGTTGAAGGGTCCATTCTCAGCTGGGATGGTCTGTCATGGTGGGGGGGGTGGAATCGGAGCTGGGAGGGGGGGGAGGTTACTCTGCTGAGGGGGAATCGCGTGTGGCTCCGCCATGCCAACCCCTGGATCATGTGTACCTGTTCCGGGGACAATCCTGGTCCCTATCTATCTGCCCCACTGTGTACTCATAATCCCCACTGACCGCGGAGGCCTCAAGCCATGCGGCTGAAGGCTATTGTTAATAGGGAATTGACAGTCATAGTTAAGTGAGCACTTCACATATTCCAAGTGGATTTCCATGGGTGTATGTGCCATTTAGCATGTGGGAGTTATTGCCTTGCCTAGCATCCCAATCAGACTGTGATGCATGGACACTATGCCTGAACACTGCGGGAGGGAACACCACAGATGCAACAGCCAACATCCGAAAACCCAGGAGCTGGGCCCCAGCCCTGGGGACATGTCCGTGGCTGGAGGGTGGGTGGGTGCAACAGGGGGGGGGGGGGAACCAGCGCTTGGTCCAGGTAACTTTATTTGCGGGTGTCAGGGGTACAGGGTCTGGGGTCCAGTAAGTGGGGGCTCCGCTCTGGCCGTGTGTGTTGGCAGGGCTTTCCGGGTGTGGGAGGAATCAATGGGGGAATGGAGGGTCCCAGGGTGGAAAACATTGCTGTTTGTGTGTTACACCTTCTCTCAATTCCTTACAGATATTGAATGGCAGGAACGATATTTTGGACCCGCGGAACTTGCCTAGTGGTGTTGCTGGCAAGCCAGGTGCCAGAGATGGCAGCAGCTGCAGCATCGACAGAGGCTCAAGGCTGCGGCCCATGTACTGGGCCTCGTCCAACATCCAGAGGACCCAGTCACCCGAAAGAGTAAATGCTGGAAAATCTCAGCAGGTCTGGCAGCATCTGGAGGGAGAGAAAAGAGCTAAGTTTCGAGTCCAGATGACTCTTTGTCAAAGCTAACAGACGGAGAAAGTGGGAAATATTTATACTGTGGAGTGAGAATGAAAGATGAGTCATAACCACAGAAACCCAGGGAAACCGGGTGCTAATGGCCACAGAAACCAAGGGAAAAGAGTGCTAATGGCAGTCCCCAGAGAGAACAAAAGATGTGAAAGGCCAAACAGCAGAGAAACTAACATCAGAGGGTGAACTGTAGATGTGGGGGAAGGGGAGGAGGAAGCAAAGAGGAGAAAGGGTAAGGAAAGGTGGATAAGATGTGGGGGGGGGGGGTGGTTAACATATATTAAGAAAGAAATGGTAAAAGACAGTTAAAATGAAATGGGATGAAAACAAATGTGTCAAGGTGGGGTAGAGCTAATCATCTGAAGTTGTTGAATTCAATGTTGAGACCGGTAGGCTGTAGCGTGCCTAATCGGAAGATGAGATGTTGTTCATCCAGTTTGCGTTGAGTTTCACTGGAACATTGCAGCAGGCCAAGGACAGACATGTGGGCACAGGAGCAGGACCTGTCTGTGCAGAGTCTGCACGTTCTCCCCGTGTGTGCATGGGTTTCGTCTGGGTGCTCCGGTTTCCTCCCACAGTCCAAAGGTTAGGTGGATTGGTCATGCTAAATTGCCCTTAGTGTCCAAAATTGCCCTTAGTGTTGGGTGGAGTTACTGGGTTATGTATATAGGGTGGAGGTGTGGGCTTGGGTAGGGTGCTCTTTCCAAGAGCCGGTGCAGACTCAATGGGCCGAATGGCCTCCTTCTGCACTGTAAATTCTATGAAATTCTATGAGTAAAGCTGATGGGAATTGTATCACAGCTTCCTGAATGATTTTTCCCTCCAGTTTTCTCTCACTCTGAGGTGCTGAACCTACATCTGGTTCAGCTCACGATGGGAATATCTTTGGAAAGTTCAAACACAACTACAGGCAGCTTCTTAATTCAATAAACTGCACAGAGATCAAAGATGAAGAGGGGAATGTCATGATATCCAGATCAGCATATCATGGTGCAATCACACACACACTGATGGATAGGCAGTTGGACCAACCAGCACACACATAACATCGCAGCGAATCACCAGTGAGAGCACACACACTATAAAACAGGGAACACCACAGTTCCTGCTCATTCTACCAGGAGATAGCTCAGAGCACAGAGCTCACAGCGCGCCACTCAGACATAGACCATGTGCTGAGTGCCTCACTAAGATAGTGATAGGGCTGGGTCCACAGGTTAGCTGGTGAAGCACGTACCCAAGCCAGTAGTTAGTTGTTACCGTTGATTAGATAATAAAACAGAGTTGTACCATCTACAGCCGTGTTGGATCATTTGTGCATCAGAACACCCAACACGACAGGGAACAAAATGTTCTCAGACTTTTAACTAAATCTAGAGCTGATGGAATAAAAAGGACATTAGACATTAGGACAGATACAAAATTGGCTAAGCGACAGGGAACAGAGAGTAGTGGCTGAAGAATGCTTTTTGGGCTGGAGGAGGATCTGTAAGTGGAGTCACCCAGGGATAAGTGTTCGGACCCTCACTTTGCCTGACAGATATTCATGACGTAGACATTGGTGCAGAGGGAAAGCATTTGATCGAGTGTGACATCAAAGAGCCCAAGAAAAGTTGACGTGAATAGGAATCGGGGGGGGCGGTGGGAGAGAGAACCCTCCAATGAGAGCTAAGTACATTCAGGGGATGTTTCATAGAAATGTTCAAAATTATGAAGAGTTTTAATTATAGTAATAAAGCTTCAACATACAACTCAAGTCCCTCATCTCAGGAACTACTCTCATAATAAACACAGAAAATGCTGGGAATACTCAGCAGGTTAGGAAGCATCTGTGGAGAAAAACAGAGTTGGCATTTTAGGTTGGTTATCCATCATCAATACAGAGGAAAGATGGAAATGAGACAGTTCTGAGCAAGTGAAAGGGAGGAAGAATACAAGGGAGGGTATGTATTAGGGTGGGGTAGGGGCAGAAGAGATTAAATAACAAATTAGGGACATTTAAGCGACTCTTGGACAGGCATATGGACAGCATTAAATTGAAGTAGGTTAGGTTGATCTTAGATTAGGCTAGTGGTCGGCACAACATCGTGGGCCAAAGGGCCTGTACTGTTCTATGTTCTAAATGGCTTTGTGGTACAAAAGCACAAGGAAGTGGTGAGGGATGAAGGAAAGGAATGAAAGACAAATCCAGATGAGGTGTCAATGCCTTCATAACAGCTAATCAAGTGTAAAGGAACAAAAAAAAGAAATGAGTAAAAACTGAACTAACCTTAACAAAAAAAAATGGAGGAATGTGCTACTATCTAAAATTGTTGAACTCAATGTTGAGTTCAGAGGCTGGAGCATGCCAAGTCCAAAGTTAAGATGCTGTTGCTCATGTTTGCTTTGAGCTTCTTTGGGACATTGTAGCAGGCCAAGGACAGAAAGGTGGAGAACTGAACTGACAATTGACTGGACCAGATTTTCATGGAGAAGTGGGTAGGTTAAGTCAGGGAACTTGCAGACATGACAGACCCATCTCTTTTATAATGACCTCTGTCCACCATATTTTAATGCTGGGGAGGTAGGGGTGGAATGGAGCTGAGCCTGCCACTCTAGAAGCAGACATGAGGTGGTCTGAATGCAGGAAGATGGTGAAGTTGGCAGGCTGAATGTCCTTTACTGGGTCATCAGCCCTGTTCTAATGATGAATGTTAAAGCCTCACCTGCTATATATGCCTCCCATTGCTCCTGATACAACCCTGCATGCCTTCCCATACCCCTCAATGCTCCCCAATTATTCTACATAGCCATAGGAAAAAACTAAATATGTTAAAAGTAGTTGAGAGAAGGTTTGCACTAGGCTATTACCTGTGTTATGGGTGAGGCGTTTTCAGAACCCCAAAATGTATCATGGAGTTCAACCAACCTCTCCCTTTAATGGATGTGTTGCTTTTCCGAGCACGCAGCTTTTCCTAGGTGTGATATTACAATTATGGACACGTGGGCTTTTAAACACAAAACACTGTATATTCCATGAACTCAACTTAACATCTTAAATAAACATTAGATCTCTTAACACCCCTTACTCCAAAGATAACTCAGAAAATATTGCAACAGTAAATAACTCCTTAAAATGTTCCTTCAAACTTCCAAGAGACTTAACACCTTTAAACAGTAACACATCAGGTTAAAGTATATATATATTTTCTGTAGAATGGCAGATAAATATTAGCTTGGTTGATTTCAGCTCCAGCACCTTGCTTTCTTCTTGCAGCACTCTGGAAACACACAGACACACACCCACTGCTTTTAAACTGAAACTAAAAACCTGCAAAACCAAACTGCAAAATGGCTGAACTGACCTCAGCCCCACCCACTCTCTGACATCACTGTTTTCTTAAAGGTACATTGCTTAAACATCCATGTCTTAAATGTACCCTCACATGACACCTCCCCCCAAGAAAAAAACCCCATCAACTTCAAGATGGTTTCATTTTTCACTTTTGCACCATCCACTAAGAAATGTACACAGTAAATATACCTTTTCGTTTTTAAAAAAAACAACACATGCAAACAGGTACAATAATATAGTCCATTTTTCTTTGTTCTTCTTCCTCCAACCGAAACCCTTCTCGGTTGACAGTCTCTTTGAACAAAGTCTCTGCACGATCCATCCATTCCTCTACTCCTCGGCATTTCTCTTTAGAATCAGATACTTTAGTTCAATCTGACCACAGAGTCCCTTGCAATTCTCCAATACAGGAGCATTGGTGATCACAGCTTTCAGGCAGTCAAATGCCTGTTGAAAGTCCGCTGTCCATTGACATTTTTTAGGTTTCTTTAGCAAGTCCATCAGTGGAGTAATCACGCCACAAAACTTTTGCACAGCTGTTCGATCAAATCCACTCATGCTAAGAAATCGCATTATTTCCCTTCGTCTTGAGGGTATCGGAAACTCCGCAAGGAAAGTGATTTGGGCTTCTCAAAATTCACTTTTGGCGAAGTTCATCACCAAACCCGCCGCCTGAAGTCGATCGAAGAACTCCATACGATGTTTTAAATGTTCTTTCCATGCCTGGAAGTTGAAAATAAAAGCAGATTGTCCCACTTTCTCCATGCAATCCTTCAATGGTGGGATAGGATAAAGGTCCGTTCTTGGAACTGCATTCACCTTTCGATAATCCACATACAACCGTTGGGTACCATCTGGTTTAGGTACCATCACTATGGGTGAGCTCCATTGGCTGCAACCCACTTCAATTATGCCATTCTTCAGCATACTCTCAATCTCTCTGTTAACCTGTGCCAATTTTAAAGGATTAAGTTTATATGGATGTTGTTTGATAGGAACAGCATTTCCCACATCTACATCATGTATAACCATTTTAGTACTTCCCAATTTATCTCTACAAACTTGCCCATGTGATATCAATAACTCTTTCAGGTCAGTTCGTTTTTCCTCTGGAAGGTAACTTAACAATTCATCCCAATTTTTAAGAACATCCTCATTTTCCAATTTAATTTGAGGTATGTCAAATTCACAGTCATCTGGATTTGGTTCGTCACTTTGAGTTAGAATCATTAAAACCTCCTTTTTCTCTCTTTCCCTTTCAAAGTACCTTTTAAGCATATTCACATGACACACTCGGTGAACCTTCCTTCAATCTGGTGTTTTTACCACATAATTCACCTCACTTAATTTCCTTTCAATCTGATACGGTTCACAAAACCTTGCTTTTAAAGGCTCCCCTATCACTGGTAACAACACTAAAACTTTATCTCCACTGGCAAAACTACGATTTGGATTTCTTGGGCCGCTACGTTTCATCACATTTTGTGCAACTTTCAAATGCTGTCTAGCCAATTCACCTGCTCTATTTAATCATTCCCTAAAATTTGACATGTAATCCAATAGTGTAATTTCCGATTTCTCACCCACCAATTTTTCCTTAATCAATTTAAGTGGTCCTCTTACCTCATGACCAAAAATTAGTTCAAAAGGACTAAATTTGGTAGACTCATTAGGTGCAACCCTAATTGCAAACAATACGACTAGGATTCCTTTATCCCAATCCTATGGATAATCTTGACAATACGCCCTCAACATTGTCTTTAATCTCTGATGCCACCTTTCTAACGCTCCCTGCGATTCTGGATGGTACACAGTTGATTTAAATTGTTTTATTCCTATGCTATCCATAACCTCTTTGAATAACTTTGAAGTAAAATTTGTTCCTTGAACCAACTGAATTTCTGTGGGTAGTTCATATCTAGTAAAGAATTTAAGTAACTCCTCCACAATCCTTTTAGCTGTAATATTACGTACTGGAATGGCCTCTGGAAACCTAGTAGACACATCCATTACAGTCAAAAGATATTGATTTCCACTTTTTGTTTTAGGAAGCGGTCCTACACAATTGATTAGGACCCTTGTAAAAGGTTCCTCAAATGCTGAAATGGGTATTAAGGGCGCTGGTTTTATCACTGCTTGAGGTTTCCCTATCACTTGACATGTGTGACATGATTGACAAAATTTAACTACATCTTTATATAGTCCAGGCCAATAAAAATGTTTCTGGATTTTAGCTTGCGTTTTCCTTATTCCCAAATGACCTCCCACTGGTACCTCATGTGTAACTCGCAACACCTCCTTTCTATACCCTACCGGCAATACTACTTGATGGACTTCTGCCCACTTTTCATCCGCCTGCATATGTACAGGTCTCCATTTTCTCATCAAGACATAATTTTTATGGTAATAACACTCTGGTATACTCTCAGATTCCACTTCCGTATATGCTTTCTGATATATCCGTTTTATTTCTCCATCTTTCTGTTGTAACTCCGCCAATTTTCCTGAACTAAAAATATCCGCCTCATCCTCCACCTGTTCTTGTTCTTTTTCAACCATCTGATCAAAAATCGTTTCTGATAATTGCACTTCAACTTCATCTTCACTCTTTGATTTCTCCTCTTGTCTTAACCTGTGACTCTGCAACCTTGTTACTACACAATCTGGAAAAATCCCAGGATATTCGTCCTTCAACATTTTAGTTGACTGATTTTCCAATGGCTTATCAACCACAGTAGGCATCACTCCCACTTGCAATCCAGCTATATCATTACCCAAGATAAACTGTATTCCTGGACAAGATAGTTTATCTATTACTCCTACTACCACTTCACCATTCTTCACTGGACTTTCCAACCTTACCGTATATAATGGAACGCTACTCCTCTCACCCTGAATTCCACATATCATCATCTTTTCTGGCAACATTCTTCCCAAACTACATAATTCCTCATCTCTTACCATTAAAGATTGACGAGCCCCTGTATCTCTTAAAACTGGGACTTCTTTACCTACTCCTCCTGATACACATGAGTAAACTTTACCCACACAAGTAAATTCTTTAACGACATCTGGCACCTTCTTAACAATTACTTCTTGAACAGGCTGTACAATCGTTTGCACCTCCTTTGCTTCCCTTGGGCTTTCCTTTACCACTCTAACAAACCCCACTGTCTTATCCTGCTTTACCACATCAGCCTTCCCAGTGCTTTTCTTCAACCACCAACACTGTGACTTTACATGACCTAGTTTATTACAGTGAAAGTATTTGAAACTTTTCATTTCTTTTCCACCCTCCTGGATTTCTTTTTTAATCTGAGGTACACTGTCTTTATTGTCTCCCATCAGATCACTTTTACCTTTGCCACTTGAGTATTTCTCATGTCCCCAGTTTCTATCCCTCACTGGCTGAAACTGATGTCGGAAACCAATCTTTGATTTATGAACTAATTCTTAATCATCTGCCATTTCCGCTGCTAATCTCGCAGTTTTAACCCTCTGTTCTTCCACATGTGTTCTCACTTCATCAGGAATTGAATTTTTAAACTCCTCCAAAAGTATAATTTCTCTGAAAGCTTCATAGGTTTGGTCTATTTTCAAAGCCCTTATCCACCTATCAAAATTACTCTGTTTGAGCCTTTCAAACTCCATGTATGTTTGACCAAATTCTTTCCTTAAATTTCTAAACCTTTGTCTGTAAGCTTCAGGCACTAGCTCATATGCACTTAAGATGGATTTCTTCACCTCCTCATACATTCCAGATACTTCCTCCGGTAGTGATGCAAACATAAGAACATAAGAACTAGGAGCAGGAGTAGGCCATCTGGCCCCTCGAGCCTGCTCCACCATTCAATGAGATCATGGCTGATCTTTTGTGGACTCAGCTCCACTTTCTGGCCTGAACACCATAACCCTTAATCCCTTTATTTTTGAAAAAACGATCTATCTTTATCTTAAAAACATTTAATGAAGGAGCCTCTACTGCTTCACTGGGCAAGGAATTCCATAGATTCACAACCCTTTGGGTGAAGATGTTCCTCCTAAGCTCAGTCCTAAATCTACTTCCCCTTATTTTGAGGCTATGCCCCCTAGTTCTGCTTTCACCCGCCAGTGGAAACAACCTGCCCGCATCTATCCTATCGATTCCCTTCATAATCTTATATGTTTCTATAAGATCCCCCCTCATCCTTCTAAATTCCAACGAGTACAGTCCCAGTCTACTCAACCTCTCCTCGTAATCCAACCCCTTCAGCTCTGGGATTAACCTAGTGAATCTCCTCTGCACACCCTCCAATGCCAGTGCGTCCTTTCTCAAGTAAGGAGACCAAAACTGATCACAATACTCCAGGTGTGGCCTCACTAACACCTTATACAATTGCAGCAGAACCTCCCTAGTCTTAAACTCCATCCCTCTAGCAATGAAGGACAAAATTCCATTTGCCTTCTTAATTACCTCTCACTCTCATATGCCAGTCGCTTTAATTCTTTCTCATGTTCCATTTGTTTAATTTGCAACTGAATTTTTGCCATTCCAATGAGTCAAACTCTATCTCAGGCAACTTTAAATGCTTAACCACCGCCATAATTACCTCATCTTTTCACATTTTGTCACGTAATGTTAACTGCAATGTTCTTGCCAAATCTAACAGTCTGCTTTTCGTTTCTGTCCGTAAAGCACTATGTGTGACATTCTCCACCCCCAAAAACTTCTCAGCCTCTGAAAGAGCCATTGTTCACAACACTCTCCCCACTTAAACTAAAATACCACACCGGAAAAGCAACAATCCTTCACTGTCTTTAAGTTCACAAAAGCCAATCCAATAGATAGACTTTTATCCCCCTCGAGCCCCCAATTGTTATGGGCGAGGCATTTTCAGAACCCCAAAATGTATCATGGAGTTCAACCAACCTCTCCCTTTAATGGATTTGTTGCTTTTCCAAGCACGCGGCTTTTCCAACATGTGATATTACAATTATGGACACGTGGGTTTTTAAACACGAAACACTGTTTATTCCATGAACTCAACTGAACATCTTAAATAAACATTGGATCTCTTAACACCCCTTACTTCAAAGATAACTCAGAAAATATTGCAACAGTAAATAACTCCTTAAAATGTTCCTTCAAACTTCCACGAGACTTAACACCTTTAAACAGTATCACATCAGGTTAAAGTATATATATTTTTTCTGTAGAATGGCAGAGATATATTAGCTGGTTGATTTCAGCTCCAGCACCTTGCTTTCTTCTTGCAGCTCTCTGGAAACACACAGACACACACCCACTGCTTTTAAACTGAAACTAAAAACCTGCAAAACCAAACTGCAAAATGGCTGAACTGACCTCAGCCCCACCCACTCTCTGACATCACTGTTTTCTTAAAGGTACAATGCTTAGACATCCATGTCTTAAAGGTACCCTCACATGACACCTGGAAGGGGCTAAATTGCCCCTTAGTGTACAAAGAATTAGGAGGGGTTACTGGGCTACGGGGATAGGCCAGGGGGTGGGCCTAACTAGGGTGCTCTTTCCAAGGGTCGGTGCAGACACAATGGATTGAATGGCCTTCTTCTGCATTCTAGGGATTTTATGATTCTATGAATGAGTGAGTTGTCTTATGAGGAAACGTTGGTCAAATTAGGCCTGTATCCACTGGAATTTAGAGGAGTAAGGGACAACCTGATTGAAACATACATAACATCCTGAGGGTTATTGACAGGGTGGGTGTGAAGAGGATATTTCCTCAAGAAAAAATCTAGAATTAGGCGTCATTGTTTAAAAATATGGGCTCACCCATTTAAAAAAGAGGTGAGGCAAAGTTTTTTTTCTCTCAGAGGATCGTGAGTCTTTGGAATTTACTTCCTGAAAAGGTTGTGGAAGCAAAGTTTTTGAATATTTTAAAGGTAGAGGTGGATAGATTCTTGATAAGCAAGGGGATGATCGGTTATCGGGGTAAGGCGGGATGCAGATCTGAAGTTATGATCAGATCAGCCATGAACTTATTAAATGGCAGAGAAGGCTCAAGGGGCTGAATGGTCTGCTCGTGCTCCTTGTTTGTATGTTCACTCACCCTGTATCCACTGTGGCAGACCTCAGCGGGCATGTCTTTGAAATGGACATGAAAAACAATTGAACTTAACAATCTAATCGACCTATCAATCAGACACACTTAACACTGAAAAGAAGGACTTCCAGTTGCGGCGATGCGGAGCGTTTCGGCAGCTCCCGCGACTATGGACTTTCGGGCTCTCTAGAGGAGCCCCAACGGAGCTGTTTTGATTTAATCCCGTGTGGGAAGGTGCAGTGAGGTCCCCCCTCACAATATATGGCAGAGATCAGCAGTGGAGCGACAAGGAAAGAGGCCCTGGAGCAGAGACCAAAACGAGGGGAAAAAAACAAGATGGCGGATGGCAGAGAGCGAGCAGCATGGGGGCCAGACCAGCAGGAGTTCCTCAAGCGATGTGTGGAGGAGCTGAAAAAGGAGGTGCTGGTGCCGATGCTGTTGGCAATCGAGGGGCTGAAGGAGACCCAGAAGACCCAGGCGGTGGAGCTTCATGTGGTGAATGAGAAAGTGAATACCAACGAGGACGAGATCCTGGGCCTGGCGGTAAAAATGGAGGCGCACGAGGCGTGCACAGGAGAGGGGCCGAGAGAATTGAGGTCCTGGAGAACAGGTCGAGAAGGAACAACCTCCGGATTCTGGGTCTTCCCAAAGGAGTGGAGGGAGCTGATGCCGGGGCGTATGTGAGTACGATGCTCCATTCGCTGATGGGTGCGGAGGCCTCTCCGACCCCCCTGGAGCTGGAAGGAGCTCATCAGGTCCTGGCGAGGAGACCCAAGGCAGATGAGCTGCCAAGGGCGATAGTGGCAAGGTTCCACCGCTTCGCGGACAAAGAAAGTGTGCTGAGATGGGCCAAGAAGGTGTGGAGCAGTAGATGGGAGAACACGGTGATCCGAGTATCCCAGGATTGGAGCGCGGAGGTGGCAAAGTGGAGAGGTGGCTTCAACCGGGCCAAGGCGGTGCTGCATAAAAAAAGAGTCAGGTTCGGCATGCTGCAGCCTGCGCGACTGTGGGTTACTTATCAGGACCGACACCATTATTTTGAAACGCCAGAAGAGGCTTGGACCTTTATTCAGATGGAAAAACTGGACTCGAACTGAGGAGATGTGGTTGTACAGGGGGTTGTAAATATGGGAAAAGAAGATTGCATGGGTGGGATGATGGATGGGGATGTGGGTAGAGTCCTGGTTAAAATTCCTAAAATTTCCTTTTTTCTTTTCTGCAGACAAGGTGATGATGATGGGGAATGTGGGCGTCGGTGCTGGAGGGAGGAGAGACTCGGGGATGAGGGAACTGGGATAATGGCCGCAATAGGAGCTGCGCCATAGGGGACTGAGCTGGCTCAGGAAAGCGCGGGCTTTTTCCAGCGCCAAAAAGTGGGGGGGGGATGGAGGAAGGTAAGGAGGAGGAGAGACTCCCACACGGGGCAGATCGACGGGAAGGCGGGGGAAGCCGGGGTCAGCAGAAGTCAGCTGACTCACGGAAGTAATATGGGGGGAGCAAAAGAGCTGGATGTCGATCTAGCGGGGGGGGGGGGGGGTGGGGGGGGAAGTTTAGGGTTGCTGCTGCACTGTCCGAGGGGGAACTGAAAATGGAAGAGGTGGTCGGGGCGGGGGTCCCCCGCCTGGGGGACTGGAGGGTGCGGGAGGCGCGAGCACGGGACTGGCCTAAGATAGGAGATGGCTAGTCGGTCGGGGGGGGGGGGGGGGGGGTACCCCCCCCAATCCGGCTGATCACGTGGAATGTGAGAGGCCTAAATGGGCCGGTTAAGAGGGCCCGAGTGTTCGCGCACCTAAAGGTACTGAAGGCAGACGTGGTCATGCTTCAGGAGACACATCTGAAGGTGGCAGATCAGGTCAGGTTAAGGAAGGGATGGGTGGGACAGGTGTTCCATTCGGGGCTGGATGCGAAGAATAGAGGGGTGGCAATACTGGTGGGAAAGGGGGTGTCCTTTGTGGCCAAGAACATAGTAGCGGACAAGGGAAGTCGATACATGATGGTGAGTGATAGGTTGCAGCGGACGGAGGTGGTACTGGTGAATGTATATGCCCCAAACTGGGACGATGCTGGATTCATGAAACGGATGTTGGGGTGCATTCCGGACCTGGAGGTAGGGAGTTTGATAATGGGTGGGGATTTTAACACGGTGCTGGACCCAGCATTAGATCGTTCCAGATCTAGGACGGGGAAGAGGCCGGCTGCGGCCAAGGTGCTTCGGGGGGTTTATGGATCAGATGGGGGGAGTAGATCCGTGGAGATTTGCCAGGCCTTTGGCCAGAGAATTTTCTTTTTTCTCCCACGTTCATAAGGCCTACTCCCGGATAGATTTTTTTGTTCTGGGCAGGGCATTAATCCCGAAAGTGGAGGGAACAGAGTATTCGGCCATAGCCATTTCAGACCATGCCCCGCACTGGGTGGAGCTGGAGTTGGGGGAGGAGAGGGACCAACGCCCGTTGTGGAGGTTGGATGTGGGACTGCAGGCAGACGAGGAAGTGTGCGGGAGGGTGCGGGGTGTATTGAAAGGTATCTGGAGGCTAATGACAACGGGGAGGTGCAGGCGGGAGTAGTATGGGAGGCGCTGAAGGCGGTGGTCAGGGGAGAGTTTATCTCCATCAGGGCTCACAGGGTGAAGAGAGAGGGCAGGGAAAGGGAGAGGTTAGTGGGGGAGATTATGCAGAGGCTCCGGATGAGGGACTGCTCAGGGAGAGACAAAGTCTCCAGGCGGAGTTCGACCTGTTGACTACAGGGAAGGCAGAGGCACAGTGGAGGAAGGCACAAGGGGCGATATACGAATATGGGGAGAAGGCGAGCCGGATGCTGGCACACCAGCTCCGTAAGAGGATGGCAGTGAGGGAAATAGGTGGAGTCCAAGATGGCAGGGGAACTATGGTGTGGAGGCCTTTTACGAGGAACTGTATAGGTCCCAGCCCCCAGGGGGAAAAGAGGGGATGCGGCGATTCTTGGATCAATTGAGGTTCCCAAGGGTGGAGGTACAGGAGGTGGCTGGTCTGGGGGCACCAATTGGGGTGGAGGAGCTGGTTAAAGGACTGGGGAGCATGCAGGCAGGGAAGGCCCCGGGGCCGGATGGGTTCCCGGTGGAGTTCTACAGGAAATATGTAGACCTGTTAGCCCTGTTGCTGGTAAGGACCTTCAATGAATCAAGGGAGGGGGGGACCCTGCCCCGACAATGTCGGAGGCGACGATCTCTTTGATCTTGAAGCGGGATAAGGACCCACTGCAATGTGGGTCGTATAGACCGATCTCGCTCCTTAATGTAGACGCTAAGTTGCTGGCAAAAATGTTGGCCATGAGGATTGAGGACTGTGTCCTGGGGGTGATTCATGAGGACCAGACGGGATTCGTAAAGGGTAGGCAGTTAAATACGAATGTGCGAAGGCTCCTAAATGTGATAATGACGCCCTCGGTGGAGGGAGAAGCAGAGATAGTGACAGCCATGGACGCGGAGAAGGCCTTCGATCGGGTAGAGTGGGAGTATCTCTGGGAAGTGTTGAGGAGGTTTGGGTTCGGGGAGGGGTTTATCAGTTGGGTTAAGCTCCTGTATAAAGCCCCGGTGGCGAGTGTGGTCACGAACCGGCGGAGGTTGGAGTACTTCCGGCTGTATTGAGGGACGAGGCAGGGGTGCCCCCTGTCCCCTCTGCTGTTCGCATTAGCAATTGAACCTTTGGCCATGGCGTTAAGGGAGTCGGGGAAACGGAAGGGGGTGGTTCGAGGGGGAGAGGAACATCAAGTGTCGCTGTACGCAGATGACCTGTTGCTATATGTGACGGATCCAGTGGAGGGGATGGTTGAGGTTATGCAGATCCTACGGACGTTTGGAGACTTTTCGGGCTATAAGCTCAATGTGGGAAAGAGTGAGCTCTTTGTGATCCATCCGGGGGACCAGGGAAGAGGGATAGACGACCTACTGTTGAGGAGGGTGGAAATTAGCTTTCGATACTTGGGGATTCAGGTAGCTAGGAGCTGGGGGGCACTGCACAAACTTAATTTGTCGCGGTTGGTGGAACAGATTTTAAAAGGTGGGACATGTTGCCACTCTCGCTGGCGGGTAGGGTACAGTCGGTTAAAATGGTGGTCCTCCCGAGATTTCTTTTTGTATTCCAATGCCTCCCAATTGTGATCACTAAGGCCTTTTTTAAGAGGGTAAGCAGGAGCATTACGGGATTTGTGTGGGCAAGCAAGACCCCGAGGGTAAGGAGGGGGTTCTTGGAGCGTAGCCGAATTTGGAGGGTTACTATTGGGCAGCCAACGTGGCAATGATCCGTAAGTGGGTGATGGAGGGAGAGGGGGAAGAGGTTAGAGATGGCGTCCTGCAAAGGAACAAGCCTGGGGGTGCTGGTGACGGCACCGCTGCCGCTCTCGCCGACAAGGTATACCACTAGCCCGGTGGTGGCGGCAACGCTAAGGATCTGGGGGCAGTGGAGACGGCATAGGGGTGCGACGGGAGCCTTTGTGTGGTCCCCGATTAGAGACAACTATCGGTTTGTCCCAGGAAGGATGGACGGGGGATTTCAGAGCTGGCATCGGGTAGGGATTAGACGAATGGGGGACCTGTTCATTGACGGGACGTTTGCGAGCTTAGGGGCGCTGGAGGAGAAGTTTGGGCTACCCCTGGGAAACGCCTTCAGGTACATGCAAGTGAGGGCATTTGTGAGGCGGCAGGTGAGGGAATTTCCGCTACTCCCGGCACAGGGGATTCAAGATAGGGTGATTTCGGGCGTATGGGTCGGGGAGGGCAAGGTGTCGGCGATATACCAGGAGATGAAAGAAGAGGGGGAGGCTTTGGTAGAGGAGCTGAAGGGTAAATGGGAGGAGGAGTTGGGGGAGGAGATTGAGGATGGGCTAGGGGCTGATGCCCTAAGTAGGGTTAATTCCTCTTCCTCGTGTGCCAGGCTTAGCCTGATTCAATTTAAGGTGGTTCATAGAGCGCATATGACGGGGGCGAGGTCGAGTAGGGGGGGTTTCTGGGGGGCATTTGAACAAGAAAACACATGGTAGGATCCGGAAACTGACATGTACGGGAAGAATCCACTGTACAAAGTTTTGTATCTTATTGACATGCCATGTTCATGTCTTGTCACGCAAGTTCTTTTTTCTTTTTTTTGTTAGGGGGGGGGTTTGTTTGTAAGGTAGAAAATATTGTTATTGAAAAATTCTTAATAAAAACATATTTTAAATTTTTTTTTAAAACACTGAAAAGAAATCTCATTCAGACCTCACGTGGTCAAATTCTTGTAAAAACTAATCAGGTCAGAGACAGATATTCTTTTAATAACCTCTGAAAACTGTCTTCAGAGCCTGACAAAATGGTTTTGGAGGTTTTGAAACTCAGCTGAGCATTCATAATGACTTCAGCAATCGAAACAAACCATTCCAGCTCCTGACAATGAAACCCATTAAAACTGCAAACAACAGATATGTTTTTCTGAAGCTACACCAGATACAAGGAGAGACAGTGGCGTGGTGGTATTATCGCTGGACTAGTAATCCAGAGACCTATGGTAATGCTTTGGGGACCCGGGTTCAAATCCTGCCATGGCAGATAGTGAAATTTGAATTCAATAAAAATCTAGAATTAGAAGTCTAAAGGTAACCACAAAGCCATTGCTCATATGTTAAAAACCCACCTGGTTTACTAAAGTTCCCTTTAGGGAAGGAAGTCTGGCCTACATATGACTCCACAGCATGTTGACGTTTAATGTGTTAGTCCCCTGGCTCATAAGCAGCGTGCAACGAGCAGGAAGACCAGGGCTGAGATGTGCATCTCATCATCTCCCAGTTAACTCTATCTGTATAGTCTTATCTTCAAATAAAGCATCCAGGTCACCATTTCACCAATACTTGGAATGCCCATGATGAAGTGAATTACAACGTGACAGGTGTGTGTCTCTGTCTGGGTAAATGAATCATGTCTGAAATGCACAAAGCCTTTGCCAATGTTTACACTTTCGAGCTTTACCCACATTCCCTGGTTTGTAAACAAAAGGACTTGCCTTTTATTGGGCCTTGCCAAAGTGCATTACAGCTTATTAAGACCATTTAAAATATTGTCACTGATGTAATAAAGTGACAAGGTAATAAAGCAGCTAATTTCACACCAGGAGTATGTGGTGCAGTCGGAGGTGCTGTCTGTCTTCTCAGGAAGACATAAAAAAATCCCATAGCACTATTTCAATGAAGTACAAGGGAGCTGCCCCAGTGTCCTATCTCATTCTACTCACAGATGCTACCAGACCTGTGTAATGTTCTTGTTGGATGGCCTGATTTATATTAGAAGAACACTTGTAGCTAAAGCTATGAACAATTTATTAACATTAACTGTGGGTAAACTATATACAAAACAACAGATGATCATGCACAAACAACATCTTTCTCCAGCTCTCTCCAGCCAGTCTGAGGTCAGCTGACTCTAACATTCACTTATATACAAGTGAGACTCCTAGTGGTCAGTCGGTGAATTACAACACACCCATGATGTCCCTACATCCCCTTTCCTTTGAAGGAATAAATTAATACATTATGATCAGTGTATTTACATGCGATATCATGAGCCTGTGAGTCTAACAGTATTATTTTTTTTTTAAATTTAAACTGGTTCAGCAAATATATATATATATATCAAGAACAGCAAGCGTAGTATATACAAATAGTCCAAATCTACAAATTGAGTCAATCAGGATTTCTTCTGACTCTGGTTGATCTTCCCAAAGTTTGACCTTGCTGCTCAGAACTTGTAGATTCAATGTTCTCCATGACATTCTCATGTTCAGGAACTGCTGAACTATCTGACACTGCAGCTGACATTGATTCTGACATAGATTTGTCATCAATTACGTTGTTCTGAAAGTCTTCTCTGGTTTTCTAGAGCATGCGACGATTTCTTCTTAAAACCAACTCATCCTCTGTCCATACATTATAGGAACGAGGTGCTACTTCTTCAAGTACAATGGCTTTTCTCCACCATTTGCCTGAGTCTTCTATTCTCACAATGTCATCACTACTCAGATGTGGTAAGGTTCTGGATACTCTATCATAGAACTGCTTTTGTTTTGCTTTAATGTTTTGCATTTTCTGCAGTACCACTGCATTCTCCTCCTTCTTTTCCGAGTATGGAAGCGTGGTCCACAACCTTCTATCCATGAGTAACTCTGCTGGCGATCTACCATGTGACAATGGTAACGCTTTGTAATGTGATTTCGCGAGATATTGACGAGATTGGCTGTCCATTGCTTTCTGTAATGATTGTTTTACAATACGTACACTTTTTTTGTTAAGAACTTTGGGATCCATGCCTATACGAGCATCACCATTTTTTTGTTTCAAACATCCCATGGAATTTATTCCATTGGTAGATTCTTCTATCTTCTTGATAACTTGTGTTTCACATCTGATACAGGTGGTAGGGAAGAAATGAGATTGACATGCAGATGTACATCTTCAGCAATTTCACTACTAATAGTTTGTATCGGTGCTTTAGATAATGCATCTTCTTCAAATTGTATCTTGTTGGCGAATGGTAATGCATTACAATCAGTGAACACATCGCTGAATTTGCTGATAATGTTTCAGAATTGTTGGAGTGTTGATCCAATCCTTTGTGGATGCTATATACCAACTGCACTAGACTAATTCTTCACAGGACTAACCACCGAATAATGAATCCAAGCCCTCGATACAATACAGAGTGGGACAGAACAAACTGTGTTCTTCACCACCACACTCAGGTCACAAGCACTATAACATTTATTGCTTGAACCATTATAATCTCTCAAAGATATTTTGTGATTTCTTCTGATCAGCTGAATTTTTAGATTTTTAAAATCAGTCATGCTGATTAAATTGGCTTTGGCACCAGTGTCTAACTTCAATTGGACCACTGTACCGTTCACTTCAAGTGGTGGCAGCCATTTGTCCTCATCAACTGCATTTATTTTAAATGTAGTATCAGTTTGTATTTTTTAAGTGCTGGAGAATTTTTTGATGTCGCCAAAAATTATTCTTCTCTGTTATTACTCCAACAAACAATGATATTTCATCATTGGAGACTGTGGCTTCCACTGTGCTGACTGATCTGGGGGTGAGCTTGGAGTAACAATTCTGTGCAAAGTGATTTTTTCCTTTGTATCTGGAACAAAACTTGCCAAACGTTGGACACTGCCTTAATTTGTGCCTTAGTCCACATCTTTTACACAAAAATACTTGTCCTGATCTTTAACCTGTGTTGTTGGTGTGCGAGGAGCTGCAGGAACTTTCCCGCCTTTTTTGGAAGTTTCCCGCCTTTTTGGAAAAAGGGCTGTCATAATATACACTAATATATCATGGTGCATACACACACACTGATGGACACACAGTAAGACCAATCAACACACACAACACCGCAGCCAATCACCAGTTAGAGCACACTCACTATAAAGACAGAGGGCATCAGTTTTCCCGCTCATTCGGGATGCAGCCTCTCAGAGCTTACAGCTTACAGCACAGATCTTCACCATGTGCTGAGTGCATAGACTGGTTAGGATAGGCATAGGTCTTTAGTTTAATCTAACATCGTGTTAACCCACAGTGAAAGTATGTTCAACAGTTTCTAGCTTAATAAAATAGTGTTGTTCTATTTTAAGTGTTGGTGGCCTGTATGTGTTCCACGGATCCAAAGCACCCAACACATCATGGTACCAGTAGTTGAGGGATGTTAGAACTTCTTAGACCTACCTGCAAGTGATCTGCCTTCCACCAGCATACAGCCATCCTGCAAAATGGACAGCGTCCGCCCGCCACCGCCGCTCCGCATCACCGGTAACCTAGGGCCAACTGGAAGATATTCAAACAACGCTTCCAGCTCTATCTTGAAGCCAGGGGCTGTTTAGCACAGGGCTAAATAGCTGGCTTTGAAAGCAGACCAAGGCAGGCCAGCAGCACGGTTTGATTCCTGTAACAGCCTCCCCGAACAGGCGCCGGAATGTGGCGACTAGAGGCTTTTCACAGTAACTTCATTTGAAGCCTACTTGTGACAATAAGTGATTTTCATTTCATTTCATTTCAAGCCACAGACCGGGAAGCTGCCTCAGACACCAGGAAGATCGCTCTCTTCCTATCCACGGCCGGGGACCATGTCATCCACATTTTCAATTCTCTCACCTTTGCTGATGGTGAAGATAAATCAAAATGCAAGACGGTCCTCCTTAAGTTTGACAGTCACTGCGATATCGAGGTGAATTAAAGTTTCGAGCGCTATGTATTCCAACAGCATTTACAGGGTAAGGATGAATCTTTCCAGTCCTTTCTCACCCACCTCTGCATCCTTGCGCAGTCCTGTAATTACGGGTCCAGCTCCAACTCCATGATACGCGACCAGATCGTTTTCGGTGTTCAGTCGGACCCCCGGTCAGAACTATGCCAGCAGCTCCTCAAGGTAAAGCAGCTCACCCTAGCGATTGCCATCGAGACCTGCGTGCTACATGAACACGCCACTAGTCGGTATTCCCACATCCAAACGGCTGAAAAGGCGCGGCAAGGCCCCACGAGGCAGAACGGGTCCAAGCAATCGAGCAACTCCAGGGCCTCAGCCTGGACGAGGGCGGCCATTTCACGCGCTTATTGTTACAACAGGATTCCGTTTGGGATCATCTCTGCATCAGAAGTGCTCCATAGGATTATGGAACAAATGATGGAAGGTATTGAAGGTGTTCGCGTGTCCAGAACACTCAACGCATCAGATGACATAATCATTTGGTCCACCACCCCGCAGGAGCATGGTGGTTGCCTCCAGGGCCTATTCAGACGTATACATGAGCATGGCCTCCGCCTCAACAGGGCCAAATGCTCTTTTGGTCAGACAGAACATAGGTTCCTCGGGGACCACATCTCCCAGTTGGGTGTGCAGCCGGATGCGGACAAGGTAGCTGCCATCACAGCTATGAAAACACCAGAGGACAAGAAGGCGGCCCTCCGATTTCTGGGCATGGTCAATCTTTTAGGGAAATTCATCCCTAACCTCGCCTCTCAGACCACGGCTCTCAGGAACCTGGTCAGGAAGACGACAGACGTCCAATGGCTCCCTGCCCATGAGCGTGAATGGAGGGAACTCAAGGCAAAACTGACCACGGCCCCGGACTTAGCCTTCTTTGATCCAGCAAAGGAGACCAAAATTTCGACCGATGCCAATCAATCCGGCATTGGGCCTCATCATGGGCCCCCGTTGTATATGCGTCACGTGCGATGACCCCTCACGGAGCAGCGCTACGCGCAGATAGAAAAGGAGTGCCTGGGCCTTCTGACCGGTGTTAAATTTCACGATTACGTCTACGGATTTCCTCAATTCACCGTCGAGACCAACCATCACCCGCTGGTCAATATAATACAGAAAGACTTGAACGACATGACGCCTCGCCTCCAGCGTATTCTTCTCAAGCTCTGGCGATACGACTTCCAGGCTGGTATACACCCCAGGCAAGGACCTCATCATTGCTGACGCTCTCTCCAGGGCAGTCAACACTCCATGTGACCCAGCGGGATTTGTCTGCCATGTGGCATTCGCGGCCTACAATCTACCTGCCTCGGATGAATGCCTCGTCCAAATTCGCCGCGAGACGGTGGCTGACCCCTTGCTACAGCGTGTCATGCGCCACATAATGGACGGGTGGCTCAAGGGCCAATGCCCTCAAATCTATAATGTCAGAGATGATCTGGCGGTAGTAGACGGGGTTCTTCTAAAACTGGACCGCATTGTCATCCCGCATAGCATGCGCCAGCTTGTCCTGGAACAACTACACGAGGGCCACCTTGGCGTGGAAAAGTGCCGCCGACGGGCCCGAGAGGCAGTGTACTGGCCTGGCATTAATGAGAACATAGCCAACACAGTGCTCAACTGCCTCACTTGTCAGCGCTTCCAGGCGGCCCAACCACGTGAGACCCTGCAGCCCCATGAATTGGTCATGTCACCATGGACCAAGGTGGGCATCGACCTGTTCCACACGCTGGGTAGAGACTATGTCCTGATCGTGGACCCGGAGGTGATACGGTTGCACGACCTCACATCGTCGGCAATCATTCGTGCATGTAAAGAAACCTTTGCTCGACAGGGCATCCCGCTCACGGTTATGTCAGACAATGGCCCCTGCTTCGCCAGCCAAGAATGGTCCAACTTTGCCAGGCGATACAATTTTGCCCATGTGACGTCCAGTCCCCTGTACCCCCAATCCAACGGCAAAGCGGAGAAGGGAGTACATATCGTCAAATGGCTCCTATGCAAGGCTGCCGATGCTGGGTCTGATTTCTACCTTGCCTTGCTAGCCTATCGCTCCGCCCCACTGTCCACTGGCCTGTCGCCAGCCCAATTACTCATGAGTCGCACCCTGAGGATGACGGTGCCGGCCATCCATGTCCCAGACCTCGACCACATTCCGGTCCTTCGCCGGATGCAGCTGTCTCGTGCACAGCACAAAGTGGCTCATGACTCCTGTGCAGCTGATCTCCCTGTTCTGGCTCCAGATGACAACGTCTGCGTCCATCTTCCGGATGGTGGCTGGTCTGCAACCGCTGTTGTCCTTCGGCAGGTGGCCCCCCGCTCTTTCCTGGTTCGTCTACCGGATGGCTCTATTCCGCGCCACACTCGTCACGTGATCCTCCAGTGTCGCCTCGCCCTCCTGCTGACCCTGCCACGGACTATGCAGAGCCCCCTGTCACTCTGCCGACCCCTGACTTTGACGCAGTCCAGCCCGCTCCTGAACCGGCGGCTCTCGACCCACCCTTGAGGTGGTCAACCAGAATTCGTCGCCCCCCGCAGAGACTAAATTTATGAACTTTTCGAATTTATGCACTCTCTGAAATGTTTCGCTGCTTTGTTTGAACGTTTCCCTGGTTTGTATATAGTGTTGATCTCTTTACTCTTGTTGCTTTACTGCTTCTCTGCACCAGGTACCTTCCCATGTAAATAGCTTAGTTCTCATGTACATAGTCCTGTAAATATGTCTTCGCACCCCACACATAGTTCGGAACATTATCACCACACATTATTTCTTGCCACACACATACATTTTTTAATAAAAGGGGGGTTGTCATAATATACACCAGTATATCATGGTGCAGACACACATACTGATGGACACACAGCAAGACCAATCAACACACACAACACCACAGCCAATCACCAGTTAGAGCACACTCACTATAAAGACAGAGGGCATCAGTTTTCCTGCTCATTCGGGATGCAGCCTCTCAGAAGGACAGAGCTTACAGCTTACAGCACAGATCTTCACCATGTGCTGAGTGCATAGACTGGTTAGGATAGGCATAGGTCTTTAGTTTAATCTAACATCGTGTTAACCCACAGTGAAAGTATGTTCAACAGTTTCTAGCTTAATAAAATAGTGTTGCATTATTTTAAGTGTTGGTGGCCTGTATGTGTTCCACGGATCCACAGCACCCAACACATCAAAGGTGGCAATCGGAGTGTTTTCCTCCAAGAAGATGTCGCCATTACTGAGAAACATTTTAGAATGCTGTGCTGCTAGCTCGTGAGCCTGACAAATTTTAACTGTTTGATTGATCCCAAGATAGCTCCGATTCCCTCAGAAACCATTCCCTCAGCTTATTTTCATTCACCCCAAACACAATCTGGACCTGACTCATGGAAGATTCCACTGCAGTAAAATTCCAGGTTTTAGCTTTTAATTTTAAATCAGTGATGAAATGGTCTATGGACTCTCCTGCCTTCTGTAAAGGTGATCTGAATACATCGCCTTCATAAATTTCAGTCTTTCTCGGGGTGCAATGTGCATCAAATGCATCAAGTGCATCAGGGGCTGGTTTAGCACACTGGGCTAAATAGCTGGCTTTTAAAGCAGACCAAGGCAGGCCAGCAGCAGGGTTCAATTCCCGTACTGCCCTCCCAGAACAGGCGCCGGAATGTGGCGACTGGGTGCTTTTCACAGTAACGTAATTGAAGCCTACTTATGACAATAAGCGATTTTCATTTTTCATTTTCATTTCAAATCAACAAATTACTTCATTAAAACTTTTACTATTTTCATCGTTTTCAAATTTAAACGTTTTAAACACAGCAATTGGTTTGGGCCCTGCCACTGTTAGGAGCATCGCTACCTTACGCAAATCTGATTGATCTCCTAAATTTACTGCATTAATAAAAAGATTAAATTGTTGTTTAAACACACACCTGTTGCTGTCCACATTACCATGAAATCCGAAACTGATTGGTGGCATCAACGACTCCATGTTGTTAATTCCTGCAGTCTGTAAAATCTTCAAATCTCTATGGACCTCGTGCCAGGCTTTCTCAGTGTTTAATACCATCCAACCCTGGTACTATGTAATGTTCTTGTCGGATGACCTGATTTATATTAGATGAAAGAACACTTGTAGCTAAAGCTATAAATTTTTAATTTATTTTTATTTTATTTTTATTTTTTATTTTTTATAAATGTTTTTTATTGGGCTTTTGAACAAAGTAACATTTACTGTGGGTAAACTATAAACAAAACAACAGATGAATAGCGGTATAAACATGCACAAGCAACCTCTCACTCCAGCTCCCTCCAGCCACTCTAAGGTCATCTGACTCTAACATTCACCTATATACTAGTGAGACTCCTAGTGGTCAGTCGGTGAATTACAACACAATCATGATATTTTTATCACTACAAACTGCTCAGAATTTTCAGTTTTTATGTCCCAGACAATATTAATCCCTCAATTAACATCACTCAAGGGACTTCCGGTGGCGGCCATTGAGTGACTGATCGCACATTTGGTAGCTCTCGCTTGAGGCATTTTTTTTCAGTCCTTTTCCCCAGTTGCCTGGTGGATGTTTTGGAGGAAAAAGGTACAGAGGTGGTGAAGGAAAGTCATACTCCACTGGTGGGATTGGTGGGTGGATCCATGGACCAGAAGTGGGTCTGGAAGGAAGGATCTGCAAGAGCCAGAAACTCTTTGTGTGACTCAGGGAAAGATGGCGGAGAGTAAGGGATCGGCCCTACCAGCCCAATGGTCGACGGAGCAGTTGGTGGACTATCTGAACAAAAAGTCCAGCCAACAGAGGAGGGAGGCTCAGGAGGACTTGGCGAAGGTGGTGGACCCACTGAAAGCGGGGTTCGACCGTGTGGAGCTGAGGCTGGAGACACAGAGCCAGGCAATCGAGAAAGTGGAGGAGGCGGTGGGGGAGCAGCTTACCTCGTTGGCAGTCGAAATTGGGAAGTTGCGGTTCAAGGAGAAAGTGGAGGATCTGGAGAACCGCTTCCGCAGGCAGAATCTGAGAATAGTGGGGATGTCGGAGGGCATCGAGGGAGCGGATGCTGGCTCTTATATGGCCAAAGTGTTGTAGCAGCTAATGGTGGAGGAGACTTTCGACCGGCACCGAAAGGTCGACCGGGCGCATAGGGCGCTGATGAGAAAGCCGCAGGCGAATGAGCCGCCGAGGGCGATAGTGGTGAGGCTACACCTGGCGGTGGGCCAGGCAGATGAGATGTACGAGCTCCGGGTATACCAGTACCTGGGTGTGGAACTGGTAAAGAGGAGAGCTGGATTCAACCAGGTCAAGGCTGCCCTCTTTAAGAAGTGGGTGAAGTTCGCGATGCTGTACCCAGCCTGCCTTTGGGTGACCCAGAACGGCCGCGAGTATTATTTTGGAACATCGGAGATGGCAACGGAGTTTTTGAGAGACAGTGAACAGGCAGGAGAGGGAGGATATTGAACTTCGGAGGAAGTTTGAGGTGGTGTTGGATCTCCCTGCCCCTCTTTTTGTTGTATTGATTTGTGCTCCTTTTTTGGGCAGATGGTCAGGGGAGAACCTTTCTTCTTTCAGGGCAATTTAGTTATCTATGAAGTTCTTTGGAAGGACCGGAGGACGGTGGAGGGGGAGTGCACCTTATTTCTTCTTTTCATTGTTATTGTTGTTTGCACTATGGAAGTGTGCAAGTGGGGGGGGGGGGGGGAATCAGCGAGGGAGTAGTATGCTTGGCGCCATGGGCGGGGGTTGCCAGGCTAGCTGGGCAAGTTAATTCATGGGAGCACAGTAGGGGGTGAGCAGGTGGTTAGAGTGTTAGAGGGGGATGGAATTATTGCTTTGTTTAGGGGAGGGCGGGTGATTGCTGACGGGGGTGGGGCTGTTGATGTGCAATAAGAAGAGAGTTGGTGATAGTGGACATCCGAGGGCAGGACTGGTGGGTCTTGGAAGGCAATTGGTGTCTGTCCCAAGAAGGGGTATTGTTGATTGGCTGGGGAGGGAGACGGGGTGCCCCCTGACCAGGCTGGTCATTTGGAACGTGAGAGGGCTGAATGGGCTAGACATGTGACACGAGGAGCTTGAAGGCGGATGTGGCATTTTTACAGGAATTGCATTTGGAGATCGGGGACCAGACTGAGCTAAAAAAGGGGTGCGTAGGGCAGGTTTTACACTCAGGATTGGACATGAATATGTGGGTTGTGGCGGTGCTCATAAATAAGCGGGTAGCATTTAAAGTGGGGGATATAGTGGCAGATTCGGAGGGACGGTTAGTGATGGTGAGCGGGAAACTGGAGGGGTTGCCAGTGGTCCTTGTGAATGTTTATGCCGAGGGGGTTTATGGACCAGATGGGGGGAGTGGATCCATGGAGGTTTGCCAGGCCCCTGGCCAAGGAATTTTCATTCTTTTCCCACGTCCATAGAGCCTACTCCCAGATAGATTTTTTTATTTTGAGTAGGGCGCTAATCCCGAAAGTGGAGGGAACGGAGTATTCGGCCATAGCCATCTCAGACAACGTCCCACACTGGGTGGAGCTGGAGTTAGGAGAGGAGAGGGACCAGCGCCCGCTGTGGCGTCTTGATGTGGGATTATTGCCGGATGAGGAGGTGTGCGGGCGGGTGCGGGGGTGCATTGAAAGATATTTGGAGGCCAATGACAACGGGGAGGTGCGGGTGGGGGTAGTCTGGGAGGCGTTGAAGGCGGTGGTCAGGGGAGAGTTAATCTCCATCAGGGCCCACAGGGAGAAGAGAGAGGGCAGGGAGAGGGAGAGGTTGGTGGGGGAGATCTTAAGGCTGGACAGGAAATATGCAGAGGCCCCCGAGGAGGGACTACGCAGGGAGCGGCAGAACCTCCAGACGGAGTTCGACCTGTTGACCACAGGGAAAGCAGAGGCACAGTGGAGGAAATTGCAGGGGGTGACGTATGAGTATGGGGAGAAGGCGAGTCGGATGCTGGCACACCAGCATCGTAAGAGGGAGGCAGCGAGGGAGATTGGTGGAGTTAAGGATAGCGGAGAGAATACGGTGCGGAGTGCGGTGAGAATAAACAAGGTATTTAGGGACTTCTATGGGGATCTGTACAGATCTGAGCCCCCAGCGGGGGAAGAGGGGATGCGACGATTTTTGGATCAGCTGAGGTTCTCGAGGGTGGAGGAGGAGGAGGTGGCTGGTTTAGGGGCGCCAATTGGGCTTGAGGAGCTGGTTAAAGGATTGGGGAGCATGCAGGTGGGGAAGGCCCCGGGACCAGATGGGTTTCCGGTCGAGTTTTACAGGAAATACGTGGACCTGCTAGGCCCGTTGCTAGTGAGGACTTTTAATAAGGCAAGGGAGGGGGGGTCCTTGCCTTCGACAATGTCCGGGGCGCTGATCTCTCTGATCCTGAAGCGAGACAAGGACCCACTGCAATGTGGGTCGTATAGACCGATCTCGCTCCTCAATGTGGATGCGAAGTTGCTGGCAAAAGTGCTGGCTACGAGAATTGAGGACTGTGTCCTGGGGATGATTCATGAGGACCAGACGGGATTTGTAAAATGCAGGCAGCTAAATACTAATGTGCGGAGGCTCCTCAATGTGATTATGATGCCCTCGGTGGAGGGAGAAGGGGAGGTAGTGGCAGCTATGGACGCAGAAAAGGCCTTCGACTGGGTGGAGTGGGAGTATCTTTGGGAAGTGTTGCGGAGGTTTGGGTTCGGGGAGGGGTTCATCAGCTGGGTCAGGTTGCTATATAGAGCCCCGGTGGCGAGTCTGGCTATGAATCGGCGGAGGTCGGAGTACTTTCGGCTGTACCGAGGGATGAGGCAGGGGTGCCCCCTGTCCCCCTTGTTGTTTGCATTGGCAATTGAGCCTCTGGCCATGGCACTAAGGGAGTCCAGGAAATGGAGGGGACTGGTCCGAGGGGGAGAGGAACATCGGGTGTCGCTGTATGCGGACGACCTGTTGCTGTATGTGGCAGATCCAGTGGAGGGGATGGCGGAGGTCATGCGGATCCTAAGGGAGTTTGGGGACTTCTCGGGGTATATGCTCAATGTCGGGAAAAGTGAGCTCTTTGTGGTGCATCCAGGGGACCAGGCAAAGGGGATAGACGAGCTACCGTTGAAGAGGGCGGAAAGGAGCTTTCGGTACTTAGGGATCCACGTGGCTGGGGGCCCTGCACAAACTCAATTTGACGCGGTTGGTGGAGCAGATTGAGGAGGATTTCAAAAGATGGGTTGTGCTGCCACTCTCGCTAGCGAGCAGGGTGCAGTCGGTTAAAATGATGGTCCTCCCGAGGTTTCTCTTTGTGTTCCAGTGCCTTCCCATTTTGATTCCCAAGGCCTTTTTCAAACGGGTAGGTAGGAGCATCATGGGTTTCGTGTGGGCAAATAAGACCCTGAGGTTAAAGAGGGTGTTTCTGGAGCGTAGTAGGGACAGGGAGGGCTGGCTCTGCCGAATTTGTGTGACTATTATTGGGCTGCCAATGTGGCAATGATCCGTAAGTGGGTAATGGAGGGAGAGGGGGCGGCGTGGAAGAGGTTGGAGATGGCGTCCTGTGTGGGCACGAGCCTGAGGGCGCAGGTGATGGCACCGCTGCCGCTCTCGCCGACAAGGTACACCATGAGCCCTGTGGTGGCGGCGACGTTGAAGATCTGGGAGCAGGGACTTCCGGGTGCGGCTATGCAGAGCTAGGTCGCACATTCGGCAGCTCCTGCTTGGAACGGACTTTTGGGCTCTTTTACAGGGCCCCCACGGCATTTGTTTGACATTTCCCGGTGTGGGAAGAAGGCGGCAATATTCCCCCGACAGTGTCCCCCAGGAAGGGTATGTCTCTTGGTTGCCAGACACACGCAGAAACAGTGAAAGATTTGGCTGCAACTACAGGATAAACAGGGCCTCTTCCAGCATGCAGGCGGGGGAAGGGCAAGCTTAAAGCTGCAAGCTGACCTGAGGGCCTGTATCAAAGGTGAATTCTAGCAGCAGAGGGAACAACTGTGAAAAGACCTCATCAAGGCCACTGAAGGGACTTCCGGTTGCGGTGATGCCTAGCTAGCCGCACGCTTCGGCGGCTCCAGCTCCGACGGACCTTCGGGCTCTTTTAAGAGCCCCAACGGGGAATTTTTCGACGACGCAACCCGGTGTGGGGCGTGTGAGAAGGGAGTCCCCCCCAAACGAAGGAGGAAAAAACCGGCGGCGGCGGCTGCAGCGCGAGGAATCGTCGACCAAAGGGTCAGAAAGAGAGAAGTACAAGATGGCGGCGGAGAAAGCGCAGGCGACATGGGGGCCTGAGCATGAAATTGTGAGACGGTGCGTGGAGCTGCTGAAGAGGGAGGTGCTGACCCCGTTGCTACAGGCAATTGAGGGGCTCAAGGAGACATTAAAGACCCAGGAGACAGAGCTCCGTGTGGTGGAGCAGAAGGTGACAGATATTGAGGACGAGATCCTGGGCCTGGCGGTTAAGACACAGACGCACGAGGCACTTCATAAAAAGTGTACTGAAAGGATCGAAGCCCTAGAAAATGGAGCGCGAAGGAAGAACCTTCGGATACTGGGTCTCCCTGAGGGTGTGGAAGGAGTGGACTGTGGAGCGTACGCAAGTACGATGCTGAGCTCACTGATGGGTGCTGAGGCCCCTACGGGCCCCTTGGAGGTGGAGTGGGCAAATCGGATTCCGGCAAGAAGACCAAAAGCGGGGGAACCACCCAGGGCGATAATCGTGCGATTTTACCGCCTTAAGGATAGAGAAGAGGTCCTGAGATGGGCTAAAAAGGTGCGGAGTAGCAGATGGGAGAATGCAGTGGTACGGGTATACCAGGATTGGAGTGCGGAGGTGGCGAGAAGGAGGGCGAGCTTCAACCGAGCCAAAGAGGTGTTGCATAAAAGGAAGGTGAAGTTCGGGATGCTGCAGCCGGCAAGACTATGGGTCACGTATCAGGAGAGACACCATTATTTCGAGACGGCGGAGGAAGCATGGACCTTCATCAAAGAAGAGAAATTGGATCGGAACTGAGGGACTGATGCTGCAGGAAATGTTATTGTTAATGTTACGGTGGAAGTTAATTGAGAAGTAAACAGGGAAGGGGGGAGACATTGGGGAAATGTGGGCGCCGGTGAGGGGGGAAAGACGGGACATAGTTGGAGAATGGGGAAGGGGAGGGGGAGGGGAAAGGGAGCTGCGCCATAAGAGGCGGGTCAGGTAAAGGGATGTTCCCGCACCAGAAAGAATAAGGCGGGAAGACAGGCGCAAGGCGGATGGGAGTTCCCCACATGGGGGGGGGTCGAGGAGTGAGCAGGAGTAGCCGGGGTCAGTTGAAGTTAGCTGACTTACGGAAGTAATATGGGGGGAGCAATCAAGCTAGAAAGAGATCTAGCGGGGAGGGGAGGAGGGAGGGAGAAGGGGGGGGGGGGACAACTGGGTTGCTGCTGCGGAAATCCAAAAGGAAATGGCTAAAGAGTGGGTGGGCGGGGATGGTGTGCGACGCTGGGGGAGCGAGCGGGAGCGCGGAGGCGGGATATGGGACTGGCCTAGAGAAGGTAATGGCTAGTCGACACGGGAGGGGGGCAGGTAGCCCCCTAGTGAGGCTGATCACGTGGAACGTGAGAGGCCTGAACGGACCGATAAAAAGGGCCCGAGTGCTCGCGCATTTGAAAGGACTAAGGGCAGACGTGGTTATGCTCCAAGAGACGCACCTAAAGGTGGCGGACCAAGTTAGGCTAAGGAAAGGATGGGTGGGACAGGTGTTCCACTCAGGACTGGACGCAAAGAATAGAGGGGTGGCCATTTTGGTGGGGAAACAGGTCGCATTTGAAGCAAAGAACATCGTAGCAGATAGCGGAGGTAGATATGTAATGGTGAGTGGCAGGCTGGAGGGAATGGAGGTCGTGTTGGTTAACGTGTATGCCCCAAACTGGGACGATGCGGGATTTATGAGACGGATGCTGGGGCGTATACCGGACCTGGAGGTAGGAAACTTGATTTTAGGAGGGGACTTTAATACGGTGCTGGACCCGGGGCTAGATAGATCCAGCTCAAGGACCGGAAGAAGGCCGGCAGCGGCCAAGGTACTTAAGGGGTTTATGGACCAAATGGGGGGAGTGGATCCATGGCGATTTCTTAGACCTAGGGCTAGGGAGTATTCCTTCTTCTCCCATGTCCATAAAGTGTACTCCCGGATAGATTTTTTTGTTTTGGGAAGGTCGTTGATCTCTAGGGTGGAAGAAGCTGAGTACTCAGCCATAGCGGTTTCGGATCATGCCCCACATTGGGTGGACCTGGAATTAGGAGAGGAAAGGGAGCAGAGAACACTCTGGCGATTAGATGTGGGACTGATGGCGGATGAGGGAGTGTGTGCAAGAGTGCGGGGGTGTATTGAGAGATACCTGGAGGTCAATGACGACGGCGTGGTCCCGGTGGGAGTGGTATGGGAAGCACTAAAAGCGGTGGTCAGAGGAGAGCTGATCTCCATTGGGGCCCACAAAAGGAAAACAGAGGCCAAGGAAAGGGAAAGATTACTGGGGGAGATTTTAAGGGTGGATAGGGAATTTGCAGAGACCCCGGAGGAGGAATTGTACAGGGAGAGGAGACGACTCCAGACGGAATTTGACCTTCTGACCACCAGAAAGGCGGAGGTACTGTGGAGGAAGGCACAGGGGAGGAGGTATGAATATGGGGAAAAGGCGAGTCGCCTGTTGGCTCATCAATTGCGAAAGAGGGCAGCAGCGAGGGAAATAGGAGGAATTAGAGACGAAAGGGGAGACACGGTGCGAAGGGCAGGAAAGATAAATGAGGTGTTCAAGACCTTCTATGAGGAACTGTATAGGTCTCAACCCCCAGAGGGAGAGGAGGGGATGCGGCAGTTCCTGGACCAATTGAGGTTCCCGAAAGTGGAGGAGCGGGGGGTGGTAGGCCTGGGGGCACCGATTGGGGTGGACGAGGTTATTAAGGGACTGGGAAGCATGCAAGCAGGGAAGGCCCCAGGACCAGACGGGTTCCCGGTGGAGTATTACAGAAAATATGTGGAGTTGTTGGCCCCGTTGATGGTGAGGACGTTCAATGAGGCCAGGAAAGGGGGGACTCTACCCCCGACGATGTCGGAGGCGACGATATCGTTAATTTTGAAGAGGGATAAAGATCCGTTGCAGTGCGGGTCCTATAGACCCATTTCATTGTTGAACGTGGACGCCAAATTGTTGGCAAAGGTACTGGCATCGAGGATAGAGGACTGTGTCCCGGGGGTGGTGCACGAAGACCAGACAGGGTTCGTAAAAGGGAGACAACTGAATGTTAACGTGCGACGACTATTAGGGGTGATAATGATGCCCCCAGTGGAGGGGGAGGCAGAGATAGTGGCGGCAATGGACGCAGAGAAGGCATTTGATAGGGTGGAGTGGGAGTATTTATGGGAAGTGTTAAGGAGGTTTGGGTTTGGGAACGGGTTTATTAGCTGGGTTAGACTTCTTTATGGGGCTCCAACGGCAAGCGTAGTTACAGGTCGACATAGATCGGAGTATTTCCGACTATATAGGGGAACAAGACAGGGATGCCCGCTGTCTCCATTGTTGTTCGCGTTGGCAATTGAACCTCTGGCCATGGCGTTGAGAGACTCCAGGAAATGGAGAGGGGTGATTAGAGGGGGAGAAGAACACCGAGTCTCGTTATATGCGGATGACCTATTGTTATACGTGTCGGACCCAGCGGGGGGAATGATAGAGGTTATGCGAATTTTGAGGGGGTTCGGGGATTTCTCGGGGTATAGGCTAAACATGGGGAAGAGTGAATTATTTGTGATACATCCAGGGGACCAGAGTAGAGAGATAGAAGGCTTGCCTCTAAGGAAAGTGGAAAGAAACTTCCGATACCTGGGGATTCAGATCGCTAGGAGCTGGGGAACCTTGCACAGACTTAATCTGACACGGTTGGTAGAACAAATGGAGGAGGACTTCAAGAGGTGGGACATGCAGCCTCTATCGCTGGCGGGCAGGGTGCAAGCAATTAAGATGATGGTCCTCCCGAGGTTCTTATTTGTATTTCAATGTCTCCCTATCCTAATCACTAAGACCTTTTTTAATAAAATAGACAGGAGCATCACGAGCTTCGTGTGGGCAGGGAAAGTTCCGAGAGTAAGGAGGGGGTTCCTTCAGCGTAGTAGGGACAGAGGAGGATTGGCACTACCGAACTTGGGCGATTACTATTGGGCCGCCAATGTGGCAATGATACGTAAATGGATGATGGAGGGTGAGGGAGCGGCGTGGGAAAGACTGGAGAGAAAGTCCTGTAAAGGGACGAGTTTAGAGGCGCTGGTGACGGCGCCGCTACCGATCTCACCTAAAAAGTTTACCACGAACCCGGTGGTGGCGGCAACATTAAATATCTGGGGACAGTGGAGGCGACAGAGAGGGGTGCGGGGAGCCCTGGTGGGGTCCCCAATCAGGAACAACCATAGGTTCGCCCCAGGAAGAATGGATGGAGGATTTCAGAGCTGGTTCCAGTTGGGAATTAGGAGGGTGGGAGATTTATTTATAGATGGGACTTTTGCGAGCTTGGGAGCATTGGAGGAAAAGTATAAGTTGCCCCGGGGAAATTTCTTGAGATATATGCAGGTGAGGGCATTTACTAGACAACAGGTGAGGGAATTTCCATTGCTCCCGACACAGGGGATACAGGACAGGGTGCTTTCAGGGGTGTGGGTCGGAGAGGGCAAGGTGTCAGAGATTTACCGAGAGATGAGGGAAGAGGGGGAGGAGTCGGTGGGCGAACTAAAAGGAAAGTGGGAAGAAGAACTAGGGGAGGAGATAGAGGAGGGTATGTGGGCTGATGCCCTAAGCAGGGTAAATTCCTCTTCCTCATGCGCCAGGCTTAGCCTGATTCAATTTAAGGTGCTACATAGAGCACACATAACGGGAGCAAGATTGAGCAGGTTCTTTGGAGTGGAGGACAAATGTGGGAGGTGTGGCGGGAGCCCGGCAAACCACGCACATATGTTTTGGGCATGCCCGGCACTGGAAGGGTATTGGAAGGGAGTGACGGGAGTGATTTCGCGGGTGGTGAAGGCCCGGGTCAAACCAGGCTGGGGGTTAGCTCTATTTGGAGTTGCGGAAGAGCCGGGAGTGCAGGAGGCGAAAGAGGCCGACGTTGTGGCCTTTGCGTCCCTAGTAGCCCGGCGCAGGATCCTACTCATGTGGAAGGAGGCGAAACCCCCCGGACTGGAGGCCTGGGTAAATGATATGGCGGGGTTCATTAAACTGGAGCAGATAAAGTTTGCCCTGAGAGGATCGGCTCAAGGGTTCACCAGGCGGTGGCAGCCATTTCTCGACTACCTAGGGGAACGTCAGAGGGAAGACAGATGACCAGCAGCAGCAACCCAGGGGGAGGGGGGGGGGAGGGGGGGTTTAGTTTAGGTCAAAGATAAAGGGGTTTTGTTACTTGTGTATTGTTTAAAATTTCTGTATTGTTATTGTTGCGTTTGCTTTGTAAGAGGGGAAAAATTGTTGTTTGGGAAAAAAATTTCAATAAAACATTTATAAAAAAAAAAAAAAAGAAGATCTGGGAGCAGTGGAGACGACACAGGGGCCAGGTGGGAGCCTCGGTTTGGTCCCCGATTCGGGAGAATCATCGGTTCGTCCCAGGAAGGATGGATGGGGGGTCTCGGAGCTGGCATCGGGCAGGGATTAGAAGAATGGGGGACCTGTTTATAGATGGGACGTTTGCGAGCCTAGGCGCGCTGGAGGAGAAGTTTGGGTTACCCCGGGAAATGCTCTCAGGTATATGCAAGTGAGGCGACAGGTGAGGGAATTCCCGCTGCTCCCGGGTGTATGGGTTGGAGAAGACAGGGTTTTGGCGATCTATCAGGAGCTGAAAGAAGAGGAGGAGGCCTCGGTCGAGGAGTTAAAGGGCAAGTGGGAGGAGGAGCTTGGGGAGGAGATAGATGAGGGTCTGTGGGCTGATGCCCTGAGTAGGGTTAATTCTTCCTCTTCTTGCGCCAGGCTCAGCCTAATACAATTCAAGGTTATTCACAGAGCGCATATGCCAGGGGTGAGGTTGAGTAGGTTCTTTGGGGTGGAGGACAGATGTGGGAGGTGCTCGGGAAGCCCGGCGAATCATGTCCACATCATCTGGTCGTGCCCGGCACTGGATGGGATTTGGAGGGGTTTCGCGAGGACTATGTCCAAGGTGGTGAAAGTTCAGGTCAAGCCGAGTTGGGGGTTGGCACTATTTGGGGTAATGGATGAGCCGGGAGTGCAGGAGGTGAAAGAGGCCGGTATCCTGGCCTTTGCGTCCCTGGTAGCCCGGCGGAGGATCTTGCTATTATGGAAGGACGGGAAGCCCCCCCAGTGTGGAAGCCTGGATAAATGACGTGGCAGGGTTCATTAAGCTGGAGAGGATAAAGTTTGCCTTACGAGGGTCTGTGCAGGGGTTCTTCAGGCGGTGGCAACCGTTTCTAGACTATCTCGCGGAGGCGTTTCCCTATGGGTACCTTTGAATGTCATATGGTGGGTTACTGTATATGGGGAAACCCAATGTATAAGTTTTGTATAATTTTTGACTGTTGTGTTTGTGTTTCTTTCTTTTTGTTACCGGGGGGAGTTTGTTCAAAATGTTGTTGGAAAATTTGAATAAACATATTTTTTTTTAAAGTGAATGTTTATGCCCCAAATTGGGAAAACGTCAAATTCATGAGGCGGGAGTTGGGGAAGATCCTGGACCTGGATTTGCATTGGTTGATTATGGGGGGGTGGGGCGTTAATACGGTTGTCGAGCCGAGATTGGACTGGACGAGTCTGCGGTCGTGGAGGGCATTGGCGGTGGTGAAGGAGCTAAAGGGGTTCATGGAGCGCATGGGGGGTGTGGACCCGTGGAGGTTTTGGAGACTGAGGGCAAAGGAATTTTCTTACTTCTCCAATGTGCACAGGGTGTACTCATGGATCAAATTCTTCGTGGTGGATAAGACTTTGCTGGTGTAGGTCGTCGACTCTGGCTATTCGGCGATTGTGGTATCAGACCATGCACCACACTGGGTGGACTTGCAAGTGGACAGGGGGGGGCAATGCCCGCATTGGAGATTAGACATGGGGTTGCTAGCAGATGAGGAGATGTGTGAGCGGGTGCGGGTCACTATTCAAGGGTATGTGGAGCTGAATGGCATGGGTGAGGTTTCGGCCGCAGCGCTATGGGAGGCGCTTGAGGTAGTGGTCAGGGGGGAGTTTATATCGATCTGGGAGCATAGGGATAAGACAGATGGGGCTGAGATGACTAGGCTGGTGGAGGAGATCCTGCGGGTAGATGGGAGGTACACGGAGGCCTGGGAGGCAGGGTTGTTAAAGGACAGTCAGAAGCCCCAGATGATGTTCGGGTTGATGTCTACGGGGAAGGCAGTGGGGCAGTTACGGAGGGCCAGGGTACGTAGCGTATGAATATACGGAGAAGGCGAGCAGGATGCTGTCCCACCAACTTCGGAAGCAGGAGGCGGTGAGGGAGATCGGAAAGGTGAAGGATGGGAGAGGAAGGGCGGTCTTGGACCTGGTGGGGGTGAATGGGGCGTTTGAGGAAACTTATTAAAAGTTATATGAATCAGAGCGCCGATTTCTCGACGGGTTGGAGTTCCCCAAAGTGGAGGAGGATCTGGGGACACCCATTGGACTGGCGGAGATGATGGAGGGTACGGGGCAATGCAGGCAGGGTAGGCCCTGGGCCCGGATGGGTTCCCAGTAGAATTTTATAAAAAGTTCTCGAGGGATCTGGGGCACCTGCTGTTAAGGGCATACAATGAGGGAGGGAGAAGGTGGAATTTCCCCCTATGTTATCTATCGCAGGCTTCGATGTCCTTAATTTTGAAGAAGGATAAGGACCCGGAGCAGTGCTGGTCCTACCACCCAATATCGCTGCTAAATGTGGATGCCAAGCTGTTGGCTAAGATCTTGACCTCACAGATTGAGGACTGTATGCTGTGTTAAGTAATGGGTTAAGAGACATTGCAAATAGTTGTCTCATTTATGTTAAGTATCCATTAATTGACACTGATATGTAAAGGGGCTTCAGGTGGCCTCTGTCAGGTGATGTATATGATGTGGCGATGCCGGCGTTGGACTGGGGTGAGCACAGTACGAAGTCTTACAACACCAGGTTAAAGTCCAACAGGTTTGTTTCGATGTCACTAGCTTTCGGAGCGCTGCTCCTTCCTCAGGTGAATGAAGAGGTCTGTTCCAGAAACACATATATAGACAAATTCAAAGATGCCAAACAATGCTAGGAATGCGAGCATTAGCAGGTGATTAAATCTTTACAGATCCAGAGATGGGGTAACCCCAGGTTAAAGAGGTGTGAATTGTCTCAAGCCAGGACAGTTGGTAAGATTTCGCAGGCCAGATGGTGGGGGATGAATGTAATGTGACATGAATCCCAGGTCCCGGTTGAGGCCGCACTCATGTGTGCGGAACTTGGCTATAAGTTTCTGCTCGGCGATTCTGCGTTGTCGTAGGTCCTGAAGGCCGCCTTGGAGAACGCTTACCCGGAGATCAGAGGCTGAATGCCCTTGACTGCTGAAGTGTTCCCCGACTGGAACTGCACACAATGGTTCATTTGAGGTTGCGCGGTTGTTTGAAGGCAAGTAGTGGGGGTGTGGGGATGACCTTGGCAAGATGTTCATCGTCATCAATGACGTGTTGAAGGCTGTGAAGAAGATGACGTAGTTTCTCCGCTCCGGGGAAGTACTGGACGACGAAGGGTATTCTGTCGGTTGTGTCCCATGTTTGTCTTCTGAGGAGGTCGGTCCGGTTTTTCGCTGTGGCGTGTTGGAACTGTCGATCGATGAGTCGAGTGCCATATCCCGTTCGTACGAGGGCATCTTTCAACGTCTGTAGATGTCTGTTACGCTCCTCCTCGTCTGAGCAGATCCTGTGTATACGGAGCGCTTGTCCATAGGGGATGGCTTCTTTAATGTGTTTAGGGTGGAAGCTGGAGAAGTGGAGCATCATGAGGTTATCCGTGGGTTTGCGGTAAAGCGAAGTGCTGAGGTGACCGTCCTTGATGGAAACGAGTGTGTCCAAGAATGCAACTGATTTTGGAGAGTAGTCCATGGTGAGTCTGATGGTTGGATGGAACTTATTAATGTCATCGTGTAGTCGTTTCAGTGATTCTTCGCCGTGGGTCCAAAGGAAAAAAATGTCATCGATGTATCTGGTGTATAACATCGGTTGAAGACCCTGTGCGGTGAGTAGGTCCTGTTCAAACTTGTGCATGAAGATGTTGGCGTATTGGGGTGCGAATTTGGTCCCCATGGCTGTTCCGTGCATCTGGATGAAGAACTTGTGATGTATAGTTGAGAGTTTTTGTGCAAAGGCTGTTGGAATGAAATAAATGTGTGTTTGTGAAAAAGGAACAGAACTTTAGACTCTTCATATCACAGCAACTAAAACGTCTAACAATTGGTAGCAGAGGATGGTTGCTGTGTAAATGTGAAGGGTTGAAAGATACAACTTTTCCAGATCAAACCAAGGAGTGAGTGAGAAAAGAAGAAAAAAAAAAGGAATATATTGCTGAACCGAGGATAAAGATGGCTGGATATGACTATCCTCCCTTATTTTCTGAAAGGGAATCGTACGACCAATGGAGAAGTGCAGTAGTTATGTGGACTAAGGTAACTGCTTTGGGAAAGAGAAAACAAGGTATGGCATTGGCTCTTTCTCTACCATATGACAGTAAAATCCGAAACAAAGTGCTTTCTGAGCTGGAATTGGAAGAGTTAGACTCAGAAGGTCTGGAGACTTTATTACATTATATGGATAAGATTTATAAGCAAGATGACTTGTTAAGTGCGTATGAAGCATGGTCGGATTTTGATAAGTTCCGGTAAACGGAGGATATCTCCATGGAAGACTATATAATGGAATTTGGCAGACTATATAAAAGGCTACAGAAACACAACCTGGAATTTCCACAGTCTGTGTTGGCCTTTAAATTACTTGACTGTGATAGAGTGAGCAACATGGATAGGCTCCTGGTTTTGACAGGAGTTCAGTTCACTGATAAGGATACCTTATTCGAATAGATGACAAAAGCTTTACAAAGGTTTCTGGGGAAACATTCGATTCCGATGGCTCTGATGACCCAAATAGGTCAGCCTGCAATAAGGCAGAATATGGAAGATACACTACTAACAGGATGGTGAAATCGTATGGCTACGAACAGGGCTCAAGACTATAGAAGGAGACCGAGACAAGGAATTTATGAAGACAGAAACCCAGTTAGAACCTACAATAGGAAGATTGTTGCTCTTTCTAGCTTTATTCTATTTGCTCTGTTTCGGTCACCTTTGCTCATGAGTCGCCAGGTATCTTTATGATACCGCCACGTGGTTCAAGTTTAGGTTATGATTAATAACACAGCACACCGCTTAGTAAGGATTAAAACAACGGTCATTTAATATATACAACAAGCAATATTAATACCCTAATACTACTTTCTATATAATAAACCTATCACTACTGGCCAATACTTAACTTAGGAAGAGCCCACCAGGTCAGGGAAACGAATGGCTTGTCCAATCAAATCTGGCCCGCGGGATTCAAAAGGCTGCTACAGGTCGGTGGCTAGGTGTCTCTACCGGATAGCGATCGTTGGATTCAAACTTACTATACACGGTGGCTGGTCTTGCGAAGGTCTCGAGCAGGCGAAGATGAGAGAGAGAGAGATCTGAACTTGGACCTTCACTTTCATAGGGCCCAGGGGCTTCCCGCCTCCTGGGGCGGCCCTTGACCCTGAGTCCCAAGTGATTGGATTCTGTCCCCAGTCTCTGGGGTCGATGTGTCCAATGGTGAGGCGATTCCTTGATCGGGGGGTGGTCGCTCACCTGTATTTGTTTCGGCCACTGCAGGCGCCGACATGTCTGGCCCGGTATTCAATTGCTAATATGTTGCAATTGTTCCCGGGGATAGCCGATTTAGCTGTGGATGTCTGAGTTGATTAGGTGTAAACAGTCCTGAGTATCGATCTGGGCTACGTTCCCAGAGCTGAAATATGCAAACCTGTCTGCAGCTGCCTGCTTGTGTCTTCTTGGCTGCTTTTCCCAGCAGTCTTTCGGGTTAGCCATTTTAAACGGGGTTTTGGCCAGATTAAACGGAACACAGCCATTTTACATGGCTACATTCCCGCCTTGTGATCCTAACGCGAAGCGTGAAGGATCACATAAATTTTGTCCTCTTCGTTTCCCGACTGGGGGGGTACCTCCCACATGGCCACTACTCTGACCCTAGCTATGCACAAAAATTTACCTAAACAATTCTTGAGGGCGCTATGTCAGGCAGGGGCATGTGTCTATAAAAAATAAACTGGGAACCTCTAATTTTACCTAATCACTCCTACATTCCTCCTAAACATTGCATTATCCTATCTTCCTAAAACATACAACAACAATCACAATATTTAATATACTCTTTCCTGGCTTGGCAGTCAAGCTCAGGATCATACATTTTTTTTAAATGAAACGTTCCGTATATTTCTTTATTTACAGGAATAATGCACGCGAATACTCTTTATTCTTTATAGGTCGCGGGGGTCTGGGGTCTGGTCATAGCCGAATATCGGGGATCGGATCCGATATACCGGGGTTCGAGCGCGGTACGCTCTCCTTTTCCACTTGCGGAGGCGCATGGGCTGCACTGCACAACTGAGTATAGCCAATGCCAACAGTGCCTCAATGATGTACGATAGAGAGTACCAAGTTATGAACTTGGCACACCACGATAATGCAGCGTGGTTGGTGATTGGGCCCTCGGTACTACGGGGCAGTGAAGCGTTAATGGCAGGGGGGTTTGGAGTAATGGGGTCCGCGTTCCCGCGCAACCACAAGTAAAATATGTTGATCACGAAGAAAGGAGTCCTCATGGCTGTCTTCTTTCTTTTCCTTTTCCTGTTTGCTGGTTTTCTCCGGGCTTGCAGCTTCTGGAGTTCTGTAAGACAAGCATAGTGTGTGTAAATACTTTGGTTTAATATCTGGTGTGTTAGTGTGTCTGTCCTTATTGGGGGCCAATTAAACCCTTATAATTGGTCACAGTATGTGACTCTCCCCCCATTTTTTTTTCAAAACAAATGTTTGGACACGGCACACTTCCCAATGGTGGACCCGTGCTAACTTTACCATCCAAATGCTCTAGGATGTAAATAGCATGTGGCAGCAACCCAAAGGTTGCCTAAATGAAATAAAACGGTGTTTGAAAGTAAAGTTCAAATGAGGTGCGTGTGGTCCGCGACGGGTACGATTTGGGTGGAGTCCCCGGGTAGGACGGCTACCAATATCGTATCTTCCCTACCCGAGCGTTTTTGACCAACCGGGGGGGGTCCCCAGGCAGGGCGGGTCTCACGCCGTTTCTCTACTGCCTGAGCGACCAAAGAACGGACACGAATGTAGTCATCATGGTGGGGTTACTGTTCTGATTATACCATCCAATCAGAAGAGTAGCTACGATCGGGCGTCTGGTCTGGTGGGCCTCTGAGGCAAGTCCTCAGAGGTATCGGCCGAATGGGCGTGTGGCGGTGGTGGGTGTCAGCGGGAAAAGTTAAAAAGTTCAGGTGAATGGGTGTGGGGCGCCCATTCTGCAGGTTCCATCAGAAAGGACAACGCTTTTCACCAAGTGTCTCCTTTAAATCATCATGTGGACACCTCAGTTCTCGGCCGCTACGGGCTCTGCCTTTCTCTTATCGAGAGTGCCGGTCTGATGGGCTCTCTGTGGTTTCTTAGGGTCTTTGCATTCCCTAGCAACATGTCCCAAATGGCCGCAATTGTAGCACTCTTGCGGTTTGGCTGGGGGGCTGTTCTTTCCCTCGTTTACCCAGGCGGGGTTGTGAAGAGTGGATCTTACTGCCTGCACATCTGCGGCAGCTTGGTTTTCCTCGGGTGTTCTAGTGGCTGATTTACCATGAGCCGCTTGTTCCCAAATGCGGGACAATCTCTTGACCACCCACTTCTCATTATGAGCCTCCTCCGAGGGGTCATAATTGTTACAGGCATTCTGTCCTGCTTCCGTGGCATGGGAGATAAGGGTGCAGGTCCACTTGGCCATATTGTTTGCGGACAAATGGGCGCGATCTACGTTGCCGAAAACGGCTTCAAAATGAGTCCACAAGCGTCCTGCAAACGCTGTGGGGTGTTCAGACTTTTTCTGTCTGCATTTATTCAGACCGTCTACGGGGTCGCCCCGGTTGTACCCGATCGCATCCAGGATCGCGGTATGCATTTCTGCAAGGGTGCCTCCTCCTACATTCTGTGGGTCAGGAAGGGCTGCTGCGACCGATGGGTCTAAGCTGAGGACCGTGAGCTTTACCTGCTCTTTCTCATCCAGGCCGTACATGGTCGCCTGGTGTTTGGCGGTGGCGAAGAAATGGTGTGGGTCTGAAGCGGGGAGGAACGGTGTGATTTTGGCACACGCGTCCCGCAACTGGGTCACTGTGAGGGGGGCGGAATATAAAACGTCCGCCGCGTCTGCTGTGGCGGTGCGGTGGGTTGTTACAGGGTTCATGGGAGCCTGTATTATCTGTTGTGGGGGGTGGTGGGGGTGCTTTCCTCCTTTGGGGTTTTTCCTGCGCACATGCTCCCTGAACATATCGCTGCGCTGTCTCTTCTAATTCTTCCCAATCAGGGCCGTCTTCCTGTTCTAAACTTTCCCCAAAGGTTTCTTGAAATCCTTTATGGACAGAAAGCAGTGCTTTCAAGTCTGCAATCTGCTTTCGGCGCTTGGCATGGTCCAAAGTACTCTGCCTTTGTTCCGTGGTTGTGGCGTGGAGCGCTCTCAAGGCTGCCTTGAGATCACTGCACTGTTTCTGCAGCTTCTCTAACTGGGTTTCGGTTTCTTTCTTAACCAGGACTGCACGCTGCAGGTCCTGATAAGCCTTCTCATATTGCGACTGGAAACTACTCAAGTGCGCCAGACAAGATTGGTGACCCCGTTTGGCGTCAGCCACCTCTTGGTCCTTTGCTGCTAATTTCCCCTTCAATTCCTGGTTCTCTTTCTCAATCTCACATATATCGGTTTTCCTTATCCGATGTATGTCTTCTATTTCCTTGCAGAGCGTCCTGACGACCTCCTCTGTGCCTCGCAATTGTGCCAGACAGGACACAATTGCCATCGGCTTGCGCGCTTTTACTAAACTCTTTCTGTGAATCTCACTCAGGTTCTCCCACCAAGTATGCCCTATACTTCCAGGACCTGAGTCGTCGTTACTGCAGAAATCCTTCCACACGGGCCATCCTTTGCCCTGCAGAGATTTGCGGATTTCCACCTCCCAAACAGGACACTGTCCCGCTCCTACGCTGCTGACTGGTGCGACAGCAAAATCTTCGGGGTTCATGAGGCGCTGCATCGCTTGCATTGCCTGCATGGCTCTCTCTTATCTGCTCGTTACGTTCGAATTTGGAACAGGGGGCTAAGGTGGTGTGGTAGATACGGGTACGGCTTGCGCTAATTTCCGAAATACCAACTGCCGATAGTTTTGACGCAACAAAAAGTCTATCAGTTTTGCCTTATAACCCTGTTAGTTACACATGCATATACACACTTCCGAATTGTGAATTATTAACCAGAACCGCTTGAACACTTGTGGATTTTTTTTTTGTTTCCGATTGGATTCTAATTCAAAATGTTGGGGTTCTCCCGGAGTGGTTTTCCACTTCTAAGTCGGGTCCCGTCAGGATGTCGCCAATTATGTTGCTCTTTCTAGCTTTATTCTATTTGCTCTGTGTCGGTCACTTTTGCTCATGAGTCGCCAGGTATCTTTATGATACCGCCACGTGGTTCAAGTTTAGGTTATGATTAATAACACAGCACACCGCTTAGTAAGGATTAAAACAACGGTCATTTATTATATACAACAAGCAATATTAATACGCTAATACTACTTTCTATATAATAAACCTATCACTACTGGCCAATACTTAACTTAGGAAGAGCCCACCAGGTCAGGGAAACAAATAGTTTGTCCAATCAAATCTGGCCCGCGGGATTCAAAAGACTGCTACAGGTCGGTGGCTAGGTGCCTCTACCGGATAGCGATCGTTGGATTCAAACTTACTGCTACCGGTGGCTGGTCTTCCGAAGGTCTCGAGCAGGTGAAGATGAGAGAGAGAGAGATCTGAACTTGGACCTTTACTTTTATAGGGCCCAGGGGCTTCCCGCCTCCCGGGGCGGCCCTTGACACTGAGTCCCAAGTGGTTAGATTCTGTCCCCAGTCTCTGGGGTCGATGTGTCCAATGGTGAGGCGATTCCTTGATCGGGGGGGTGGTCGCTCACCTGTCTTTGTTTCGGCCACTGCAGGCGCCGACAGGTCTGGCCCGGTATTCAATTGCTAATATGTTGCAATTGTTCCCGGGGATAGCCGATTTAGCTGTGGATGTCTGAGTTGATTAGGTGTAAACAGTCCTGAGTATCGATCTGGGCTACGTTCCCAGAGCTGAAATATGCAAACCTGTCTGCAGCTGCCTGCTTGTGTCTTCTTGGCTGCTTTTCCCAGCAGTCTTTCGGGTTAGCCATTTTAAACGTGGTTTTGGCCAGATTAAACGGAACGTAGCCATTTTACATGGCTACAAGATGAACCCCAGAAATGCACGAGGCATGATAAATCGATGTTTTCGATGTGACTCTCAATACCATTATGCTTTCAACTGTCCAACTCGTTATGATGGAGTGTTTGAAGCGACACATGATACGGAAAAGTCAGAAGAGGAAAAAGATAGTGACCAGAAAGAAGGCATTGTCCTATTGACAAGCAGTTTTACGCCAGTAATGAAGGTGTTGGTTGCAGAATCCTTCAACTGCGCTGTATTGGACAGTGGCTGCACACCTACTGTGTGTGGAATTGACTGGTTAAAATATTACCTGGACTCTGAATGCTGAAATTCATAACAAGGTTAAGGAATTTGAAAGTTCCACAAGTTTCAGGTTTGGGGATGATAATACTCTGAAGTCGCTGAAAAGAGTGGTGATTCCTTGCAATATTGCCGGAGTGAATCATTTCATTAGCACGGATGTTGTATCAAGTGAGATACCTTTGCTTCTGAGCAGACCGTCGATGAAGAAAGCACACATGAAACTGGATATGGAACAGGATAAGGCAACAGTTTTTGGAAAGACGGCAGACTTACAATTTACACAGTTGGGACACTATTGTATTCCATTACTGACAAATAATATTTCAAGTAGAGTGGTTAAGGATGTGTTAATGGCGGTTTAAAATGGGACTTTAGCTGATAAAAAGCTTGTGGTATTAAAACTGCATAGGCAATTTGCACATCCGTCTCCTCGGAGGCTGAAAAATTTATTAAAGGATGCAGGGGTAAGTGTTTGGTAGAAATCCTAAAATTCTGTCCATTTTGGATGAGCAGACTCCAGCTTGGGAGGGGACTACAATTAGCTCTGGTTTTGCTGAACATTTAAATGCATTACATAGCAGTAGAAAAGATTTTTGGAAGCAGAAGTCTCTGAAAGAATTCGCAGAGCTTTAAGACATAACGTACGGCCATCAGATTCCGTTTTTCAGCAAGGAGGCATGGTATACTATAAGAGAGACAATTCTAATGAATGGGAAGGCCCAGGGAAGATCCTAGACATAGATGGCAAAACAATTATTTTGCAACATGGTAATCAAACTGTTAGGGTACATTCATCAAGGATAATGGGTACAGATTACAAATTTTCAAATTTAGACAGAGCAGACAGACATGACGAGGAACCAGAGTCATCTGGTACGCATGTGTTACAGAACTATGAGGACCAATTAACTGATATAGACAGGGTTTCTGTGGAAGAACACAACACTTCTGATGAATTACAATAGGCCATTTTTCCGAAAGGGCAACTGCCAAAAGTTGGTACAAAAGTGACATACTTGCCTGAAGGGTCGAGTCAATGGAAGGATGTAACTGTTATTAGTAGAGCAGGGAAGGCCACTGGAAAGTATAAACATTGGTTGAATGTACAGCATTCAGGGGAAGGAGTCAAGACAATGGATTGAGAAAACGAAGTTCAAAAATGGAGGGCACAGAAACGCAGTGCCAGTTCAGATAGTACATCAGATAGTGAACAGGTCCGCAGGAAAAGGTCGAGAACTACTGAAAGGACATCCCACAGCAGAAGGGAAAGATCAAGCAGTAGCAGTACAGAATAAGATACCAGGCGGGAGAGGGGACGTAGTTTATTAAAATTTCGGAACATGAGTAAGACTACGAATACTAATAGGAGTAGAAGCCCACATGCACGTGAGATTTTGGTGGCTTCAAATAAATTAGATGAAAAAGTTATCAAAGAAGCTAAACAGCAAGAATTGCATAGTTGGAGTGAATTTGGGGTATACACGGAAGTACCGGATAGGGGACAAACAGCTCTATCCCACAGATGGATTTGCACGGAAAAGGTTCTTCCGGATGGAACTTATAAGGCCAAGGCCAGGCTTGTGGCAAGGGGATTTGAAGAAAACTTAGAAGATCAGGATTTAAGGGTAGATTCACCTATAGCAGGAAACATTATTTTAAAGATCTTCTTGGCTCTATTAGCCACAAAGGCATGGGAATGCAAATCTATAGATATAAAAGCTGCCTTTTTGCAGGGGCATCAGCTCCAGATTGACATTTTTCTCCGTCCTCCTAAAGAAGCAGCTAACGCAGAAGGGGTACTCTGGAAGTTGAACAAATGTATATATGGATTAAATGATGCATCTAGAGTCTGGTATTTTTCAGTAAGGTCAGTTTTGTTAAAGTTAGGCTGTTGCCAGTTGAAAGCAGATCCTGCAATGTTTTACTGGCACTATAAAGGAAACCTTTCTGGCATTTTTATGATGCATGTCGATGATTTTTTGTGGGGTGGGACTAGTGATTTTGAAGCTATTGTAATCTCTGGTTTGAGGAAAGAATTCAGGGTTGGAAGTCAGGCTTCCGGTGCATTTAAATATATTGGACTGGAAATTGGACAGACTAAGTTAGGGGCAACTTTACGTTAGCAATCTTATTTGGAAAGCATCAGCCCAATAGCAATTAGTCGTGGCCGAGTTTCACAAAAAGACACAATGGTTTTAAAGATAGAAAAAGAGCATCTGCGAAGCTTAATTGGGCAACTGAACTGGCTAGGTAGACAGACTAGACCGGACGTTAGTTTTGATGTCTTAGAGTTGAGTACAAAAATGAATGATCCCAAAGTGGAAGACATAATGAGAGCAAATAAAGCATTGGCCAAACTAAAAATGCAGGAGTGTGTTTTGAAGTTCCCGGTTTTAGGTGACCTTAGGCACTTGAACATAGAACATAGAACATAGAAAATACGGCCCTAAAACTCATAGTTTATAGTGATGCGTCCTACGCAAATTTATGTGATGGGGTTTCAAGCGCATGTTTTATAATTTTCCTTTTGGGGAACAATGGTAAATGTTGCTCGCTTGTGTGAGAAACAAAGAAAATAAGGAGAGTGGTAAAAAGCACTTTGGCTGCTGAGACATTAAGCCTTGTAGAGGCGGTGGATATGGCCTTTTATATAAGTATGATATTGACAGAAATTTTGGGATTACGGGATTTGGGTAATATACATATTGACTGTCACATTGACAATAAATCCCTGTGGGAAAATGTGCACTCTACAAAAAGTGTAAATGAAAAGAGGTTACGGATAGACATCGCAAGTTTGAAGCAGATGTTGGACAGAGGGGAAATAACAAAAATTAAATGGGTCGACAGGAGGTATCAACTGTCAGACTGTTTTGCTAAAAGAGGGGCGAGTTCACAGAAACTTTTGGATATTGTTAATGAAGGGCGCTTTTTCTGTGACTGTTTTTTTTTTCTTTCTCGTCCAAATTATGTGTGTGTTTTTGAGTTTCTTGAAGTTTTGTTTTCGCCTTATTTTTTTTCTCCAAGGAAGGGGAGACTGTTAAGTAATGGGTTAAGAGACATTGCAATTAGTTGTCTCATTTATGTTAAGTATCCATTAATTGACACTGATATGTAAAGGGGCTGTTTAGCACAGGGCTAAAGAGCTGGCTTTGAAAGCAGACCAAGGCAAGCCAGCAGCACGGTTCAATTCCTGTACCAGCCTCCCCGAACAGGCACCGGAATGTGGCGACTAGGTGCTTTTCACAGTAACTTCATTTGAAGCCTACTTGTGACAATAAGCGATTTTCATTTTCATTCCATTCATTCAGGTGGTCTCTGTCGGGTGATGTATAGTGAGAGTTTTTGTGCAAAGGCTGTTGGAATTAAATAAATGGGTGTTTGTGAAAAAGGAACAGAACTTTAGACTCTTCATATCACAGCAACTAAAATGTCTAAGATGCTGGGGGTGATAAGGGAAGACCAGACATGGTTTGTAAAGGGGAGGCATCTGTTGATGAACGTTAAGTGCCGACAGATTCAATAAGAATGTGATAAGGAGGGTCAGGAGGTGGCAGTTTCTATGGATGCGGAGAAGGCCTTTGATTGGGTCGAATGGGTATATCTGTGTGAAGTACTGGGATGGTTTGGGTTCGGGCAGGGGTTTGTGGATTGAGTTTGGTTGTTCTATAGGGCCCGGTAGCGAGTGTAAGGATGCATCGGGAGAGTTTGGGATATTTTGAATTGCACTGTGGGACAAGGCAGGGATGCCCACTCACCCCGTTGCTTTTTGCTTTGGTGTTAGAGCCATTGGCAATGGCACCTGAAGCATCGCGTAGTTGAAGAGGGATAGTGCAGTGGGGCGGGGTGGAACATAGGGTTTTACTCTATTCAGACAGCATTTGAGGTATCGGGGGGATCATGAGCATCTTTAAGTAATTAGGCGGGTTTTCCGGGTGTAAGTTAAACATGGGGAAGAGTGAGGTCTTCCCGATCCAGGCAAGGGGCCAGGAGCGGAGGCTGGCCGAGCTGGTGTTTAAAGTGGTGGGGACGAGCTTTAGGTACCTGGGCAACCAGGTGGCACAGGGATGGGCACAATTACACAAATTGAATCTGGTGTGGCTGGTAGAGCAGATGACGTGGGGATTTTAAGAGATGGGGCGTGCTCCCGCTGTCGCTGGCGAGGCGGGTGCAGAATGTGAAAATGACAATGCTTCCGAGGTTTTTATTTGTTTTTCAGAACCTTCCGATCTTTATCCCAAAGGCCTTTTTAGGAAAATTAATACTTCGATTTTGGGGTTTGTGTGGGCGGGGAAATTCCCACGGGTAAAGCAAGTGTTGCTGGAACGGGGACATGGGAGAGGCAGGCTAACCTTGCCAAATTTAATGAACTATTACTGGGCAGCTAATACAGCCATGTTTAGGAAGTGGGTGGTGGGGGAGGGTTCGGTGCAGGAGCAGATGGAGGCAGTCTCTTTTAAGGACACTAGTTTAAGGGCACTGTTGATGATGCCGTCGTCATTCTCGCCAGCCAGGTACTCCACGAACCCGGTGATGATAGCGGCCCTGAGGGTGTGGGGACAGTGACGGCAGCATGGCAGTGTTGGATATGGGGTTCCGGGGGTGGCAGCGGGTGGGTATTTGTTATAACCTGCCTACTTACCATTGGCTGGGGACTAATGATAATCCCACAATCCTGTGGGAGTATGAGCTTCCCCAATGAGGGGGGCGGAGAAACCATTAGTAAACTCCTAGTATAAATAAAGCTGGCCAGTTCAGGAACCAGCAGGAAGGAGTGTGCAGCAAGGGAAGTTGCTGCTGCTGTATAACATTTATTTACAATAACATATATATATATATGTTATTGTAAATAAATGTTATTACTTTGTATCCTTAAAACTCGTGCTGGATTCTTCGTGGCCCTCACAAAAGTATTGAACAGTGTGGGGAGCTATTTGTGGGGAGTAGCTTTTTGAGCTTCGAGGAATTGGAAGAGGAGTATGAAGTGCCCAGTGGGAATAGTTCCAGTACTTACAGATACGGGACTATGTCAGGAAGCAGGTGCCATCCTTTCCCGATCTTCCGTCCCCAGGGCTGCTGAAGGTTGTGATGAAATCAGCGGTTGGCGAGGGTAAGATATCAGAGATTTATAAGGTATTAATGGATTGGGAGGGAGCCCGGATAGTAGTTTAATGGAGGAAGAGCTGGGGAGGGAGGTGGAGGCCGGGTTTTGGAGGAGGATGTGATGAGAGTGAATGCATCCACTTTGTGTGCTAGGCTTAGCCTTATTCAATTCAAAGTAGTTCATAGGGTGCATATGATGGTGGCCAGTATGAGCAGGTTCTTTGAGGGGATGGAGGATAGGTGTGGGTGGTGCTCGGGGAGGCCACCGAACCATGTCCACATGTTTTTGCTGACGTAATGTCTGAGGTGCAGAAGGTGAAGGTTCTCCTGAGTCTAGAAGTGGTGATTTTCGGAGTGTTGGAAGATCCGGGAGTCCAGGGTGTCATAATATACATCAGTACATTATGGTGTAATCACATACACACACTGATGGATAAGCAGTAGGACCAACCAGCATACATAACACCGCAGCCAATCACCAGTGAGAGCACAAGCACTATAAAGACAGGGGACAGGAGAGTTCCCGCTCATTCTAGCATCAGCCAGCTCAGAGCACAGAGCTCACAGCCTGCATCACAGACATTCACCATGTGCTGAATGCCTCACCTTAGCTAGTGATAGGAAAGGGTCCACAGTTAAGCTGGTATTGCCTATACCCACGTTTACAGTATGTTAGCATAGTTGAACAGTTTATAAAATAGCGTGACACCACTTCCAGCATTGTTGGCTTGTTTGTGAACCAGAACACCCAACACGACACAGTGGACAAGAGGCCGACATCCTGGCCTTTGCCTCCCTAGTAGCCCGGAGACGGATTTTGCTGGAGTAGAGGGACTCGGGGTTGCCAAAGCTGGGGTGTGCGTGAGCGACTTTGCGGAACTCCTTAGGCTGGAAAAAAAAATCAAGTTCGCCTTGAGAGTCTGCGGGGGTGGGCTGGGGTGGGGTTTGCCCGGAGATGGAAGCCGCTTATTGACTTCTTCAAGGATAGTTAAGACATTACCAGTGGGGGGGTGGGGGGGGGGGGGGGGGGGGTTGGTTATAGGGAGAAAACATCGAAAGAGACAGGATGAGCGGAGGGGAATGGTTGGGATTATGGGGCGGCGAGGTGTTATTTATTTGTTATGAGATTTCCTGTTTGTTCTCTTTTTGGATTTGGCTGTGTTTCATGTATATATTTATATATAAATGCCTTAATAAAAATATTTTTTTAAACACATCATTTAAATAAACAGATTATCTGGTCATTATTCCATTGTTATTGGTGGATCTTGCTGTGGCTAGTTTGAATGCTGTGTTTCCTACATTACAACAGTGGCAACAGTTATTAATTGGTTGTAAAACACTTCGCATCTTCCTGCAGTCGTGGAAGACACTGTATAAATGCTCATCTTTTTTTGAAGCAGTCATAGCATTCTATGCTTTGACAAAGAGTCATCCGGACTCGAAACGTTAGCTTTTTTCTCTCCCTACAGATGCTGCCAGACCTGCTGAGATTCTCCAGCATTTTCTCTTTGGTTATAGGATGATGTAGTTCCATTTAAGAGAGCCTTGGTCTTTGCTATCACATCAGAGCTGACAGTCAGCACCTTTGACAGTGCAGCACTCTTGTAAATTCTGCACTGGAAGTATAAGCCTAAGTGAGGTCTCTGGAGTGGGAATTTAAACCATGACCTTCAGAAGTACCCACTGGATCATGGATGACACTTATAAATATTTTGGTACACTTTTATCCTTCAGCAAGAAAATGGAAATATCTCAACAAATTAACTAATTCCTTAAACTGGACTGAATTCTAAAATAAAAATAATAAAATTCCAGTATTATTTGTTAAATCTCTATATTTGCAGCACACCTGGTGACTGATGACGCCGACACACCTGACGTGGCAATTGTGAGTCAGGCGCCCCCTCTGTGTGCAGTACCGGAGATGATGGCGCAGGCGCAGTGAGCAGGGGGCGGGGATACGAAGCGGGGCAGCGCAGGCGCGCTGACCAGGGTTCAGGGGGCGGGGGGGGGGAAGCGGGGCCAAGGCGGCGGCGCAGGCGCGGTGACTTGGGTGGAGGGGTGTCGGGGTAAAAAAGGCAGCGCAGGCGCTGCGACCGGGGTAGGGCGGAAGACAGGGCTGAAACGGCAGCGCAGGCGCAGTGATAAGTAGGAAAGGGCAGCGCAAGCGCAATGGCAGGTTAGGAAAGAGCGGCGCAAGCGCAATGGCAGGTTAGGAAAGAGCGGCGCAAGCGCAGTGACCGGAGGGGCAAAAGGCAGTGCCGGCGCAGTGAGTCGGGGAGCAAAGGGAGACGGTGGCGCAGGCGCAGTGAGGGACGGCTATTTGCTGGAGCAGCCTGGCGCGCAAATGTCAATGTGAGGGGTTGAGCGGCGGCCACTCGCTGATTGTGGGCGCGCCTGGGAGCAGTCCCTACTCCTGGCTTTATAACCCCCTCATTCAGCACTCGGCGAACGCATGCACGGCGGCCTGAATGCAATGTTGAGAGGAGTGGATATTCGGGCAGCTGCTGCACGGCACTGAGTCACTCCTGGACTGGGTACAAGTTTGCAAGCTGTGTGCGGGCTGCTGAAGAAGCAAACCTGGTTTTGTGCTGGAGGTTGGTGCAGAGATCAAAGCTGAGCTGGGGGGGGGGTTCAGGATTCTGATTTGTTCTTTTAAACAAAAAAACGGTGTTTGCTCCACCTTCATAAGGCCTCTATCAATTTTATTTGTAAATAATGATTCTGAAGGTGTATTTCTATAGCTTTTTATAGTTTCCCCAAAATCTCTGCTGCTGCCAACCTCTGGTTTATTGCAACACCAATGACAGCACCATTTTCAGTTGTCCAGACCCCAGGGTTTGACAGGTACTTGGAGGGCTACATAACGAGGGCCAGTTAGACCGGCGTGTATTTCCTTAAGTGCATAATATCAAACCAGTGAGTGTTCACAGAAATATGGGAAATTGAGCAGATACCCTCGCAATTTATGAAGATGTTAACGATGATCAAAGGAGTTGAGTTAGGCCATTCTGGGGTGATGTCAGGAAGCCTTTTTCACGTAAAGGATAGTGGAAATTTGGAAATTTACCCCAAAAGTAACTTGGAGGCAGGGGATTTATGGAAAATTTTAAAGCTGAGGTGGGTAGGTGAACTATTTTCTCTTCCAACAGATGCAGCTAGACATGCTGAGTTTTTCTAGCATTCTCTGCTCTTATTTCAGATTCCAGTATCTTGCTTATTTTATTGGGTAGATTATTGTTGGGGAAGGGTAATGGGGTTACAGAGCCAAAGTAAGTAGATGGAATTAAGGTACAGATCAGCCATGCATGGCCTAATTGATTACTTAAGCAGGTTTAAGGGGCTAAGTTTTTTCATCTGCTCCTGTGGGCATTTTGGCAATAGCAGATGATGTTGCCAAAGTCTATTGAGCATGAGTAATAAACCTGTGGACTTTTTATTCTTTCACGCGATGTGGTCATTGCTGGCTGGGCCAGCATGTATTGCGAATCTGTAATTGCCCTTGAGATAGTGGTGGTGAGCTGCATTCTTTAACCACTGAAGTTCCTGTGGTGTAGGTGCATCCACTGTGCTGTTAGTAAGGAAGTTCCAGGATTTTCACCAAAGAAGAGTAAAAGAACAGCAATATAGTTTCAAGGATGGCATGTGGCTTGGAAAGAAACTTATAGATGGTGTTGTTTCCATGCATCTGCTATCCTTGTTCCCCTGAGTGATAGAGGTAACGGGGTTGGCAAGGTGCTGTTGAAGGAGCCTTGGTAAGTAGCTGCAGTGCATTTTTGTACGGTAAGCACTGCTGGTACTAATTGTCAGTGTGATGGGACTGGATGTTGATAGTGGATGGGGTGCTGATCGAGTGGCTTTTTTGTCCTGGATGGTGTGAAGTTTCTTGAGTGTTGTTGGTGCTGCACTCATCCAGGCAAGTGGAGAGTATTCCATCACACTTCCTGACTTGTGCCTTGTAGATGTTGGAACAGCTTTTGTGTGTGATACAGGGTGGGGCAAGTGATGGGGATGAGAAGGTGAGTTTATTTTCTACAAAATTCCCAGCCTCTGACCTGCTCTTGTAACTAGAGCAGTTATATGGCATGGTTAGTGGTAAATCACAGGATGTTGATGGAGGGGAATTCAGCATTGGTAATGTTATTGAGTGTCAAAGGGTTAGATTCTCTTTTGTTGGAAATGGTCAATACTTGACACTTGTGTAATGCGAATGTTACTTGTTGCCACTTGTCACCCGAAGTTTGGATATTGCCCAGGTCTTTTGCTGCATGTGGGTGGATAAACCTGGCAGTTTTCTACGATGCTGGGGCGATGCCAGTGTTGTAGCGATACTGGAATAACGTGGCTAGGGGTGCATCTAGTTCTAGAGCACCGGTATTCAGTTGCTGGAATATTGTCAGGGCCCATAGCCTTTGCAGTATCCAGCTGTTTCTTAATATGTGGAGGAAATCGACTTGGCTGAAGACTGACATCTGTGATGCTAGGGACCTCCAGTGGAGGTTGAGATGGAGCATTCACTCGGCAGTTCAGGCAGAAGGTTGTTGCAAACATTTCAGCCTTGATTTTTGCACATGTGCTGGGTTCTTCCAGTATTGAGGATGGGTATCTGAGTTTAATTGTCCACCACCATTCACAACTGGATGTGGCAGGACAGCAAAGCTTAGATCTTATCTATTGGTTGCGGGATTGCTTAGCTCTGTCTTATCACTTTCTGCTTATGCTGTTTGACATGCGAGCAGTCCTCTGTTGTAGCTCCACCAGATTGACACTTCATTTTTCAGTATGCCTGATGCTGCTCCTGGAATGCCCTCCTGTACATTTCATTGAACCAGGGTTGTTGATAAAGGTGGCATGCTGGGCAATACGGTTGTGAATTTTAGTTGAGTCCAATTCTGCTGCTGCTGTGGCCCCCAGCGCCTATGGGTGCTCATTCTTGAGTTGTTAGATGTGTTCTGAATCTAACCTGTTTACCCGCTGGTAGTTCCACACAACGCAATGGTGGGTATCCTCGGTGTGGAGACGGGACTTTGCCTCTGCCAGGACTGTGAGGTGGTCACTCCTACCGATACTGAATTACTAAATTAAATCCTGGACAGATGCGTCTGCGGCAGGCAGGTTGTTGATGATGAGGACAAGTGTGTTTTTCCCTCTTGTTGGTTCTTTCACCACCTGCTGCAGTCCCAGTCTAACAGCTATGTCGTTTCGGATCCGACCAGCCCATGTTACCGAGCTATTCTTGGTGATGGACATTGAAATCCCCCACTCCACAGTACATTCTATCCCCTTGCCACCCTCTGTGCTTTCCCCAAGTGGTGTTCAAAATGGATGAGTATTGATTCATTAGCTGGGGGTGGGTGTGGAAAGTGGAAACCAGCAGGAGGAGGCTTCCTTGCCCACGTCTGACCTGATGCCGTGAAAAACTCTGAAATCAAACTCCAATCAACCACACTAGGTCCAGAGTCAACGTTGAGGAGTCACAGCTTAATTTCTTCCCAACTGTACACGACTATAACACCACTGGTTGGTCTGTCCCACCGACAGGACATTCGCAGGGCTGGTGGTGTCTGGAGCATAGTCATACTCACTGAACTGGACCTACAGATCACGTCAGGCTGTTGCTTGACTAGCCTGTAGTCTGCGGAACAGCCAGCACCCCCCCCCCCCCCCATATATTTTGGCTTAAGCCCCTTAGATATTAGTAAGGATGACGTTGCAGGATCAAGAGGGATGGATTTGCTGTTGGTGTTTCATTCCTTTTTGTAGCCAAATGTTTTGTTTTTAGAAAATATTTTATTGAAGCATTTGTAATTTTCATAAACACTTCTACCTCTGGGCGAACCTCTGAATTGATCCTCTCAAGCCGAACTTAATCTTTTCCAGCCTGAGAAACCCTGTCGGAACCGCCGACACCCCAAATATTTGCCAATTCTGGACTCGGAGTCACCTTCCCTGCCAGGACCTCTGACATAACGTCCACAAATCCCTGCCAGAATTCCCTCAACTTCAGATACGCCCAGAACATGTGTACATGATTCGCCGGGCTTCCCCCACAGCGTCCGCACCTATCCTCCACTTCCTCAAAAAACTTCCTCATCCGGGCTACCGACCTGTGGGCCCTATGAACCCCCTTGAACTGGATCAGGCTAAGTCTGGCACAAGACGAGGATGAATTGACTCTCTTCAAAGCCTTTTCCCATAATTCGATTTCCAACTCTCCTCCAAGCTCCTCTTCCCACTTCCTCTTCACCTCCCCAGTAGGGACCCCTTCCCACTCCATCAACTCCTTATATATCTCCGAGACCCTCCTCTCCCCAACCCCCGTTTTTGACATCATCTTATCCTGTAATCCCCTCAGGGGGAGGAGATGAAAGCTTGAAGCCTGCCTCCGGACAGAGTCCCGTACCTGTAGGTACCGAAACCCATTCCCACCCTGCAACTCAAACTCCTCCTCTAATGCCTCCAGGCTCGGGAAACCCTCCAATCCCATGTGCTGTCTCCATTATCCCCACACCCTCGGGGCTGCCACGACCACTGGGCTTGTGGAGTACCGAGCCGGCGAGAACGGCAGGGGCGTCAACAGTAAAGCCTCCCAACTCGTAACCTTATAGGATGCCGCCTCTAGTTGCTCGCAAACCGACCCCTCCCCCACTACCCACTTCCTGGCCGCCCAGTAATAATGAATAAAACTCTGGAGGGCCAAGCCCCCCTCCCCGTGATCCCGTTCCAGGAGTGTCTTCTTCACCTTCGGGGTTTTACCAGCCCCCCACAAAACCCGAGATCGCCGCATTCATTTTCCTAAAAAAAGTTCCTTTGGGACAAAAATCGGGAGACATTGACAAAAAAACAGCAGTCTCGGGAGGACTGTCATCTTCACCGCCAGTGTCAGCGGGAGCATGTCCCACCTGCGGAAATCCCTTTTCATCTGATTGATTGCTTTACCCACATTCAACTTGCGGAGTTGTCCCCAATCCATAGCCACCTTGAGCCCCAGTTAACTAAAACTCTTCCCCACCACCTTAAAAGGTAACTCCCTCAGTGTCCTTTCCTGTCCCCCATGCCTGAATCGCAAACACCTCGCTCTTTCCCATGTTTAACTTGTCGCCTGAAAACCGCCCAAATACTTCCAGTGTCTGCATAATTCCAGCCATCCTCCCAAACGGGTCTGTGATATAAAGCAGTAAATCGTCCGTGTAGAGCGAGACCCTGTGCTCCACACCCCCCCTCTCACTATCCCCCGCCAAATATTCGATGACCTAAGGGCCATTGCCAAGGGCTCTATGGCCAGGGCAAACAGTAGTGGGGAGAGCGGGCACCCCTGTCTTGTCCACCTACAGAGACTAAAATATTCTGATCGGACCCGGTAGGTTTTTGATTTCGCCTCTGGAGCCTGGTATAGCAACCGGACCCAATCCACAAATCCCTGCCCAAACCCGAACCTGCCTAAAATATCCCATCGGCACTTCCATTCCACCCGGTCAAAGGCCTTTTCTTCATCCATAGCTACTACCACCTCAACCTCGCGTCCCTCCACTGGCATCATGATACCATTCAGGAGCCGTCTAATGTTGGACGTCAGATGCCTGCCCTTCACAAATCCCGTCTGATCCTCCCCGATTACCTCCGGGACGCAGTCCTCGATATCAAAGATCTTTGCCAACAATTTAGTGTCTACGTTCAAAAGGGAAATCGGCCTGTACAATCCACAGCTCTCCGGGTCTTTGTCCCGCTTCAAGTTGAGAGTGATCGAGGTAATAGCGTTGGAGGGAGCACTCCCAGCTCCTTAGACTCGTTTCAGGGCTTAACCAGTTAACCTGGGCTTACTGGAGCAGTCCCAGTAACCCAGAAAACTTTTTATAAAACTCCACAGAACATTGGTTAGGCCACAGCTGGAGTACTGTGTGCAGTTCTGGTCGTCTCACTATCGGAAGGATGTGAATGCACTGGAGGAGATACAGAGGAGATTCACCAGGATGTGGCCTGGGATGGAGCATTTGAACTATATGGAGAGACTGGATAGGCTTGGATTGTTTTCTTTAGAGCAGAGGAGGCAGAAGGTGGATATGTTGAAGTGTATAAGATTATGAAGGGGTTGGACCGGGTCAATAGCAAGCCGCTGTTCCCCATGGTTGAGGGGTCATGCACAAGGGGGCATAGTTTTAAGGTGAAGGGCAGGAGGTTCCGAGGGGATTTGAAAAGAAAAGAAAAAAAAAAAAGGCAGCACGGTAGCATTGTGGATAGCACAATTGCTTCACAGCTCCAGGGTCCCAGGTTCGATTCCGGCTTGGGTCACTGACTGTGCGGAGTCTGCACGTCCTCCCCGTGTCTGCGTGGGTTTCCTCCGGGTGCTCCGGTTTCCTCCCACAATCCAAAGATGTGCAGGTTAGGTGAATTGGCCAATGATAAATTGCCCTTAATGTCCAAATTGCCCTTGGTGTTGGGTGAAGGTGTTGAGTTTGGGTAGGGTGCTCTTTCCGGGAGCCGGTGCAGACTCGGGGGGGCCGGGTGGCCTCCTTCTGCACTGTAAATTCAATGATAATCTATGATTAATCTAGGACAAAGGTTCGGCACAACATCGTGGGCCGAAGGGCCTGTTCTGTGCTGTATTTTCTATGTTCTATGTTCCACTGGGTATCCATCAGGTCCCGGGGCCTGACCGATTGCATCGCCCCCAACCCGTCTATCACCTCCCCGAACCCAATTGGGTCCCCCAGACATTCCACCAGCTCCTCATCTACCTTTGGGAACTCTAGCCTCTCCAAAAATTGCTTCATACCCTCCTCCCCAGCTGGGGGTTCCGATTCATAGGGTCGACTATAGAATTTGCGAAACACATCATTTATCGCCCCTGGGTCCACCACTACCTTCCCCCTCATATCCTTTACTTTCCCACTTTCTCTCGCTGCCTCCTGCTTCCTCAGTTGATGCGCTAACCTCCTACTGGCTTTCTCCACATATTTGTATATTGTCCCTTTCACCCTCCTCAACTGCCCTTCTGCCTTATCTGTGGACAGGAGCCCAAATCCCATTTGGAGTCTCTGACGCTCCTTCAGGAACTGCTCATCCGGAGACTCCGCATATCTCCTGTCCACCTGTAAAATTTCACCTACCAGCCTGTCCAACTCCACCCGTTCAGTCTTCTCCCTGAGGGCCCGAATCAAAATAAATTCCCCTCTGATAACCGTCCTTAATGCTTCCCCAACTACCTTTGCCGCGGTCTCTCCCGTGTCATTGCTCTTGAAGTACCCATGAATGGCCTCCCTCACCCGCTCACAAATCTCATCCTCAGCTAACAGCTCTATATCTAACCTCCACTGTGGACGCTGGGTCTTTGCTGTGCTTACCTGTAGGTCTATCCAGTGTGGAGCATGGTCCGACACCACGATCGCTTCTCTCTCTCTCTCTCTCGCTCTCTCTCCTCTGTGTATCTGGGGTCACGTGTGGGTCAGACCGGGTAAGGGCATTAGATTTCCTTCCCTCAAGGACAGTAGTGATCGTGAACCAGATTAGATTTTACCAACCAGATTAGATTTTATGAACCAGGTTAGATTTTACGACCATCAACAATGGTGTCAATATTACCGAGACTAGCTTTTAATTCCAGATTTATTGATTGATCCACCAACTGCTGTGGTGGGAGTCGAGCCCACGCCCCAGAGCTTTAGCCTGGGCTTCTGGATTCATATAGTGACATTAACACTATGCCACCATCTCCCTCTTTGAGGGAGAGAAAGCGAAGGGTGGTCAAAAGCTCCTCCTGATAAGAGGTCCTGGGGAAGCGTTCAGTTCCATTTGGCTGCCTTTTGCTGGATTGTGGGAGAATGCATGAGCAAAGAAGGAGGGGAGATGGAGGCCGTTGGTGGGATTTAAATTTCATTTTGAAATTCAGTTCATAGATTTGGATTTGAAAGCTTGTCTCCGTAATGGTGACCATGAAACTATCATCAATTGTCATAAAACCCATCCGGTTCACTAATGTTGTTTAGGGAAAGGAATCCATCGACCTTGCTGGTCTGGGCCTACATATGACTCCAGACCCACAGCTACGTGGTTGACCCTTAACTCCTCTTCAAGTGGCCTCGCAAGTCATTCATGTTTTAAAATCTAAATTTAGAGGACCCAATTCTCTCCTTTGTCCCAATTAAGGGGTAATTTAGCGTGGCCAATTCACCTACCCGTCACATCTTTGGGTTGTGGGGGCGTAACCCACGCAAACACGAGGAAAATGTGCAAACTCCCCACGGACAGTGACCCGGGGCCGGGATCGAACCTGGGACCTCAGCGCCGTGAGGCCGCCACCGTGCTGCTCCTCGCAAGCCATTCAGTTGTGCCAGCAGCCACAGAAAAGTCACACCACACGGACTGCAGCATTTCAAGAAGACAACTCCGCAAATTCGGAATGGGCAGCAAACAGCTGGACCTGCCAGTAATGCTGACAAGATTTAAAAAAAAAAAAGTTACCTCCAAGAATGGGTGGGCAAACGAAAAACAATGTTGCTGAATCTGGGCGACATGGTGACGCAGTGGTTAGCACTGCTGCCTCACAGCGCCGAGGACCCGGATTCGATCCTTGCCCTGGGTCACTGTCCGTGCGGAGTTTGCATATTCTCCCCGTGTTTGCGTGGGTTTCACCCCCCACAACCCAAAGGTGTGCAGGGTTAGGTGGATTATCCATGCTAAATTGCCCCTTAATTGGGGGAAAAAAATACTCAATTTAAAAATAAGATAATGTTGCTGAATCTGAGAAGCAGTTTTTCAAGCAGCTCATTCTCTTTTTAGCTTGCCTTAGCAATGGTAGCTTGTAAATAGATAACAGTTTTTTTGGACAAGCCTGCTCTTTGATGATTTTCGAAGGTGTTTGAAAACAGCTTGCCAATATTTTTTGTCGTCTTTTCCCTTGTAGATCCTCATTTTCTATCATGTCGTCCAGTGATAGATTGCCAGCAGAAAAACGTGAAAATGAAGAAGAAGTGATATTTGTGAGCGTATGTATTCAAATGTTGTGTATTTCTCCGTGTAGCTGGTAATTTTTTATCTCTGATCAGTTGACCACAGCACATTCTTTGGGAAGACCTCTCTGATCCAAGTGGAGGTGAGGCAGCTCTACCCCTTTATCTTCATGTCAATGGACATTCCCCTTTTGGGGAGATGCATGGTACAAGCTGGTGGGCTGACTAGGTGGGACAGCACCATATCTGTCACCAGATATGACTGAGGTGTCAGCGATCATGCTGTTTATTCCCAGAACCGCCTCTTGGGAGATGAACATCGTCCCTGTGTCTTGTGACCAGAATTGGACCCTGTAGTCCAACCTGGCCTGTGCCCTGCTATTTTCGCAATAAATTTTTTTAAAATTGCGTATCCAATTTTTTTTCCAATTAAAGGGGCAATCTCGCGTGGCCAATTCACCTACCCTGCACATCGTTTTAGGTTGTGGAGGTGAGAATGTGCAAATTCCACACAGACAGTGACCTGGGGCTGGGATTGAACCAGGATCCTCAGCGCCGTGAGCTGGCTGGGCGAACACCGTGCCGCCCTCCGTTGGCAAGAAAGCAGTGACTCCCTGGGCTGGCTGACTTGTTTGTTGAATTTTTTATTGCTGTCACTAAAAAGGGGTAATATTTTCTCCGCTGACGGTCAGTTTGTCTGAAAACAGTTTCTTAAAAACCAATGGACAGATTTCAAAGAAACCTGGTCCACAAATAGGGTACCACCCAAGGAAGAACTGATTAGTTTTTGGTGAAGATCTAGATGCTGACCCTGGAATTATTTTGAAGAACCCATTAATATTGGGTGATAGGGTGTATTGACTATTTTCAGAATGTCGTGGGTTATTTTACTCAGAATGTTGCGTGTTTTCGGTTGTTATGGATTATCTCAGCTGCTGAAGTAGAATTTGTCTCCACTGTCAAAATACGAGCAGAGATTTCGGAGCAGTTTGTTGGATGAGGATTGGCCTGAAGCCTCTTCGGTGAGATGGAAGCTCTTAATAGAAAGGTTTCTTTATTCTTTATATTTCTTAAGATTTCTTTATATGTGGGCAGCATGGTAGCACAGTTGCTTCTCAGCTTCAGGGTCCCAGGTTTGATTCCCGGCTTGGGTCACTGTCAGTGCAGAGTCTGCACGTTCTCCCCGTGTCTGCGTGGGTTTCCTCCGGGTGCTCCGGTTTCCTCCCACAGTCCAAAGATGTGCGGGTTAGATGGATTGGCCATGCTTAATTGCTGTTAGTGTCCAAAAAGGTTAAGTGGGGTTATGGGGATAGGGTGGAGGCGTGGGCTTGAGTAGGGTTTTCTTTTCAAGGGCCTGTGCAGATTTGATGGGCTGAATGGTCTCCTTCTGCACTGTAAATTCTATGATTCTATGATATGATTCAGCTTTGTAGTTGTAGAGGTAGTAACCAGGTGAGGAAAAGCATCAAAAAAGAGCTACGGTGACGCAGTGGTTAGCATTGCTGCTTACAGCGCTGAGGACCCAGGTTTGATCCTGGCCCCAGGTCACTGTCCGTGTGGAGTTTGCACATTCTCCCATTGTCTGCGTGGGTTTCACCCCCACAATCCAAAGATGTGCATGTTATTTCGACTGGCCAAGTTAAATTGCGCCTTAAGACTTCCGGGTGCGGCGATGACCAGCTGAGTCGCACGTTTCGGCAGCTCCCGGTGAAACGGACTTTTGGGCTCTTGATAGGAGCCCCAACGGCAATTTTGACGGCTAAAAACACTGTGCGGTAAACCAGAAGGGAATCCCCCCTGGATACGGATGAAAAAAGGAGGAGAAAGTGGCCGGATTGCAGTGGATCCTTTAGAACAGCGGCAAGGAAGGCAAGCAAAAACCAAGATGGCGTCGGAAGGTGGCAGTTTAACATGGGGCCCTGAACAACAAGAGTTCTTGAAATGCTGTGTGGAAGAGCTCAAAAAGGAAATGAAGAAAGAGCTGTTGGCCCCGATACTACAGGCGATCGAAGGGCTAAAGGAGGAACAAAAGACCCAGGAGCGGGAGCTTCGGGTCGTGAAGGCAAAGGCAGCCGAGAATGAGGACGACATACAGGGCCTGGTGGTGAAGACGGAGACGCATGAGGCACATCAGAAACGATGTGTGGAAAGGTTGGAGGCACTGGAGAACAACGCAAGGAGGAACAACATGAGGATTCTTGGTCTTCCTGAAGGTGCGGAGGGAGCGGACGTCGGGGCATATGTGAGCACGATGCTGCACTCGTTAATGGGAGCGGAGGCCCCGGCGGGTCCGTTGGAGGTGGAGGGAGCATACCGAGTGATGGCGCGAGGACCGAGAGCAGGAGAAATTCCCAGAGCCATAGTGGTGAGATTCCTCCGTTTTAAGGATTAAGAAATGGTCCTTAGATGGGCAAAGAAAACTCGGAGCAGTAAATGGGAGAACGCGGTGATCCGCGTTTATCAAGACTGGAGTGCGGAGGTGGCGAGAAGGAGGGCGAGCTTTAATCGGGCCAAGGCGGTGCTTCATAAAAAGAAGATAAAATTTGGAATGCTGCAACCGGCAAGACTGTGGGTCACATATCGAGGGAGGCACCACTACTTTGAGACGGCGGATGAAGCGTGGACTTTTATTGTGGAAGAAAAACTGGAATGAGCGGGTTATTAAAAAGAACGTTTGAACAAAGTGGTGGGGCGAATGTGGGGGGCGAAGAGGGGGGTTAAAAAGGGGGGAAAGAGGAGTTTTATGTACTAATCCTGCGATGTGGTAACTTTTCTCTCTTCCACAGGTGGTGATGGGGGGAGGAGGGGAGGTGGAGGAGATGGGGCGTTGGCCATTGGGGGCGGGGCCAAGGGAGAAGCGCGGGCTTGGTTCCCGTGCTATGATAATCATGGCTGGAATAGAGAAGCAGGAAGGAGGGGGCGTTGCACGGTGCGAGCCGAGGTCACGGGGGGAAGCAGAGGTCGGCCAGAGTTTGCTGACTTCTGGGAGCAACATGGGGGGAGTAATTACGCTAGCGGGGGGGGGGGGGGGGGGAGGGGGGAATTACTGGGTTGCTGCTGCTGGGGAGAGGGGGGAGCTGGTATGGGAGGGGATGGGCAGGGGGGCACCGCCTGGGGGAGATACAGATGCGTGGGAACCGGGTGAGGAGCTGGAAAAAGGGGATGGCTAATCGACGAGGGAGGGGGGGTAGGAAGCCCCCCAACCCGGCTGATCACGTGGAACGTGAGGGGGCTGAACGGGCCGATAAAGAGGGCACGGGTACTCGCACACCTTAAGAAACTTAAGGCAGACGTGGTTATGTTACAGGAAACGCACCTGAAACTGATAGACCAGGTTAGGCTACGCAAAGGATGGGTGGGGCAGGTGTTCCATTCGGGGCTAGATGCGAAAAACAGGGGGGTGGCTATATTAGTGGGGAAGCGGGTAATGTTCGAGGCAAAGACTATAGTGGCGGATAACGGGGGCAGATACGTGATGGTGAGTGGCAAACTACAGGGGGAGACGGTGGTTTTGGTAAACGTATATGCCCCGAACTGGGATGATGCCAATTTTATGAGGCGGATGCTAGGACGCATTCCGGACCTAGAGATGGGAAAGCTGATAATGGGGGGAGACTTTAATACGGTGTTGGAACCAGGGCTGGATAGGTCGAAATCCAGGACTGGCAGGAGGCCGGCAGCAGCCAAGGTACTTAAAGATTTTATGGAGCAGATGGGAGGTGTAGACCCGTGGAGATATAGCAGACCTAGGAGTAAGGAGTTCTCGTTTTTCTCCTATGTCCATAAAGTCTACTCGCGAATAGACTTTTTTGTGCTGGGAAGGGCGTTGATCCCGAAGGTGAGGGGAACGGAGTATACGGCTATAGCCATTTTGGATCTCGCTCCACACTGGGTAGACTTGGAGATAGGGGAGGAAACAGGAGGGCGCCCACCCTGGAGAATGGACATGGGACTAATGGCAGATGAGGGTGTGTGTCTAAGGGTGAGGGGGTGCATTAAAAAGTACTTGGAACTCAATGATAATGGGGAGGTCCAGGTGGGAGTGGTCTGGGAGGCGCTGAAGGCGGTGGTTAGAGGGGAGCTGATATCAATAAGGGCACATAAAGGGAAGCAGGAGAGTAAGGAATGGGAGCGGTTGCTGCAAGAACTTTTGAGGGTGGACAGACAATATGCGGAAGCACCGGAGGAGGGACTGTACAGGGAAAGGCAAAGGCTACATGTAGAATTTGACTTGCTGACTACGGGCACTGCAGAGGCACAATGGAGGAAGGCACAGGGTGTACGGTACGAATATGGGGAGAAGGCGAGCAGGTTGCTGGCACACCAATTGAGGAAAAGGGGAGCAGCGAGGGAAATAGGGGGAGTGAGGGATGAGGAAGGAGAGATGGAGCGGGGAGCGGAGAGAGTGAATGGAGTGTTCAAGACATTTTATAAAAAATTATATGAAGCTCAACCCCCGGATGGGAGGGAGAGAATGATGGGCTTCTTGGATCGGCTGGAATTTCCCACGGTGGAAGAGCAGGAAAGGGTGGGACTGGGAGCACAGATTGAGGTAGAAGAAGTGGTGAAAGGAATTAGGAGCATGCAGGCGGGAAAGGCCCCGGGACCGGATGGATTCCCAGTCGAATTCTATAGAAAATATGTGGACTTGCTCGCCCCGGTATTGACGAGGACCTTTAATGAGGCAAAGGAAAGGGGACAGCTGCCCCCGACTATGTCTGAGGCAACGATATCGCTTCTCCTAAAGAAGGAAAAGGACCCGCTACAATGCGGGTCCTATAGACCTATTTCCCTCCTAAATGTAGATGCCAAGATCCTGGCCAAGGTAATGGCAATGAGAATAGAGGAATGTGTCCCGGGGTGGTCCACGAGGACCAAACTGGGTTTGTGAAGGGGAGACAGCTGAACACGAATATACGGAGGCTGTTAGGGGTAATGATGATGCCCCCACCAGAGGGGGAAACGGAGATAGTAGTGGCGATGGATGCCGAGAAAGCATTTGATAGAATGGAGTGGGATTATTTGTGGGAGGTGTTGAGGAGATTTGGTTTTGGAGAGGGGTATGTTAGATGGGTGCAGCTGTTGTATAGGGCCCCGATGGCGAGCGTGGTCACGAATGGACTGCATATTTTCGGCTCCATAGAGGGACAAGGCAGGGATGCCCTCTGTCCCCATTATTGTTTGCACTGGCGATTGAGCCCCTGGCGATAGCGTTGAGGGGTTCCAAGAAGTGGAGGGGTGTACTTGGAGGAGGAGGAGAAGAACACCGGGTATCTTTGTATGCGGACGATTTGTTACTATACGTGGCAGACCCGGCGGAGGGGATGCCAGAAATAATGCGGATACTTGGGGAGTTTGGGGATTTTTCAGGGTATAAATTGAACATGGGGAAAAGTGAGTTGTTTGTGGTGCATCCAGGGGAGCAGAGTAGAGAAATAGAGGACCTACCGTTGAGGAAGGTAACAAGGGACTTTCGTTACCTGGGGATCCAGATAGCCAAGAATGGGGCACATTGCATAGGTTAAATTTAACGCGGTTGGTGGAACAAATGGAGGAGGATTTCAAGAGATGGGATATGGTATCCCTGTCACTGGCAGGGAGGGTGCAGGCGGTTAAGATGGTGGTCCTCCCGAGATTCCTCTTTGTGTTTCAGTGCCTCCTGGTGGTGATCACGAAGGCTTTTTTTAAAAGGATTGAAAAGAGCATCATGGGTTTTGTGTGGGCCGGGAAGACCCCGAGAGTGAGGAAGGGATTCTTACAGCATAGCAGGGATAGGGGGGGGGTGCTGGCACTACCGAGCCTAAGTGAGTATTATTGGGCCGCTAATATTTCAATGGTGAGTAAGTGGATGGGAGAGGAGGAGGGAGCGGCGTGGAAGAGATTAGAGAGGGCGTCCTGTAGGGGGACTAGCCTACAGGCTATGGTGACAGCCCCATTGCCGTTCTCACCGAGGAACTACACCACAAGCCCGGTGGTGGTGGCTACACTGAAGATTTGGGGACAGTGGAGACGGCATAGGGGAAAGACTGGAGCCTTGGGGGGGGTCCCCGATAAGAAACAACCATAGGTTTGCCCCGGGGGGAATGGATGGGGGATATGGAATGTGGCAAAGAGCAGGAATAACGCAACTGAAAGATCTGTTTGTGGATGGGAAGTTCGCGAGTCTGGGAGCGCTGACCGAGAAATATGGGTTGCCCCAAGGGAATGCATTCAGGTATATGCAACTGAGGGCTTTTGCGAGGCAACAGGTGAGGGAATTCCCGCAGCTCCCGACACAAGAGGTGCAGGACAGAGTGATCTCAAAGACATGGGTGGGGGATGGTAAGGTGTCAGATATATATAGGGAAATGAGGGACGAAGGGGAGACTATGGTAGATGAACTAAAAGGGAAATGGGAAGAAGAGCTGGGGGAGGAGATCGAGGAGGGGCTGTGGGCAGATGCCCTAAGCAGGGTAAACTCGTCGTCCTCGTGTGCCAGGCTAAGCCTGATTCAGTTTAAGGTATTACACAGGGCGCATATGACTGGAGCACGGCTCAGTAAATTTTTTGGGGTGGAGGATAGGTGTGCGAGGTGCTCGAGAAGCCCAGCGAATCATACCCATATGTTTTGGTCATGCCCGGCACTACAGGGGATTTGGATGGGGGTGACAAAGGTGCTTTCAAAAGTAGTGGGGGTCCGGGCCGAACCAAGCTGGGGGTTGGCTATATTTGGGGTTGCACAAGAGCCGGGAGTGCAGGAGGCGAGAGAGGCCGATGTTTTGGCCTTTGCGTCCCTAGTAGCCCGGCGCAGGATATTGCTAATGTGGAAAGAAGCCAAGCCCCCGGGGGTGGAGACCTGGATAAATGACATGGCAGGGTTTATAAAGCTAGAGCGGATTAAGTTCGTTCTAAGGGGGTCGGCTCAAGGGTTCACCAGGCGGTGGCAACCGTTCGTCGAATACCTCGCAGAAAGATAGATGGAATGGAAAAAAGAAGGCAGCAGCAGCAGCCCAGGATCGAGGGGGGTGGGGGTGGGGGGGTGGGGGTGGGGGGGGGGGGGGGGGGGGGGGGGGGGGAGGAACCAGAAGGACTCTCAGGGTTGTTAATATATACTGTATAATATGTATAGGTCGTTGCGACAGATAATTATGTATTGGGCTGTTAAATTGTATTTTTGGAGAGTGTTACTTGTGATAAGGCAGTTGCCACTTAGGGTTAGTTTTCATTTTTGTTATTTATTATTTATTCATTTTTTGTTTATAAAATAGGTCATTGTTATTTGTGTTGTTATAATATTGTGTAAAGGATGCACAATGTACTGTGTTGGTTGACCAAAAATTTTCAATAAAATATTTATAATAAATAAATAAATAAATTGCCCCTTAATTGGAAAAAAATAACCCTATCGAAGGCCTTCTCCGCGTCCATCGCCGCCACTATCTCCGCCTCCGCTGTAGGCATCATGATTACGTTAAGGAGCCTCCGCACATTGGTATTCAGCTGCCTTCCCTTAACAAAACCCTCTGGTCCTCGTGAATCACCCCCGGGACACAGTCCTCCATTCTGGTAGCCAACACCTTCGCTGACAGATTCGCGTCCACGTTGAGGAGAGCGATTGGCCTATACGACCCACACTGTAATGGATCCTTGTCCCGCTTCAAGATCAGTGCCCTGGACATTGTCGGGAGTAGGGGCCCCCCCCCTCCCTCGCCTCATTGAAAGTCCTCACTAATAGAGGGCCCAGCAAGTCCATGTAGTTCCGGTAAAATTCCACCGGGAACCCATTTGGCCCTGGTGCCTACCCCGCCTGCATACTCCCCAGCCCCTTAGTCTGCTCCTCCACCCTCGGGAACCTCAGTCGATCCAAAAACCGACCCCCCCCCCCCCCCCCCATCGGTGGCTCAGACCTACATAGCCCCTCATAAAAGTCTCTAAATACCCCATTTATTCCCACCGCACTCTGCACTGTGTTCCCCCCTTTATCCCTAACTCCCCCAATCTCCTTCGCTGCCTCCCGCTTCCGAAGCTGGTGTGCCAACATCCGGCTCGCCTTCTCCCCGTACTCATACACCGCCCCTTGCGCTTTCTTCCACTGCACCTCTGCCTTCTTGGTGGTCAACAGGTCGAACTCGGCCTGGAGGCTTCATCGCTCCTTGAGTAGTCCCTCCTCGAGGACCTCTGCATACCTCCTATCCAGACTTAAAATCTCCCCCACCAATCTCTCCTCTCCTTCTCCTTGTGGGCCCTAGTGGAGATTAGCTCTCCCCTAATAACCGCCTTCAGTGCCTCCCAGACCACCCCCACCTGCACCTCTCCATTATCATTCGCCTCTAGATAGCTTTCAATGCACCCCCGGATCCGCCCACTCACCACCTCATCCGCCAGCAAGCCCACATCCAGGTGCCACAGTGGGCGCTGGTCCCTCTCCTCCCCCAGCTCCACCCAATGCAGGGCATGGTCTGAGATGGCTATGGCCGAATACTCCGTGCCGTCCACCCTCGGGATTAGTGCCCTACTCATAATGAAGAAATCTATCCGGGAGTAGGCTTGATGGATGTGGGGAAAAAAAAGAAAATTCCCTGGCCCCCGGCCTGACAAACCTCCATGGGGTCCACTCCTCCCATCTGGTCCATAAACCCCCTCAGCACCTTGGCTGCCGCTGGCCTCTTACCCGTCCTGGACCTGGAGCAGTCCAATGCTGGATCCAGTACAGTGTTGAAGTTCTCCTGTCTTTTTTTCATCCTGCAGAGAATGTAGGAAGTGTTGATCTTGGTTATCACCTGCCAAGAATAGTGCTCTGTTCTGATCTGGCGAGGGGGAAGTCCCTCTCCCCCAGCCTCGGACTGCGATACTTCACTAAGCCGGTGGGGTTTGGGTGCTGGACCCTAAGACATAGGAGCAGAAGTAAGGCCATTTGGCCCATAGAGTCCACTCCACCATTCAATCATGGCTGACTTAAACTCCATTTACCTGCTGTCTCTCCATAGCCCTTAATTCCTCGAGAAATAAGACCATAAGACATAGGAGTGGAAGTAAGGCCATTCGGCCCATCGATGTACCGCGCCATAATAGGTTATATTTTCTGAAACTGTGTCTTCACTTTTCTGGAATTCCCTCTCTCAACCTCTTGGTTTCTCCACCTCGCTTTCCTCCTTTCGGAGACTTCTAAATACCTCTTGCTCTGCCTGAATATTCCTTTATGTGACATGATGCCGAATTTTGACTGATAATGCTCCCGGAGCAGTATTAGGCCATTCGGACCATCCAGTCTGCTCTGGTATTCAATCATAGCTGACCTGTTTCTCATCCCCATTCTCCTGCCTTCTCCCCTTAATCCCTGATCCCCCTATTAATCAAGAGCCTATCTATCTCTGTCTTAAAGACACTCAGTGACTTGGCCTCCACAGCCTTCCGCTGTGAGTTCCACAGATTCACCAACCTCATCCTTCTAAACTCCAACTAGTACAGACCTCAACCGCTCATGTGTCAAGTCCTTCATTCCGGGGATCATTCTTTTGAACCTCCTCTGGACCCTCCAAGGCCAGCACATCCTTCCTTGGATACGGGACCCAAAACTGCTCACTATTCCAAGTGGGTTCTGATTGGAGCCTTCTACAGCCTCAAAAGTATATCCCTGCTCTTGTATTCTAGCCCTCTCGACATGTTAGCTAACATTGTAGGGATTGAACAGTTTGGGGACCTATTCGTTGGGGGCAGCTTTCCGAGTTTGGCGGAGAAATTTGTGTTGCCCGTCGGGAATGGGTTCTGGTATTTACAGGTGATGGATTTTGTTTGGAAACGCGTAACATCCTTTCCTCACCTGCCAGTCCAGGGGCCACAGGTCAAAAACGGGTAGGTGAAGGTAATGTGTCGGAAATTTATCAGGAATCGATGGAATGAGCCCCGATTGGGGTAGTGAAGTGTGTATGTGGGAGGAAGAGGTGGAGGCCGGGGTATGGAAGGAGGCTTTGGGGGAGGGTGAACGCATCCTCGTTGTGTGCTAGGCTTAGCCTTATTCAGTTCAAGGTGGTCCACAGGGCACATATGACTCCAGGATGAGCAGGTTTTTTGAAGCGATGGAGGATGGGTGTGGGCAGTGTGCGGGTGGGGCTGTGAATCACGTCCACATATTTTGGGCCGGTCGGAAGTTTGGCGGATTCTGGCAGGGGTTTGCCGACGTCTTGTCGGAGGTTGTGAAGGTGGTCCCGAGTTCAGAAGTGGCGATCTTTGGAGTGTCAGAAGGGGGTAAAAGAGGCCGATGTATTTTGCCTCCCTGGTAGCCCGGAGAACAATTCAGATGTCAGCAGGGGGGTTTAAAACGGAGATGGGTGAGTTGGGGAGTGGAAGGCAGCATGGTGGGTATTTAGTTGGTTTGATTATTTGCAGCCCTGTTGGCTTGTTTTGTTTTATGGTTGTGTTTGATGTGTAAATATATAAATGCCTCCATAAAATAAAAATTTTTAAAAAGTGAATGCTAACCTTGCATTTGCCTGCCTAACTGCCAACTGAACCTACATGTTAACCGTGAGAGAATCTTGAACTAGCACTGCTTAGCCCCTTTGTGCTGACTACGAGAATTGAGGACTGTGTCCCGGGGGGTGATTCATGAGGACCAGACGGGATTTGTGGAGGGCAGGCAGTTAAATACAAATGTGCGGAGGCTCCTCAATGTGATTATGATGCCCTCGGTGGAGGGGGTAGTGGCAGCTCTGGACGCGGAGAAGGCCTTTGATCGGGTGGAGTGGGAGTATCTTTGGGAAGTGCTGCGGAGGTTTGGGTTCGGGGAGGGGTTCATCAGTTGGGTCAGGCTGCTATATAGAGCCCCTGTGGCGAGTGTGGCTACGAACCGGCGGAGGTCGGAGTGCTTTCGGCTGTACTGGGGGACGAGGCAGGGGTGCCCCCTATCCCCCTTGTTGTTTGCACTGGCAATTGAGCTGCTGGCCATGGCACTGAGGGAGTCCAGGAAATGGAGGGGATTGGTTCGGGGGGGGGGGGGGGGGGGGGGGGGAAGAGAGGAACACCGGGTGTCGTTGTATGCCGATGACCTGTTGTTGTATGTTGCAGATCCAGTGGAGGGGATAGCGGAGGTCATGCGGATCCTTGGGGAGTTTGGGGACTTTTCAGGGTATAAACTCAATGTAGGGAAGAGTGAGCTCTTTGTAGTGCATTCAGGGGACCAGGGAAGGGGGATAGACGAGCTACCGCTGAAGAGGGCGGAATGGAGCTTTTCGGTACCTGGGGATCCAAGTAGCTAGGAGTTGGGGGGCCTGGCATAAGCTCAATTTGACGCGGTTGGTGGAACAGATGGAGGAGGATTTTAAAATATGGGATATGCTGCCACTCACTAGCGGATAGGGTGCAGTCGGTCAAAATGACGGTCCTTCCGAGGTTTCTCTTTGTGTTCCAGTGCCTTCCCATTTTGATCCCCAAGGCCTGTTTCAAACTGGTAAGCAGGAGCATCATGGGATTTGTGTGGGCGAATATGACCCCGAGGGTGAAGAGGGTGTTTCTGGAGCGTAGCAGGGACAGGGGTGTGCTGGTGCTGCCGAATCTATGTAGCTATTATTGGGAAGCCAATGTGCGATGATCTGAAAGTGGGTAATGGAGGGAGAGGGGGCGGCGTGGAAGAGGCTAGAGATGGTGTCCTATGTGGGCACAAGCCTGAGGGCGCTGGTGACGGCACCGCTGCCGCTCCCGCTGACCAGGTACACCACGAGTCCGGTGGTGGCGGCGACGCTGAAGATCTGGGGGCAGTGGAGGCGACATAGGGGCGAGGTGGGAGCCTCGGTTTGGTCCCCGATTCGGGAGAACCATCGGTTCGTCCCGGGAAGGATGGATGAGGGGTTTCGGAGCTGGCATCGGGTAGGGGTCAGAAGAATGGGGTACCTGTTCATCAATGGGACATTTGCGAGCCTAGGGGCACTGGAGGAGAAGTTTGGGCTACCCCCAGGAAACGCTTTCAGGCACATGCAAGTGAGGGCGTTTGTGAGACGGCACGTGGGATTCAGGACAGGGTGATTTCGGGTGTATGGTTTGGAGAAGGCAAGGTTTCGGGGATTTTACCAGGAGCTGAAAGAAGAGGAGGAGGCCTCGGTAGAGGAGTTAAAGGGCAAGTGGGAGGAGGAGCTTGGGGAGGAGACAGATGAGGGTCTCTGGGCTGATGCCCTGAGTAAGGTTAATTCTTCCTCCTCTTGCGCCAAGCTCCGCCTAATACAGTTTAAAGTTACTCACAGAGCGCATATGCCAGGGGTGAGGTTGAGTAGGTTCTTTGGGGTGGAGGACAGATGTGGGAGGTGCTCGGGGAGCCCAGCAAATCATGTCCATATGTTCTGGTCGTGCCCGCGCTGGATGGGTATTGGAAGGGTTTTGCGAGGACTATGTCCAAGGTGGTAAACGCCCGGGTCAAGCCGAGTTAGGGATTAGCATTATTTGGGGTATCGGATGAGCCGAGAGTGCAGGAGGCGAAAGAGGCCGGTATTCTGGCCTTTGCGTCCCTGGTAGCTCGGCGGAGGATTTTGTTACTGGGGAAAGATGCGAAGCCCCCTAGTGTGGAAGCTTGGACCAATGACATGGCAGGGTTCATCAATCTGGAGAGGATAAAGTTTGCCTCGCGGGGGTCTGTGCAAGGGTTTTTCAGGCGGTGGCAACAGTTCCTCGACTATCTCGCGGAGCGTTAGGAGGAGGTCAGCAGCAGCTGCAGCCCAGGGGGGCGGGGGAGATTCTTTTGGGGTGGCGTTTGGGTTAAGGTGGGGGGGTTTCCCTATTTGTGTTTTCTTCTGTTATATGGAGGGTTATTGTATTTGGGGGAAATCCAATGTATAATTTCTGCTTGTTGTGTTTTTGTTTCTTTTTCTTGTTTGTGGGGGGGGGGGGTTTGTTGAAAAATTTGAATAAATATTTTTTCATAAAAACCCGAATTCTCTGAGGAGGCATCGTAGAAGTTAGACAAAGGAGAACCAGTGGACGTGATCTATTTGGATTTCCAGAGAACGGCAGAGGTGCTGTTAACAAAGCCGCCAGACTCGTGTCCTTGGAAGATGCTGCTTCCACCCGCTCCCACACCGACCCCTCCCCTACTACCCATTTCCTAACCATCGATTATATAAGCCGTCCAGTCGTAATTAATAAAGTTCGGAAGGGCCAAGCCCCCCCTCTGGTGCCCCCGTTTAGGAAGGACCTTCTTCACCCTTCGGGCTTTCCCGGCCCATATAAAACTCGAGATCGCCGCGTTCATTTTCCTAAAAAATGCCTTGGGGATGCAGATTGGGAGACACTGAAACACAAACCGCAATCTCGGGAGGACTGCCATTTTCACAGTCTGTACCCTCTCTGCCAGTGCCAGCGGGAGCACATCCCACCTACGGAAGTCCCCTTTCATTTGCTCAATCAACCTGCCCAAATTTAGTTTATGAAGCTGACCCCAGTCCCTTGCCACTTACATCCCAGATACTTAAAGCTCCCTCCCACCACTTTGGCATCTCCCTCTGTCTCCTCTCCTGCCCCCTTGTCTGGATCGCATATACAGTTCGTAACCTGAGAACCGACCAAATTCCTCCAGTATCCCCATAATTCTGGCTTTTTAAAAATAAATTTAGAGTACCCAATTAAGGGGCAATTTAGCGTGTTCAATCCACCTACCTTGCACATCTTTGGGTTGTGGGGGCGAAACCCACGCAAACACGGGGAGAATGTGCAAACTCCACATGGACAGTGACCCAGAGCCAGGATCGAACCTGGGACCTTGGCGCTGTGAGACTGCAGTGCTACCACTGCGCCACCGTGCTGCCCTCATAATTCTGGCTTTTAAAGCAGACCGAGGCAGGCCAGCAGCGCGAGTTCAATTTCCATACCAGCCTCCCCGAACAGGCGCCAGAATGTGGCGACTAGGGGCTTTTCACAGTAACTTGATTTGACGCCTACTTGTGACAATAAGCGATTTTCATTTCATTTCATTTTAATTCCCCCGAACGGGTCTGTTATATAAAGGAGCAAATCATCTGCATAGAGCTAGACCCTATGTTCCATCCCCCCCTCACTATCCCCCGCCAAATGTTCGATGCTCTCAGCGCCATTGCCAAAGGCTCTATGGGGGGAGAGTGGACTTCCCTGTCTTGTCTCCCGTCACAAACTAAAATATTCTGATCGAACCCGGTTTGTTTCCTCAGTCGCCACCGGTGCCTGAAATAACAAGCGGACACAATCCACAAATCCCTACCGAAACCTTCCCAGAACATTTCACAAGTACTTCCACTCCACCTGATCAAAGGCTTTTTCTGAGGGCAGCACGGTGGCGCACTGGTAGCACTGCAGTCTCGAGGTGCCAGGTTCGATCCTGGCTCTGGGTCACTGTCCATGTGGAGTTTGCACATGCTCCCCGTGTTTGCGTACTCTAAAATTAATTTTTTTAAAAAAAAAGGCCTTTTCTGCATCCATGGTCACCACCACCTCGACTTCGCATCCCTCCGCAGGTATTATTACATTTTGGAGCTGCCTAATGTTGGACGCTAGGTGTCGTCCCTTAACAAATCCCGTCTGGTCCTCCCCTATTACCCCCGGAACACAATCCTCTATGCGTGTGGCCAAGATCTTTGCTAGCAATTTCGCATCTACTTTTAACAGGGAGATTGGCCTATATGAGCCACAGCTCTCCGGATCCTTATCCCGCTTCTAAATAAGGGAAATTGATGCCTGCGATAACGTTCGGGGGAGCACTTCCAGCTCCTTTCACTCGTTAAAAGCCTTTACCAGGAGCAGCCCCAACCCATCTATAACCTCCCCAAGCCCAATTGGGGCTCCCAAATCCTCCACCGATCCCTCATCTATCCTCGGGAACTTCAGCCCTCCCAGACATCGCTCCATTCCCTCCTCCACGGCTGGAGGTTCCAATTTATACCATTTACTATAAAACTCCCGAAACACATAATTTACCCCCTCCGGATCTAGTATTGCCTTCCCTCCTGTATCTCTCACAATCTCTCTCGCCGCCTCCTGTTTCCTTAGCTGGTGCGCCAGCATCCTGCTGGCTTTTTTCCCCCATATTCGTACACCACTCCCTTTACCCTCCTCAGCTGTCCCACTGCCTGACCTGTGGACAGGAGCCCAAATTCCAGCTGCAGTCTCTGACGCTCCTTCAAAAGCCCGTCATCTGGAGACTCCGCTTGCGTCCTGTCCACCTGTAAAATTTCACCTACCAGTCTGTCCAACTCCGCCCGCTCAGTCTTTTCCTTATGGGGCCCGAATTGAGATGAATTCCCCCCTAATAACCGCCTTCAGGGCCTCCCAAACCACCCCCGCTGTAACCTCACCTGTGTCATTGATCGCTATACATACCCGAATGGCCTCCCTTACCCGCTCACATGCCTCCTCCTCCACTAGCAGCCCCACATCCAGCCTCCATTGCGGGTGCTGGGACTTTCCCTTGCTTACTTGCAAGTCCACCCAGTGCAGGGCGTGGTTTGACACCACTATTGCTGAATGTTCAGCAACTACCACCTCAGCCAGCAGCGTTTTGTCCATCACAAAGAAGTCTATCCGGGAATACACCTTTTGCACAGGGGAATAGAATTAAAACTCCTTACTCCTCGGCTTCCCAAATCTCCACGGATCGACCCCTGCCTCCCATGCGCTCCATGAATCCCCAATGCTCCTTTGCCACAGCTGATACCTTCCCAAGACCTAGAACTCGACCAGTCCAACCTTGGATCCAGTACCATATTGAAATCTCCCCCCATAATCAGTCGATGCAAATCTAGGTCTGGGATTCTTCCCCACTATCCATCTAACAAACTCTACGTCATCCCAGTTCGGGGTATATATATTTACCAGTACCATGGCCATTCCCTCCAGCTTCCCACTAACCATAACATATCTACCCCTTGGGTCTGCTTCTATATTCCCCACCTTGAATGCCACCCGTTTATTAACCAGGATTGCCCCCCCCCCCCTCGTTTTAAAGTCTAACCCTGACTGGAACACCTGTCCAACCCATCCCTTCCTTAACCTAATCTGATCCCCCACCTTCAAATGTGTTTCCTGCAACATAACCACGCCTGCCTTCAGTTGCCTCAAGTGCGTGAACACACGGGCCCTTTTTTTTAATAAACATTTTATTGAGGTATTTTTTGGTATTATAAAACACAATAAACAATGTACATGAAACTATAAACATAGTGCAAAAGCCGTCTCACTCCCTTACAGGTCCCACCTATGTTATTCTCTAAGTCTGAATAAAGATTGTAGACTTCCAGTTAACACTAATACTTTATTCCGTGAGTTTGTTCTGTTTCCAGAGCTTAACTAGATATAATACAGTCAAGAGGTATGACCAGTGAAGCTAAGGTAAACTGCCTATGCTGAGCTGTCTCTGTCTGCTGCTGCTCACTAGCCCTGTGCTTCTGAAAGAGGTGGATCCTCTCTTGGGCTGGACCCTTTATACCCGTCTCTGATGCTGCCCTCTAGTGTTCTGTGGCTGTTACATCTGTGCTGTAGTGCCTGGCATGTGCAGATGTATATACAGATGTACAGATCATTACACCACCTTTATTAACCCCCTACTCTAAGCTAAACTAACCCCCCCCCAACTTTCTGCTGACGATTAATTTTCCGCGAAGAAGTCGCCGAACGGTTGCCACCTCCGGGCGAATCCTAACCGTGACCCTCAAGGCGAACTTGATTTTCTCCAGAAAATGCTAGCCATGTCCGATAGCCAGGTCTCTGACTTTGGGAGCTTTGAGTCCCTCCATACTAATCGTATCCGTCTCCGGGCTACCAAAGAACAAAGAAAAGTACAGCACAGGAACAGGCCCTTCGGCCCTCCAAGCCCGTGCCGACCATGCTGCCCGTCTAAACTAAAGTCTTCTGCACTTCCTGGGTCCGTATCGCTCTATTCCCATCCTATTCATGTATTTGTCAAGATGCCCCTTAAATGTCACTATCGTCCCTGCTTCCACCACCTCCTCTGGCAGCAAGTTCCAGGCACCTACTACCATCTGTGTACAAAAACTTGCCTCGTACATCTCTAAACCTTGCCCCTCGCACCTTAAACCTATGCCCCCAAGTAATTGACCCCTCTACCCTGGGGAAAAGCCTCTGACTATCCACTCTGTCTATGCCCCTCATAATTTTGTAGACCTCTATCAGGTCGCCCCTCAACCTCCGTCGTTCCAGTGAGAACAAATCGGGTTTATTCAACCACTCCTCATAGCTAATGCCCTCCATACCAGGCAACATCCTGGTAAATCTCTTCTTCACCCTCTAAAGCCTCCACATTCTTCTGGTAGTGTGGCGACCAGAATTGCACACTATATACTCCAAGTATAGCCTAACTAAGGTTCTATACAGCTGCAACATGACTTGCCAATTCTTATACTCAATGCCCCGGCCAATGAAGGCAAGAGGCTCTCAGAGCAATTGCCAACGGCTCTATAGCTAGCGCAAACAACAGTGGGGAGCAGGGACATCCCTGTCTCGTCCCCCAGTGCAGTCTAAAATAGTCTGATGTTGTCCTATTCGTCCGTACACTTGCCACAGGAGCCTGATACAGTAACCTGACCCAGTCAATAAAGCCCCGCCCAAATCCTAACCGTCTCCGTACCTCCCACAGATAATCCCATTCTACCGATCAAAAGCCTTTTCTGCATCCATTGTGATCACTACCTTCACCTCCCTACCTTCCGGGGCATCATGATCACATTTAACACCCTTCTTGCAATGGCCACTAACTGCCTACCCTTAACAAACCCCATCTGCTCCTCCCCAATAATGTCCAGAACACAATCCTCAATCCTGGAGGACAAAATTTTGGCCAGCAGTTTGGCGTCCACATTCAACAGGGATATCGGCCTGTAGGACCCACCCAGCTCCGGGTTCTTGGCCCGCTTCAACATATGTTGAATCGACAAAATTGTGGCCTGTGACATCGTCGGGGGCAGCACCCCTCTTTCCCTAACCTCATTGAACATCCTCGTCAACATCGGCCCCAATATCCCAGAGAACTTTTTATAAAACTCCACTGGGTACCCATCCGGACCCGGGGCTTTACCCGACTGCATGGCTTTCAGACCCTCCACTATCTCTTCCAACCCGATCGGGGCCCCGCGTCCTTCGACCAGCTCCGTGTCCACCTTTGGGAAATTCAGCCCCCCCCCCCCAAGAGGTGCCTCATCCCCTTCGGCCCAGTAGGGGGTTCCGACCTACACAGCCTACTGTAGAAATCCTGAAACGCCTTATTCACCCCTGCTGAATCTCCAACCAGGTTCCCATCTCCGTCATTTACTTTCCCTATCTCCCTGGCTGCCTCCCTCTTTCTAAGCTGCTGTGCAAGCATTCTGCTGGCCTTCTCTCCATACTCATAGATCGCCCCCCTCGCCTTTCTCAGCTGCTCCACCGCCCTCCCTGTGGTTTACAAGCCGAACTCTGCCTGCAGTCTCCGCTGTTTCCTTAAAAGCTCTGGGGTCTCCGCATACTTCCTATTGATCTGTAGTATCTCCATTACCAGTCGGTCCGTCTCTGCCCTGTCTACCTTCTCCCTATGGGCCCGTATCGAGATCAGCACCCCTCTGACCACCGCCTTCAGTGCTTCCCAGACCACCGCTGCTGAAATTTCCCCCGTGTCGTTGACCTGCAGATAGTTCTGAATACATTTCCTCAGCCGCTCGCACACCCCTTCGTCAGCCAAAAGTCCCACATCTAACCTCCAGTGCGGGCGCTGGTTACTGTCTTTACTAACCTGCAGGTCAACCAGTACCCAGGTCTGAGATTGTGATCGCCGAGCACCCTGTGTCCACCACCCCTGCCAGTAAGGCCCAGCTCAAAATTAGGAAATCGATCCGGGAGTGCACTTTATGCACATGTGAGTAGAAGGAAAACTCCTTCACCCTCGGCTTCCCAAATCTCCATGGATCCACCCCCTCCATCTGCTCCATGAACCCTTTTAGTTCCTTTGCCATTATTGGCACCCGTCCCGTTTTCGAGCTTGACTGGTCCAAGCTAGGGCCAATAACTGTGTTGAAGTCTGCTCCCATGACTAACCTGTGCAAGTCCAGGTCTGGTATCTTCTCCATTTTCCCACTGACCAGAATGTACCGACCTCCCACATCCAAAACTATTCTACTCGCCTCAAACACCACCCGCTTATTGATCAGGATCACAACCCTTCTAGTCTTTGAATCCAGTCCCGAGTGAAAGACCTGACTGACCCAGCCTTTCCTCAATCTAATCTGGTCAGTTACTCTAAGGTGCGTCTCCTGCAACATTACCACGTCCGCCTTCAGTCCCCTAAGATTCGCGAACACACGTGCCCTTTTGACCGGCCCATTTAACCCTCGAACATTCCAGGTGATCAGCCTAGTGGCCCCCCCTTCGCCAATCAGCCATTCCCCTTTTTTGGGCTCACCTCCAGCCCATGGTCCTCGCCTCCACCGGCCCGCCCCCAGGCAGCCTCCGCCCACAACCTCCTCTCTGTCCCTTGGCCCAAGTCCCCCCCCAGTAACAACACTCTGTAACCCAACCCCTTTGATAAACGAAACATATGCACACACCCCACTTGCGCTTCCGTGAGCTAGCCCGCCCAGCTAGCTTGGTGGCTCCCAGCCCTGGCACCGGATAGTCTCCCACCTATTGTTTCCCCCCTCCCTTCTCATACAAACATACTCCAACATCAAACAATCCCCACACAATTTCCCGACAGAAAAACACCAAAATCTAAATAAAGCACACCTCCATCCCCCAACAGTACAAATGAAAACCTTAACTCACTCAGCTCTGCCACTGGTCCCAAATCAATACAGAAGGCATTACAAATAGCTTCCACAAAACGAAAAACGAGAAACTTTTTTAAAGAACGGAGAAACAAAAAGAAAAAAAACATGAACGTTGCAGCAAAGTGCAAAAGTTCTCAGTCCACCACCAGTCCTTTCCTTTTCGCAAAGTCCAGCGTGTCCTCAGGCGACTCAAAATAAAAGTGCTGTTCCTTGTACGTGACCCAGAGACGGGACGGATACAACAGTCCAAACTTCATCGTTTTCTTAAAAAGGATCGACCTAATCTGGTTGAAGCCTGCTCTTCTCCTGGCCACCTCCATACTCCGGTCTTGGAGACCCGCAGGATACTGTTGTCCCACTTACAGTTCCGTTTCTGTTTGGCCCACTGTAGAATGCGCTCCTTATCCAAGTGCCTGTGGAATCTCCCCACCATTGCCTTCGTTGGGGGGGGGGGGGGGCTCCCGTTCGCGGCTCCTCGCAAGTTCTCTGTGAGGTCTGTCCACCTCCAAGGGTCGGGAGAATGCCCCATCCCCCAGCAGCTTCTCAAACATATCTGCGATGTATGCCCCAGCGTCCGCTCCTTCAGACCCCTCCGGGAGCCCAACGATTCTTAAGTTCTGCTGGTGGGACCTATTCTCTAGGTCCTCCACCTTCTCCTGGAGCAGCTTCTGCTGGTCTCTCAGCATCCCCACCTCCAGCTCCACCGCAGTTTGATGTTCCTCCTGCTCAGCCAGCACTTTCTTCACTTTCTGGATCGCCCAATCTTCGGCCCGATCTAAACTCCAGCCGCTCAATCGACTCTTTTATTGTGTCCAAGCAGTCCCGTTTCTGCTTAGCAAAGCCTTTCTGAATAACTTGCATCAGCTCCTCTGTTGACCGCTGGGTCGACAAACCAAAGGTCCGGTCCTCCGCCATGCTGTCTCCTGCTGCAGCTACGCTCCAAACCTTCTCTGTCTTTCTATTTCTGCCTTTACGAGCATTTCTAGTCCTTCTGTCCATGCACTGAAGTGGGAATTCAGGACACATTTGCCTCTGTCCTCAGTTTTACAGTTCAAGTCCGGTAGAAAATCAGGGGGGAAAGGTCCAAAAGTCCGACCTGAGCGGGAGCCACCAAATGTGTGACTTACTCCTTCATAGACGCCACCGGAAGCCCCACGCGGGCCCTTTTGACTGCCCCATTCAATCCCTGAACATTCCACCTGACCAGCCTGGTTTTGGGGGGGGGGGGCACTCTGCCCCCATCCTCCCATCTCTGCCGATCAACCATAACCTCTCCTAGGCCAGTCTGCAGGCCATGTCCCGCACCTCCCCTGGCCCTGTGAACCAGCCTGTCAGCTCCCGCCCATGGTGCCTAGCATCCTACCCCCCACTGATCCTCTCTTTCCACCCCCCTCTTAGTGCAAACTGTGAAAACAAAGGCAAGAAGTAAAAGCAAACAAACAAATCCTCCCAAGGTCCGAACACAGCCCACCCCTCATCCCTTAACAAAGCACAGTATACTGGCCAAACCCCAACCACAGCCGAAAAATGGGGGAAAAAACTAAAGAAATCCACACAACATAAACCAAAAGTTTTTCTCAGCATAGTTCAGCTCTCCTCAATCAAAGCTCAAGGTCATCCTCCTGCCAGTCCATTCTCCTTCATGAAGTCCGTTGCCTCCTCTACCGAGCCAAAGTATAACTCCCGGCCCCATAGGTCACTCATAGGCAGGCCGGGTATAGTAGTCCGAATTTTACGCCCTTCTTGTACAGGGCCGACTTGACCTTTATTGAAGCTCGCCCTCCTCTTTCGCGAGCTGTGCCCCCAGGTCCTGGTACACTTGAATCTCGACATCCTCCCAGGTGCATCGCCTCGTCTGCCTGGCCCACCTCATGATGCGTTCCTTGTCCAGGAACCAACGCAATTGCACCACCATCTCCATCGGCGGCTCGCCCCCCCCTGGGGCTTGCACATCAGTGCCTAGTGGGCCCGATCCACCTCCAAAGGCCGGTTGAACGCACCTTCCCCAAGCAGCTTCTCCAGCATCTTCCCCACGTACGCACCAGCGTTTGATCCTTCGATTCCCTCCAGCAGACCCACGATCCGGATGTTCTGTCTCCAAGAACAGTTTTCCAGGTCCTCCACTTTCTCCAGCAGTCGCTTCTGCTGGTCACGCATCAGCCCAATTTCTGCTGCCGTCGAGGTGGACTGTTCCTCCTGCTCCCCGCCAGCTCCTCCAACCGCTGGATCACCTGTCCCTGGGCTGCCAGTCTCGTCTCCCCACGGTCAACCATCGCCTTGATCGAGTCCACTGCCTGGGCCATCCTCCGCATACTCCTTCCGCTGTTCGGTGAACTTCTCATTCAGGCAGCTCACCAACTGGTCCATCGACCACTGAGCCGGCAGGGCCATACCCTGCACATCCGCCGTCTCCGCCTGCTTCTCGTTCGCCTCAACCCACTGGTTTGCTTTTTTCCGGGCACCTTTGCACCGCAGCTCCATAAACTAGGGGTCACTCTCGTCTGCTCTCACTTCTGCAGCTTTTTTTTTTTGCAAAACTCCTGCAACAAAAGCCACAAAAAGACCATCATGAGCGGGAGCTGCCAAGTATGCGACCTCTCACTCCATGGCCGCCACCAGAAGCATTCTTTACCATGCACTTCTAAGTACTCTGCTATCTCATCCTTAATATTGGACATGAAGTCTTGCCAACAGTTCAAGTCAGGCTAACTGGCATATAATTTCCTGTCTTCTGTCTCCCTCCATTCTTAAACAGGGGTGTTAAATTGGCAATTTTCCAATCCTCTGGGACCCTCCCTGCTTCCAGTAATTCATGAAAGATCACCTCCAATGCCTCCACTATCTCCTTCAGAACCCTGGGGTGTAGTCCATCCAGTCCGGGTGATTTATCCACCTTCAGACCTTTCACTTGTCCCAGTACCTTCTCCTCAGTGATGGCTACTTCACTGCCCTCTGACTCTCTTGAAGTTCTGGCGTGCCACTGGTGCCTTCCACTGTGAAGACTGAAGCATCTTTGCTTTGTTCAGTATTGGTGAAGGTGTTACATGCAAATTGCCTTGTGCCTTTTCTGTTGTTTGTGTGTATCTGGCTCATCAGTCTACTTTTCTTCCTCCTGCCCACCGAACTCACCAACAATTGGCAAATAACTAACATTGGAGGGATTCAAACCTGGAGTTTCGGGGGGAGGATGCTGGGAATCTGAAAGATGAACGAGCTGGAAACACTGCAGGGCTGGCAGCATCTGTGGAGAGAAGCAGAGCCAAATGTGACACTTCACGACTTTAGAGTGGAAAGGGAGGTCGGCGTTAAGAGGGTAGCTTAGAAGGACGGAAGAGTCGAGTATTTTGAGGAGATGGGGTAATGACGGCAGATTTCACAGAGAGCAACAACTTCATAAGAGAGAGAGTAAGGGCGGTACGGTGGCGCAGTGGTTAGCACTGCTGCCTCATGGCGCTGAGGCCCCTGGTTCGATCCCAGCCCCGGGTCACTGTCTGTGTGGAGTTTACACATTCTCCCCGTGTCTGTGTGGGTCTCGCCCCCACAACCCAAAGATGTGCAGGTTGGGTGAATTGGCCATGCTAAATTGCCCCTTAATTGGAAAAAAAAATTATTGGGTATTCTAAATTTATAAAACAATAAAAGAGAGCTGTTTACAATATCGGCTAAAATAAGGCCCAGGGAGAGAAGTTAGCTTGTCAGCAATATAGTGGGAATCGGATGAGGGGAACAGGAGGGGTGGGGTGAATAAGAAGCGTTCAAGAGGGCGTGACTGGAGAAGAACAAGAGAAAGAGACCATTTTCAGTAGAGAAATGAAGCTAGCAGTTATCATTCCAAGAAGCTAGCGTTCCAAGATGATCCTGGAAGAGTGAGCAATTTTAGCAGCTGAGTGCAGGACCTGATGGTGCTTTGTGTAATGCAGTCATATCCAGCAGTGGATCGTTGAGCCAGTTATCTGCCGTATTTGCTCAAATGTACCTCCTTTGGACTTTAGAGCGGAAATGTGAGAGAGAGTAATGATCCTTTCTTTTTCTGAACTAGGGCATCCGAGGTGGTGGTGAGGGTGCAAATCAGTAGCAGCAGTAATGTTGTGGAGAATTGAGGGCCAGAGACTGGAACGTTGGGATTGAAAAGTGCAGTTGGAAGCAAATTGGAGGAGAGTTTGTTCCCAGGGTAAATACAGAAGGGGAATGAGTTGTATCGTGGAAGGGAGACGCATGTGAGAAGTGATACAGGAAAGTGAGCAGAGATGTACTTGTATGTGTTGAATGCGAAGAGGGTAGCGAGACTATGTGAGATGGCCATCAATATGGGTTGGAGTTGCATGGCGAGACCATAAACTCCCTCCAGTGCAGAAAAGGGCCATTCATCCCATCGAGTCTGCACCAGCTCTCTAAAAGAGCCCCACCCTATCCCCGTTACCCAGTAACCCTACCTTTTGGATACGAAAGGCAATTTAGGATGGCAAATCCACCTAACCTGCGCATCTTTGGACTGTGGGAGGAAACCGGAGCACCCGGAGGAAACCCACGCAGACATGGGTCGAGAAGTGCAAACTCCATACACAGTCTCCCGATTCCGGAATTGAACCCAAGTCCCTGGCTCTGTACGACAGCAGTGCTGCCCATTCTGTGCCACCGTGCTGCTCATGCTGTGCATGGGAGCTGGATGCATTGAGATGAAGATGTGGGTCAGTACTCTGGTCTGGTCTATACAAGTGCAACATAACATCTCCACTTCTCCGTTCTGTGCTTGTGGGAAGGAACCCCAGTGCTGTTTGCATTTTGTAACAATGTTACTTCATTGTTATAATTAGTGATGTTTTGTATCAGTAATCAACGATAAGACCATAAGATATTGACGTAGAAGTAAGCCGTTCGGCCCATCGAGTCTGCTCCACCGTTCAAGTGATCATGACTGAACTGATGTGATGGTTCTTGGCTCTACTTTCCTGCCCTATCCCCATAACCTTTGATTCCTTTACTAATATAAAATCTGTCTATCTCGGCCTAGAACATATATAACGACCCAGCCTCTACAGCCCTTTGCGGTAGAGAATTCCACAGATTCACTAACCTCCGAGATGAAATTTCTCCTCTCTGTCTAAAATGGGCGAACCCTCACTCTGAGGTTATGCCCTCTGGTCCTAGACTCTCCCACAAGAGGAAACCTCCTCTCGGCACCAACCCTGTCAAATCTACTGTGAATCCTACGTGTCTCGGTGAGGTCGCCTCTCATTCTCCTAAACTCCAGTGAGCACAGGACCAACCTACTCTACCTCTCCTCACAAAGAAAATCCCTCATGATCCCTGTGTCCCCCTACCTCATTTAAACACTCGTATTCCAAGCCGTATGCGACCGTACGGTCTCCCACTTGGCAATATTGAATTAAATTTTCCGATTGTGTCCTCATTCTGTGAAGTTTATTGTAAATTAGCAATAGTTTGGGTGCAAGGATGATCTTCAATTTTGGTGTTTGTGGCATACTTTTGGGTTCCTGACCTATTTTATTACCGATTTTTAAAAGACGTTATCACGCTGATCAGTGTTGCCATGTCGGTACTGTTTCCCGTAGTTGGCCAAGTGTGAGGAGAGATGGAAGTTTCTCAACTGATCATCTGGAAACCCCTGCGATGGAGCCAGAGACACAGTTATACAATTAAGAGAACAGCAGCTGCTGAATTGCCGGTGCTCTTCAGCTCAAGTTACCCCCACCAAAATTATTTTATTAAATCTTGTCCGACTCCTTTTTTCCATTTGGGAGAGTGGATGGCACAAAGCGGATCAAGACTCCGGCTGCTGCTCACCTGTGTGATTATCACTGGAAAGAGTCTAATCGGGATCACTGACTCAGAAATATCTCCATGACGACTAGAAACGGGGATTTTATTTTTCGCTACCTCCATGTGCTCACTTCTGTTCTTGTTTTTTGTAGCAGCGTGGCACCCTCTGCCTGGGAATGGGTTTGGTGCGTGCGATACAGAAGCCAAGAGAGGGCTAGCACACCAAATTTGTGTTGAGACGTGTCTGCGGGTTAATTATTATTTCCTTTCTGTTTAAAAAACAAATATATATTTTTATTAAGGTATTTGAAAATGTTTATTAAAATACAGACTATGACATCAACACGGTATAATGAACATTCCTCTCCCCCAATCTCAATCTTCACACTCTCCAACCATACAACAGCAAACATTGACCCTCTTGAGGTGAACTTTATTTGGGGAGGGGGAGGTTGGGGGGGGGGGGGGGGGGGAGGAAGGGGGAGGTTGGGGGGGAAGGGGGAGGTTGGGGGGGGGGGGAAGGGAGAGGTTTCGAGTCCCTCCACATTAACAAGATCCGCCTCTGGGTTACCAGGGAGGCAAAAGCCAAGGCGTCAGCCTCTTTCGCCCCCTGAACTCCCGGCTCTTCCGACACTCCAAAGATCACTACCTCTGACCTCGGCACCACCCGTGTTTTTAGCACCGTGGACATTGCCTTAGCAAAACCCTCTAAGCTTTGGGCATGCCCAAAACAAGTGGACATGACTTGCTAGGTTTCCCGCGCACCTCGCACACCTATCCTCTACCCCGAAAAACCTGCTCATCCAAGCCGCTGTCATGTGCCCGGTGGACTACCTTAAATTGTATCAGGCTGAGCCTGGCCCATGATGAGGAGGTATTAACCCTGCTTAGGGAATCCGCCCATAGACCCGCCTCTCTTTCTCCTCCTAGCTTGTCCTCCCACTTGCCCTTGAGCTCCTCCATCGGAGTTTCCTCTGCCTCCAAAAGCTCCTGGTAAATATCTGAAACCTTCCCCTCTCCCACCCAGGTACTGGAGACTACTCTATCCTGTATCCCCCGTGGCGGCAGCAGCGGGAAGGCCGGAACCTGTTTTCTCAGGAAGTCTCGCACCTGCAAATACCTAAACCCATTCCCTGCTGGCAATTCCAATTTATCCTCCAAGGCTTTCAAGCTGGGGAAGCTCCCATGTATAAATAGATCCCCCATCCTTCTAATTCCTGTCCTTTGCCATCTCCGGAACCCACCATCTAGCCTACCCGGTACAAACCGATGATTATTATAAATCGGGGTCCAAACCGATGCTCCCTCCAATTTCTTATATCTCCTCCATTGCCCCTAGATTCTCAGGCAGCCACCACCACCGGACTTGTTGGGTATCGGGCCGGCGAGAACGGAAGAGGGGCTGTTATCAGTGCTCCCAAACTTGTGTCTTTGCATGACGCTGCCTCCATCCACTCACATGCTGACCCCTCCCCCACTACCCACTTCCTAATCATGGCTATATTAGCCGCCCAGTAGTAATTGCAGAAGTTCGGCAGCACCAACCCACCCTCCCCCCGACTGCGCTTCAGCAACACTTTCTTCACTCGCGGGGTTTTACCCGCCCACACAAAGTCCGAAATAACCTTATTCACCCGCTTGAAATTCTTTCCTTTTGTGATTAAAGGAGCAGCCATTAAGGCCTGTGTTGGAATGTATCGACCTATTGAGTGATGAAGACAGCGAAGGAAACACTGCACCGCACCACAAGGTGAGCACTTGATTGTATCGGTGGTTTATAAAGGGGTTTGGCAGAGGTAGACAGCGAGAGAGTGCTTTCACTTGTGGAGCATTCCAACCCACACAATGTTATTGTCACTAATGGATCCATTTAAGGAATTCAGGCAAAACTACTTTTTAAACCAGAAACTGGTTGGAATGTGGGACTCGCGACAAGGAGTAGTTGAATTGATCAGCAGCGATGCTTTTAAAGCGAAGCTTAATAAGCACTTGAGGGAACAAAGGAATAGATGGGGCATGTTGATATGGTGAGTTGAAGAAAGATGGGAGAAGACTCATGTGGGGCAGGAACCTCATCAAGATGAGTTGGAATGAATGTCCTGTTTCCTGTGTGGTATACAAAAGAACAATACAGCACACGAACAGGCCCTTCGGCCCTCCCGAGCATGTACCGGTCATGATACCAAACTTGGCCCAAACCCTCAGCACATCCTTGTGCTGTATCCCTCCATACCCATCCTTTCCATGTATTTGTCAAGATGCCTTTTCAACGCTATTAATGTATCTGCTTCCGCAACGTTCCCCTGGCAACGTGTTCCAGGCACTCGCCATCCCCTGCATTAAAAAAAAACCTGCCTCGCACATCTCCTCTAAACTTTACCCCACGGACCTTAAACCTATGCCCGCTGGTGTCTGACCCCTCCACCCTGGAAAAGAGTGCCTGCCCATCCACTCTATCCATGCCCCTCATAATCTTATATGCATATTCTATGTATATAAATCTCCGATCTTCTGCACATCTAAAACGTGATGATATTCAGTTTGGGAACTGGTACCCAAGATTTTTTTTTTCAACGTTATACAGTACTTCAGAGGTGATGGATTAGTGAATGATGGCTGTAAGCCATCTCTGGAGATCATAATCCTGGAAACATTTTGTTGGGAATCGTTCAGACAAGTACAGTCATTTTGTTGGCACCTGCCTTCGAGATCTCTGTCGCAAAAGTGCAACCATTTCTTTCAAAATCCCTGCTCCTTAGTCACTCTGAGCGGGGAATATATGGACTACTGTAGCACAGAAGGAGGACATTTGACCTATTGTGTCCATGCTGGCTATTTATGGTACGAAAAGCCTTGCTGCTCTCTCCCCTTACCCCTGTGAATTCTTGGTCTAGAAATTCCCTAAATGCTAAAGCACAAATATGGTCAAGATGAGCCAGAGCTGCCGATGGTTGTGCTGAATACGATTTAAAGAGATCTTCCCATAATAATACCTCACACCCAACTTTGTTACCTCACTGTGGTCAACGAAGTTGCCTGCTCTGTGGCATGACTGTTCAGCTACAGCTCAATGTCACTGGGTGGTTCATCTCTTATTTTATGAATTCCGACTTAAAGTAAAATCCACCTTGCAATCAGCAGGCACATCTGGGATCTGTCGCACGAGATATTCGGGGCTTCATAGCTGTGGGGCTGGATTCTCCGTTTCCGAGACTAAATGTTGACGCCAGCGGAGCGTGTGTTGACTTTTACGCCAGAAAAATCGGTGCCCCACCTGCACGATACAGATACCACTAATAGGCTAACCTCTCGTGGAACACAAGCAATTCCACTAAAAACTGCTAGATTCGCTGGGTCTGTGATTGGCACACATGAGGCTCCCATGCTGCAGCCGCATATAAACTATATTGCCTCCTCCCCCCCCCCCCCCCCCCCCCAAAAACACACACACTCACTCTCACTCTCTCACTCTCTCACTCTCTCACTCTCTCACTCTCACACTCTCTCACTCTCACTCTCACTCTCACTCTCACTCTCACTCTCACTCACAACACAACCATCCCAGCCACAAGGTGGCTGGAAGGAGAGTGACCCAAAGATTCAGAGACGTTGAGCTGGGCACCCTCCTGGGCGCAATGGAGGAGAGGCGGATAACCCTGTATCCCGGTCTAGGAGGAAGAGTGCTCGGTGCCGCCGTTCGCCGTGCCTGGGCGCAGGTGGCAGAGGCAGTCAGCGCTGTGGGCAACGTCGTCCGGACTGCAGTGCCGGAAAGAACTGCACAACCTCCTCGGAGGCCGGGTGAGTTGGCAGCACCGTGCCCCTTGCACTAACACCCCCCCCCCCCCCCCCCCCCCCCAACCACACACACCGCACACACACACACCCGTAATCCACTCCCCCTGGAGGAACGGCCGAACCCACATGCCAGCAGCCATGCCAACCGCCATGGCCGGGTGCCCTGACCACTGAGGCCACCAGCTACCCACACCCAGGGCTGCTTGTGTCAGACCATCTAAACGTTTGTTGTATGTGTTTCCCCCCCACCCCAGGAGAAGGCCGTGCGCAACTGCTGGGAGCAGGAGACGACCGGACTGGGACCACCAGACCTGCGGCCCCTCACCGTGGCCGAGCAGAGGGCCCTGAACTTGGCCGGCGGCCCAGAGGAAAGGGAGGTCGCAGGGATGGAGTGCGGCCATGGGGGAGGACGTGAGACCCTGCTGAGTTGCGGTTCCCCATGACCTGTGTGCCGAGACCCCCTTCCTCACCCTCCACCCTCACTAACACACCACCCTCCCCCGGTCCGCGGTCTAATCATACATGTCATCTTGTGTCTTGCAGGACCTGCCGGAGATGGGGCGGGTCTATCTGGTGACTCCCGCCCCCAGCCAATGCCTGAGCTGGTGCCCCCTGCACAGCCTGACGGGGAGAGCAGCCAGGACACCCCAGAGCTCGGGTCGGAGGATGACACTGATTTTCCGTCACAGCTGTCTCCAACACCCTCCACCATCCCAGAGACACTCGCCTCGGTTGGTCACTTCAGTGACAAGGCTCCTGGAACACTATCTGGTGCTCACCACACAGCCGTCTCGGTACAGCAGGTGGAGGTAGGAGCACCCAAGGGGCCGGATGGTCGGAGGGCAGCCCGGCCCCAGGAACCAGCTGCCGTCCAGATGGGTCCCGGGCTCCTGGAACATCCAGACCGAACCACAGTGCAGATGCAGTCATAGAGCCAGGGACCACATGAGGGGATGTCGGCGAGAATCCAGCTCCTGTGGGCGAAGGTGGGGGTTGTCCAACCGCCTGCAGGAGCAGGAGGTGCTGCCGACCATGTGTGCCACCCAGGCCAACACCGCACAGGTGGCGTCCGCGGTGGAGGCATTGGGGGCAACGGTTTCGGCTATGGTTCAGCATGTCCAAGGTCTGGGACATTCTGTGCTGGCGGCGGCCGAGGCCCAGGACAGAAATGCTGCACTGTCTGAAGCAACATCTTTTGGATGAAGCATTGAATCAAAGGGGGAGTCGGTTCACTCAATTTATTTAAACAGCAAGCACGTGGTTCCGAACCATCCAACCAGCATGGGTGCAATTCCCATTCCGGCTACAGCATCTGCCTCCTCGCCCTGCACTGGAGAATGGTAGACAACGGCAAACCACTGCCAGGAGAAACCGCTCGGGATGAAGCACCGACCCAATGAGGAGCCAAGGGCCTAACTTGGGGCAGGGCACGCAAGCAATGGAATTGAATCTGTCTTCTCCCATCAGCTGCACATGAGTTATAGACAGGGGAATATTTGTTGGATGCTATTTATGAATTTCCAGAGGGCGTTTGGGAAGTGTTTGAAGGGGACTGCTAGCTAATCTTAAAGCTCATGGAATTGAAGATAAATTATTGACCTGTTGGCTAATTGGTTTGAGCAGCCAGAAATGGAGAGTTCGGATTAATAGGCAGAAACTCTGGTGACTTGAGGTGTTGAATAAATGATCTGTACTGGGGACGTAGCAGTTCACTGCACTGTTAACTTATTGCTGGGATTGAAATATATCCAAATTTGCTGATGATGCAAAGGTAGACAATATTGCAAGCAGATTAGATGGAAGGATACCATTTAATAAGCAAATTATTAGATTAAATGGGCCAAATTGGCAAATGCATTTCAGTGCAGGCAAACGTGAGTCATCCACTTTGAACCTAGGAATTTAGTGTGACCAATCCACCTACCTTGTGGGGGTGAAACTCACGCAGACACAGGGAGAATATGCAAACTCCACACACGGACAGTGACCCGGGTCTGTGATCTGACCCGGGTCGTCGGCTCCGTGAAGCAACAGTGCTAACCACCTGTGTCACCGTGCCCACCCCACAGTAACATTTTCAAACAGATTGGATGCCAAGCCACATAAGTGTTTATTAATGCAGCTGACCAAAAGCTTTGACAAAGAAGTAGGTTCTCTAGGAGCACCTTGAACGAATGGAGAGGATTGGAGGTTTGTGGCCGAGGCAACTGAAAACCGGCTGGCCAGTAGTGAAATGATTAAAATTACAAATGCACAGGAGGCCAGAATTAGAAGAATGCAGATATTGTGAAGGCTAGCAGTGCTAGAGGAGATTGCAAAGATTGGGAGAGGCGAGGCCACGGAGGGATTTCAAAACCAGGATGGAAATTTTAAATTCGCGCTTTGGACTGGGAGCCAATGGCGAGGAATGATTGGCACTTGCTGCGAGTCAAGATGTGGGTGCAAAGTTTTGGATGACCTCCGGTCTGCAGAGGGTAAAATGTGGAACTTGAAGGCAGGACCACATTGTAAAGAGTCCAATGTAGAGGTAACACAGGAGCGAGGGTCTCTGCAGCGGGTGAGCCAAGTCGGGGGTGGAATCAGATGAAGGTGTGGAAATGGGCAGTGTTAGTGGTGGAACAGTTTTGTGGTTGAAAGCTTGTCAAGAGGGTCGAATATGACACCAGAGTTCCGAATGGTGTGGTTCAGCCTCAGATGGTCAGTGGCGTGGGGACCAACAAAAATGGCGTCGGTGGAACGGAGACGGGGGTGGTGTCGGTGATTTTATGGGGCGATTCTGGGAGAAGAGCAGGCACTGCTGGAGGGGAGTAAGGCAAAGTGGGAGGAAGAGTTGTGGGAGAGCATGGAGGAGGGACTGTGGTGTGAGGTGCTCCCGAGGGCAAATGCCTCAAATTTGTGCACCAGGTTGGGGCTGATGCAGCTGAAGGTGGTGTATAGTGCGCACCTCACAAAGACGAGGAGGAGCCGACTCTTTGAGGGAGTAGACCATGTTTGTGAACATTTTGGGGGGGGGGGGGCCCGCAAACTGTGTTCATATGTTTTGGTCCTGTCCAAAGCTGGAGGGAGGTGCTCAGGGTAATTTCGAAGGTGGTACATGTGAGGCTTGAGCTGGGTCCTCTGGAGGCCATATTCGGGGTATTGGATCGACCGGGGTTGGAAGCGGGGGCGGAGGCCTCGCTGATCGCCCGAAGGAGGATCCTGTTGGGATGGAGGTCAGTGTCCCCACCCTGTGCCCTGGTGTGGCGGGGAGACCAATTGGAGTTTTTAACACTCTTAAGGTGAAGTTTGAGTTCAGGGGAAGGATGGAAGGGTTCTACAATTCATGGACTTTGATTATTGTGCACTTTTTCAAGAATTGGATGACATTGAACATTAGGGGGGTTTGGAATGTGTGTGTTGTTGGTGACTATGTATGGGTGGATGGTGGATTCCTGAATTCTTTCGTTTGATGTCTGTATTTAAAATGTTGTGGGTTGTTTAGGGGTTGGTGGGAGGGAGGAATTGTTGTCCAGGGGATTGACATTGTATTTGTTACCGTTGATTGTTTAATGGTGGGTGTAAATTTGGATGAAAATGTGACAAAGGAGGAGAATAAAAACATTTTTAAAAACGAATGGCGTTGGTGTTCCTGATATTCGTTTGAGTAGTTTTCTGCTGATCCAGCACTGAATGCCAAACAAGCAGTCTGATCAATTGGAGTGATCAAAATAAGTGTTGGTGAGTTTGAGCTGATTGACCTTTTGCGTATAGATAGGATCTGACGCTGGGGCGCAGCATATAGATGAGAAATAGGTGCGGGCAAAGAATAGTCTGGGGATTCCCAAACAACAGTCACTTTGGTCGGAGATTGGCGAATGAAATGGGGCAGGCATATGACCGATTAAATTTAATGCAGCGCAAGCGTAAAATGCATCTTGGGAAGAAGAATGCGTAGAGGCAATAGAAATTAAGGAATGTAGAAACAGAGGGTAGATGTACACAAATCTTTGAGGGTGGTAGGACAAGTTGATTAGGGTGTTTTATATTTTTTTTAAAATTGAATTTTTTGATTCTGTAACAAAAGTAGTTATGCTCGATTGCTATGCAACACTGGTTAGGCTGTGTTCAATTCTGAGCCCTACACTTTAGGAAATTTTTGAGGGTGCAGAGGGAATTTAACTAGAAAGATGCAAGGAATGAAGGAACTCGATTACGTTATAGAGACACCAGAAATTGGTTCTCTTTCGAGCAGAGAAGCTTAAGGGGAGATTTAATAGAAGTGTGCAAAATTGGATGAAAAAGGGAAATCCCATTTTTCCAGTAGCAGAAGGATTGGTAACCAGAGGACATAGAAACTTGGAAAAGACGAGAGGTGGTGTGAGGAAAACCTTGCTTTTGCACAGTAAATTATTGTAATATGCCCAAAAAAGACTATTTTGTGGTAAATTCCAAAAAGGAAATTGGATAAACACTAAAGGGAGAAATATTGCAGGGCCAAGGGAAAAGATCAAGGAATCTACTGGTTGAATGGTTTTATCAAAGACTTGGATCAGACGTTCTGGGCAGAATGACCTCCTGGATCATTCTATGAAGACCACCGCAATCTCGGGCATTGGTGCTTGGACAATAAATGTCTGCGACACCTGCAATGTTGAGAATGAATTTAGAAATAGTACGTTTACTTTGATGAAATGTTAAAACATATTTCCAGTTTTTTTGTGAATACGACATCAATAATTTGCTGTTTTGTCTTTTTTGAACGAATGGAATAGAAACCAAAAGATCACATTGATTGGCAAAAGGAAAGAGTTCTGTCAACATTGGATCGTTTGGCACGTCATGTGGAAGTTGAAAAACAGTTGAAAGAAGAGAAATGCAAAGCTTTTCAAGTAAGTTGCTCACAGATTGATAAAGGCTTTGGAAGCAGGGTGTTTTTTTTTTTACTATTCATGTGAAGGACGCGAGTGTTTTTGGCAAGGCCAGCGTTTGTTAATTTTGTTGAATTAATTTACGGGATGTGGGCATCACTGGTTAGGTCAGCATTTATTGCCCATCCCTAGTTGCCCTTCAGAAGGTGGTGGTGAGGTGCCTTCTTGGACTGCTGCAGTCCGAGGTGTAGGTACACCCATGGTGCTGTTAGGGAGTTCCCTCCAGCCCTCCCTTCAGGAATTAAACACCCTCAGAAAGGATAGAGAGGAAAAGCTGGATGGATCCGTTTTCCTGGGGAGAGCTCCAGCAGAGGTATTGCTCTGCTGCTAGATTTTTAAACTGAAAGCAAGATGAATCCTTCCTGGCTCTGCAGAACATTCCAGAATGGTCAGCACCAATCAGCATCAACTTTCAGCAAAGGCCTGGCAATTTGAGCCAGCTCATTGGCCGCCAGCCAAGTTCGTCAAGGTGTGTCAGCACTGATCTCCCTGGAATCTGCCCATCTGAAACATAAATAGCTCTTTGCAACCTGCCTTGCCTGAGGTCATAAGTCAATCCTCCAATTACCATTCACTTGAATTAAAGGTGAAGTCCATCTTAAACGCATAGGCACATTAATTGTCTACGTACAAGAATTGAAATAGCAGAATAACAGAAATTAAAAGGAAAAAAACTAAGGGACAGACGGGGTCTAACGGGAGGATCCTTACAATAGCAAGAACATCCTTCCGCAGGTCACCCATGCCATCCACAGTCCTATATTGAAATCCTCTCGCTATTAGCAACTTATGCAAGAGGATACCACTCCGCCTGTCCAAATCAGGCTGCAGCATCTCTGCATCATACTCGCAGCTCGCCCTCCCACCCAGCTTTATAGGATATGCAAATTTGTAGATAATACATTTAGTTCCATTGTCCAAATCATTAATATATAATGCATGGCAGCACGGAGGTGCAGTGGTTAGCACTCGGTGCCTCACAGTGCTGAGCACCCGGGTTCCATCCTGGCCCCGGATCACTGTCTATATGGAGTTTGTACATTCTCCCCGTGTCTGCGTGGGTCTCATCCCCCAAAACCCAAAAAGATGAGCAGGGCAGGTAGATTGGCCATGTTAAATTTCCCCTTAATTGGGAAAAAAAGAATCAGGCACTCTAAATTTATAAAAAATTATATATAATGTGAACAGTTGGGGTCCAAGCACAAATCCCTGTGGTACCCCACGACTCACTGTCTGCCAGTCGGAAAAATACCCATTTATTCTAGCTCTTTGCTTCCTCTCTGCTAATTAGCTTTCTATCCATTTCGAGACACTACCCGCAATCCTGTGCACTTTCACTTCACATAGTAGTCTGCTATGTGACACCTTGTTGAAAGTCATCTGAAAGTCTAAATAAACCTCATCCACTGGTTCTGCCTGGTCAATTCTGCAAGTTACACCTTCAAAGAATTCCAGTAGATTTGTCAAGCATGATTTCTCTTTCATAAATCCATGCTGACTTTGTTTGATTATACCACTGCTTTCCAAATGCAGTGCTGTGAAATCCTTGAGAATGGACTCCAGCAACTTACCTAGACGTTAGGCTCACTGGCCTATAGTTCACGGTTACCAGTTTTTTCTCGACCTTCCTTTTTGAATAGCGGGGTTATATTGGCTACCCTCCAATCGGTAGGAACCATTCCAGAGTCCAAAGAATTTTGAAAAATGACCCAACAATGGATTTACTATTTCTAAGGCCACTTCCATAAGTACTCTGGGATAAAGATTATCATTCTCTGGAGATTTATCTGCCTTCAATCCCATTCATTTCCCCAAACCATTTCTCTACTATATCTGATTTCCTTCAGCTCCTCACTAAATCTTGTGTTTCTTAGAACTTCTGGTACATTATTCATGTCTTCCTTTTGTGAAGACAGAAGCAAAGTACAAGTTTAGTTCCTCAGCCATTTCTTTGTTCCACGTTATGGATTCTCCCGTTTCTGACTAAGAGGCTTACATTCGTTTTTGTCAATCTTTTTCTCTTTGCAAAAGTTTCTATAGGTATGTAATCAGTTTTTATGTTCCCTGTTAGCTTACTCTCATACTCTATTTTCCCTTAATAAATCCCTTGGTTCCCCCTTTGCTGAATTATCATTTCAACTGCTCCTAATCCTCAGTTTAGGCCACAGCCTTGTAACATAGGGCACTTAAAGTGGGTAGATGGAGAACCACACTAGGGAGAAAAGGATCGAAAGATAAGTTAATTCGGTTTACATGAAATGGCATGTGTGGAAGCTCATGTGGCGCACAGATGCTGAAATGAATCATTAGAGTAATTAGGGCGGCACGGTAGCACAGTGGTTAGCACTGCTGCCTCACAGCGCCAGGGACCCAAGTTCACTTCTGGCCTTGGTTCGCTGTCTGGATTTTGCACGTTCTCCCTGTGTCTGTGTGGATTTCCTCCGGGTGCTCCAGTTTCCTCCCACTATCCAAAGATGTACAAGTTAGTTTGATTGACCATGATAAATTGCCCCTTTAATGTCCAGGAATATTTAGGTTAGGTTATGAGGTTACGGGGATAGGGTGGGTTGGAAGGGTGAGTGGACACGGGTAGTGTGCTCTTTCGAAGAGTTGGTGCAGACACAACGGGCCAAATGGCCTCCTTCTGCACCGTAGGGATTCTATTCTATGATTCTAAAAATTCACCCCAAAACCTCTGGTGAACTGAGGACCACCTTGCACGCGCCAGCAGTCGGGTTTCAGATCGATGCAATGTCATGCTGGTGTGATGGTATGCTGGCGGGCAGCTGTTTTAATGAGAATTCTTTGCAAATGGCATTTGCATCACCTACCAGCGGAAAGGGCGACCTGCCTTTGGAAGAATTGTAACAGGATTTTATGCGGCTGGGTTTCTGCCTTTTTGACTCCTGCCACATTCACTGTGCCCGCATGCCACCAAACCCGCCGCGGGTTGGTTGGGAGAATTGCAACTTTAGTTTCCATTTATCCGAGATCAAAACAAGGGGTCATAAATATGTGGTGACCACAAAATTATTCAATACGGAACCCAACCTCCTTATTGAGGGAGTGGTTATAATGTGGAGCTTATAATCATGTAAGCTGCTGATCACAACCGTATGTTATAACATTAAAAAAACCTTATCAAGTGATTGAGGCAAATAACATTAATGTATTTAAGGGAAAACTAGATAAATGTGCGATGGAAAAAGGAATAAAATGTTATGCAGGTACAGTTAGATGAATATATGGGGAGGTGATGCCATAGTGGTATTGTCACTGGGCTAGTAATCCAGTGACCCAGGGTTAATACTCTAGTGACCCGGGTTCAACTGATGACCAGGAAACCAGGACCATTGTCGATTGTTGTAAAAACCCATCTGGTTCAATGTCCTTTGGGGTAGGAAGTCTGCCATCCTTACCTGGTCTGGCTGCATGTGACTCCACATCCACAGCAATGTGGCTGACTCTTAATTACTCTCTGAAACAGCCCGGCAAGTCATTCAGTTCAAGGATAATTAGGGATGGACAATAAATGCTGGCCTTTCCAGCGCTGCCCGCACCCTATGAATGAATAAGCTAAAAAGGGGTGGAAGGAGGCTCCCTTGCTTAAACACTGGCATGGAACATCCCATGACACTACTTCGAAAAAGTGTGAGGGAGTTGACCCCTGTGCCCTGGCCAATATTTATTCCTCAAACAACATCACAAAACAAATTATCTGGTGATTACCATATTGCTGTTTACGGGAGCTTGCTGTGTGTAGATTGGTAGCTATTTTCCACGTTACAAGAGTGATACCACTTCACTTTAGAAATACTTCATTGACTGTAAAGGGCTTGTGATTGCCTGGGGTTGTAAAAGATGCTATATAAATTAACAACTTTCTTTTCAATTTCCCGAACTGCTTACTGAAGGAATGTTTCAGTAGCTCAGTGAGTCAGCAATTCCACCGTTGGACATTTGCAATCAGTGCACATTCCCTGAAAGATTCTGGAAACACATTTGTAAGACATCTTGGGATTAGTGAGGTAATTGCTTTTGGATTGATTTCCAGCAAGTAATTAAGTAAAAGAAATCGAGACGATTCCCATATCTCAGTACGTTTACTGACAACGAGTGTGAGAGATGGAGGCTTGAGATCTGAGAAATAGCTAAAATCTTCAAGATCTTGTTCGATTTTGCAATGAAATTGGACTTGGTCGTTCAGTCCCTTGAGCTATTCCATCAGATCATGTCTGATCTGTACCTCAACTCCAGTTCACCACTGTTGATCCATATCCTTTGATACCTTTATTTATCAATAATATGTATATAAAATTTAGTGTAGCCAATTCATTTTTCCCAATTAAGGGGCAATTTAGCATGGCATCTTTGGGTTGTAGAGGCGAAACCCACGCAAACACTGGGAGAATGTGCAAACTCCACACGGACAGTGACCCAGGGCCGAATCGAACTTGGGACCTTGGTGCCATTAGGCACAGTGCTAAATACTGTGCCACCGTGCTGCCCTTTTATCAATAATATATTGATGGTGTATGTGCTCTGCCTGAAGCAGGTGTGTGGCTCATTGTCTGCCGATGCTGGGCTGTTGTGTAATGGCAGTTTTCGTTTGTGGTGCTTTGCCATTGCCTTCCACTCTCGGGGTCAGGTCCCACATCATCCTAGGCCGGAAAGAGAATTAAACCTGCAGTTATTCTTCTAAACTCCACAGTAACCACCTGGCCAACTGAGCTGATTGGCCACCAATCTGTTGATGTAAGTCTTGAAAGCTTCACTTGACCCAGCATGAGTCACAAATTTCAGATTTTTACTACTTTTTGAAAACTCTAGTTTTAGGATTGCGCTCTGTATGCACCCCCATCTTGGATTCCTTCATGAGACCAAATTGTTTCTTTGAAACCCTTCGATCATTTTAAACAACTTGATTAAATCTCCCCTGAACAGTCTAAATTCCAAGTGACAATTAAGTCTGTACTACCTGTCAGTCAAGACTGACTTAAATCCTCCATGATGTTGCAATGGTGTAAATTACTTGAGTGATTAAATAACCCTGAAGAGCTGGGTTGGATTTGAACAGGCCTGCAAAATATTCCCCGGTACGTCCTGTTCAAGTCTGTGTACTCTGGAAGAGAATTGGAGGAAGAAAACTTGTATATTGAGAAGTGTCATTTAAGAAATGTGTGTGTATGGCTGCACTGTAAATTCTATGATAATCTATGATGATCTGTAGTGAGAGCCCTTTTAAGAAATGAGAAATGGGTGTTTATTACTGCAGTGATGTCAGAGAGTGGGTGGAGCTGGGCTGTCTGTCAGCTTTTTACTTTCGTTTTAGGCTGTTTGCTGCAGGGCGTGTTTTAGTTTTGTTTTCAGTGTTGGAGCTGAAGCCAGACCAAGCAGGTGTACTGCTGTTCTCTCTGCCATCAAAAGACTATCTCTGGAGCATGTGGTGAATTCAGAATTATAAATGTTCTCAGTAGTGAATGTAAACCTAATGTGCTTCTGGTGAAAGATGTTGTAAGTCTTATGGTTGTTAAAAGGAAAGCTTAAAGGATTACTCAGTGTTGTATTTGAATTAATGGTTGCTAAGATGTTCACTATGTTTTAAAAAGGTTAGAATAAACATTGTTTTGCTTTAAAAAATACTTTCCCATTTCTGCTACACCACACCTGTAGGGTGCGCTGTGTGCTCCCCATACCACAATCTATTAAAAGTTGTGGGTCAGGTGAACTCCATGATACACTTTGAGGTTCTCTAAACCCTGGCTCATAATAAATGTTATTCTTATGTTCAAGTTATAGCCTGCTATGAACCTCTAAATTTGTCGAGAATGCTGTTAATTTCCATTTGGCGAATAGTTTGTATCAGGCACAATGTGTGTACTGATTCTCTCTCTCTCTCCTCTCTCTCTCTCTCTCTCTCTCTCTATGCTGATAATAGGCAGTTTCTAAACCCAGTTCAATTGATGCGTTCAAGAATATTAGTGCATTGGTTTGTCTGGTCAGTCTTCTTGTAGTTTATACAGTTTCAGGGCTATTTCACCGACTTAGACAATGTAAGCTTGCAGGGCTATGGGATAGAGCGAGGGAATAGGAATGACTGGTTTCCTCTGGAGAGCTGGCATAAATTTGATGGGCTGAATGGTCTCCTCCTGTGCATTAATGACGACAACTGCTACACTTAGTAAAAACCTGTCTTATTAACAGCCTTATTAAAACACTATTTACATGCAGCACATTGTATTGAGTATTGTATAGTATATTTTAGCTGGGGGTTACTCGTCCTTTTGTAAGATGGGGCCTTTTGATTGAAAAGTTTGAGAAGCTCTGTGCTGGTGATCAGATTGACCGGTTCGAAACTTCAGACTGGTTTTATTCACTTTTTGTGAATTACTTATATTTTACAGCGGGGTGTGAGTGAAAGATTTGTAAGGCCTGTGGTGTAAATATTTCAAAGATTATTTAGTAAGCTGGAAACTCCTAATATTAGACTGAGAACTAGCCCTTACATGAGAAGCTGTTTGTGCGTTTTACTTTCTGCTGCCTTTCCAGCTCTGTCTCCTGTTTTATTCCAATTCAGCGCATCTCCTTGTCGAGTATTTTCATTTGTTAAATAGTGTCTAGATTTGCGTCGTACTAGTGATTTTCTTTCCTAGACTTTGAATGAGGTTGTTGTTCCAATGCCATTTAATATTTGACAAGGAGATTACATGGAGATGTCTTTTCCTTTTTCCAATTCTGCACCTGCTTTTTCAGGTTTTTCTTCAGTACGTTTGGGGAAAAATATAACAACTTTGATTTAAATACCGGGCAACTTGATTATTAACTCTTGGGAGAGGCAGTCGGGGCGAGACCAGGGAGGAATTTGGAAATGAGAGTGAGGATTTTAAAATTCGGCTGTTGCTTAACTGGGAGTGAATGTAAATCAGCGAGCATGGGTAATGGATGACTGGGACTTGGGAGCAGAGGCTAAACTGCCTACTCCTCCTCCGAGTTCTTATGTTCTAAGAAAGAACTATTCTGTGTAATTCCAGCTCTTGGGCTGTAGCCCTGTTGTAAGTAACAGCACCTCAAACACAAATTGGTTTTCTTGATCAATCAAGGGATCAGAGGTTATGGGAAGAAAGCAGGAGAATGAGGAACACATCAGCCATGATCGAATGGCAGAGCAGACTTGATGGGCCGAATGGCCTAATTCTGCTTCATGGTCTTATCGTTTTGTGGTACGAGTTAGGATATAAGCAACAGTGTTTTGGATGAGGCCATGCTTGCGGAGGTAGGACAAGGGACCTCGGCCTGTAGTGCATTGGAATTTGTAATTCTGGAGGCAACAAAGGCAAGAATGAGGGTTCCAGCAGCTGAGGCAAAGTGGAGTCGGGAGACGTTATGGAAGTGGAAATAGGTACCCTTTATGGTGGCATGGCTATGTGGCTGGAGTTCATCCCGGGATCCAGCATTGACACCAAGGTTGCTGACAGAGTCTGGTTCAACCTAAGGCAATGGCTTTTGGGCTTCAGTGGTGGGGAGTGAATGCAATGGTTTCAGCTTTCCCAATATTTAATGGAGGAAATTTCTGCTTATCCAGTGCTGTACAGCAGACAAGCAGCCTGACAAATTGGAAGACTTCAGCTGAGTACCAAGTTGACCCTTGTTCCAGCTTGGTGGACTATTTTGATTGCATTGCAGTATGGAAGGACCTGCTGGTATAGTTTGAAACTAGCTTTTAGCTGCTCCTGCAGCCCATCCCTGCTAGCAAGGTTTACAAAGAGCTCTGGAGGGCGAGATTTAAAGGAAGTAGCTTGTAATAAGTGTGTGCACCTTTGCTCCAGGTCAAAGAGTTTTATTGTGCAGTATGAACGCTGCAGTATGAACGGTGCAGTATGAAAGGTGCAGTATGAAAGGTATCAGAAGGGCACAGATTGAAAATTGACTGACATGCAGTAAAAACAGATTTTATTTTCATCTAAATTTCTGTCGATTGTAATTTTAGATTGTAAATGAAGGCAAAATATAGCATGGAGCACAGTAGTTTCTGTCAAGGTGAAATTATGGATTTTTTTTTTTTAAATTTGGAGTACCCAATTCATTTTTTCCAATTAAGAAGCTGGGACCTCGGCACCGCGAGGCAGCAGTGCTAACCACTGCCACCGTGCTGCCCTAATTGATGGAAATTAAAAAAAAAATAAAACTAGGCTAACTATAATTGGATAATGTGGATTGTAATAAATTATTATCCGGGAACTTCGGTGGCCCGGATTGTCTTCAGGGTCAGATTGCACAATCGTGCATCATGGAATCTCGCTTCCGGTTGCCCTTTAGGTGAATGTACGGAGCAGATTTCCCAACTCCGACTCTATGTATGTCTGATGAATGGAGCGCGGCTTGATGGGACCCCTTACATTGTATTCTGTTAGGAGCCTTGCCAATAGAGGTCCCACTGAAATGTGTTGAGAATACTTCGCTTGCATATGAACATCTGAATTAGGAGCAGGAGTCGGCCCCTCGAGCCTGCCCTGCATTCAATAAGATCATTGCTGATCTGATTGTAACTGCAACTCCACAAGCCTGCCTTCACCCCCCCCCCCCCCCCTGTTAAGCAAGGATCTATCTAGCTCTACGTTAAATATTCAAAGGCACTGCTTCCACTGCCTTTGAGGAAGAGGGTTTCAATGACACTACCCTCTGAGACACATTCTCCTCTTTACTGTCTTATTTTTAAATCAGCACACTTACTGCGCTCACCCCAGTCCAACGCCGGCATCTCCACATTATTTTTAAATAGTAGCCCACATTTGCCCAAACAGGTGCCGCAGTATGGTGACTAGGGGATTTTCACAGTGGCTTCATTGCAGTGTTAATGCAAGCCTACTTGTGACACTAATAAAGATTATTATTATTATTAGTTTCCAAAACAAGAGGAAACACCCTTTCCATATTGACCCTGTCAAGACCTCTCAGGATCTTGTATGTTTCGATCAAGTCATCGATTACTCCTCCAGCGGACACGAACCTAGCCTGTCCAACCTTTCCTCAAGAAGAGCTTCCCAATTCAAGCAGCAGTTCCATGACACTTCACTGAAAATCTTCCAGCACATTTAAATCCTTCCTTAAATAAGGAAAGCATTACTGTTGTACGTGACCCGCTGCTTTCAGTTCTTAAGCCATTTTGGATGCTGACTCTCCTGTTCCATGAACCGTTTTGATCACGAGTCCTTTTTTTGTGGCATTTTGTCAAATGTGTTCTTCAAATCCGCATAGACAACATCTACCACACTCCCTCCATCAATCTTCACTGTCGCTCCATCAAAAAATTCATTAGTCAAGTGTGTTCTTCCTTTAACAAAGCCACGCCTGCTATTCTTAACTCAAGCCTCTCCGAGAGTGTGATGATTTTTTATTTTTTTTCACCTCATAATTATGGATTCCAAAAACGTACCCAGTCCTTTGCTTTGTTATAAGGGTGGAGAAGTGTTGAGGGTGGAGAAATGTTGTACCCCAGCATCATAGTTTTGAACATTCAGGTAGCTATGGGTGTTATGCACGACAGAATCGGGCATTCAGTGAAATTAATGAAAATTGTCCTTTCAGGGACACCCTCCCCTTTTCAGCTATTCAGCCCAGTTGCTTGCTCCATGCTGGTCTTCATGATCCATACCAGCGCACCCCCCCCAAATGTATTTCATCTCACCCTATCAGCAGATTCTCCTATTTATTTCTCTCTCGTGTATATATCCCGTTTCCCCCTTAAGTCAATCTATGAAATTACCATGTTATGGTGAGTTCTAACCACTCTCTCTGGATAAAATCTGTCTCACTCAACCTTGAGTATATTGTGTTTCCACTGCTCTCTGGGGAAGAGCATGCCAAACACAAACCAACAGGTGAAAGATAAAATTCCTCCTCGTATGTCTTTTTAAAAAATGTTTTTATTCTCCATTTTCACATTTTCCTTCAAAATTGACACCCCACCCATTCTTTAATGGGAGTCCCTCATTCTGAAACTATGCCCGCGAGCTCTAGATTCCCCCGTGAGAGGAAACTCAATTCTCGGTGTTTAAGATTGCACGTTTTTGCTGTTGAGTAACATTGAATTTAAATATTTATTCTGAGGGGCTTGTAAATCATGTCATTTCATAGAAGCGTCATTATGTTAGATATGCGTCTCCCTCTGCTGGATGATTTTTCTTTCTCCATGATCTGCCATGTTGCTACAAGCTGTTGTCGATGAATTTTCTTCTTGGGCTTTCTTGTTTGTTGTGTTTGTGCAGGAGAAGGTGGATTCGCAGCATGCCCATGGCATACAGGAGTTGGAATTCATTCAGGGACAACCAGCAACAGAAGAAGCGAGGAGATGCGTTGACGACTGGTTGAAAGTGCCAGGTATCGTTTTCTCCTCCATTTCACTTTGAAATTATGATTTTTGTTTGGTTGGATTATGGATTGCTGAGTTAAATGGAGATTGAGGTCATCTGGGTGGTTGGTGACGGGGGAATGTACCCAGACCTGTACTCAAAAATAACAGGGGTGGTTAAGGAGCTCTGGGATTTTGACCGAACAACTGTTTAGGAATTGCAATATATTTCTGAATCAGGATGGTGTGAGGCTTGGCGGGAAACCTGCAGGTGTTGGTGCCCCCAACCATCTTCAGTTGTTTCAAGAATGACTTCTCGCCATCACAAGGACAGAAGTGGGGATGTTTGCTGACGTACTATTTGCAACTGCTCAGGTACTGGACCAGTCTGTACCAATATGCAGCGAGACCTGGACACCTGATGCTTGGGCTGACGTGTGGCAAGTTTATATTTGCCCCACAGAAATGCAACGATATATCCAACAAAGAATCTAACCATCTGTCCTTGATATTACACAGCATTGGCATTGCTGAATCCCCCACAGTCAACATCCAAAGGGTTACCATTGACCAGAAACTGAACTGGTCCAGCCCTAAAAATACCATGGCTACAAGAGCAGGTCATTGTCTGGGAATTCTGTGGGGAATAACACGCTTCTTGACTTCCCAAAGCCTTTCTACCATTTACAAGTCACAAGTCAGTAGTGTGATGGAATGCCTACAATTTGCTGAGATGGGTGCAAAACTTCACACCATTCAGGACAAAGCGGCCTACTTGATTGGCGCCTTGTCGAGCTCTTGAAATATTCCCTCCCTCCACCTTTAGAACTGTGGGAACAGTGAGTACCACATAATAGATGCACTGCAACAACTTGCTAAGTTTTCTTTGATAGCACGTTCTGAATTCACGACTTCTACCACTTAGGACAAGAGTAGTAGATGCATGGGAAAGCCACCACGTTGAGCCTCCCTCCAAGCCATGTACCATCTTGACCTGGAACTATATCGCTGTTCCTCCACTGTTGCTGGGTCAAAATCTTGAAACTCTCTAGGTGTGTCAACACAACATGGACGACTTCCGGTTGCGGCTATGCCTAGGTAGGTCGCATGTTCGGCAGCTCCCGCCGGGAATGGACTTTTGGGCTCTTCAGGGGGGCCCCAACGGCAATTGTTCGACGGCTTCCAGTGTGGGAAGGTGACAGCAAGGTCCCCCCCGACATTATATGGACTGGAACAGGAGTGGAGCGGCTAAAAAAGTGATCCTAGTGCTGCGAAAAGTGCGAGGGAGGGAAAGCAAGATGGCGGCGGGTGGAGACCAAGCAGCTTGGGCGCAGTGGTCGCAGGAGTTTCTTAAACGCTGCTTTGAGGAGCTGAAGACAGAAATGCTGGCGCCAATGAGGGCGGCGATTGAGAAGCTTGTGGAGACCCAGAAGTCCCAAGGGGCGGCGATCCGGGAGGTGGGCAAAGAGCTTCGGAGAACGAGAACGAGATCTTGGGCCTGGCGGTGAAGGTGGAGGCGCACGAGGCGCTGCACAAGAGGTGGGCGGAAAAATTCGAGGACCTGGAGAATAGGTTGAGGAGGAAGAATCTTTGGATTCTGGGTCTCCCTGAAGGAGTGGAGGGGCCCGATGCCGGGGCATATATGAGCACGATGCTCAATTCGCTGATGGGTGCGGGAGCTTTCCCGAGGCCCCTGGAGCTGGATGGGGCTCATCGGGTCCTGGCAAGGTGACCCAAAGCCAACGAGCCACCAAGGGCTGTAGTGGTGAGGTTCCACCGCTTTGTGGACAGAGAGCGTGTCCTGAAATGGGCCAAAATAGAGTGGAGCAGCAGGTGGGAGAACACGGAGATCCGAATTTATTAGGACTGGAGTGCGGAGGTGGCTAAGAAGAGGGCTGGTTTCAACCGGGCTAAGGCGGTGCTCCATCGGAAGGGGGTGAAGTTCGGTATGCTGCAGCCAGCGCGATTGTGGGTCACGTTCCAAGATCGGCACCACTATTTTGAAACGCCTGATGAGGCATGGAACTTTATACAGACTGAAAAGTTGGACTCAAATTGAGGGTTTGTCGTGGGGGGATATTTACTGTGTTTACTGCATTTGGGGAATGTTCTTTTTGTTTGAGTGCTGGGTGGGGATGGGTGAATGGATTTGATATGGGGGCTGTGGGAGAGTGTGGGCGTCGGTGTTGGAGGGGCAGGGCCCCGCGGAGGAAGAGGGGGTGGTAGAGGCCCGGGGATGGGGAGTTGGGGTAAGGCCGCAAAAAGGAGCTGTGCCAGAGGGGGCGGGGCCGGCTCAGGAAAGCGCGGGCTTTTCCCCACGTTAGGGAAGGATGGGGGTGGTGCTGGGGAGGGGGGGGCGGGGAAGGGCAGTGCTGGAGAGGAGTGCACACTGACTGCCAAGGGGTGGGGGGATTCTCACCCTGGGGGGGTCGATGGAATGATTGGAGAGGCCGGGGTCAGCAGGAGCCAGCTGACTTACGGGAGTGTCATGGGGGGAGCAAAATGGCTAGATGAGGATCTAGCCGGGGTGGGGCAGGGGGGTGAACTGGGTTGCTGCTGCATTGGCCAAAAGGGAGTTGGAAGTAGGAGAGGTAGTCGGGGCGGGGGTCCGCCGCCTGGGGGACTGGAGGGTGCGGGAGGCGCGGTCGTGTGGCTGGCCTAGAGGGGGGGGGATGGCTAGTCGGCAGGGGTGGGGGGGGGAATAGACCTCGATCCGACTGATGACTTGGAATGTGAGGGGCCTGAACGGGCCGGTCGGGAGGGCCCAGGTGTTCGCGCACTCAAAGGGACTGAAGGCAGACGTGGTTATGCTCCAGAAGACACATCTGAGGGTGGCAGATCAGGTTGGGCTGAGAGGGGGATGGGTGGGACGGGTCTTTCATTCAGGGCTGGGTGCGAGGAGCAGAGGGGTTGCAGTGCTGGTGGGGAGGCGGGTGTCGTTCGAGGCACTGAGTGTTGTGGTGGATGGTGGGGGTCCATGTGTGATGGTGAGTGGTAGGTTGCAGGGGGTGCGGGTGGTGCTGGTGGACGTGTGTGCCCCGGGTTGGGATGATGCCGGGTTTGTGAAGCGCATGCTGGGTCGGATTCTGGATCTGGTGGTGGGAGGCTTGATAATGCGGGGGGACTTCAACACGGTGCATGCAAGTGAGGGTGTTTTTTTTCCTCCCTATTTGTGGTTTTAAATGTTATATGGGGGGTTATTGTATATGGGGGAAATCCAATGTATAATTTCTGATTGCTGTGTTCTTGTTTCTTTCTTTTAGTTGGGGGGGGGCGTTTCGTTGAAAATTTGTTGAAAAATTTGAATAAATATATATTTAAAAAAAAACACAACATGGACTGCAGATGTTCAAGAAGTTGGTCCAGCACCACCTTTGTGAGAGGGATTTGAGATGGGAAACAACTCCTAACCTTGGCCTGCAAAGTCAATAGCCAATACAATAATAAAGAATAATGTCACACTCTGTCAAATGCTGTCTTTTTTACGTGAAGGGCAGTCACCCATCCTCATTTCTGCCATTCAGTTCATTTCAGCCCAAATTTCGACCAAGACTGGAAGACTTTAACGGGTCGAGAGGTATTTGCCACTGGTGGAACTTTCTACCTGATGTCATCTCTGCCTTAGTACCCTCCTTGAATGCACCCATTTGCTATTGCCTTGGCTCAATTTGTGGCTTCAGAAAAATTACTGTTAATTGCTAGGGATGCCTATAGCGGGATCTCTTGAGAAATCTCAGGCATGCAATGAAAGGGCTTTTCGCTGGTCCCCATGCGGGATGTGCCAAAAGGATGGTGATGGGGAGATCTTCTGGGTGGGAGGCAACCTCAGCTGTGACGTTTGTCTTTTGCTAAAAGGTCTCAAACCTTCGGTGATGAGTAGGTTTAGCACATGGTACTAAACTTGCATGTGTTTGAGATTGCTGGCACTTCACAACCACTTTTTAAAAAAGAAATTTAGAGTACCCAATTCTTTTTTCACAATTAAGGAGCAATTTAGCGTGGCCAATCCACCTAGTCTGCACATCTTTTGGGTTGGGGTGAAACACGGGGAGAATGTACAAACTCCACACGGGATCGAAACTGGGTCCTCAGTGCTCTGTGGCTGCAGTGCTAACCACAGTGCCATCGTGCCGCCCTACACTTTGCCACCCTGCTCCCCCTGCCACTTGTATATATCCCCAATTCTTCTCTCCCCTTCCACATCCGGAAGCAACAGTCGCTCCAGCAGGGTGTTTCCCAGCAACCTAGGGAACCCCCTCCAGACATTTCACGCAAAGTACCCAAGCTGCAGATACTTGAACTCACTCCCCGTCGGCAGCTCTACCCTCTCCCTTAGCTCCTCCAGACTGGCGAACCCTTCCTCCAAATACAGATCCCTCACCTTGACCAGCCCCACTTCCCTCCACCTCCTGTATACACTATCCATCCTCCCCGGCTCCAACCCATGATTCTCGCACACTGGGGGTTGGCACCGACATCCATTCCACCTAAAATGCCTCCTCAACTGATTCCATATCTTCACTGTGTACTGCATCACCTGGCTCCTTGAATACCTATGCGGAGCCATTGGCAACGCTGCTGTCACCTAGCCCTCAAACTCGACCCCTTACAAGATTCCTCCTCCATCCTAACCCACTCTACCCCTTCTCCTTCGCACCACTGCTGCACCTTGTCCACATTCACGGCCCAATAATAATGAAGCAAGTTGGGCAACGCCAACCCCCCCCCGCTGCCTCTGCCTCTGTAGCAGGGTCCTTCCCACCCGCGGCACTTTCCCCGCCCAAAGTCAGAAATGATCGTGTTCAGTTTCCGAAAAAAGACCTTTGGTATGAAGATCAGGGGAGCTTCCTCCTCAAGACCCTTGGCCGAATATTCATTTTCACCACTTGGACCCTCCCTGCCACTGTTCAGTGCAGTGTATCCCACCTCTTAAGATCCTCCCTAGCCTCCTCCACTGGCATCGTTAAGTTCCACTCGTGGAGCTCCGTCCATTCCCTCGCTACTTGAATCACCAAGTACCTAAACCTATCCCTCGGGAAACGCATAGCTGGTGGAAAATGTAATTAACCCTTTGATCACCACCTTTGCTCTAGTTTGTCTTTAGGGTATTGCCTCTAGGAATCGGGTAGATAAATCCATGATGGTTATAAGATAGTGATGCCATGTTTTCGTTTTGGGTAGGGGCTCCACACAATCCACTAGAACTCCATTAAATGATTAATCAAAAGTTTTTATTGGGGCCAGTGGAGCTGGTTTTTGCCAATGGGTGATTGCTCCTGTGACTAAAGCTCAGCAGGAAGACCCTGTCTAACTGTTCCAGAAGGTGTACTCTGCGGAGGAGTCAAAAAGGATGTGTTGTTCCCCCAAAATGGAATATTGATGAGGGAAGTGGAGGTCTCCCCGGAGACCGTGGGTTTGGAGTGGTTGACAAGTGTGACATGCCTTGCAGAATTCAACCACATCTCTATGCAATCCCGGCCAATAAATGCTTAATTACTTTATGGTGAGTCTGCCTTATTCCTAAATGTCCTGCCATCAGAATCTCACGAGCAATTCTTAAAATCTCCCTGCTGTAACCGGGAATGTCAACTCGATGGACTACTCCCCACTCCAAATCCGCTTGTTTCTCTCATCAATATGTCATTTTTGTGTAACACCATTCTGGCATTCTTTATGACTCTTCCTCTGATTATACCATCTGAAACAATCAGACAGGGTCTTCCTGCTGGCCTTCAATCATGGGAGCATGGCTAAATAATACAGCCTTGTTATTTTTAGGGTATTTATCCTCAAAATTCCTGAAACAAGCCCGATCTAAGATCATCTGAACCAAACACTTTTACATGATCAGGCATACCACAATAGAAGCAAGTTGGATCAGGCCCGTCTTGACTTTTAAAGTTGGAGAGTCATCGGTCCTTCCCACCCTATTCTTCTTCTCCATCCTTTTCTGCCCTTTTGCTGCTATCGCCCTTCCCATTGTGTTCTCGCTTCCTGTCTTTGCCAGATGTCTGGAGATTTTTTGGGAAACGTTTTCCTGCATTAAAAGGATTGTCAGCTCATAATCATCTGCCCCATACTCTTGAAACCCTTTGTTCCTCAATGTGAGATCTTCGATTAACTGGGGTACTGTTTTTAACATTCCTCCAATAAAGTTATTTCACAGAGTTTTCGTGAGAGAGATCTAAATTTAGGGATCTTACCCAGCAATCAAATTAGAGGGTGGTCTGGCCAGGCTGTTTTTGCACGTTTTTGAAATGATGCCTCCTGCACTAACTCGTAGGCATTTAAAATGGCAGATTTCTTTTGATCACAATCCAGAGAGCTTTTTTCTGATAACATGGAATAAATAAGCTTTGTGAGCCCTTACATTTAATTCACCCTGCAATAGTCGTGTCCAAGACTAGTTTGGTCATTTTAGCTGTTTTTGCAGTTTTTTCAGAAGGGAATGAAGTGGGATTCGACTTCCCTTCACTGGATTTGTGTACGAGCTAGAGGCGCTCCAGAAAATTGAAGCTCTTCTCTGAATCTGAATTTCTAGTGGCACCTGCGCTATCCAATTTTGCTTTAGTCTTTTCCAATTCAATTTGCCTGATTTCTCGCCCACAACAATTGCATTTCTCTTCCTTCTTTTCAGTCCCTTTCCCCTCACTGTGCCGTTTCCCTTTGGAGCTCTAATTTTGTTTTTCTCTTGGCAATTTCCCCCCTCCCAATTGTATTTTAGCCAACACTACTTTATCAGTTTCTGCTTCTAAGCTTGCTTCCTCTGCATCTGGTTCAATATATAAGCGATGAGCCAAGAGTTGGATGATTTCAGCTTTATTCACTTATGCGTCTGTGTATCTGCTTAGCTACAGCTCTTCTAGTTATTCAATATTTAATGCTTTTATTGCAATCGAATTGCTTTGCCCTGATCTACAAAGATTTTAGCGGCAAATGTGGCCATTTAAAATACTTTGCACAGGGAACCTACGAGACAGCATGCTGATATTTTTTTTTCTCTCTTTTTGTGTTTTCAGTTCTAGTGACCAATTCTAAATTTCCCGCTTCCAATTTAATCACTCCAGTGAGTTCCCAACCTATTCTGGATATCGCCGACGTTCTCAAGAGTCTCCTCTCGATAGGAGATAGCCATCCGTTAAATGTATCTCTGCAAATTGTTGTTGGTTATAAACTATAAATTACACATTAAATCGTAGATACATATAAGACTATGAATTGGCTCAGCAGTCCACTCGGCTTGTATGTCACCGGTCTCCGTCACCATTGTCCATCAACTGGCTGTGTGGAATTTGCACGTTCTTCCCGTGCCTGTGTGGATTTCCTCCTGGTGCTCCGGTTTCCCTCCCCAAAGTCCAAAGATTTGCAGGTTAAGTGGGATAAGGCAGGGGAGGGGGGCTAGGTAGGGTGCTTTTTCGGAGGGTCAGTGCAGACTCAATGGGCTGAATGGCTTCCTTCTGCACTAGGGATTCTACGGCTGAGTTCCAAAACTCCGTCTTCCTAGCAAAGAACATCAGTCGCTCTTCTTCCCGGATTTAACCTAATTCTCAGTAACTGCAGTGCACAGCCAACCCCAGTTCCACGGACAGGATCTCCACCAAAATTGGCACACGTCTGTGGGAACCTCTTCAACTCTGCTTCCGAAAGTCTGGATGGCGTAGATCCACAAAATGTTAACTTCAAGTAGCAGAAACAGCTACAGTAACTATATATTTGCTGATTCTCAGCTTCTGGACCGAGGTCTCTGTCTTCATCAGCCTGTCTGTACTGCACCACTGAACTCTGTCTGATGGCTCTGTATCCTTTTATATGATTTCAACCAGTTTTGGGGTCTCCAGAAGTTTTGGTTTCCAATCTCGGTGTCAGTCGTTGTTTCCTTTGAAACGGGAAGGGTTAATTTCCTTTCTCAATTTCCCTTTTAAGGAAATCCTGTATATTTGGTCCTGTTTTTGGATCCCTCCTCCCGACAACATCACTGACCATAATTCTTTGGTAAACACCTGCAATCCATTCTTCAGTGAAAAATTATGTTCTAAAAATGAGGAATGTTTTCAAGCCCGTAATTATTTGTGAGATTAGAAAGAATTTACTTGGTAAATCCACAGGTTAATTATATTCTGGTTCTTCTGATCAAGTTAAACAGTTTTTTGCTCTTGGTTTCTTACTTTCTTCTTCCCTCCTCTTCTTTCCCCCTGCAACCCGCAATCTATTTGCCAAACAGGGCCAAAGCCTGGAGTTGTCAGTTTTGGCCGTAGAGGAGATAGAAGATGCACAAGTGCTTCAGTGACTGCTGATCCCATTGACTGCCCAATTATGAACTGTAACAGGAAGTTTGATAATCGACATCTGCTTTTAGGACACTTGAAAAGGTAGGCATTTTCTTTTTAAACTTGTTAGTACAAATAGTAATAGGAATAACCTGTGCCATGTAAGACTGCTTTAAGAAATCAAAACATGCAATCGGATAGATACTGAAAAGTAATTCCTTGTTAACTCGGTCTTTTTATAAAAAGTTCCTACTGGCTTGCAATGGTTGCTGGTGTTAGTCACTTGTAACTGTCTGATTCAGAGGCGTATGACCTCATCAGCCTGTTGTAGTTGAGATTCATTGTTCCTCGGTTCATTCATACAGTTCTGGGTGTATGACCTCAGGAAGGATATATTGGCTTTGGATTGGATGCTATGGAGAATCACTGGAATGGCACCGGGGCTAAAAGATTTAAATCATGAGGATATGGTTATATTCCATTGATTATAAAAGGGTGTAGTTGATCCAGAAGTCTTATGGGCACAGTGGTAGCGTCCCGACCTCTGGGCCGGAAGGTTTGGGTCCAAGTTGCACTTTTCCAGATTGGATGACTAGGGAAGATGTGGTCATAACATGGCCAAACAAGTTGATTACAAGCTTGTAATTCCTTCCAATGTGTCTTAAGTGGGATAGTTTTTTGGCCAGCCATACTGCAGAAGGTAACGAAAAACCACTGCACTGCTCTGCAAAGGATAATCATTGATTAATCCAATGGAGGGATCGCGGTCACCAAGATCCTCTTCGTGCATGGAACCTGAAGGAGGAAAAAGGATGATCTAATTGGGATGTTTACGATGATTAAACGAGTGAAGATAGAGGGGAAACCATTTCCTCTGATGGGGGAAGAGTCCAGTACATGGGGGCAGAACCTTGAAATGAGAGTTGGACTGTTCAGGGCGGGTGTTCGGAAGCTGTTGTTCACACAGAGCAATGGAACACCCCTCCCCCGATGGCTTTTTTGTTGGTTCAGGGTTTTGAGGAAAATGGGACCACGTTTGATGAAAGGAGTTGGGACACAGGGAAGCCATAGTCTGATTAAATGGTGGAAGTAGCCCAAGGAGCTGAATGGCCTCCTCTTGTTTCCATGTTCTCCACAAAAGGTACATAAGGGGTACTTAATGGGTATTGGGGTTCTGTTTTAGCTCCTGATCTGTGAATCCGTCGTGATGCTTTAAGTAATTACTCTCCGTGTTCCGATCGGGGAATCTTGGGCCTGTTTTTTTGGAGCAAACGTGCGGCAACAATTGCCGGATAAGTTGGGTGTGGAATTGTTCAGGAATGCTTGGTTCTACTTGCGGTGTCAGCCGTGCTGGTGTTTTTCAGAACCTTGAAAACCCACCTATTGGTGAAATAGGGTAGCCCTCTATAGCTGGCTGGAAGAGAGTACATCTGAGTATCGTCCCGATCCCGGTAGTCTTAGACTGTGTTAGGCTACTTGACCAAAAAGTCTACGTTGCAAAGGTGTGGCTTGTTGTCACTCCTGCAAAAGACCGGCATTGAATATCTCCGAGGCTGAGCTAAGACAGATTTGTGATGTGCAAGGGAGTCGAAGGTTATGGGCCGTAGGCAGGAAAGTGGGTTTAAAGCTACAATCAGATCAGCCATGATCTCATGGAATGGCAGAGCAGGCTCGAGGGGCAGACTGGTCTACTGCTAATTCTTTTATGTTTAACTATTTATGCCAGATCATTATAAACATTCTGGCAAGGGACCTGGGAAATGTTTATGCTTCATGTGATGGACAAACAAGCTGACAGACGGAGCATGAACAACAATCCTGAGACTCTCTCAGCAACATTTTTGTTGGACGTTGTGCTCCTCTAATCTTTGCTGTTGGCTGGCTTAGAGGAAGTTCTGTTCATACACTGTGGTAACTTTTCAAATTTGTTTTTTTTAAAAAAAGGTTTGACCATTCTCCCTGTGATCCCACGATCACACTTCATGGGTCTCCATCGACTTGGTATATTTGTGTTGCATGCTGTCAACGATTCCTAAACCCACAGAAATATGAAGAGCATTTGGCTTCAAAGGTATATAATAACAAATGAATAATGAATAAAATTCATATTTAATATATCTATGTAACTATTTTTCCCTTTTTAGGTTAACCATGGCATCCATTACTCATGTAACTGTACTTGCCAGGGGCACATGCCAGGGCTGGTGTAGCTCAGTTGGCTGGACAGCTGGTGCGTGATGCAGAGCTAGGCCAATTCCTGCAGGGTTCAATTCCTGTACCGGCTGAGGTTATTCATTAAGGCCCCGCCTTCTCAACCTTGCCCCTCGACTGAGGTGTGATGACCCTCTGGTAAATCACCAGTAACCTCTCCCCCCTCAAAGGGGAAGGTGGCCTATGGTCATCTGGCACTATGGCACCTCTACTTTTACTTTCCATGCCTAAATATGCAAGTTCCTAAATTATTGATGGATTCTCCCAAGTAGTTGACCCCTTTTTCGTTCTGGTTAATGGTTTTTTTGTGTTCCCCCCCCCCCCCCCCCCCAGCCAGCTCCTCCCTGGTCTCCTTTTCCATTTCCTCACTCACCCCCCCCCCACCTCCCCCAATACAGTGGTATGTTTAGAATGGTGTTGGATCACTCTCTATATTGTCTTCTTCAAACTAACCACAAATTTGGTTTGAATTGAGTGGTTACGCTATTCAAAGAATTACAGGTAAGTGACGCTTCAGGTTTTTCTTTACTTTGTACTTCTTCAAACTGAAACTTCACTGAAAGCAAATATCACACACCGCTGCTACTCCCTGGAATTAGTTAGTGATGCCAGCCACTTTTCCAAGACACTCCATAAAGCGCACTTGCTCATTGCATCCTGCTCCTTTCTAATATTGTGATAACCAGTGACATATTTGGAGTTACATGATACCTTTATCCCAATTTTCGAACAAAAGTGCTCCTCTTCAGAGCATAAAACTAGCTACTTGGCAGTTCAATGGTCTTTGGCTAAACAAGCTTTGCAACCACTGTGCACAGCGAGATCCAACAGAGATGAACGTCCAGTGCACAGTGTGACTTTCAACCGGAGACTCTGCCTGGTTGTAAGCAATCTTCGGGCAATAGATCATTTTGCTGTCCGCTGCTGGTTAATGAAGAGCGTGTAGTTTTAATAGAGGAATGCGTTGATGTTTTCCTTTTGCAGGTTGATACACTGGACCACGAAGGCCATCACCGCAACCTTGAACCACAGGTTACTCAGTGCTTCGCTTGCCCAAGCTGTTACCTCCTTTTCAATTTGAGGGATGAATGCCTGCAGCATATGGCCAAGACAAACCACTTCCTTCAAAGGCACAAACTGAGTGGTAGGTTTTGTGTTACAGTATGAATATACATAAGAACATATAAAATTAGGAGCAGGAATATGTCACTCGGCCCCTCGAGTTTGCTTTACCGTTCAATAAAGTAATGGCTGATCTGATTGGGACTTCAGCCCCACAAAATTTGCTGCAACATAAAGATGGGTAGGAAAGTAAATTGTGAAGAGAACGTAAGGAAACTACAAAAGGACAAAGATAGGTTAAGTGAGTAGGTACAATTCTGGCAAATTGAATAGAAGGTGGATAAATGTGAAATTGCTCATTTAGGGGGGGAAGAATAAAAAAGCTTATTATCTGAATGGTGAGAGATTGCAGAGCTCCGAGATGCAGAGGGGTCTGTGTGTCCTAGTGCAGGACCCCACCCTTGAAAACCTTTCGCCCCCTTCTTAATCAAGAATCTAGCGAGATCTGTCTTAAAAATATTCAAAGACAGTTTTTTTATGGCCCAGGGTTTAGAGAATACCAAAGTATATCATGGAGTTCACCTGACCTACAACTGTTAATAGATTTTGGATATGAGGAGCACAAGGGCCCACTTCCCAGGTGTGCTGCAACAGTGATCTTTTATTTTTAAACAAAACAATGTTTATTCTATGAATCCAGTTAACATTTTATAAACACCCAGTAAACATCTTATCAACTACCAACACAGATACCCCCCCCCCCCCCCAAAGATACAGTACTCTATAGGTAACCCTTAATAACTTTCCTAACAACATCCATAAGCCAAATACCCTTTTCTACAAAATAGTAGGTTTGAATTCCTTGCAGAAAAACAGGTATTACTTTGAAGTTATCAAGTGGTCTGGAGACATTCTTTACCATTCAGAGAGAGAGAGACCAAAGATACACCACCTTTGTTTGAATGCAGCTCCCAACTGAAAACAAAACCAAAAGACTCAAAGCCACAAAGCAGCCTCCAGCTCAAAATGAAAGTAAAAGACAGAATCACAGCCCAGCTCCACCCACGCAATGACATCACTGCAGCCATTTGATAAAACACACTTTTCTTAAAGGGACCCTCACACATGATATCCTGCTTCCACTGCCTTTTGAGGAAGAGAGTTTCAGACATTCAGCCCTCTGAGAGAAAGAAATTCTCAACTCAGTCTTAAATGAGTGACTCCTTATTTTTTAACAGTGACCCCTAGTTCTAGGTTCTCCCACAAGAAAAAACACCCTCTCCACATCCACCCTGTCAAGAACTCTCAGGATCTTTTATGTTTCAATCAAGTTACCTCTTATTCTTCTAAAATGGATAGAGGCCCAACCTCTCCAACCTTTCCTTATAATTCCTGGTATGAATCTAATAATCCTCTGAACTGCTTCTAACAGATTTAATTTACATCTTTCTTTAAATAAGGAGACCAATTCTGTACACAATACTCCAGATGTGGTCTCACCAATGCCCTGTACAAATGGAAGCATTAGCTCCCTACTTTTGTAATCAATTCCCACAATAAAATTCTATTAGCTTTCCTAATCACTTGCCTATATACCAGCCTTTTGTGATTCATGCACTAGGACACACAGACCCCTCTACATCTCCGAGCTCTGCAATCTCTCACCATTCAGATAATAAGCTTTTTTATTCTTCCTCCCTAAATGAGCAATTTCACATTTATCCACCTTCTATTCAATTTGCCAGAATTTTACCTACTCACTTAACCTATCTTTGTCCTTTTGTAGTCTCCTTGCGTTCTCTTCACAATTTACTTTCCTACCTAACTTTATGTTGCAGCAAATTTAGCAACCATACCTTCAATCCCTTCATACAAGCCATTTGCATAAATTGTAAAACTTGAGGCCCCCGCACTGATCCCTTTTATTCACACTACTCATCACATCCTGCACACCAGAAAAAGAGCCATTTAAACCAATTTTCTTTCTTTCCTCTTAGTTAGCTAATCTTCAATCCAGGCAAATATGTTGCCCCTATACCATCATGTCTGTGCTTTCACTTTTTTTTAAATTTAGTGTATCCAATTATTTTTTTTCCAATTAAGGGCGAATGTAAATAGCGTGACCAATTCACTTATCCTGCACATCTTTTCGGGTTGTGGGGGTGAGACCCACGCAGACACTGGGACACGGGGGCTGGTTTAGCACAGTGGGCTAAAACAGCTGGCTTGTAATGCAGAACAAGACCAGCAGCGCAGGTTCAATTCCCGTTCCAGCCTCCCTAACAGGTGCCTGAATGTGGCGATTAGGGGCTTTTCACAGTAACTTCATTGAAGCCTACTTTTGACTATAAGTGATTATTATTATTATTGTAATGTGCAAACTCTATATGCACAGTGACCTGGGGCCGGGATCGAACTCGGGTCCTCAGCGTGTGAGGCAGCAGTGCTAACCACTGCGCCACCTTGCCACCATGACTGCTTTCACTACCCTTTCAGGCATTGCATTCCAGATCACAACTCCAGTATGTAAAAAGCTTACTGACTCTCCCACCAGTGGAAACGGTTCCTCCCATCTGCACTGACAGAGCCTCTCATAGTTTTTCAACATCTCCATTGAATCGCCCCTTAACCTTCTCTGTTCGAAAGACAACAATTTTTGCTTCTCCATTCTCCACATAGCTGAGGTCCCTCATCCCTTGCACATTCTGGTAAATCTGTGACATGTTTTATTTTGTATTGTTAAATCGTTTGCTTCAATAAATAGCATCCAGCTCCTCTGCGCGTGTGTTTAAAGCTCTGCACTGTCCATTGGTTGCAGTGGTCTTAGCCTAGAACTTCTCTGGTTTGCATGGACTTGATTAACCCCATTTCAATCATCACCAACAAAACAAATGGATCTGATTGGAGGGCAGGTCATTTTGAAATTCGTTGGGTGTGTTACATCTGCGGATTTTTCCATGTGTAGCAGTTTTAATTGACCGTAAGAGCATCGCGATGAATCATAAAATTATAGAATTTACAATGCAGAAGGAGGCCATTCGGCCCATCAAGTCTGCACCGGCCCTTGGAAAGAGCACCCTAACGCAGTAACCCCACCTAACCTTTTGGACGCTCAGGGAAATTTAGCATGGCCAATCCACCTAACCTGCACATCTTTTGGACTGTGGGAGGAAACCGGAGCACCCGGAGGAAACCCACGCAGACACTGGGAGAAAGTGCAAACTCCACACAGTCACCCCAGGCTGGAATTGAACCTGGGACCCTGGAGCTGTGCGGAAGCAGTGCTAACCACTGTGCTGCCATATCACCCTCCTGTATGTCGACATGAATAGGTTCCCTGTCTGCACCCGTCAACCCCAGCCTCCAAACGGGAGAAAGGCTCAGTTTGTCAGCACATGCTGCTCGTTCCCTGGGGTCTAGTCTCCTGACCTCTCCTCCCCCGACCCACTGCCAGGTCTACTGCTTACCCAATGATCGGGGTCTCCTGCCCCCACCGCAATTATTGGGGTCTCCTGCCTCTCCTGCGCCCATGAATGATGGGGTAAACACAATACAGAATGTGGAAGTGATTGGTAATAATTGCACTTGTGTGGAAGCTGTGAATGGGGGAGTATCCTGGATTCCAAACAGTCTTCAGTGTTCACGCAACACTGCCGAACCAAAATCTGAGCAGCTCCACTCCCCTCCACTCCATTGAGTTAGTCACCACCTTCAAGCTGACCTAGTCCTGTCTTCCTTCTCACCAGCCTCCCTTGACTTACCCGCCTTAAGGACTCAAGAATGTTTCTATGAACCCTGGTCTGTCGGACGGGACCAATGCCTGTTTCCCTCTCTAGATCACAGGTTCCAGATGTAGAGACCTACTATGGTGCCAGCAGGAATTTCACAACAATTCACCTTTTTCACAATTACTAAGCCGTGACTTAACCCAAAGAAAGATTTGCATTTCTATAATGTTTTCATACCTTCAGGATATTCCAACGCTGCTCACCAAGAATTTTGAAATGTAAAGCACTAGGGAAGCCAATTTGCATGCAGCAAACTTTCTCAAACAGCAGTGTGATGATATCCAGATAAGATGCTTTCATGATATTGGTTGAGAGGTGAATGTTGTCTGGGACATTGAGGATGAATCCTCCACTGCTGTTGAAATTGGTGTTATACGATTTTCTTTTGTAAACGTCCATCTCAGGGGCAGATGGGATCTTGGGTTTATCATGTATTCCAAAATGTGGCACCTTCAGTGGAGTAGCACTTCACCAGTGCTGGACAGTGTCAGCCTAGATTATATGCTCGGGTGTGTGGGGTGAGGCATGAGTCCATACCTCCTGATTCCGATGCCAGAGTGCTACCACATAGGTTCCACTGTAAAATCCCTCGGTGCAATATGTGGAACAATATCATTTGTAGTGGATTGAAAAATAGTTGGGAGTTGAGAAGAGCTGAACATGATCCTCTGTACTCCTCTCCCCCCCCCCCCCAAAAGAATCTCTCCTCCCAAGATCTCCAGTACGAAGGGCCAGGACAGCAGGGGAACGCCACCACGTGCAAGTTTCCCTGCAAGCCACATATCATCCTGACTCAGATATATATCACCATTCCTTCACTGTTCACTGGGTCAGAATTCTGGACCTACCTTCACAACAGCACTTGAGTGTACGCAAACACTCGCTGCCGCCTTTTAGGGGGCAATTAGGGATGAGCAGTGAATGCCAGCCTTGCCAGCAGCACCAACGCCCTAGGAGAGAATTTGTTTTCCAAGATACAGCGATTGCTGGATAAGCCATCGAGATTGAATCCTTGCCACACCTAGGAATGCGCAGGCTCAAGCTGCGCATTGCTCCCTCCGGACACCCAAATAAATGTCACGTTGATTGAAATTAGCAGACCCGGAACAGGAAGGGGTGTACTTTAAACCTCCCTCTCTCTGTGTGGCTTCTCAATCCGAGAAAATTGGGTGATCTGCAGACATTTGCTAACACGGGAGAATCCGAAAATTAAAACATTTCTGGAAAGGTCAGGAATTGCCTGCAGCAAGAGAAAATGAGTTAAGGTTTCAGTTTGATGACCTTTCATCAGAATTTGAAGATGAAAGTTTGGGCGAGAAGTTCCTTACGCAGCTAAATGAAACATTAGCTTTAATTCAAGATTAAGCACTTTTTTAAAATGGTATCTGTAAAATTTCCAGAGGTTTGTTACTCGCTCATTTGTAGTCAAAAAAAAATTCTCTCTCTCTGTGAAATGTTTGGGTATTGGCTGAATACTAATTCAGTTTTCCTTTTTTTTCTTTCCCCCTTTGTTTCTCTCTAACAGGTGAGCAGGGAACACGCTGCCCTCTTCCATTTCCAAACTATGCAAAAAAGTTGCTGATTTCTCTGTGCCAGGAGATTCCTTTTCAGGTTAAATGTACAGCTTGCCAACAGATGCTCCGCACCCATGTAGAACTGACAGCACATTTCAGGTGGGCGTGTGTGTCTTTGTTCCTCTCCCATTCCTTTCATTCACCATTAGTGCTTCTAGCTGCTTGGCCCCTCCTTTGAAGATGCTCGTTAAAACCTTCCTGTGTGACTCAACTCATACTCACCTGTCTGTATTATCACTTTGTATGGCTCTTGTCACTTTTTATCTGATTAGTGCAGTAAAATGTTGTAGAAGCATAAAAGTTGTTATGCAAATGAAAGTTGTTTACTCAACAATTTGATAACGAAAATATTTATTTTTCCTTCATTTTAACTAATCGGAAAGGAGTGCTACGGTCCTGGCTGTGTTAGATGAAATAACTGGGTTATTTTTTTTCACTGCCGCACACCAAGCTCCTCTCCCAGAGGTTTTTGACTCCTTGCCGGGCACTGGAAGTCTCCCACACTGTGGCAGGCATCGTAACAGGCGATCTGACTGAGAACTGTTCTAGTTGGGTCAGATTCTGTGTCTTCACCTTGTACCCAGACGCCAGCAAAGTAGCCTTCGGGAGGAGGGATAGAGACTGGCTGATTTTTTTCCCTTGACTCACCCAGGGCTGCGGAGATGTGCTGTGGTACCTCAGCTGAAATGCATGACTTGCATTGTTAAGCTGAGACCTGCTCTATGTGCGGTTACTCACTTCAGTAACTGAGCTGCACTGATCACAGACATCCTCGCAGACATCCTCGCAATGCTATCAGGGGAAGCTTCAAGCATCCAATATTCTTTCTCCAAAGGGAAATATTGTCTTCAGAAGTTGCTTAGCAGTAAGCTACAGTTCGAAACTGGAAGCTATGGGCGTTAACTGAAAATGTAACTTTATCGATGCAAAAGAGTAAAACACGATCTTTCAATATTTGAACAGGAGACCAAGGTTTATTTGGAAAATTAGGGTCACAGCCAACACTCTCTCTAAATTTCCATTGAGCACAGTCTGTTTATCTTACCGGGAATAACTTGTGGGTAGCCTGCATGCTATCTTTCAGTTGCTGCATGACCACCGAAAGAGATAAAACAATACCCTCCGATCCTGCAAAGGCCAAATGAGACTCCTTTCCTTTCCCCGGTTTATTAGTGCGAATGCAAGGACCATCGTAGCCATGCAAAATTGAGTACAGGTCCCCCTCAGCATGGCAAAACGTCACTTTTAGACTGAGATACAGATAAGTGTATTTGCATTTACCAATCACTAAGTTACACATGCTCATTCTATTATCTCTATCCAATTGTGTCTGGTTACATACATACATACCTCGATTGCTTCATTATGCTTTTAAGCATGTCCATGTGATTATAATGTCCAATCCCTACCAGGGCACGAAGGCATTATATTTTAACCCTTTCCTACTTTAGTAACTTTAATAACACATGACTTTAACATTCCTGCTGCGATGGACAACAGAAATCCTGCTGCTCACTCTATGCTTTATTTTGTCCAACACTCCTCTTTCCTTCATTTATTAAAGAAACATGGGCCATTTTTCCCAATCCATCCTATTTTCATATCCTAACAGCTGAACTTTTTCTTGAGCATCGGATTTCCCCATCTCTTGCGAAGAACCAGGTGCCAACAGTGCCAGTGACCGTGGTTGGGTTGCAGGCCACTTTTAGGGAGCCATGAAGGAGATTAGCAAATAGGACTCAAAAATCGTAATCTCTGCACTACTCCTGGTGTCATGGGGATAGGAGGATAGGACTGGTCAATGCACAGCTAGAGGGGAGATGCTTTAGATACCTGACCAGTTCTGGGGAAAAAGGGACATATAGAAGCAGGTTGGGTTGCATTTCAACAGAGCCTGGGCTAACATTGTCATGGGGCAAATTGTTTTTGATGTTGGGCGGCTTAAACTAACTTGACCAGGGGATAGGGATGCATTATGAAGGATTAAAGGTTGCGCGAAGATTCGGAAGAGTAAGAAATATATAAAGCTTTGGGTGTGGTCAGGTTAAGATAAATGTGATGGGGTCTAGGTTTGCAAAGGATATATTTAAGTACACCAGAATATGATAATTAAGGTTGGTGAATTGCAGGCTCAAATAGCCAAGTGGAAATATTATGTCACTGTGATAATGGAAACCTGGCTCAAAATGGATCAAGTGTCAGTACAGGAATATTTAGGAGAACATCATAGTATAATAAGAATCATAGAATTTAAAATGCAGAAGGAGGCCATTCGGCCCATCGAGTCCACACCGGCCTTTGGAAAGAGCACTCCACCCAAGCCCACACCTCCACCCTATCCCTGTAAGCCGGTAACCTCACCCAACCTTTTTGGACACTGAGGGCAATTTAGCATGGCCAATCCACCTAACCCGCACATCTTTGGACTGTGGGAGGAAACGGTGAGAACGTGCAGACTCCTCACAGACAGTGACCCAAGTCGGGAGTCGAACATGGGACCCTGGAGCAATTGTGCTAACCACTGCTACTGTGCTGCCCGAAGGTTTAGGTTAGCTGTGGAAAAGGACAAGGTGCGATCGGAATCAAAAGTTGACAGACAAACTAAGGGAACAGTGGGCTGCCTTTAAAGAGGAAATAATTCAGGTACAGCAGAATATAAAAAGTACAGAGGGAGAAGTGAGAAAAGAAATAAGCGAGGCAAATGAGAAGGTAGAGGCAACTGACAAAATGGAATCGAGAAGTCTTCTATTGGCATGTCAGTAGTAAACAGGAGGTTTTATTATTTTAAAAAACAGTCGGGCTTATCAGGGATCACTCCCTCCCTAACAACACTATGGGTGTGCCAACACATGGACTGCAGCGGTTCATGAGGGCAGCTCACCACCACCTTCTCAAGGGCATTTAGTGATGTACAACAATATTGCTGGCCGAGTCGGTGATGCCCACATCCTGTGAAAGAATTGAAGGAAATTTGTGCATGGAGAAACTGCTACCAGTTATAGCGAAAATGGAGGTGACCGAGACGATGAATAGGCTAGAAAATGGATAAAGAGGGCGTATTAATTTGCTCATTATACTTAAAGTTGATAAGTCATCCGGACTGGATGAGATGCATCTTGGGATACTAAGGGAAGTAAGTAAGGGTGGAAATTGCAGAGGCAATGACCATAATCTTCCAATCATCCTTAGATAGGGGGTGGTGCCAGAGGACTGGAGAATTGCAAATGTCGCATCTACATTCAAAAAAAGATGTTGAGATAAACCCAGGATAACAGGCCAGTCAGTTTAAACTTAGTGGTGAGGATGCCTTTGAGTAACAATAATTAGAGCCAAAATTAAGTTCCTTGGGCAAGTGTTACTTAATTATGAAAAGCCAGCATTGATTTGCTGAAGGTAAATTGTGTTTAACTAACTTAATATGAGTCTTTGAATGAGGTATCAGCGAGGCTTGATGAGAGGGCAGTATGCTCAACATGTATATGGACTTCCAAAAGGTATTTGATAAAGTGCTGCCTAATTTCATAAAGTCAGCAGATTTGAAGCACACAGAATAGAAGGTTCTGTGACAGAATGGATTCGAGCTTGGCTGAGTGACGGGAAACACTATTAAACATTTGTTTTTCTGACACTTGGGCTCCTCAGGTTTGTGGAATGGATGCAAACTTAACACAAGTGTGAAGTGATTTAGTTTAGTAGAAAGAAGGAGGAGAGGCGATAGAAGAGATGGGGAACAATTCTAAAGTAGGAACAGAGCGATCTGCAGGTTGTTACAATCCCTGTTGATGATATAACAAGACAGGAAGATCTCAGAATAGAACCCTGGCTCGAAAGACCGTAACTTTTACCTTTTTTCCAAATGTGGTGGAGCAGTCATGGAACCACAAATTTGTTTTAACAACAAAAAAAAACATTTATTAAACATGGAAAAATTGGATTATAATAGAATACTCCTTTACCCCCACTCCTCTCCCCCCCTCCCCCCGTCAGCTTAACAATTACACACAGATTTTGAAATTAACGTGGATGACAAAGTGCATTTGAAGATGCAGTGGCTCATTAACACACAAGTCCCTTTTTGACGGTGGTAATACATGCACACTCCTCCCTCAACCCAAGTAGTGTCTGTGGATTTCTCCTCTGAATCCCCCCTGATGATTGACATATTAGAGTTTCCAAACTCCATTCCCAAAAACATGCTTGAAAACCTTCTCTTGTAATAAAAGCTTTCCTTTAGCAGGTTGCATTCTGAAATCCACTCCACGTTTTCCAAAGGACTCTTTTGAACAGAGGTTCCACTCCATTTCTCCCAGTGAATCCACTCCAAGTTTTAGGATTCTTTTCTTGACTGCTTTGACACACACACATAGAACATAGAACATCGCAGTACAGGCCCTTCGACCCTCGATGTTGCGCATCCTGATATCCAGCCACCGATTGCTCCATATTTATTTCAGTTACTGTCTCAAGCTGTAGTAAGGTAACACAACCTTAGAATCTCTTCAGCCATTGCTGAAAATTTGAGACAGAAGAAAATATGCTGATCTCCGGGATGCCATCATCACCTGCATTTTTCAAGAAAGGAGACAAAGTGCACTGTGGGAACCTCCGATGAATTTCGCTACTAATCTCCATCTCCATCTAAATTTCTTTAGGTGCGCGAGTACCCTTGCCCTCTTAATCGGCCCATTCAGCCCTCTCGCATTCCACGTGATCAACCGGGTCGGGGGGCTCTTTACCCCCCCCCCCCCCCCCCCATGTCGACTAGCCATCCCCTTTTTTAGACCAGCTCCTCACCCGGTTCCCACGCTCCCGTTTGTCCCCCCGACGGTGTCCTCCCGTCCCGACCACCCCGCCCCATAACCGCTCCCCCTTTCCCTTAGCAGCAGCAACCCAGTTAACCCCCCCCCCCCCCCCTGCGCTAGATCCCTTTCTAGCGTAATTGCTCCCCCCATGTTACTCCCAGAACTCTGGCTGACCTCGGCTTCCCCCGTTTATCCTTGGCCCCCCCATTGTGTGAGGCCCCCTCCTTCCTGCGCTCCCTTTCCCGCCGCAATTACCATAGCGCGGGAACAAAGCCCGCGTTTCCCACTCGGCCCCGCCCCTAATGGCGCAGCTCCCTCTCTCCTTCCCCACCGGCGCCCACAGTTCACCATACCCCCCCCAACGAGGGGAATAGAGAAAATTCCCCCCCTCCCCTTCCCCGTCCCATACAATCCCCCCACTACTTTATTACAGAAACATTTTCTCTCTCCAGTCTAGTCCAACTTCTCCTCTACAATAAATGTCCACGCCTCTTCTGCCGTCTCGAAGTAGTGATGTTTCCCTTGGTGTGTAACCCACAGTCTCGCTGGCTGCAGCATTCCAAATGTAACTTTCTTTCTATGTAGCACCGCCTTGGCCCGATTGAAACTCGCCCTCCTTCTCGCCACCTCCGCTCTCCAATCCTGGTACACGCGGATCACCGCATTCTCCCACCTGCAGCTCCGTGTCTTTTTCGCCCATCTCAGGACCATCTCCCTGTCCTTATAGTGGTGAAACCTCACCACTATGGCTCGAGGTATTTCTCCTGCCTTTGGTCTTCGCGCAAGGACTCGATATGCTCCCTCCACTTCCAAGGGGCCCGTCGGGGCCTCCGGTCCCATTAACGAGTGAAGCAATGTGCTCACATATGCCCCGACATCCGCCCCCTCTGCACCTTCGGGAAGACCCAAAACTCTTATGTTCTTCCTCCTCGAGTTATTCTCCAGGGCATCCAGCCTCTCTACACACCTTTTATGCAGTGCCTCGTGCGTCTCTGTCTTCACCACCAGGCCCTGTATTTCATCCTCATTCTCTGCAGCCTTTGCCTTCACATCACGAAGCTCCAACTCCTGGGTCTTCTGTGCCTCCTTTAGCCCTTCAATCGCCTGTAGCATCGGGGCCAACACCTCCTTCTTCAGCTCCTCCACACAGCGCCGCAGGAACTCTTGCTGTTCCGGGCCCCACACCGAACGGCCTCCTTCCGCCGCCATCTTGCTTCGTGCTTCCCTTCCTTGCCGCTGCTCCTGAGGATCCTCTGCAATCCAGCCACTACTCTCTTCTTTCTCCATATATATCCGGGGGGGATTCCCTTCTATTTCACCGCACAATGGTTTCAGCCGTCAAAAATTGCCGTTGGGGCTCCTAATAAGAGCCCAAAAGTCCGTTCCAACGGGAGGTGCCAAAACGTGCGACTCAGCTGGTCATCGCCGCACCCGGAAGTCTATGATTGTCCTTCTAGTAAAGCTGAGCGAGATGTTCCCTCTCGAGCTGCCTATCAGCAACTGCTGTAGCTTCCAGCTAAAACTAATCAACTAAGGAAAGTTTTTTTTCCTTACAAGAGGATCTAATTGCTAAGCAACTATATTTATTCTTCACGCCGTAGCTCTTATCACAATAGAATCCCAGTTGCGACTGAAACCAACTACCACTCGCCTTTGTTCAGCGTGAATCTAACTGTAGGCACCTTTCCTTCCAGAAACATACAATTAAACCCAATTCAATTACCAATCCAAATATAAATCCCTTAAAATTACCTTTGTTTTCATGTGCACAAGTAGTTGATTGAGAAAGTGATTGAAAGGGCCTATAGTATCCTGGGCTTTATAAATCGAGGCATAGAATATAAAAGCAAGAAAATTATAATACACCTTTATAAAATTATGGCTCGGATTCAACAGGAGTGTTATGCCGAATGTGAAGGCTTTAGAGAGTTCAGAAAAGATTCACGAGACTAGTTCTAGGTATGGGGGACATGTTTCATCAATAGACTGGAGAATCTGGGGTTGTTGTCTTTAGAAGAGCAGGTTGAGAGAAGATTTGATACAAGTGTCCAAAATCATGAGGTGTACAGAGCAGGTCGAGACTAACTGTTACCATTGGGGGGAGGGTTGAGAAACCGAGGACACCAACTTTAAGCTGAATGGCAAACAAATCTATGGTAATGGGAGGAAATGCTTTTCCATGCAGCGTGTGGTTAGGATCTTGAAAGCACTGCTTAATAGTGTGGTTGAGACTGATAGATTCAAAAGGGAATTAGATAATTATGTGTAGGGGAAAGGTTTGCAGGGCTAAGGGAAGGACAGGAGATTGGGACGAGCTGAGTTGCTCTAAAGAGCCAACATGGACACTACAACACCTATTGGCCGTCTCCAGTGATGGCACCGTTCTATGATTCTCCGTAGGTGCAACAGGCAAACCTTTCTTCAGTTAAACATTGCGTTTTTGAAGATTTTTGTTTGAATCGTTTCGGCTGAACATTTCTCTTTGGTTATGGAGTTAGGGCGAGTTAAATACAAATCAGCCATGATCTAACTGATTGGTGCAGCCGGCTCGAGGGGCTGAATGGCATCATCGGTTTGTACACACAGTAAAGGTGCAGTTCAGCTAAAGCAAGATCCCTATCTGCAGATTCTAGTGTTCGGAAGGATTCAGTTAGGCCTAATTTTTAATGCTGTGATTATTGCATCAGGTTGTGTACATTCACTTTTGAGCTTGTCTGATCCATACTCTGAAAGCAGTCCCTGACCCTGTTGTTGGAGCTAAATCCTGACACCAAATGGCTCCAATATTTTGTAAGGACCATAATTGTGGGTACAGGTTACTTCACCGAAGGGTTTAACCACTGCTATGGTCCCATTGGACTTCAACTGCCTTGCTTTCTAAATCTCTAATAAATCCTCTTGCCTCCTTCGAAATTAAGCTGCCTCCATTGCCGTCCTTATTTGCCTTGTCGATTGAACCCTACGCAGATTGTAAAACTCCAGCACCCGTATCTTCCCCTGCACCATGTCTTGCTTCCAAGTAATCCCGGTTCTCGACAATCTTCGTTGGCTCTCCATTTTGAAACCCTTGTTCTCTTTTAGAAATGCCTCGTGTCTCATTACACAAATGTGAAAGATCGAGGGGTTGTCTGATTGCGATCTTAAAATCATGGACGAGGGAAAAGAAAGCATTTCCTCTGGTGGGTGGGAGTCAGGATTGATAAAACTTTGAGCTGGGCTATTTAGGAGAGAGATCAGAAAGATTCAGGGTGGAAATCCCCCCCCCCCCCCCCCCCCCCCCCCCCCAAATAGCTGTGGATGCTGGAGATCAGTTGAAGATTTAAAGATGGTGTGAAGAGATTTTGTTCGAGTGAGGCAGCGGGAGATATGGTGAACAGGTGGATAGTGAAGTTGAGGTGCCCATTGGGGATAGGCTTGAGGGGCTGATTGGCCTCACTGATCCTGTTCAAGTTTTAATTTTTTTTTTAACTCTCTGGGCTTCTTTTTTTGTTGCAGAACGCGATGCAGAAGGGCTGGCCCTGTTGCTGTATCTGCAAAGGATATTAGCCAAGTTGCTGCAATATTCAAAGTGAGGGGATGCTGTGTGGACTGCAGTAAGTTATTTGTGGATGACAATCAGATCAATCAGCACACTCAGCAAACCATGCACAACATACGGTGGATTCGCACCATGGAGAAGGCCATCTTGGAATTTTGCCACTTCAATGAGAAGAGCAACGCTCCCTCTGACCTCCGCATGATATTGGATCAGTCAAAGGCCAGGAAGAAATCTCCGTTCAAAAGGCCTCTGGCTGAGATGTGTTCCAGTGAGGCTGCTGCGCCCACCTCCAACAAGAGGACCAGGAGAGAATGCAACAATGTGCAGGTGAAGGAGGAAAAGGTGGAGTGTGAGAACGGCCTGGGAGTCAGGTTCTGGTTCTGTGAATGCCACCAACGGTTCGACCACGAAGAGGCAGTGGAGAAACATGTCATGGCCGCCAATGGAATCCGCCACAAGTGCCTGGTGTGTGGTAAATTGGCATTCGATGCCGGGATTATCGGCTTGCACATGAGCCGTAGCCACGGGGGAGCTCACTTGACCAACTACCGTTTGTGGTGTGAACGCTGCAGCACAGAAATGCTGAAGAAAGAGGACCTGATGACCCACATCGTGGAGTCTCACAGTGGCCATGCTTACTATTACGAGAAGCAAGTGGACAGAGATGAGTTGGTGGCTTTCGAGCCGTCACCCAAATCAGCAAGGAGCTTAGCAGATCTGGGGGGCAAAGACTGTGAGGGAATGCAGCTGGATCCAAACAGCCCCGAGGCAGAAGCTGTCTTGGAGGCCGGTTGCTCCTGGCAGTGCCGGTTGTGTGAGGAGATGTTTGATTCCGAGGAAAGTGTTGCCCAGCACTGCAGCTGCCTGGCCAGCCACCAGTTTCACAAGTACAGCTGCGGTCTGTGCAAGACACACTTCCACAGAGTGGAAACGTTGTACCGCCATAGCCGCGATCAGCACAACAACGAGCTGAGCGTCAAGTATTTCTGCGGATTGTGCGATGACATCGAGTTCGACTCTGAAGGGGAGTTCCTCGAGCATTACAAGGCTTTCCACAGCACTGACTACGTCTTTGTGGAGCACGAGGATGCAGCGATGGAGAAAGAGGAGGAGGAAGACTCTTCTTTGGCGCATGTATTGATGTCCTGTGGGTGTCGACCGCGCTATGACTCCAAAAGGACAAGGAAGGAGGACAACCGCAGGTGCTTGAAGAACCTGTTTGACCAAGGAAAGCTGTGGTTCCGCTGCTCGTGTTCAGCGACAGCCCAGTCAGCAGAGGACATCCGGCAACATATGATGGAGTGTCATGGGGCAAGAAAGACGGGCTCCAGGTCCTTCACCGTCAGATGCATCTGTGGCAAGACTTTCACCGATGGCGGGAGCGCACAGATGCACTACCACAGTAAGCACTGCATTTCACAGCAGGGGTGTTCGACTCCACCCTCACCGGCTGACTGTGAGGCCATCTCTCCTCATGTGGCCGCATTCTGCAGCAGCCCCAAGGAGGCGCCAGGGGACAACGATACTGAGGCCTCAACTAGTCGTGATGTCTTTACAGCACCCGCAGGTAGCCTTCGCATTACACTTGCCCAACCCATGCCAGCAAGTAGGTCAATGGCAGCATTTCTTCAGAAAGGCAGGGAGGTCACCGGTTGTGCCAAGACACGAAAGAGCAAAGGTAGTGAGCTGTGGATTGAGCTGAGCGAGGGCAAGTTTAGCACAAAATTATTAACTGCTAATCCTATAACCTGGTTTACAGATGACCAAACATTGTTTAAAGGATCACCTGCTTTGATGCACTTGTTTTGTACCTAAAGTGAAATTTGTTGCATACGCCCACTTTGGGGACACATCAAATGTTGCTTTTTCAGGTGCCATTATTTCCATAAGAACTAGCTATGGTGGCAGTCACATAATAACACCTTTTTGGGTGCTTCATAGCACAGTTATAAAACAAAATAATCCAGCATCCATATTAACACAAACCTCTCCATCTTGGGGACAGAGATTGCAAGAATCAGTGCCAGAGATAGAGGGGTTTCTCTGCCGCTGTTGATGCTGGGTAAAGTTCATTAAAAGCAATTTGTTTCTCAAAACCCACTGGTTCCTCGCACTGATAGCTCACACTGATTTCTCAGCAATTTGGGGGCAGAAAGATAGCATGGGGAAATGTCAGTGATCACATGGATGTTTCAGATGCTGCAACTGCAACAGGCTAACAAGGCTTGATGCATTGAAGGCTGTTTTTGTAGTTTCTCATTTATTGCTTTTCCTGGCTTTAGGGTGCCATGTGTATATTTTACAATTCAAGTTATTTGCAGCAGTCATGGGTACTGGTCTTTGGGGAGGGGGAAAGGGCGAGTCACACCCCCATTTGTACAGTTTTCACTGTGGTATCAATGTTTTGGCCTTTTGAAGGAACTTGGACTGGATACAAACTGAATAGTAGCCTTGAAAAGTGTTTTGTATAAATATTTGAAAGAGAAAAGTTTCCGAGATATGGGGGAAGAGCAACGGGTAGGGTCTACTGGACTGCTCTTCGAAAGAGCCAGTGCAGACTCGATGGGCCGAATGGCCTCTTCTGCACCAAGTTTGGGAAGTTGTCCAGTGGGGCATTAGGGTGTTAGGGGCCCTATTGTGTATAGTGTTAGACCAGGAAGGATATTGCGAATACACTAAGGTGCTGCACGCCCCCTATAACCTCTACCTAGAGCTGCTGAACCGGCAGTCATTAAAGCACAGTTCCAAATTACATTTGAAGCAGTGATTCGGCTATGCTGACCAAATTATTTATTAAGTTAAACAAATTTCAGAAGTGGCTGCTTAATCCCACTATCTGCTTTCTGCTTGAAGATAACTAGCAACCCATTCTATCGCTTGGCCACTTATTCCACATTCTCTGACCGCATTCACGTAGTCGGCTATGGAATGAATAGACCAGTCTTTTGTGTTCCGACACCTTGACCCGACACTTGAATTCTTGTACTTTTTTTTAATAAACAATTTTAATGAGGTATTTCTGGCATTACAAACAGCAACAGTATAAAAATAATGAACAAAGAACAATAGACATAGTGCAATCATCGACTCCCATCCCACCAAAGTCCGCCTAATAGATCCCCTATTCTACTCTACCCTAACCACCCCCCCTCTGCTGACGATTAATTCTCCGCGAAGAGGTCGCTGAACGGTTGCCACCTCCGGGCGAACCCGAACAGTGACCCTCTCAAGGCGAACTTAATCTTCTCTAGGCCGAGAAAGCTCGCCATATCGGTTAGCCAGGTCTCCGACTTCGGGGGCTTTGAGTCCCTCCAAGCTAGCAGTATCCGTCTCCGGGCTCCCAGGGAAGCAAAGGGTGGAACATCTGCCTCTTTCTCCTCCTGGATTCCCGGGTCTTCTGACACCCCGAACATCGCCACCTCTGGACTCATTGCCACCCTTGTTTTCAATACTCTGGACATGACGTCCGCAAACCCCTGCCAATATCCCCTAAGTTTTGGACACGCCCAGAACATGTGAATATTGTTCGCTGGTCCTACATTTTACACACCTGTCCTCCACCCCAAAGAATCTACTCATCTGGGCCACTGTCATGTGGGCCCGGTGGACCACCTTGAATTGGATCAAGCTGAGCCTGGTGGATGTTGCGGTCGCGTTGACTCCGCCCATAAGCCATCCTCCATCTCACCACCAAGCTCCTCCTTCCACTTACGCTTCAGCTCCTCGGTCTACGTCTCCTCCGCCCCCATGAGTTCTTTGTTGATGTCCGAGACGCTCCCCTCTCCCACCCATCCCCTAGACACTACCCTATCTGGATCCCCCTTAGTGGCAGGAGTGGGAAGGATGATACCTGCCTGCGCAGAAAGTCCTGCACCTGTAAATATCTAAATTCATTCCCCCTTGCCAACCCAAATTTCTCCAGTGCCCTCAAGCTAGGGAAGCTCAAGTCCTCCATCCTCTCAATTCACACCCTTCGCCATACTCTGAACCCCCCATCCAAGCTCCCCGGGCAAACCGGTGATTGTCACATATTGGGGACCAGATCGATGCTCCCATTGCTCCAGCGTACCTCCTCCACTGACCCCAGATTCTCAGGGCCGCCACAACTACAGGGCTGGTGCAGTACCTCGCCGGCGGGAACGGCAGAGGTGCCATTATCAACGCCCCCAGACTGGTACCCCTACACAAAGCTGCCTCCATCTGCTCCCAAACCGACCCCGCCCCCACCACCCACTTCCTCATCATGGCTATGTTAGCCGCCCAGTAATAATAACTAAAATTTGGCAGCGCAAGCCCCCCCTCCCCTGATTCCGCTCAAGCATCACCTTATTCACTCGCGGGGACTTACCCACCCACACAAAGCCCAGGATGATTTTATTAACCCTCTTAAAAAAGGACCGCAGGATGAAAATTCAGAGACACTGAAATACGAACAAAAATCTCGGTAGGCCCGTCATTTTGACCATCTGCACTCTCCCAGCTAACGACAACGGGAGCGCATCCCATCTCCGAAACTCGCCCCTCATCTGTTCAACCAACCGGGACAAGTTCAACTTGTGTAACCGGTCCCAGTCGCGCGCCACTTTTATCCCTAAGTACATGAAACTGTCCCCTGCCAACCTAAACGGCAGCTCCCTCAGACCCTCCTGACCCCTCGCCCGGACTACAAACATCTCACTCTGTCATATTCAGTTTATACCCCCAAAAAACGGCCAAATTCCCCCAAAAATTGGCATAAGTTCGCCCATCCCTGCCCCGGATCCGATATGTACAAGAGCAGGTCATCCGCATACAGCGAAACTCTATGTTTCTCTCCCCCCCCTCCCCCGAACCAGCCCCTTGAAGCTCTCTGAGCAATAGCCAGCGGCTCTGCAGCTAACGCAAACAACAGTGGGGAGAGGGGGCACGGCACCCCTGTCTTGTCCCCCGGTACAGTCTAAAATAGTCCGAGGTCGTCCTATTCGCCCTTACACTAGCCTCCGGGGCCTGGTACAATAGCCTGATCCAGTCGATAAAGCCCCTACTGAACCCAGATCGTCCCAGCACCTCCCATAGATAGTCCCACTCCACCTGGTCGAACGCCTTTTCCGCATCCATTGCCACAACTACCTCAACCTCCCTAAACTCCGGGGGCATCATGATCTCATTGAGCAGCCTTCTTATATTGGCCACCAACGGCTTGGCCTTGACAAACACGGTTTGATCCTCCATAATAACATCCGGCACACAATCTTCAATCCTGGAGGGCAAAACTTTGACCAGCAACTTGGCATCCCCATTAAGCAGGGGGACCGGCCTAGATGACCCGCATAGCTTCGGGTTCTTGTCCCGCTTCAGTATCAACGAAATATTGGCCTGTGACATCGTCGGGGGCAGCACCCATCTGTCCCTTGCCTCATTGTAAACCTTGACCAGCAACAGCCCTAGAATCCCCAAGAACCTTTTCTAGAACTCCACCGGGTACCCGTCCGGCCCTGGGGCTTTACGCGACTGCATTGCCCTCAGGCCCTCGACTATTTCTTCGGCCCTAATCGGGGCTCCCTACCCACCCTTGGGAAGGTCAGTCCGTCCAAAAAGCGTCTCATCCCCTAGCGGGTTCCGAGCAATAGAGCCTTCTGTAAAAGTCCCTGAATGCCCTGTTTAGCCCTGCCGACTCCCCTACCAAGTTCCCATCCCCATCAACCACCCTCTCTATTTCCCTGGCCGCTTCCCTCTTGCTAAGCCGCAGTGCAAGCATTCTGCTGGCCTTCTCCCCATGTTCGTAAAACGCAGCCTTTGCCTTTCTAAGCTGCTCCACTGCCTTACCTGTGGACAACACCCCGAACTCAGCCTGCACCTCTAACGTTCCCTTAAGAGCTCCACCCCCGGGGTCGGCGCATACCTCCTGTCTATCTGTGAGATCTCCTGAACCAGTCGGTCCGTTTCTGCCCTATCCGTCCTGTCCCTCTGAGCCCGGATCGAAATCAGCTCCCTCTCACCACTGCCTTCAGCGCCTCCCAGACCACCACTGCTGAGACCTCGTCGTGTCATTAACCTGCAGGTAATTCTGCATGCACTTCCCCAGCCTCTTGCACACCATCTCGTCCGCCAACAACCCCACCTCTAACCTCCATTGCAGGCGCTGGAAGCTCTCCTCACTAATCTGCAGTTCCACCGAGTGTGGGGCATGATCCGAAATACTGATGGCCGAGTACCCCGAGTCCACCACCCCCGCCAGCAAATCCCTGCTCAAAATGAAAAAGTCTATCCGGGAATAAACCTTGTGAACATGCGAATAAAAAGAAAACTCCTTCCCCGTCAGCTGCCTTATCCTCCATGGGTCAACCCCCCCCTCTCCCATCTGCTCCATGAACCCTATCAATTCCTTTGCCATCGCTGGCAACCTCCCCGTTTTTGAACACGACCGGTCCAGGCCGGGGTCGATGACTGTATTAAAATCCCCTCCCATAACCAGCTTGTGCAAGTCCAGGTCAGGTATGTTCCCCAGCAAACTCTTTATAAATTCCACGTCATCCCAATTTGGCGTGTACACATTAACCAAGACTACCTTCCTCCCCTCCAGCTTACCGCTAACCATGACATAACGGCCCCCCCCCATCCGAGACTATACTGCCCACCTGAAATTGCACCCGCTTGTTGATCAAAATCGCAACCCCTCTAGTCTTGGTGTCCAGCCCCGAATGAAAGACCTGACTGACCCAACCCTTCCTTAGCCTGACTTGATCCGCCACTTTCAGGTGTTGTCTCCTGCAACATTACCACGTCCGCCTTCAGAGGCCTCAGATGCGCGAACACACGTGCCCTCTTGACCGGCCCGTTCAACCCTCTAACATTCCAGGTGATCAGCCTAGTTAGGGGGCACCGTGCCCCCCCTCCGCCGATCAACCTTCCCCTTTCCTGGCCCGCCACCAGCCCATGCGCCACGCCTCCATCGACCCGCCCCCTGGCAGCCCCCACCACCGACGTCCTCTCCGTCCCGAAACCTAAGTCCCTCCCTCGTCAGCAGAGTAACTCCCCCCTCCCCCCCCCCCCCCTCCCTCCAGCAACACCACTTTGTAACCTAACCCCTGCCATAGATTAATCATAGGCCCCCCCCACTTTGTTTCCGTAGACTAGCTCACCCAGCTAGCCTGGTGGCCCTCTCCTCTGGCACCAAGAAGCCTCCCACCTATTGTTCCCTCACCCCCCCACCTCCACCCCAGCCCATCGAAGCCACTTCCCTCATCAAACCGGCCCCAAACAATCGCCCAATTAACATAAGAGACAACCCAAAAAGAAAAACACGCAGAAAACCCCACCAATAGTGTAAATCAAAGTAATACAGAGTAAAAAGCCCCACCAGCCACCCCCACCAAAACACCAAAAACCCACAGAAACCGAATAACTTTTACTTTCCCCTTCTTCAACCAAACTCAAATACAGAAGAGAAACGACAATAGAAACGTATAAACATCACTCAGAAAGTTGCAACTTAAAACAAAAAGTTCTCAGTTCAGCACCAGCCCTTTCTTTTTGGCTAAGTCCATCGCAACTTCAGGCGACTCAAAATAGTGCTGCTGGTCCTCGTGCGTAATCCAAAGACGCGCCGGGTATAACAGTCCAAATTTCACCCGCCTCTTGAACATGATCGCCGTAACTTGGTTAAAGCCTGCCCTCCTTCTGGCCACCTCCACGTTCAATTCTGGTAAACACGCAAAATGCTGTTGTCCCATTTGCAGCTCCGCGTACGCTTGGCCCACTGGAGAACACACTCCTTGTCCAGGAACCTGTGGAACCAGACCACCATCGCCCTTGGGGGGAGGGGGGGGGGGCTTCTGGCCGCGGCTTCCTCGCCAGCGCTCTGTATGTCCTGTCCACCTCCAACGGTCGGGGAAAAGCCCCCTCCCCCAGAAGCTTCTGAAACATACTCGCCACAAACAGCCAGCATCAGCCCCCTTGGGGAGACCGACAATTCTTAAGTTCTGCGGCGAGCTCTACTCTCCAGGTCTTCTGCCTTCTCCAGCAGCCTTTTTTGCTGATCCTTCGGCATCCCCACCTCCAGCTCAACCACCGTTTGGTGCTGCTCCTGGTCCACCAGCGCTTTCTCCAGCTTCTGAATCGTCCGATCCTGGGCATCCAGCCTGCGCTCCAGCCTTTATCGGATCAAGACAGTCCCGTTTCTGCCTAGCAATGCCCTCTTGAATGACCTGCATCAACTCATCCGTTGATGGTTGGGCTGTCACAGCAGGGGTCCGAACATCAGCCATGTTGTCTTCTGCCGCAACCTCCACCCAGCCCTTGCTGGTCTTCTCATTTCTCCCTTTTCGATCCCTTGGGGTTATTCGTTCCATACACCAATGTGTGGAACCAGTGCCAGATTGACTTCGCCTTCAAAGCCAGCGCTCAAAAACGCAAAAAGGTCAGGAGGAAAGGTCCAAAAGTCCGGCCAGAGCAGGAGCCACCAGATGCGCGACTTACTCTCTCATAGCCGCCCTTGAATTCTTGTACTTGACCAGGCTTGTAACTCTGCAGAGAATTGGGTGGCCAGGGCAGCACGGTGGCACAGTGGTTAGCACTGCTGCCTCACCGTGCCAGGAACTGGGTTCAATTCCGGCCTCGGGTGACGGTGTGGAGTTTGCACATTCTGTCCGTGTGAGCGTGGGTTTCCTCGGGTGCTCCGGTTTCCTCCTACAGTCCAAAGATGTACAGGTTAGGTGGGGGTTACACCGATAGGGTGGGGGATTGGGCCATAGGTAGAGTGATCTTTCGAAGGGTCGGTGGAGACTCGATGGGCTGAATGGTCTCCTTCTGCAACTTTTGTGATTATATGGATTTGATTTTTGGAGGATGGACTGAGTGGATTAGTCCACATCTTGAATTTTGTGATTATATTGAGGATATCTTCTGCGACTAACTTGTCAGGGAGACCGTTTTACTCTGCTGCACCCGGGGGTTACGTTCCCTCCTTCCTGCAGTGTGCAGAGTTCAGACATAATGATTTAATATAATGTACAGCACGAAACAGGCCATCCGACCCAACTAGCCCAGGCTGATGATTTATGTTAAACACGAGCCTCCTCCCCACCCTTCTTCGTATCACCTAATCGGCATATCCTCCCATTCTTTACAAAGAACAAAGAAATGTACAGCACAGGAACAGGCCCTTTGGCCCTCTAAGCCCGTGCCGACCATGCTGCCCGATTTAAACTACAATCTTCTACACTTCCTGGGTCCGTATCCCTCTATTCCCATCCTATTCATGTATTTGTCAAGATGCCCCTTAAATGTCATTATCGTCTGTGCTTCCACCACCTCCTCCGGTAGCGAGTTCCAGGCACCCACTACCCTCTGCGTAAAAAACTTGCCTCGTACATCTACTCTAAACCTTGCCCCTCTCACCTTAAACCTATGCCCCCTAGTAATTGACCCCTCTACCCTGGGGAAAAGCCTCTGACTATCCACTCTGTCTATGCCCCTCATAATTTTGTATACCTCTATCAGGTCTCCCCTCAACCTCCTTCGTTCCAGTGAGAACAAACCGAGTTTATTCAACCGCTCCTCATAGCTAATGCCCTCCATACCAGGCAACATTCTGGTAAATCTCTTCTGCACCCTCTCTAAAGCCTCCACATCCTTCTGGTAGTGTGGCGACCAGAATTGAACACTATACTCCAAGTGTGGCCTAACTAAGGTTCTATACAGCTGCAACATGACTTGCCAATTCTTATACTCAATGCCCCGGCCAATGAAGGCAAGCATGCCGTATGCCTTCTTGACTACCTTCTCCACCTGTGTTGCCCCTTTCAATGACCTGTGGACCTGTACTCCTAGATCTCTTTGACTTTCAATACTCTTGAGGGTTCTACCATTCACTGTATATTCCCTACCTGCATTAGACCTTCCAAAATGCATTACCTCACATTTGTCCGGATTAAACTCCATCTGCCATCTCTCCGCCCAAGTCTCCAAACAATCTAAATCCTGCTGTATCCTCTGACAGTCCTCATCGCTATCCGCAATTCCACCAACCTTTGTGTCGTCTGCAAACTTACTAATCAGACCAGTTACATTTTACTCCAAATCATTTATATATACTACAAACAGCAAATGTCCCAGCACCGATCCCTGTGGAACACCACTGGTCACAGCCCTCCAATTAGAAAAGCATCCTTCCATTGCTACTCTCTGCCTTCTATGACCTAGCCAGTTCTGTATCCACCTTGCCAGCTCCCCCCTGATCCCGTGTGACTTCACCTTTTGTACTAGTCTACCATGAGGGACCTTGTCAAAGGCCTTACTGAAGTCCATATAGACAACATCCACTGCCCTACCTGCATCAATCATCTTAGTGACCTCCTCGAAAAACTCTATCAAGTTAGTGAGACACGACCTCCCCTTCACAAAACCATGCTGCCTTTACTCTTGTGTGTTCATTTAGTTTCCATTTAAATGCAACCACACCGGGCGGGCACACACCAAAATGTTTCTTCACCAGTTTTTTTTTTTTAAAAGGAAAAGTACATCCTCCTGATTTCCATTTGTTGTACAGTCTGAATTAAATTGAAATTTCAAATACATTATTTAAATACAGTGGAAAATGCTTCAAGCACAATCAAGGGGATTGTGTAAAAGACCAGGTCACTTTGGGGAAGTTTCATTCTACGTGTCAAGCCTGGATTTGTGCAGGAATTAATTGTCCAAAGGTTTCACTGCTTCCAGTTGTTAGAACTTTTAACTCTTTCCAAACATGAAGGAGTGATCACTGTAGCACAGTGGTTAGCACTGTTACTTCACAACTCCAGGGTCCCAGGTTCGATTCCCGACTTGGGTCACTGTCTCCACTGTGTGGAGTTTGCACGTTCGCCCTGTGTCTGTGCGGGTTTCCTCCGGGCTCTCTGGTTTCCTCCCACAAGTGCCGAAAGACGTGCTGTTAGGTGAATTGGACAGTCTGAATTCTCCCTCTGTGTACCCAAACAGGCGCCAGAATGTGGCGACTGGGTGCCTTTCACAGTAACTTCATTGTGGTGTTAATGTATGCCTACTTGTGACAATAAAGATTATTGAAAAAGTATATTTAATATGCCCCCCACCCCCGCTCATCTATTATGCTGGATGTATGTGTCTCAGCCACCTGATAACTCACTCCACTGTGTGGATGGGTTGGGCTAACATTATCCTTGGTGTCTGTTCCTTAAACAATCCATTATGGATGCACTTGATAACAATGGTCAGGATCTTGCTGGAGAGGCAAATACTACCCTATTAGTTCGACTCGTCCCTCGTCCTTTCGCTCTGTAATTTGCACAGTGTGAGCTAATAAAGGTGCAGGGATGGCAATGGGGCATCTGGGACCTTCGGGAAAGGTGGAACCAACAGTTTGCCCCTTAACCAGTGAGGTTTAAGGATTGAGAAACAGAGATGACAAGAGAAGAACTTGTAGGGTAAATTAGTCAAATCCCGTACAGAAGGAGGAATAAAGAGAGGAACAGAAAGAATACATTTGGAGAGAAAGAAAAGAGACAGACAGGAAGAGCAAGATAAAGCATAGCATCTGTGTATCAATAATGTACATTGTTTATACAACATTATTGTCTCAGTAAGGGCAGCACGGTGGCGCAGTGGGTTAGCCCTGTTGCCTCACGGCGCCGAGGTCCCAGGTTCGATCCTGGCTCTGGGTCACTGTCCGTGTGGAGTTTTCACATTCTACCCATGTTTGCGTGGGTTTCGCCCAACAACCCAAAGATGTGCAAGCTGGGTGGATTGGCCACGCTAAATTGCCCTTAATTGGAAAAAATGAATTGGGTACTCTTAAAAATTAAAAAATATATATTTATTTTCTCAGTAAGGCCTGTCTATTTGGTATAAATGTGGTGCTTCTTGGTACAGTCTAGTGTACTCGTATTTTATTCAAAGGACTTATTGAAGTTGTAACGTTGCAACAATTTAATAACTTTTGTGCCTGGTTTTTTTTTCTCTTTCCCGAACTAGTACAAAAGGAAACTATAAACCAGGAAGAAGACATAGAGTTACCCGACTTAGACCTGCTCCGCACAATGACTCACCTTGTTTTCATCGACTTGGATAATTGGGCGGGTTTTTTCAACCATTTACCAGGACATCTTAATCAAGGAACATTTTTCTGGGGATTTCAAGGTTCGTTCAATATTTTGAAATTTAGTTTTTTTTTTAAATTGTCTTGGATTATGGGTATGCCTGAAAAATATATGGGAGTTACAACACAGTAGCTGACCATTTGGCCTATCCTTGTTGACAGCCCTTGAGGCAGGGTTAATTAGTAATATCATAGTAAAAGATGCACTGGGAAATAGTGATCATAATACAATCGAATTCCACATTAGTTTGAAAATGACGTTCTCCAGTGACCGATAAGCACCTTCAACTTAAAGCCAATTAGTTGGATAAAAAGGGAGAACTGACTAAGGTAATTGGGTAAATAGACTAAAAGGTGTGCTGATAAAATAATTCAAAATGTTCATCAAACGTACATTCCACTGAACAACAAAAGCTCAGCGAGAAAAGTACATCCGTGGCTTATTAAGGAAGTTAAGGATGGTGAAGAAACGAGAGCCACCAAAAATTTGATTTAAAAGGTAAAAATTATAATAATGGACTAAACTAGCCAGCAATATAAAAACAGATTGTGTAAGAGTTTTTACAAGTATATAAGTAGAAAAAGAAGAATAGATTAGTTAAAGTAAATATTGGTCCCTTAGAAGCAGAGAGAGGAGAAATTGTTCTGGAAATTAAAAAAAGGCAGAGTGGGTAGGAAAATGGAGTTGAAGCCCGAGTGTTAAGAACCCCATGATGGTACCTGTGAGAGTGTCTCAAAACCCCGAAAGGATAACTTGAAAAACTGGTTCTTAGTGGTGCATAGTTGTTTTAGAATAATGTGAGGAACAATGTACAACCTAGTGAGGAGCCAGGCCAGTCATTGCATAAACAATTAGTAAAGAATATTTATTAAAGTAAAAGAAAGAAAACTCATGACAAAAGACGAATATACTGATACACACCCTTTCCCAAGCAACATCCTATTTTAGTAACTCTATACAGGTCAAATCCAGCTAATAGTTACCACACAATGCTGCTTAGTTGACTAATTCCGGAAAACATCTCTTCCTGGTTCAGCGAAGGCACAAAGTTACGCCTTTGAAAGGAGAAGCTGTGGCTTCTAAATGTTAGATGGAACAGGCTTCCGTGGCTTGGATTGTGTGAAACTGGCCTGTCTGACTGTTGGATGAGAACTAGCCTGCTTCTCCAATGAAGGTGCTAGCAGTTATACTGTTCAACCTCTTTTATATCCTACCCTGTGGATTTGGCTCTCTACATCTGTCAAATTCCTTGCCTTTTAGCATTGGTATAGCCCCACTGATCTCTGGTGAACCATGTTTCTGATAGGACCGTTTGCACCTCAATGTCTTTAGATGCCTGCTAATCTCGTTACTGGGAAAATTCACATCTCATTATTCCTCTAGACGCCTGCTAGTCTTGTTAACTTGTCTGTTATTTTGTTTTCATCTCTGGATTACTGTTAACCCTGTTAATTTCCCAAATTCCGAACACACAAGATCAACCTTGATCAGGTTGAATGACCAAGCAGGCTGCATGGTCTACTTCTGCATTCACTTCTTATGTTCTTGTTTATCCTCAACATAAGTGAGTAGTTCTATCTAGCCACATCTTATGCTCGCTGTTCTCCTATTCTTTTCATCCCATTTCAATCCCTCACCTATCCAATTTTGAGTTTTGTGTTTCTGGCACAAATGCAAACCCTGGGAGTGGATTTTCGCATCCTTGATATTCCTTTTCTCTGTTGTAAATATGAGCCACTGTTCCTGTGGCGGCCCTCTGAATATCTCACATCACAACTATTTCCCAATATCCCTACAAATCAATCCTCTCAAATACATATCCAGTAAATATTGGCTTGGACACCAGGGCAGCACGGTAGCATAGCGGTTAGCGCAATTGCTTCACAGCTCCAGGGTCCCAGGTTCGATTCCCGGCTGGGTCACTGTCTGTGCGGAGTCTGCACGTTCTCCCCGTGTGTGCGTGGGTTTCCTCCGGGTGCTCCGGTTTCCTCCCACAGTCCAAAGATGTGCAGGTTAGGTGGATTGGCCATGCTAAATTGCCCTTAGTGTCCAAAATTGCCCTGAGTGTTGGTTGAGTGGGGTTACTGGGTTATGGGGATAGGGTGGTGTGGGCTTGGGTAGGGTGCTCTTTCCAAGAGCCGGTGCAGACTCGATGGGCCGAATGGCCTCCTTCTGCACTGTAAATTCTATGAATCTATGAATCTATGAGAGCTGAATGGGCTCAATAGGATCTTTTATAACCACTTTTGAGGACAGATTGCCTTGATTTGAAGTTACATTCAAAATACGGCACTTCCGCCAGTGTTGCATTGACCTTCTAACTCAGACGTGATTGCTGCCTAAATTCTTTCTCTTGTACTGGTTCGGGAAGACAGTAGAGTAGTGGTAATATCGCTAAATTAGTAATCCCGAGGCCCAGGCTAATGGTCTGGGGACATGGGTTCAAATCCCACCATGTCATATCTGGAACTTAAAAAAAAAAAGCCTGATGACCATGAAACTTATCTGGTTCACTCTAATGTCCTTTCGGGAAGCAAATCTGCCGTCCTGACCTACATGTGTACCTGGGCCCATTCTTAACATTTTTAAAATTCATCCGTGGGATGTGGGTTGTCGCTGGCTGGGCCAGCATTTATTGCCCATCTCTAATTGCCCATGAGCGGGCAGTTAAGTGTCAACGACATTGCTATGGGTCTGGAGTTAGATGCAGGCCAGACCAGGGGAGGACGGCAGATTTCTCTGGATTGATGGTCCAGCGACAATACCACCGCACCATTGCCTCCCCACAACTACCCTGTGGAATGGCTGAGTGAGACGCTCCGTTCAAGGGGTAATTTGGGATGAGCAACAGATCCTGGCCTTGCCATGAAGGAATAAAAATAACCTGCACTCTGACAAAGCCTCAGTTTTGCCGACCTTTCACCATATTGGTATTTCCTCATACCAAACAGCACCTTTGTGTATTGGCAATATCCTTCCTGGTCTAACACTGTTCTTTAAATGTGTCGCTAATTATGGTTTACCATTGAATCATTATTACCGCATGTTTTTTAAATAATTCTGTACTTGTGATAATTTGATTGACTGTTTTACAGCCTCATAAACATTGGGTGAAATTAAAGATTTGAATTCATATAGTGCTTTTCATGGCCATTGAAGTACTTTTTGAAGTGTAGACACTTACATTATAGGAATTGGTGCAGCCAATTGTGTGCACAGCAAACTCCGACAGACGACAATAATAATGCTGACCAAATTTTCACAATAACTTCATTGCAATGTTAATATAAGTCTACTTGTCACAATCATAAAGATTATTAGTATAACCATTTTGTGATATTGTCCGAGGGATGAATATTGGGCAGACACTAGTGTCAAATCTCCTCATCTTCAAAATAATGATGCAGACTCTTTTAAGCCCGAATGAGAGGCCTCTGGTTAATGTCTCATCTGTACGACAACATCTCCGACAGTGCAGCACTCCCTCAGTGCTGGATTGGAGTGACAGCCTCGATTGTCAGGCTCAAGTCCTGTAGTGCAGCCCACAATCTCTGACTGAGGCGAGAGTTCTATATGCTGAGACAAGGCTGACATTAATTCCACTGTAGACATGAACCAGTAAATCTCTGTTCCATTTACTTTCAGTCGCCGTGTTGTTACTCCTGTTTATATTGTACCTATAAATACATATCACCTTTCACTTAGAATTGAATGCTGTCTCCTGCTTTTTGCCCCATTCCACGTGGTTATCAATACCCGTTGCAGATTCCTTCAGGTAACTGCAGCTCCTGTTTTGGGATAATCTGCAACTTTTGACATTTGCTCACTCTGGGCTTGTATGCAAATCATTAATGCACAATAGCCACTTGCTTTTATATAGCATTTTTAATGTAGTAACATCCAAAGGCGTATGACAGGAGTGTTATCTAACAAAACCTGACACTCAGGAAGCCTCCTGTGCGACATCTCCAAGTACCCGAAAACCAGTCAACTCTGCTCTGTCCCTTCTGTGCAAATGTTAACCGTATTTTCTCTCCACCCCACTAATGTTATATCCTTCAGTTAATATACCCTTCAGTTAAAGCCACCGTGGTACGTTAAAATAAATCGGACCAGGTTAGGGTGAACGGGAAGGAAATGTTGAACTTGATGGAGATGAGATTGAAATGCACGGTAGGGGAAGAAGTAGTGTTGCCCGTTTGGTTTGCAAGCGTTCGTATCCGAGATGTACAAAATCAGCTGCATTACGAGATGGGTGAACCTCTGAATCCTTTTCTTTTCCTTGGCTTGTGTGTGTGTTTTTTTTTAAATATCCTGGTATTGTTCTGCAATTCACCATTGTTTTCAATGTGGTTTTTTTTCAGGTGGAAAGAATCATTGGAAACAACCAGAAAACTGTCCGGTCTACAATTTTCTTGTCAACACCGGATGTTTTTTCCTTCATCCACGATGCAGTACTAGGAAGGATGCGGCTGATTTTGCCATCTGCATGCATGTTTGTGTTCTTTGCTTTTGTTAGAAACAAAACCTGGTTCTTTTATACAAATCATTGGCTATAGATAGTGGCTATGGGGCGAGACTGTGGTGTAGTGTTAATGTCACTGGACTAGTGATCCAGAAGCCCAGGCTCTGGAGGACACGGGTTTAAATCCCACCACGACAGCTGGTGGAATTTACGTTCCAATGAATTAATAATGAAACTGGAATATAAAGCCAGAAAATGGTGACCATCATCAATTGGTGTAAACAACCACCTGGTTCTCTCTTGTCCTCTGCCATCCTTACCTGGTCTGGCCTGCATGTGACTCCAGCTCCACAGCGTCAGTCAGAGTTGGCTGTTAACTGCCCTGTGAAATGACCGAGCAAGCCACTCAGCTTGATGGGTAACCGGGGATGGATGAAAGAATAAAAAAGGGCAACTGCCTGTGTTGAGGGATGAGAGAAAGATTGAGGGCCACCAACTTACACCAATGCATTGGATTCCGAAACCAAAATAACAAGTGGGAAAGATCTGTGGCTGACGACGAACGTAAAGGCCAGTGGGATGCAGGGAGGAGCTCAGAAAGTATGGAATGAGTGGGATATCACTACGTCCACTGGCAGATCAGTGGCGAACGGAAGAAGGAACTTGCATTTCTATAGCCCCTTTCAAAGCCTCGGGACATCCCAGAGTACTTCACAGCTAAAGGAGACCTTCTCCAGTTCAGTCGCTGTTTTAAAGCAGGAAATGCAGTGTCCATTCTATGCACGGCAAGATTCCACCAGTAGCAATCTAATAATGACCAGAGGGTCTGTTTTGGGTGCCGTTTGAGGAATGAACATTTTGACCAAGATACTGGAGTACTTCCATGCCCTTCTCTGAAATAGTGCCACGAGATCTCAATGCCAAGTGAACTTTGAAACCGGTGTAGACCACTTAGCTGATCGGCACCATTCGATGAGATCATGGCTTTTCTGGATTCTACATACCTGTTCATATGAAGGGGTAGATAGAGTTATGGATGTTAAATCCTTGCAATCATTTAAGAAACCATAGTCCACGAGGAAGCATAAACCCCGCTCACTCCATTAGCGAGAGACACACAAATTGTTTTTTTTATATATATATATATATAGCTTGCTGGACATCACCACGTAATTGGGCAGCACGGTAGCACAAGTGGATAGCACTGTGGCTTCACAGCGCCAGGGTCCCAGGTTCAATTCCCCGCTGGGTCACTGTGCGGAGTTTGCACGTTCTCCCCGTGTCTGCGTGGGCTTCCTCCAGGTGCTCGGGTTTCCTTCCACAGTCAGAAGATGTGCAGGATAGGTGGATTGGCTATGATAAATTGCCCTTATTGACCAAAGAAGGTTAGGAGAGGTTATTGGGTTACGGGGATGGGGTGGCAGTGAGGGCTTAAATGGGTCGGTGCAGACTCGATGGGCTAAATGGCCTCCTCCTGCACTGTATGTTCTACTGGGGGCTGGACAAGGAGGCAGGCCTCCATAAAGTACCACAGCCATAACGGGCATTATGCTCCAGCCATCTGGCCACATGAGTTAACCGACCTCTGCAATGGAGGAAAGGAGGAAAGTGCAGGTCACCTTCAGGCTGATGAATTAAGATGGGTCGAATGGCCTTCCTTATCCATAATTATCCTAGTATTTTTGACAACATTTTCAGGAATTGTTTTTGCTCTGCTTATGTCATTGCCTTGTATAATCATAATTGGACAAAAAACAATTGGTCCCGTTACTCATTCCATCCTTGCTTATACTGGAAACTGTGAAATAGTTTGTGCTATTTGTTATATATAGGATATCCAATGCATAGGATTCCGAAACTGAAATGCCAAGTGGGAAAGATCTGTGGCTGACGGCAAACCTAAGGGCAGTGGAATGCAGGGAACAGCTCCGAAATTCTGGAATGAGTTGGGATGTCATTACGTCCACTGGCAGGGAAGGGCTGGAAAAACTTGTCCATTGTGTCTGTGGTGGCCTTCTGCCAGTTTCAACTTAGTGACTATCCGAGGCCTCGATATGTCACTGAATCTTTTCTGCTACAAGCAGAAGAACTCGAGCTTCTCCAGTCTAAAATTAATTGAAGTCTCTTATCCTTTGTACCATTTTAGTAAATCTCTGATGTACCTCTGAGTTCCTCAGGGTGGTGCCATAGGCCCAACCATCTTCAGCTGCTTCATCAATGATCTTTCTTCCATCATAAAGTCAGAAGTGGGGATGTTCGCTGAGGATTTTATCCTCCACTATCAACATCCTGGGAGGTTGCCATTGACCAGAAATTGAACTGGACTAGCCATATTAATACTGTGGCTACAAGATCAGGTCAAAAGCTAGGAATCCTGCAGCAAATAACTCCCCTCCTGACTTCCCAAAGCCTGTCCACCATCTACAAGGTACAAGTCAGGAGTGTAATGGAATACTCTAGACTTACCTGGATGAGTGCAGCTCCAACAACATTCAGGACAAAGCAGTGACTGGGAGGAAACTGGAGCACCCGGAGGAAGCCCACGCAGACACGGGGAGAACATGCAAACTCCGCACAGTGACCCAGCGGGGAATTGAACCTGGGACCCTGGCGCTGTGAAGCCACTGTGCTATCCACTTGTGTGATTGCTACCCCTTCCACAAATATTCCACCCACTCCACCACCGTTGTATAGTGACAGCAGAATGTACCATCTGCAAGATGAACTGTAGGAACTCGCCAAACCTTAGATGGCACCTTCCAAACCCACAACTGCTGCCATCTAGAAGGCCAAGGAGTAGATCCATGGGAATACCACCATCTTGAAGTTCCCCTCCAATCCACTCTCTATTCTGGATTGGAAATATATCGCTGTTCCTTCACTGTCACTGGGTCAAAATCCTGGACAGTACTGTGTGTATCTGACTCCGATTTATAAAGATTTAGCATATCTTGCTCATTTCTTAATCTGCTCCTCTATTTGTAAAGCTAGGAATCCTGTATGCTTTGTTCACCACTTTCCCCTGAACCGGCAAAGGCTGTGTATATATAAACTCTGAGGGCTCTGTTCCTGTGGCCCCTTTGAACATCGTGCTATTTAAATTGTGCCATTGGAGAATAGAAATATTGGCAAATGGTAAAAATGTAACGTTTTACTTTGTTCTCTTTCTCTTCTCTAATTCCTTGCCTTCCTTCTATGACCTTCCCTTCGTCCTATCTACCCCGTCCCGCTCTCTAATTTGCAGGCTGGGCGTATGGACGAACAGTTGCCCAAGCATATCCCTTTCACCGTGCTCTCTGGAGACAAGGGCTTTGAGGAGCTGAAGAATCAGTTGAAGAAAACAATGCGTCCGGGCCACGTTCTGAACCCCCACCAGATGGAAGGGGAGCTGATGTGTGCCTTACTGAATAGTATATCTGATATTGGGAAAGGTGGGGCAGAAGCAATAAGATGAGTGAAAGACTAAATCCATGACACTGCTTAACTGGAATAAATGCGTCTATGATTCCTACTTTGACGTTAGATCTAATGTTTTACTTTTGACAACTACTGCAATTTTTTGAGATGCTTTTCTGAAGGTTTTTAAATCCTAACCGCAGGTGCGGGCGTCTCCATTATTGCTTAATTAAAAAGCAGCCGGCCAAAACAAAAGCAAAATACTGCAGCTACGGCTGAAAGCACAGAAAATGCTGGAGACACCCCGTACTTCTGGCAGAATCTGTGGAGAAAGTCGATGTTTCTGGTCGATGAGCTCCCGTTAGAACTGAAGAAGTCAGAGATGTAAAAATATGTTGAACACATACAAGGGCAGAGAAGAAAGAACGAAAGGGGAAGAGGTTTGTGATCGGAGGGCAGAAATGATGAAAGGACACAAGGGGGTGATAGCGGGCGGTGTGGTTAACTAACAGCTGACCCACTGCCCAGTTATCTGTAGGTGGGTGAAATATAAGAAAAACTCAATTTAAACATTGTTTTGCTGCCGTCCAGTTTTCGGGCATAAGTTCCAAGATCCTAAACTTCATTATATTATAAATTAAGAGGATAAGAAATTTGGAAGTTGCCTGGAAAATGACTCCAAATGTGTACCAGCTACTTGGTGCTATATCCCAACGGTGCTTGCACAGTTTGTAATATTCATGGTTGAGCAGGGCATCTCCTGCCCCCCTACACAATTGGTTCCTGCCACA